>NW_028289035.1:0-600000 GCF_059628265.1 Tinamus guttatus
TATTAATTGACAATAGGACTCAGCTAAGTAGCAACAAAAAGAACTGCTTTGTTTGGCAACCTTGTTTAAAGGTCCTTTGAAAACTCTTTAAAAATACTCTGAATAGAGATTGAACAAACCTTTAATCCTCTTCAGGTCACACATGTGCTAAAGTGAAGAATAGTGTGAGGTCTTTTTCACCTTTTTAGTTCCTTTAAACCAGTAACCTAACTTGAAATGAGATAAATAAAAGACGAAAGCTTTAAAAAATCTAACATGTACATTTCTTATTTACTTATTCTTCCACTACAAGCCCAAAGATGCATTTCATGTAGAAAGGATGTATAAATACTAAATATTTATAATTCCATTCATAATTTTCTCAGACCCTGAAAGCTATTTCCCTTTATTCACTTCAATGCGTTTAGGACCTTAGACATTTTTTCATTAATGCTCCTGTTCCTTTGTGAGTATCAGTGTGAAAATCTTTCCTTCGTGCTACAGTCCCTTTTTCCTATTCAACACTAGACTCGCACACGATAATTAACCTTGGGGCTTGGAGATTTTAGACTAAAGCTTAAAGAAATGCAGTAGTGAGGCCTCTTCTCCCTCTATCTTCCACCACTTGCTGTGGGGATTTTCTTTAGTTACACATGCTTCACAGGTAAACAAGCTTGAAAAAAATTGCAAGCAGGAATTTGAATTAACACCTTAGTGTTGCTTATAATGAACCAGTTTCCTTAATTAGATGATCGAAAAAAAATTATGTTCTAAAACATGACAGGCCACAGACTGAAGTCTTTATCAGGCAAGTGCCCATAGAGGTATACTGGAGTGTGTGTAAGAAGAGCAGCCTCACAGGGAAGACTAAAAGGGCAATATGAAAACATTGAGTTTCAACTCATTGAGATTATGGCATATTCTTAATAAAATAAAAGGAAAATTATATTTTTGGTACTTTTTAAGAGAGAGATATATATCTTTTAAATATATATGTATTTATATATATAAATACATTATATATATAAATGAATGAGTATATATACTATATTTAAATGAAGCAGTTCAGGTGTCCCCCTGACTTTGAAAGTAAGCTTGCAAGCACCCTTCCTGAAATATAGCTTGGTAAATATGGAGCAATACATTTGCCTTTGAATAAAAATTGAGATAATAATAGTAATAATAATAATAAAAAGACAAACGAACTCAATGGCCAAGAAGAGAGGCCTAGCACTCGTGCCCCTGCCACAGACAAGCCTGAGGCAGAAGCATGGCTGAGGAACCCTGAGACTGGGGAGAGAAGGGGATTTGAGGTCATTAGGACTCCTCAGGAGCTGGGACTACCAGAGATATGAGAGAAGATACAGGACGCAATGTCCTCTGATGCCAGGCTCTGTCACTCTGGTTGCTCAGGACTCAGCTTGTTTCTATATGGCAGCTGGGGTGTAAGAACAAGGCTGCCCTGGGATCTTCCTTCAGCCATCCTGTGTGTGATCGCATTTCATGACAGAAACAGGATGTCTAGAAAATGGTATCTTCCCCAAATATTTACAAGTCTCCTCGCCTTTTCCTTTCTTGTACCATGTATGAAGACATTCCGAAACATGAGAGATTTTCTAAGTACAGATAAGGCTGTATAGCTAAGTGCTGCTAACAGCAATCCTAAATTATTATTCTTTCCCAATGCTGACATCAGTATAACAGTGAAATACCAGCTGCTTCCAAAGGCAAATGCATTCTTTAAATCATAGTAAAATATTTACGAATAGATTTCAAAATCCAAGGTTTGAATTTTGCAGCATGTGTATAAAGAGTTTTGGTACACATCTATCAGTTGTGTGTGTACTTCACCACTTACAGTGACATTTCTCTAGTTTATTGATCTGATCAGCTATAATCATTTCTGGGGCTCCATAATCCTGCGTATTTTAGCTTCACACTTAAGAAGCTTTAAGCGTATATTCTTTCTTTCTTTCTTTCTTTTTCTTTCTTTCTTTCTTTCTTTCTTCTTTCTTTCTTTCTTTCTTTCTTTCTTTCTTTCTTTCTTTCTTTCTTTCTTTCTTTCTTTCTTTCTTTCTTTCTTTCTTTCTTTCTTTCCTTCCTTCCTTCCTTCCTTCCTTCCTTCCCTTCCTTCCTTCCTTCCTTCCTTCCTTCCTTCCTTCCTTCATTCCTTCCTTCCTTCCTTCCTTCTTCTTCCTTCTTTCTTTCTCTTTCTTTCTTTCTTTCTTCTTCTTTCTTTCCTTTCTTTCTTTCTTTCTTCTTCTTTCTTTCTTTCTTTCTTTCTTTCTTTCTTTCTTTCTTTCTTTCTTTCTTTCTTTCTTTTCTTTCTTTCTTTCCTTTCTTTCTTTCTTTCTTTCTTCTTCTTTCTTTCTTTCTTTCTTTCTTTCTTTCTTCTTTCTTTCTTTCTTTTCTTTCTTTCTTTCTTTCTTTCTTTCTTTCTTTCTTTTCTTTCTTTCTTTCTTTCTTTCTTCTTCTTTTCTTTCTTTCTTTCTTTCTGTTTCAAAGCCACTGCTTTTCCTGGGAGACTGCATTCTTCCACAGATGCTTATCTCTTAAGGTGTTTGTATACACACTGCCTGCTATGATCTCTGCAGAGGCAACCACCAGAGCCATGAATGAATATCTCTAGCAAATGTAAAAGTTGTCTGCTGGCTTAACAGTGAACATTTAGTTTTTAAAAGGGACAGTTACTTAACTGGGCACTTCTCTAAGGAAATTAACTTTTTATCTCAAAGACAGCTAATTTAGCTCTCACCACCTTTCCCTTCCACTCCCAAGTACCTTCTTATCTTGGGTAATCAGGATGCAGGGATTCCCAATCTATCCCTCTTTATAGCTCTCTTTCTGTGGTGTTACTGTTTGAACTCATATCCCTGATAAAAGGGCTAGCACACAAGCTCAGGAAGCAGTTTTAAGTATGAAGTAAATATGCAAGTTATTTAACAGCCTGTATATGAACTCAATTACATCCTTCATCTCTCAAGATATGAATAAAAAAGGTTTGGCTTTGATCTAGAATTAAGCAATCCCTACTTATAAATCAATGTACCATGGGATTTTATTACTAGCAATAATTAGCATTTAACATTGCAATGGATATAAGGTTGGGAAGCTTAAAAACCACTGCCACGCTGGGACATATTTTTCACATATATTATCTGAATTACACACAAAAAACTTGGATTTCAATCAGGAATGTACAACAGGGATATACAAAAATATTTCATTAAATGGATTACATGAAAGTATTTAAAAAGTAAAAGCATACACCTGAGTCTTTTTTTTCACTTTATCCTTTTTTTAGTCTAGATTCAAAATTAAATTTAGAGAAAAAGTTATACTGCTTGTGTACCAAAATCTGAAGGCATATGTGTACATTTAAAAAGAAATACAAGCAGCATCAGAAGTTATTTTTACTATAAACACTCTTCATATGTTCCCATGTAGAATGTAATGTCTGTATAACAACTTCTCAAATGTCCACATTCCCTCCTATTCACATACTGTGGAACAGATCTGTTGCCCTGCTTTTTATTACTTCAATTATGAATCATTTGTAGGTGAATTATGAAACCGAAGTGATAGAAAATGTTACTCAAAATTGGATTCTATTTCTGTATCTCTAAAACATTTTCCTGCTTTTAGAGGAGTGATAATTTGGGTTATTTTCTCCTCAGTTACAAGGTCATATTTTACATCTGTAGGTTAAAATGTAGCTGATCCAAAGTAGTTTACATGTACAAAGAGCTAACTTAGAGCAAGAACTGTGCATCTTCACAGAAACTCAAGACCCATAAATTCATGCTGGAGAGAGCTTTTTGTTTTAAACGATTAAGCTAAACAAAATGCAATTAAGGCTAACAGGACAAAAAGCATCCCTTTTGGGATTCATAAACTCACTCATGGGAGACTGGAAGTAAAGTGAAGAGACCTACATAATTCTAATGTGTCTTGTCTAAGTTGACCATTTAAACAAGCAACTTTTTTTTTTTTTTTTTTTTTTTTTTTACAAGCCAAATATAGTCAATGGGATTTTCCCATGTACAAGGAAGGAGTTGGGTGGAAAGCTTTGATTCTGCTTCAAAGATAAATACCTGTATTAGAAATACTACAGTCTCTGAATGAATTTCATAAGATCTCACAGTCTCACAGTGCTTTTGCAGAACACTACTTCTTACCATATATAATAAGACTAAAGACATTTAGAAGATATTGACACATGCACGAACACAAAACTGTGCTACTATACACATGCCACAAAACTATAGACCTATCTGAGTATTACTGATACTATTGCCCTTGCAGATATTTTGCCTCAGCATCTTCTATGCTGTTAAATTTTTACATGTGACATTCATATACTTTGCTATTGATCTCTGCTTAGTCATCGCATTGATTATTTCACCTTAACATATTACATCATGCATTATTTGATTCTAAAAAGTGCTTTAAAAATAACTCTAACAAACCACTAACTCAGATGAACTAAATTATTCTGATTTTTAAATACATTAGTGCTGTCAAGGACCATAATGATGGCTCTTAGCAGTGAATAACCACCAGGAGAGGAATTTGAAATGACAAAATAGAAAAGCTCCCTCAAGCTTGAAAGAGAAAATGGAATGAACCAGCTAGAAAGTGGGAAGTGATGACCGGGCCAGAGCCAAATGTCTAATTAGTGCATTTCCACAAGAGTAACACTGAGCGGGAATTTTCCAGTGCAGAGTTTTTCACCAGGAGAGGCCAAATCAACAAAACTCAAACTAACCAATTTTAAGTTAACGTTCATTCTGACTCAAGGATGGAATTTTCTATTCAAAATGTGAGCATGACAGCACACTCTCACCATTTAGTGCAGCTTGTACCTGCAGCATGTCCTGTTTAAATGAAGAAAACAACTTGAAACCAGTGGTTTTCTTTAGTCCGGAACAGACTCTTTTTTTTTTTTTTTTTTTTCAAAATGCTGCCCTTCTGGAATGGGGGTGATTTCTTGTGAAAAAATAATGTGTGGTTTCTTGGGTCATCCAAAATGGACAGGGAATAAATTACATTTTGTATAAAATTTTTTCTTACTTTAGTCCACTCAGTAGCCCATATGATCTAGGGTGGTACAACACACTGGAACTATTCTCAGCTTTACCTCCAAGTTCTTATGCAGGATTAGGGGATTCACTTTTTTCTTTTTTTTTTTCCGCCCTACTGCCCTATGTGTTTATAAAATAGAAAGTGCTCCTTAGGTTGTTGTGGCAGTAAAATTCTGTTATGCATTTGAGATTCTTAGATAAAATAATATGAGCCATAGATATACCTTGATCAGCGAAGATTAACATACTGACCAGTCTTAGTGAGATCTAAAAGCAGGATACCAGGCTTGATTCTCAGGAGCTTTTAATGAAACTGCTTTTCCGGGATACCAAATATTCTATAGTGCAGCCAGGCCCCAATGTGCAGTATTCCACATTAGTGTGGCCATACATAGGCCACACAGTAGAGTTTCAGATTGATCCAGATGTACCTGATTCTGTCTTTTGTCTCCGTATGATTGTTCAGTATTAGACAAGAAGATATTTCATGACTTTCTGGATTTTTGCCCCAGGTAGCTGCATGAATTTGTAACTGAAATATTTGTGTATTTTAGCTATACATACTCAGAACTCTATTATACATAGAAATTAATTTACTATGCTTACTCTGAAAGTAGCTGGCAGTATGAAATAATCTATTCCTAAACAGAAGAGCCTATTGGAAAATCCATGACACAACTGGAATATAATCATTGCTTTAATTGGAATACTGTCTTCATTTACAAGAGTGTAGCTCTACTCATTACTTTGAATTGCACAAATATAGATTTGAGATTAACTTGGTTTTATATTTGTGAAATCTACAACAAATTGTTATCATCTATCTATAGGATTTCTAAACTCATTTTCACTCCTGCAAATAATGTGTTATATCCTCGGTTTATATAGCACAAGATTTGTCCAAGAATTGAATCATAACTCTCATTTTCAGGATTCCAAGTTTATGTTCCCTTTTTCTTTCTCATCACGTTCTCCATCTATACCTCTTTTCACTTTCCTGATGGTTCAGCATTTCCATTGCACATTTATTAGGAAAAAAAGTATCACTAGGGGAAATTTAGAGGGGAGTGGAGGTTCTTTTATTTCATCTGAATATAGTCAGTCATTTAGCTCCAGCCACTGTATCCACTTAAGCAAACTGTCCTTTACCAAATTCAATTTACAATGGGTTTGGTGTAGATCCAGGCATGTGAGTTTCCTCAGTTATCAGACCATTACAAGACCCAAGTGAATGATTACTGAATTTGCCAACTATTTTCAAAAAAATCAAGTCTTCCTTATATTTCTGTTTTGGCTGCTGCTTCAGGAAAATGACTACTTCTACTTACTTAAACTGCTAGTCTGCAGAAGCATGTGTCACACGCAGTGACCAACACCAACAAATCTCCCAAAAACACAGTATTGAGGAAATATTGACAACAGCAATCAGGAATCTTAGGTGTCTGAGCAAAACACAGACTTCACATTTCATTTTCATTCAAAACAAGTCCCTGTACAAGCTTAAGTCTCAAAACGTCATTTAGCATTCAGGTTTTCTACTGACCTCTTCCGTAAACTTCACCCAAATCTTGCCTTTTATGCAAAAGGCTCCGATCTCATTAGGAAGGCAGCACATAATTTCTGCAGAATTCATTGTGTCCCTGTGCTTGTGAGTACCTGTAATTCCTACAGAAAGCTGATTGTTCACCCAGACAACCAAGGTGACACAAGTAAATCTGTGCTGCAGTGTACACAAACCCACTCACACTCTCACATCCCCGCACATGTGCTCACGACTGAAGTAACACCTTCTGCAGTTGTGTTTCTCTCACACTTTCCTTCATCCCTCCTGGCCCTTAATTTCTGCTGAACTATTCTACTATTCCTAAAGGTATTTTACTAATGACTCCACGAATAAAAAATGGGGGAAAAAATATGTCTGATGTCTTGAACACACACATGTTTAATCATAGAATCATTATGGTTGAAAAGACCTTCAAGATCATCACGTCCAACTGTAACCACATCACTACATGCTGCTAAACAATGTCCTTAAGTAAGTGCTTCATCTACACGTTTCTTGAACACCATCAGGGACATTGACTCATAATATATGCACATGCACACAGAGACTCGCACAAATGAAGAAGATAGAAGCTCCCACTGTGATCTCTTGCACCTAGAGGGAACATTTTATCTCCACAGAAGTTACGGAAGTTACTTTTATTTTGCAGGAGCACTCCCGAGAAGAAAGGAGGAAGGGGGAGGATGTGTATGACAAGGCCTAGACTGCAAAGGTTGAGCATTTTTTTCAGAAGAAATCATCATAATGAGAGAAGGAATTGGACAAGAAGATAGAAATACATAGAAAAATCTTCAAATATACCAAAGGTAAAATTTCCATCAAAAAATCCATCTGCTTCTTCAGTCCCATCTAAATCCAGACTGCCTGCAAGAAAGCTTACATATTCGTGTGGCATTTATGCTGATTTGCCATGACCGGTGTGTATTTTGAAAGACAGGAGAAGGAAAAATAATTTAAACCATGCTGCCATTTGGGATATATGTTATATCTGAGATCCAAAGCACTTTATTCAGAATATAATTTCCCAATCCTGACACTATTTTTAATCATTGGTTTAGGACACCTTTCATCTTCTATGTTTATTTTGGAGGAAAGGTAGCATTTTTAATAAAAGAGAAAAGGAATAGTGTAGCATTCTTGGAAGAGCAGGGCACACTTCAGACATAGATGTGTAATTATAGGAGCACTTAGTTCCCCTGTGTACCACCACATTCTTTTTGGAAACATATAAAAAGAGTTCTTTATTATTCCATGGTCAGCACATATCCATGTGGATTCAAGAGGCTACATTTTTGTGGGTTATAGATTTGCATTAACCTGTACATATATTTGTATTTTGCTTCCTCAGCAAGCATTTCATGCAGGACAATGTAATCACAAAGCCTTGGCAATATGTTTGCATGTCTCTCCCTTTATATATATCGTTATCTGGATATTCACAGAATTAAGAGTCTATATCTTCCCAGTCTTTCCATAGCCTCCACAGTTGGCTCTGTAACATGCACGTGCCATCTTTGCATATATGCAGTCTTATGTTTTCATACTACAGGATGCATAGACAGTAAATGGAAAAGTTGCATATACTCCATAGTGATGCATAAAAAAAACTTAAATATGAATAAGTAATAAGCAGTGACTGACTTTCATTATCATGTGTGCCTCATCTGTTTAGTTTTACACAGTGGACATAGCCTATGTGAACAGATTTTTTTCACTTCCCATGCAAGTAGTGTAATGGAAGGTTGACTCTTGTCATTTTTGTTTGGGAGAAATGCTTTTCATTAGCACAATACAAATTAAATAACCCTCAGAAGCTGTCAGCAAGGAAAACTGAAGAGGTCTTCTCAGCATTAAGATGTATTAAGATTTCACACAACCTTTACAGTGTATTTTTCTCCATTTCTGGATTCATTTGAAAAGGGGAAAAAAAAAGTGAAGAGATATTTACAAAGAAAATTAATACAAACTATCTGTCTATGAAATCTCAAGGGAAACATGCAGTGTGAGACAGCAATATGAGGTAAGCAGTAAGCCACCTCAATAACGGTCAGCTTCTGTATTCAGAGGCCACAGTGTGAATGCCATGGCACTGAACCTAATGTCTGCTACCATGTACACCACACTTTCAGAAGAAAATTGCAGATCTGCTTCCAGTAAAGCTCTGCTGATGGCTGGGGTGCTGAGGCTCGGTAATGGTCACTAAAGTCAAACTTCAGACTTCTATCTTGCCAAAAGTGATGTCCCCATAACAAAATTGTGTTTTGATTAATGAAAATATACAATGATGGAAGAATCAGCTAACAGTAATTTGCAGATGGTTTCAGATGAGCAGCTAGCACAGCATCTGAACACAGTCTGGATATTATTTTGCTTTTACCTCCCTGTAATCATTTAGGTAAATATTTCAGATACTTATCTTAGTTCTTTCCATCTGCACATCAAGATAAGAATTTCTGTATATGTCTGACAATTACTGACAGCTGTTTAGTCTGTTATGGCATTATATGAACTGTTATTATTGGCCTTAGTGTTCATCTTAGTTCTCAAGTATAAGGGTCTGCATCACAAAAAAACAAAATCACAATCATCTTCCCTGGCCAAGAGGTCAAATGCTCAACACAGGTTTAAATGTTTTCTCTCTCTCAAAGGTTGGCCATTCCAGGATTTAAGCAAGGGGTAGATATGTCTCCCCATGACTAGCTCATTGAATAGTCTGGTGGGAATGATCTGCTTACGTATGTTTCCTTTTAAATATATATATTTCAATAGGCACATTTTGGTTTGAAAATAAGTTATAATCTGACTAGATCAAAATCTTTTACGACCATTTAAAGATAAGGAAACTCTGTAAGTTCCTCTGCTAGCGTAGATCTGGTGGGTTGCAAATTTAGGGTTGCTGCTCTCCTACAAGGGGAGGCCAGTAGTGGTGGCAGGGTAGAGGTAGTGGTGATTGGGGGTGCATTTTTAAGTAGTGCTGTTCTAGCATGCTTGAGTCACAGTGGCAATGGGGAAATAGTGGCACGGATTTCAGGTCAGGCTAGTAATGTAAGCGCACACGTAATTTCTCATGATGTCCTAACTAAGCAGTGTGAGCTGGTGTCTGCTGTGACTCAGGAAGTTAGTGTGTTGCCTTTCTCTGCCATATGTAGACCTTTGGCTGTGATGTAGATACGTGTTCTAGATCAAGTCCAGCTGTAACTGGAGGCATTTTGCAAGTTACTTGCCTAAGTCTAAACTAGTCACCCAAGTTTTCTCTGACAATAGAAAGAAACTGGCAACTCCAGAAGGTGAATCACCTCACCCCCACAAGAGATGTCAGAGACAGGTGAGTTGAATCACCCTTCAGTCCAATGAATATAAGGGGACCATACTTGATTGGTATAGGCTTACACAGGTGTCTTTATATATTTTATTATATATTTTAAAGTTCTCTGGCATAAATTTCATTTCTGATATCCTTCAAGCCTCACTTCTCTATCTCCCAGTTTCATTTGCATTTAGTTACCTGCTAAAACTCTATTTTATATATTGTTTCAAAGTCTATGATATATTTTCTAAAGTTCAGTTTGGCAAGAAACATATGAAGATTTCTTGAGTTTCAGAAGAGCACCAGTCAACAGTTCAGTGACAGGGCAATTAGACAAATAAACAGTCCTGCCTTCAGTCTCTAATGCAATCTTCTGTTTAAAGATATGCTATCTTCTCCAAATCAGTTTGACCTGTTCTTCTATTAATAAACTTATCAGTAAAACATCCATTAACTGATTTAGCTGGTATGCAGGAGTTTAATTAGGCAACAAGACATGACAAGACTGTGTTACAGTGAGATAATGCACGCCTCTGACGCGGTGTGAAACATCAAGTGGAACTAAATAACTTTAAAGGCCTGAGAAGTACGTTGGGTTGTAATATTGCATAATATGAGCCTGCGCATCATTATAATTCTGCAATGCAATGAAAAAAGAATGATTCGAAAAACATTTAAAGGACATTTAAAAATAAATAAACAAATAAATTTATATAAAGGCACTACTTCTCTGCTGAGTTATTTTGTTACTAACTTGTGAGCTGTAATATATGTCCTTAATATCAGATATATATAAGCTATGATTTGAAGAATATTCTCCTCAATTTTGTATTTCTTAGTAGTAAAAACAGTATGTCCCTGATACTGTCTTATATTACTGACATGTCCTTCCACATGAAAGTCGTTCTTCTGTGGCCCCATCTTCATTAACAACATTCCAGGCATACATTAAATGAAACAAAAATAGCCAAATCACAAAAAAATTCATACAAATTTTTCTCTCTCCCTGAAGAGACACAAGAAAAAAACACATACAAAATATGTGATAGACATGTCACAATGTTGTTGGGACTGAAATCAAATCAAATTGTAATGAACTGAATCAAAAGAAAGCAACCTCTGCATCTAAGTGAGAATAAGATCTTTGTACTTGCTCCTAAAGAAATAAGCTGATTTTATGCATATCGTTGTCAAAATACTTTTCCAAAAATAAATGAGCTGATTTTTTGCAAAATCACTTTAAATTATGATTTCCACCATCTTACTCCCAATGGACAGAGCCTGCAAAGACTCAAAGTCATGGAAAAGACTGATATATTGCCAGGATTAGAACTGAACTCTCCTGACTCCTAGATCTGGGAGGATAGGTTACAAGACCATTTAAACTCCTGCTGCACTGTTAGGAGGAAACTGATTTCACTCTTTCCTATTTTTTCTAATTTAATAGCTAGAGGTCAAAAATCCTAATAGCTTGTGTTCTACTCACTTGCTATGAAATTCCCTGTTCAAGTAGTTAATACAAGTTAATGCTAGCTTTCCTGCAAAATCTCCTCAGGACTAGTCACTGTATCCTTAGTGGAAATGTGAGGATGCTGAGCAACTCTGACAAGCAATCCTGGAAAATAACAGTCAGGATAAAGAGAAATATGTTTTGCTTTTTATAATAGTGTTAATATTTTCATGCATTCTGCCATGATGTGCAGCATGCAGGACCCCTAAAGGCACAGTTGTCGTACCACATCCTTCTTCAGTGAGTAAGGGGCAGTGGAGGGATGTCCTCTTGCTGAAGAGGAGGATGACCCTTTGACCTTAACTGTTCCCACTCACATACAGATATAGAAATGTAAGCTACTCAGCATGGTGCCAGTTAATTTAAATTACCTAACATCCCAAAGGGCAGCTCCCTGCTGAGGAGCCTTTTCTTTTCTTTTTCTTTTGACCTTCTAATACAGAGTAACTTTTCACAAGGATAAGTCAGATGGTCAGCTTGAGAAGTATTCAGTTTCCCTGGCCTTTGCAGGTTCATGCTAAAGGTCACTTTGGACTACATTTTGCTGAATAAGAGATTGGAAAATTACTAAATTACATTGAATGGCCAGATCCCGAGTTCATGTAAGATGGTGTACCTGCACCAATATAGTCATTCCATTCCCCTTCATAGTGTTAAGCAATAACCAAAACTGGATGACAGATTTTCTTCTTCATGATTGCAATTCATTTAATTAGTTTTCATCCAAGCAAATAAGGTCCTGTCAACCCACGAGAGTTGTACCATTTTAACCAAATATCTCTGTTGTTTCCAGCTTCCTTGTGTTCAGTCATGCTGTGCTGGCTTGTGGGACAGCACCAAATCTGGCCCCTTGGGTCACAGGATGGGGCAGGACCTTTGGGGCCCTGATGGGTGGCACCCCACTGGGCTGCCATGCAGCACCACAGCTTCTGCTTTGCTCTGTGACCTCCTGCACCACGCTCCTGCTTGGTGGATTAAGAGGTCTCAAAGACCAGGAACACACAGCAAATGTAGAAGTTATGACCATAATTACTGGGAGGTATTAGATGGGAGACATTACAGAGGTTTCATGTTCAGGGAAGACTTCATAGACCAGTTTGGATGGTGTATGTATAATGAAAACAATGCAAACTAAAGGATTTATAGCAAGTTATATCTGCAAGGGCCACTTTGTCTAGCGATTATTGTGTACACACTGAAGGAAGTATTAATGTTTTACTTGTCTAAATAAAAGTAAATAACTCAATTAATAAATCAAATATCCCATGCGCAGTGAAGGCCTTATTCTGGTTTTCTCAATCCTCAGCTCTGGCCTTTTCCTTCTTTTTCTTATTTTTGCCATTTACTTACACTTCTGTTTATCTCCTGCTTCCCCTGAATTTACATTCAAGACATTGAGTAGCTTCAGCTTTGCTTAAGAGCTGATGACCTCCATTCTCTTGATTCTCAGCAATTTGTAGGTCTTTCTGCTTGACATTAACTTTCTGACACATGATGGTTTGTACAGTGTTAGCCACTGTCTAGTTCCGCACTCCGAGCAGCGTTGTTGGAGGACTTCATAAAGTTGTTCTCCCCAGATCCCCCCAGTTGTTGCTGCTGAATGTCTTGCTCAGCCCTGCTGTAGCCTAAGCCACCAGGGGAGGCTGCGTGAAGGCTGTTTGAAGTCGGTTTTCTCCTGCTGAATTCTCTAAGGGAGCCTATGTTCATTTCAGCTGACATAAAGAACAGAACTTCACTTGTTTCTTCAAGATTTCTTCTGTTTAAAACATTATTTTCTTTGTTTAAGAAAAGGTCTCTTTTTCAGCTAAATGACAGAACAGTCCTGTTTTGTCTTAGCTGGGCCTCCAGAAGGTGTTAGTTAGCATTTGGAGCTCTGCACAAACAAATCCTCGGGGGCTTCAGTTAGATAGCATTGCTATCTTTTGCGTTAAAGATCCGTGCAATGATTTCCACTTGTGGGGACTGATTGGAGGATCCACTGTTGTGCTGCTGGGAACTGATTGGAGGATTTACATACATACATACGTGCATGCAGTATTGAACGTATGTATATCACTTTTTCTGCTAGAAAGGAATCCTTTTTGATGCCCAAGAATAAATCAGTTAAAACTATACTCTACTAGTCAGATGGAAATGTTTTTTGCTGGCAATTACAGTCTAAACCATGGCTATTTACCCCTGGATTTCAGTAAAGAAGCAGATGTGCACGCAGTAGCAAGGTAGAAAAGGGGAGGTTTAAAAGAAGGCTGCAAACTCAGACCCGGAAAACCCAGCATAAAATTTTGTGTAATAATCAGTCAGAACATTCTGCTTGTTTTACTTGTATAGAAGTTAATTACTGGCTTCATAAGCACATAAAATTTGCATTTTTCCCTCCCATACCCATAATCTACTATTAACTGCTATTTTTCGGTCCAGCGATTCCCCCTGACTTTATCCCATATACAAGCTTGCGAAAGTCTCTTGCCCTGAAAGGACCAGGCACAGGTGACAAGATGTCCTGAAGAAACCATAGGGAAACCCGAGGAACCAAACCCCATAACAACATGCATTCCCTATGAATCAGCAACACATTCAGAATAGATCTACTGCAAGAGGTCTTCTCTCTGAAAGAGGAACCTCCAGCCTCCAGAACATGGGGGCCTGATCCTGCTCTGTCCAGGGCCATTGAGGTTGGACAGGCTGCATCTTCACCACATAACACTTGACCCAGGCTGCTTTGCAGTGCCATTTGGCACCCATATGTTTTCTCAGTTCAAAGTGCTTGAAGTAAGGTGAAGACTGCATTACAGCCCTAACGGCAATAATCTATGTAACCACAGCCAGTTTCCTCTCAGAAGAAACTAACCGGCGTATTCCTAAATATAGCTCAAGAGGAGCAAGAATCAATATACACACAGTATGGATGCTCAGGGAGCCAGTACTCATGAGGAAAAAATGCAAGGAGTGAAACTATTTACCACTACGTACATACCTGTGTATTTCCTGTAATCAAAGAAATTTCATTTGATCAATGGAGGCTCACCCAAGTTTGACCTAACACTTACACAGTAGGTGTTATTTATCAAGGCACAGCTGGGGAGAGGCAGAAGTCTGTTACTCCAGCACGAACTGAAGACACAAGTAGCTGTGGTCAGGGATTGTTGCAACTCACATGTCCCTTGGGTCTGCACAGGGGGGCCCTATCACACTCACTCACCCGTGGATTGCACCACCTTGCTACGCCAATTTACATGCTATAGCAGAGCCCAAAGTCTTCTCTGAAGTAAAGTTAAAGTTGAGTTCAAAGCAACCAGCTGCTTCCAGGAGCTGCCGAGCATAGGGTAGGACTGGCAGGGGAAACAGGGATTTCTCTTTGAAGTCCTGCTGCTAGATGGATGCTGATTGTCTCATGTTACTGTAAGCACCAAGTAACTTAAAAGTCAGTTCTGAATTTACAGGACAACAGGCAATGGAAAAAATATTTGTCATGTATCCTACAACTTCTGTGTATGACACACATGTTTAAAAAGCCAAAGAACTGCAAATAAAATGGATTGCTAGAGTTCTTTTCCTTCCTCCCAAAAAACAGTTAGATACACTGACAGTAGCTACAAATCAAATTATTGGCAAGAAAATCAACACCACACCCAGGTGAATTACTTTTTTTTATCAAGTACAATATTGAATGCTTAGGTTAGGGTTTTGCAAGCCATACAAAAATAAATGATCTTATTTTATTAGTATAGCATTAAAAATTTAATATATTGTTAGAAAGAAACAACAGATGCAAGGAGTGAGTTTTTAACTTTCTGCCCTTTAGCTTGCTCTGCTTGCTGCCCTCTCTGCATCATGGGTGTAGAGCAACATTAGATCCAAGATATACTTCAGACTGAGTGATTTGGGATATAAGTTCTGCAGTTCTACTATGGTCCTATAAATTTGGGAAAATTCATTGCTACTTGAGCCATGTGATGGTAAGTGTGGAAATATGAGAAAGTACGGAGTAAATAAGAGCAATAGTCCAAGAAAGTCTGAGGTCAGTCACGTGACAGATAAGATTCTGACTTCTCTTCCTAGACTGGATGGTATCACTTGTCCTTAAATTATCTTCACTTTACCAATATAAGTCATATTGATAAGGTTCAAAAATTTATTAGTGGTTCAGCTCTCTATCTCTCTCTCCGAAGCTTCTGGGATTGGTCTTCTGAGTACACACCATAATATGTAATATACACACTAGGTGAAGATATACAATTTATTACATACTTTGAGTGTACCTCTAAATAAAATTGCATCACGTATGCAACTTTATTCCTACATTCATCAAACTCTATAAGGTAGAATTTAGCAGCCTTCAAACATACGTAACATAACAACATAGTTTATGATAGTCATTTTAAGGATCCTTCTCAGAAATGAGATTTGCTCACAGGTCATGTCCCATGTGTGTGCATCCCAAATACATGTTGGTCATGCTAATTATTTTCTTTCCTCCAAGAAATTTGACAAGAAATCCAAATTTTCTTGTCAGTTTTACTAAAATGCAGAACCGTTGGCATAATCACTCATTTTATATAAGCAATGACCAAAGTTTGAGTGCTTTAGGAAGCACTATTGCCATCACTTTACACCAAAGTGAATTTACATGTCATTTTTTCACACTGTAAAACTAATCTAATTTTCATGCTTCGCCTTTAGAATGGTGTCTTAGCAAGCAAATTTTTCCATTATGAAAAGGTCCCAAAGAAATCAATAAATACCTGAAAATCAATAGTGCTCTTGAACAGAAAGAATCTATTTTAAAAGTTTATATAAACAGAAAATGATATTGAATTCTCAACTATCTTTAGACAGTTTTTTGATTGGCACTTTATAGCACTCTATAGCTATATATGACAGTTGTATAATGTAGTTGCATCCTATTATGAAACGAGGGTGGTAAAAGAATCAGCATAAAATGTAATAGGACTGACTCAGAAAATAAAACTTTCCACGAGACGCAGGCCATAAGTACTTTGTGCTTATCAAAAGTCTGTCATCAGCAAAGAATAGTCTTAAATGAGGAATGTAACTTTAATTAAAAAGGTCATTGAGATTTAAGTTTTGTTATAGTAACACTTATTTTTTAAAAAAATCTGTATAATTTGTACAACTATCTCAGTTCTAGCCATGCTGTATATAAAGTTGAATGCTTAAGTACCAGGAAGTTATTTTTCTCCTCGGAATAGACCATATTTGAATACAAAATCAAAAAGCAGATAAATTAAGTGTGAAACATCTTAATGTTCAAGAAACTCTCAGGTTTCCATGAAATTTTTAAGTAAGTTGTATATATACAACACTGATTTCAGTGGATAAAGAATTTCTTCTAGCACCAGTATTTATTGCTCCCTAAAATATTACTTTTTTTGCTGAAAAATGGTGTGCTTAATTGAGTTACTTTGATACATTACTTAAATGGAAAGGGATGCTTTTTCTTCAGATTTAAGTCTTGAGAGCAGTGATATATACTGATCGAATTTAATTATGGTGCTTTCCATATTTTGAAAAACAAAATTTCTAAGTTGATTTTTGATCTTTATTAACAATGACCTTTATCATATTGGATAGAATCTCTTCCCAATATATTTAAACCTTCCAAGGATATAGCCTTACTATCCATGGAAAAACGCACATCTGTCTAGAAAAACAAACACATCTCCAAGTAATATTTAAGTTTCTAGCTGCTGAAGGTTTATAGCATTGTTACTCTCTAACAAGCAAGCTTTTATCACCCAGAGGTACAGTTTATCTTCTGAGGTGATACGGGCACAAATATGGAACAAAACGATATTTCACTCTGTTATAATGGACTTTAAAGACTGCTGTGAAGAAATACATTTAATACTGCTACAGAATAGCTTATATTTATACTGAAAGCATCTTCAATACCCTTCATTTAAGTTATCTGGGAGAAATCACAAAGTAAGTTCCTTCTTGGATGCAGGTAGCTGAAATAACAGCATTTTCTAGATCTGAAGTATTTACTTTGATTTTTACTTCAGACAGGAAAAACAAAACACATCCCTTCTCAGGGATTTTAAATTCTCTGACAAGATGACTTCTGAATATTCCTTAAGGAAAGAATGTGCATGTATACATATGTGTGCAAGAGAGAAAAATCAAGCTGAAAATCTCAGACATAAACTGAAGAAGAATCATCAAAATATCCTGAATAAGGCCAATAACAAAATCCTTAGGAATGACCCAGAAACAGTACTTGGAGAGTTCTGGCAGAAAAGAGGTTTGATATTGCTAGCAAGGAAATGACCCCTAGTTGTTTGAAACTGCCCGTTTTTAAGGAAACAAGTCTGTGTACATTTTTATTGATAGAGTAGCATTAATATCTCACTCTAACAGGAATAACCTGCATGATCTTCAAACTCTTCAGGTCACAGAGGGGAACAAAACTTTGTGCAGGATTCACCACTTCGCTTATGTGATATGAAGAAGAATATCTATGGTGTTTTTTGAAGACACACTGATCTATCACCTATTTGTGTCTGTAACATTGTTGCGACCAAATTATGGTCTCTGTGCTTATTCACCATGTCATTATTTGTCTAGTAATATTATCTGCAACCTCATCTGAGTAATCTTTAAAAGTAAAGCACAAATCACTTCAAATATTACAGCAGATATGCTTTTTGTCCCTGAGCACAGCAACGATGAAATTTGCTTGTCTTTTATGGAGTTTGTTATCCAATTTTGTATGTAATTACAGAAGTAACTATAATGGTAACAGCAACAACTACTACTACCACTACTGCAATTCTTGAAAGATTCATAAAATTTATAATATCATTTTTTGTAAGTAATGATTTTTGTAGGAACTCATACTTTTTGCAATAACTTCTTCCACTGTCTAGCTACTAGAAGCTATACTTAGACCAAAACACGCTATTTATTTGAGTTACGCTTTGGTGTCTGCGTAACATACAATGACATCTTAAAAATGGTGTTGGAAAGGAGAGTGGCGGCTACACTGCATTAGGTATGCTAGTCTCATTAAATTCTATAGCTTTTTTAATTATCCTTAAAATTTCTTGGAAAGATGAAATCACTTCAAGGACAGGCCTATTTCTTTTTATAAGGTGCAGTCGTCATGATTTTGAATGCTTGCTTGATATAAAGCTTTCAAATTCTCACAGGTTATTCAGCATTCCAGGAAACTGATCCAGGCCCAAATTGGAAACACATTATGTAACTATATCTGGCAAGAGAAGAAATTAGATTTATTGATTAAGGTTTTTATCAAATAATACCTCACACGGAAGTGTGAATCTGTCTATGGGGCATGCCTGATAGTAATCATGGACCATTAACAAAGGAATAAACTGGCTTAAGCACATTAAAGCATTTACAGGATATACTGAGCAGTGTTAAAATAAAGGATGTCATAAATTGTGTGCTGCAGCACTTTTCAAACAGGCGGTCACCTCTGCTGTGAACCTTACTGTATTTTAATTGCCTGAATTGTGCTGTTATCACAGCCTCCTTCTTTAAGAGCAAATTCAAGTTTACCCTGAGGTTATTGGAATGGTTGATATATTTTTTAACATGCTTACCGTTTCCTCAGCTCAGATTACCTGCAGTCTGGCTAACTAGAAAATGCTAAAATCCCTGAACACTTGCCTAATAAGAGGTTTTTCAAGCAGCCATTTCATGCTGAAATTTGTTTTTCCATTAGCGCAGACAGCGAGAACAAACCCTGTCTAATTACTGCTCAGCTAATGTTTTATCAAGTTCATTTGACTGGATTTTGTTGAATATGCCATTCAGTCATTGCACTCCATGCCATTCCATCAGGTGACATCCATGTTATTCAATTGCATATTGACATACATTCCCAACTACGCATGGAAAATTTTATTTTCTTAGGCGATTTTCTTTACTGGATTCAAACAAAGCCTCACACTCTGTATGAAAAATCTCAGCACTGTTAAAAACCGTTAATGTGCTAAAAGGTGTTAAAAAAAACACCTACAAACAGGAGAACTGCGCAGTTCTCCACTGCCTTGGAACACAATGAGATCCCTCATTTGTTGAGCTCTGGTGGAGTCTGCAAGTTCTCCTTGTGCAAGCTGCCCAGCTCTGCTGAGGAAGATTAGAACTTCCCAGGCTTTTAGTGCCTTCCTCACCCTTAGGCTTGGTGCTGATATTGTGTCTCATGTTTCGAAAGGGCTTGCTTTTGCTGCCCTGTATTATAAAAATAATATATGACTTAAAATAGTAATATACTCATACATTAATATGTAATAAATTACATACTATATAGTAACACATAATTAACATATAATAACATATTAATATATGATATTTTAATATGTGCTAGCATGTGACAAAAAATATATAAAAATACATAAATGAGCCACTTATGCATATGTATGCTTCAGAAACTAGAATATTAAATTAAGAAGTTAGGTAGCATGTCATCTACTCAGTGTGTGAGGGCTTAGGAAATACCATGGCTATTAAAAAGCAGTAATAATATATTCAGTTCCTGAATAATAAATACAATGCATAAGAAATGCATATGAATATTTGTGCCTCATTAAAACTATCAACCCAAATTATACTCACACATTAGTGCAAATTTTGAATATTTCTGTGTATACTTTGGTATAGGTACAAAGCAAAATTTCACTACTTTCTCTGAAAGCTTCTATTCTACTAGGTTTCCTTACTTTTATAAGAAAAAATAATATGATTCTGTGCTCTTGACTGAGTACCAAAACTAAAATTGTTGAAATGAGTTATGGGATTTCATTTTGGAGCCAAGAGATTAAACATGGTTACTTATCAGTCACCCAGCAGCTTATTTAGTTTGTCACTCATCTGCACTGAACTCAGTAGTCCAAAATCAATATACTGCAGCTGCAGAATAAATACAGTATATGCCCTTGGAAGAGGAAAGCATGTGGTATGTAAAATGATGGGTATGATGATCAAAGTGAAAATGAACAATAGATTTTTATTTTCTTCCTTCACATCCAGTTCTAATAAAGAGGAGTTAGCACTGTAAAATGGAAAGTGTTTTCACCTGCATATGTCCATTCCTTATTTCTCTCTGTGCCTCTGCAGGGTGAAAAAAAATGATGGAAAATCTTGGTATTCTAATAAAATTATTCTCAGTTCTGTGTCAATAGAGATATTGTGCGATATGTATTAGGCTTCTGTCTTCTGCCTAGTTTCTTACTCCTGTACACACATGTGCAGACACATACACCCACCCACAGACACACATCCTCTGCATATATTGAGAAGGAAAGAAAAAAAGGATTATACATATAAATTATTTTTTCTTGTTTATATCACTGATAAAATGCCATTTTTTAAGCAAGCTTTTGTTTTGTTAGATGAAATAAATGTTTAATTAAGTGAAAGTATGTGAAGAAGTACTCATATTCCAAGTGCCTTATGAAGATTATCTAATTAATCCTTACAACTTCTCCAGGTCCCTTTGTAATATTTCTCTGTTAAGATGCTATTTACTCCCGTTTCCAGCTAATTAATGTGGATGCAAAATAAGAACAGACCAGTCCCTCTGGCCACAGCACATCCACCTCCCACAGCTCATTTTTCTGCCATCTATCCTCATTCTTTATTTATAGATCTGAGATGGTTTTAAATCCACACGACTTTGAGCCAATGTATGAAAGGTATTTGGTGGATGCCACCCTGTGCCACATGCTCTAGGTGTCCCTGCCTGAGCAGGCGAGTTGGACTGGATGATCTCCAGAGGTCCCTTCCAACCTCAGCCATTCTGTGATTCTGGAAGTAAAGATGCAGAGAGGTGGGACTTTGAAAAGGGCTTTAACATTTGCTGGAGGTCAGAACCTGTTTCATAAACACAGAAAAGTGCAACATATAAAAGCAAACTCTGTTCCAAAGAGCTAAGTCTCAGCTGACAAAAATCTTATTGCTTTCTGTTTTTTACAGTTTGATATATTTTTCTCTCCTTCATGTTCCTGCCACATGTTTGCAAAACCATGTCTTCTTTCCATCCCCTCCCGTCCCCAAGTTAAATTCACTTAGATACCTGCCTGCCCCTCCGTTTTCATGCTTGTCTTTAATGCCTGAATACCTCTGAGTCACTGTTCTGCCCCTGATGCCAGAAGAATTTAACATTTGCAGAACTTCATGGCTATGCTGTGTCCCATGCAAGTAACTAAATGTAAAACATGTTCTATTTGCTTTGTTTTATTTTGTTTTCTCTGTGGTAATGTGCAGTAATGAATCATTGTAATTCTTTAGTGACAGAAAAAACTTAAAAAAATAATACTGCATAGTCAGCAAAAAGTATTAGTTAAGAGAAGAATAGTTGAAATGTTAATTCCTAGACATAAAAGAAAAAAAAAACCACCGAAAGAAGACCAGGCCCTTTTCAAGGGACAGATAAACCCGTGAAAGAAACTTAAAACTAAATAAGAAAAAAATGCACTGAAGTTCTCCATTTTGGCCTGTTGTGGGGAGAAAGTGTTGCAGAAGAGGTGGGGGTTAAGAACCCAAACCATGTTAATTTAGAAATCCTGCTTCTCCATCCTGCTTCTCCTCCTTCTAGGATTTCTCCCCTCTTACCTGTACTGCCCAGTTGCTGCTGGTTTCCCTTCGAAGGGCACTGCTGCATTTCTCTGCAGCTCACACCACAGAGATGTCTCCTTCAAAGAGGTTGCAGAGAGGCCATCGTGCAAAAATGACTGTAGTTTCAGGCTTCATTAACCTTTCGTGGATTTACTACTGATGGCCTGGTAGGCACTCTGCTTACTAAACCACTTCATTTATCGGATGGTATACTTGCTAACACAATGAAATATGTCACCAGGAGCCCCTCTCTCAGAAAAATACAGTCCAGCAGAGAAGAATGAATAATTGGTAGAACAAATCCAAGAGGTGCAGACATACCCTGTGAAGCATCCTCAGCCCCACCTGGTAGCTCAGCTCCATCTCTTTCCTCCGCTCTCCTCTGGAAGAGCTTTTGCAAGATGTCAAAAGAGAAGAAGCCTTCAGCTATTTCTGTGTATTTAATTAATGAGGGACTGAGAATCAGGCCTCAGAGATTTTAATTTTTGCGAATGACCTGCCCAAGCCACGGTCGGTGGTGGCTGGGACATGGAGATGCTCCCCGTGGGTGCAGCTTGTAATAACACGGATTCAGCCAGTAAAGGGAAGTGCAGCCAAACACATGCTTATGTCAAAAATAGAAATTTATCTGAGTAGTGTGTTGGCACCACTCTGACAGGTATATGATTTATAAACTATTCCTCGAGGGGAAAAGGAAGGCAAACAAAAGTGTCGGTGCTTTCATCATCCTCTTTCTTGGGCAATGTTTTCTGACCTGTGACTGCATTCCAGTGCTCTCTAAGAAGTTTCTGTCTCTGAACAAGAAGGATGCTGTGTTACTGGAAGTTAAAAAATAACCAAATAACTTGGATGAGAATTGAAACTCTATGGGCTAATCAATTAATATGTCACAATAAGAAGGAAAAGATGCAGCTACATTTTGGAGTTTCTTGGAGTTTGCATGCACACTCCTGGCAGCAGGTATGCCTTCTCCTGCTCTGCTCATGAGACATCGCCCTGCCTCTTGCATTGCACTTGATCTCATGGATGAAAGTAGCGCACACATTCAGGCAGCGATTGGACACCAGTAACAGTCTCCTGGGATCATCACTTCCCCCTTCACAAAAGTGTTTTCACAGAGGGGTCAGGATCTGTCTACATTTTTTTCTGCAGATTGAGCTGACATATTATTTTTCACTTGAGAACTTTTTCTGTGGGTGAAAACGTAGCGGCTGGGTTAAAATGAACATAAGGACTTCCTTCCAACAGAGTGGAAGAGAGCTAAGAGCTGGAATGCATCACATACTTCCCAAAAAGTGCGGTTGCACTTTTCTCAGCAACCCGGAGACTTGGCAGCCAGGCAGCAAGTCACGGTCTTTGGCTGAATTCCAGTTTGGCCTTAGGACTCTTATTTCAGAAGCCAGCTTGCAGACTGTTTCTGGCATGGTGCTTGAACATACTCTGTTTTTGCCTCTTTCATATCTCTGGTGTCTTCCAAGAGACACAAGACACTGTCTCGGTGGTGAGAGGAGGAATTGGCCTCCCTGTTTGCAGAATGCGCTGCTGTTTCTCAGAGCCTGTTTGTCCCCTTGGAGAAAGCACACAGGTGGGGCCATGGGGAATATGCAAAATAAAGCCCTGCATATTCTTTAAAAGCTTAGGCCTGTGCTAATAAGGGGTAAATAGGGCTTCCCTGGAGAAGTAGAATTAACCTGAGTCACCATATCTTTCACTCCCCTCTACAGCCAGTTGAAACTTAAAAAAAAAAAAAAAAAAAAAGGCTTTGGGGCACTTTTTCTCTAAGGCAAAATGGATATCTTGGAGATAAGCAACATTATGTTTCATCTAGCCAGCAAGCACATCTAAACAGCAATACATTGTAAAACATTAACTCCTATTGTAAGGGCTGCCTACTGTAATTCCAATTGCCATCAAAGAGCTTTTGACATTTTATCTCAGTCAATAGAGATAAACATTTTGTGCCGATTAACTCAATTAAAATGTTGTGCATTACAATAACAATTAACAGCTCCAGTCTTTGCAAAATCCTGTTTACAAAAGCAATTTGCACTAATCTGTGACTATTCTGAGGTTTGGAGCTGTCACCTTGTGCTGCACTGCCCTCTTCGGCCTCTCTTACAGTGGAAAACTCGTTTGTTTTAGAAAACATATCAGCATGGCTTACTTGGTTTCAAACATGCAGCTAGAGATAGCCGCAGAAGGCTAATGGATATGTACTGTATAATCTTCCAAAGCATGTAAGAAATTCAAGAGTCTTCCATTGAGACTGAGACTCCTAGATAACTTGGATGCTTTGGCAAATCATGTCCTTACGCAGACAGCTCCATTTAACTCTAAGAGCAGTGCTGCACCTTGGTCCATCAGCTGCTTTAGAAGCCTTCAGTCATGTTTAGCACTATGTCATGTGTCACTCCCTTGACTTCAGGATTATTCATGACAAGCCACATGATATGAAGCAAAACTAACTTAATCTACCCTGTGTTTCAAATAGAAGAATACTTAATGTGATCTGACCCAAACAGATTTTTCTAAATTACATAAACCCAATATGAAGGGTCTCTCTTAAGGGTAAAATCTTTACTAATCTATAACTTCATTGACTATAATGTGAGCCTTGATTAAGCAAAAGCTATGGCATAAAGAAATCTCTGACTGCATTTGATTCTAACGGAGTAAATATTACTATATTGATAAAACCCAAATAGTCACTACCTAGTTTTGGCCCTTGATCCTGAAATTTGCTCAGAATACATTGTGTTCACACAGGCAACTTCCCCCACTTCAGTGGCAATCTGCATAGATCAAAGTATGACAGGGAGACTTTTCAGTTCAAAAGTGATTTTATGATGTGGACCAAAAGTTCGGTGTGTTTCATGAATATCACTTGAAGGACATAATTTTATTTGCACGTGGAAAGTATAGAACTCCAAGGAAAACTCTGAAAAATAAAAAGATGATAAAAGCATGTTGATGGGAAGAAGTGAGGAAACTGATATCTACCACTTAGTTTAAATACACATTTTTAAACTCTGAGCAAATTAACATACTTATTTATACACATATATAGTCAACAAAAGGAAATTACAAATTACAGCTGAGTAGCAAGTAGTCGATAGTAACAGGAAGTTAAAATCAGTGAGTTAAATAGTGCTCCTGTGTCTTTGCTTTAATGATTCCATACAGCATTCAGACATGCTCACTTCCAAGGGCTCTGAAGTGTAATTCAGGATTCACCTTAAAACAACTTTATTTATTTGCAACTTCTAAATGTATATTACTCAGTATGAAGCACTTTCTTATGTACCATCTCATCTGCCACCATAGCAGCTTTCTACTGGCAAAAGAAATACCTCCACAGAGCCTTGTTTTGATTTTTATCTGAAATTATATTTTTCTCAAAGTCCTTCCCATCCTATTGCTGTAGCAAATCCTTTAGAGTTACCACACTGTTGCCACATTATCTTCTGTATCCCATGCAGCTACAAGGGGAAATAATTTACCTTGATGGCAGATCTGCAAGCTCACATGTGCTTAGCAGTAACGTAAAATCAAGGACGTGAATAATCATGCCATATCTAATTTAACGAAAATATGCAGTCAGTTTGCAACGTAAGCTGACACTATATGTGCCTAACTTGTATTATATTTTATGGATGTGTTATATATATATGTGGGACACATATCTGCACATACATTTGGACATAAACAAGCTGACATAGATTTATGCAGCTATTTGAACCCAAGTGCATATATGAGTATGCACCTGCATAAGTACAAAGTGAGGGAGTAGAATTTTTACTAAGGCTCCCTCAACGCACTATATTTTCAAGCATTTTGCCCAACTCAGAGATTATACTTTAAAAGAACCCAAAAGACTAAGTGTTTTAAGGGGAAAGGTTGGAAAAGTAGTTAAGGCCAATTCCGAATGAAGGAATGCCTCTGGGTACAAGATTCATTTGTCTTTGTACTAATGGGTTTATGGCTTTCTTTTTAAAGAGCCAGCTGGGGCCGGGGAGGCGTGGGGAGGTACAGGGGGACTCGCTAATCCTCCCTTCCACCCTCCCCATCTGCGGGAAGCGGCTCCCGCTCGCGCCGTCCTCTGCACCAAGCCATTGGCCACGGCAAAGTCATAGGTCAGCACCGTGCAGCACAAAAGAGAAAATGTAAGACGAGCATCTATCTTGTGATTTGTGGTCTGGGGAGAAATATTTGAAATGCTAATGTCCGTCAGGTCACCAGCGATGCGGCATACCCTGGCTCTGCCCTCATGCTGGTTTAGCACCCTGCAGTTCCACTGACTTCAGCAGAGGTTTCCTGGCTCTACGCTAGAGTATTATCCTCTGATTTTTATGATGTTTTCCTTCCCTACATGTGCAGAGAGCCAGATTCACGCCATTGCTAGTGCTGCTTTGGCTATGTGAGCTATATGCATAGTGTCTTGCTAATCTGCATGAAAGTGCCTGGCTATGGAAGTGAAATAGCAAGACGTCTTATCTTTGAAGAGATCTTGAGGCCTTTTGAGTTTACTGTTGCTGCAGTCATTATTGCTTAGCATATCCTTGAAGGTTTGGTCTGAGGGACAGCTGGTGGGAATGCAATTTAGCTTGTTAAAATACAGCAATTATTTAAATGTACGCGGAGAAGGGAAGCAGAGACAGAGTGAGTTTCCTCTGTTAAAACCTTACAATATGGATCCTTCTGAGAGAGGAAAAAAAAAAAGAAAAAAGAAAAGAAAAAAAAAAGCACAATCTGCAGAAAGAACATTAAAAAAGGATTCAAATACTTTCACGCCTAGAAGAAATTTTTTATATTGTCATCTGCAGTTGTTCAGCTACACCTTCAAGCTAGTTTATTCATGAAAGTTTTAGGCATAAGTATCAAGTGAAAAAAAAAAAAGGTCAACACCTATTTTTTATACATATGCTAGCAAAATCTCCAGCCTAAACACGGATGCTCCCATGCTAGTACTTTAACATTTGGGGCGCTCTCTTGCATTCTCTCTTACACATGCTTGTATAAACTTGATCTTCACCAGCATGACTTTTCAATATTGTTAAATTTGCAAACACTATTTCAAAAGGATCCAACCATGTCCTGCACAGATAGAGCCTTGGAGTTACCTTAGTAGCTAAGGGGTAGAATTGGGGATGCCACAAATGCCAGGAATGCCCATATGGATGAGTGGGGAGAGTGGTGCAAGGCAGCTACAGTCCAGCAACTACTATCATTAAGTCACACTTGGCTGGTGAAGCTTGGTGCATGTGCTCAGCAAAGGGCTGAGAGCCTGCGGCTCCCTGAAGAGCTCGGCTGGTGCATGAAGAGCCCATGAGCCATGGTGCAGAAACAAGCAAGGGTTTAGATGCCATCTCACGTGTATTAGCTCGATGGGGCAGCGGAGGAGCCGCAGGGGGCAGAAAAGTTGGCATCATCCCGGAGACAGCCAGCAAGGGTGAAGTGTGAAGCAGTGCTATTTCTCTGAAGTGGGTCTCATGGTGCAAAACATGCCACTCGGCTCATGCATCGTGGCATGGCTTGCACTCAGAGGCGCTGGAAATGAATTTTCCCTGGCCATGATCTGTCTGCTGCCATGGGATGGAGAGTGTGGAAGGGCGGCCCTGGCACAGAAAGGCGAGTGAGTTGCAGCAGTGCCTGGACTTGGAAGCAATCCCTTCCCAAGTCCTTCCTGAAGGCCAGTAGCTCTCGGCTTCCTTTGGCTGGCGAGGAGCCAAATGCCACAATTTGGTTCAAAGTATCACAGAAGACCTCCTATGGGGCCGGTTACTGAAACCCAGGAATATCACATTGTTGAGGGGAAAGGGGTAGCTGCTCCCAGATCAGCAGTGTGTATCTGCTAACTCTGCACATTTCTCTGCATCAGGCATCACTGACATTTTATACTCTGGTTTGTAATAACTCTTTCAATGCCACAGGCCTGCCATGACTGCTTCAGTAGTATCTCCTGTTAAAAATTCAAGTGCAGAAGCAAAGGTCTGCTGGTTGCGCTGATGATGCTTTTCCAGTCCTTGTGGCACTGCTAGTATCTAAAGAATTGCAATCTGCTGCTTTCCAGTGACACTCCAGTTAAATTGCAGCCCAGACCGCTGGCCAGGAAGGGGTTAACACTGTAGCAGCCTTGCTCCATGGATCAAATTCTTGCAAGAGCTCACTCTCCTTGCTTTGTTCTTTAGGGGGATGCATTCAGCAGAGAGACCAGGGGAAGCTGCAATGCTGCCGACTCTGCTGTGTATTTTCCACCAGAGGATTTTCTCTTCTCCCCGACTCCAAGGCAGTGGGGCTTCAGTGCGTTCCCTGCTTGTGTTTCGGCCAGATGGGAGCAATCCCACCCTTTCTAACGCTCCCAGCCTCTGCCCCTGCCTGTCCCCCGGCACAGCGGCAGTGGTGGCCAGCACTTGTGCTCCTGTCAGGCAGGACAGGGAGAATGCGCCCTGCCTTGTCGCGGGAGAGGTACGCCCCTATTAGATGAGACAGCTCCACAGATGCCACTTAGCTGGCACAGAAATGATTTTCAGTTGCTTCTTTTAGCCCGGGCAGCCTGTCAAAGGGTTCAGCTCTCCTCACAGATCACTTCCATGCTGAGGGCTCTGCTGCAACTAGTTATGCTGCGGAGACAGTGCTTTTTGGGATGGGTACCCACTATGCGCAGCCTTATTTAAATCCTAACTAAATTAATATACAAAAATATTCTGGATCACTCTAGCACTAAGGCTCATAGCTGTACTCCTGGTCATTCTTGGCCTCCAAAACTTGATGGGCACATGAAAATTACTCACTGAGGTTGGTCTCTGTCATGTTCTGGCACTGTTAAATTTGCTAGTAAAACCCCAACCAGAGATTATCATTCCAGGCTGGAGGCAGCCCAGGGAAGGCACTGAGCCCTGCCCTGACTGCATAGCCACAGACAGAGCCAGCAAATACTGAAAAAAATTGAAATGCTTTAAAGTCACCAGCCAGGCAGCCATGGGAGAGTGTCACAAAGCAGAGTGCTCAGTATTTCAAAGCACGTGGAGGTTTGCAAGGTTCAGGAGGTCCTGAGAGAATGCAGGACACCAGAAGATTTTCACATTTATGCCCTCAGCATAACAAAAATTGCCTAGAGCCATGAGGAAGAGGAAAATGAAAGTAACCTTGGCTACTAAAGGTAGCCAAGGTAAAGGGGATGATACCCCCAACGTCCTAGCTCAGGACAGGCCTGGTCCTGCAAGCTGGTCACTCATGCCACCTTCGGAGGGCAGGATTGCATCTTCTCCTAGGCCTGCCCTGTCTGCAGGAGACTACTTAAGCTCTCCAGTGTCAGAACCACAAGTATTTTGATCCGTACCTTTGCTCTCTGCCACTTGGAGACACATGCATAGGCTGGAGACACTAACACTATGCTGGGAGAAGCACTGAGGACAACATCTAGGGGATGGTTCAGAAGCCAGATGTCTAAAATGATTTCTAGCAAGGACATCCATTTGAAAGAGGTGGGACAAAATTATGCTTGTTTCATTGACACTCATTTGAATGTCCAAACTCATTTCTTTTGACTGCTATTGCACCCTTCATATTAGTCTTTTTCCATGAGCACTTTAGTGGATGAGTTTATAGTCTGAAACAGATTGCAAGTTAGTCAATTTTAAGCAAATATTTGAGAATATTAACTTGATGTGCCTGCTGAACCTAAATTAAAAGTGTTTGTTCCACACAAGCCTGACTGAAAGAGTTCATACAGACCATGAATAGGAATGCACCCCACCACCTCTGCAACCAGTCAAAGCACATCCTTGATCCAAGAAACAAAATGCACAAGTTAAGGATTGTAAGGGATCAGCTGCAGAATGATCTGACATGTAATTCATATGCTCCAACAGTTTAATGATATACACATCTCATTTGTGTTTAAATTCAAATTTCAACAAAGCTAAAGCATTCCAACTGGATACAAGTAGAAAATAAATCAATTGTAACAGGAAATTCCAAGGTTTCTGACAAAAACCTGCTAAACATTATTGCAGTTTACATCGACGAAAAGACACAGTATTGCCAGAGACTAAAACAACTGTCTTAACTACTATTTCCTGGCATGTTTTTCAACTAAAACCCTTCTTTGAGGGAAAAAGGAAGGCACTGTTACATTTCAGCAAAAATAGTAGGGCATGGAATTGTTTAAACACAGAAGTGTAAATATCTAGTTTTCCATGGTTTTCACAGCAAATAGCCCAAGGCATCCTTAAGCCTAAGGCATCAGCTGAATACACTACCTTGTCTCAGGGATGATCAATATGCAGCACGATAGGATGTAGTGGAAGCTCAGAGGGGTTATATACCATACAATACGTTCTTTTCTTTTCTTTTCTTTTCTTTTCTTTTCTTTTCTTTTCTTTTCTTTTCTTTTCTTTTCTTTTCTTTTCTTTTCTTTTCTTTTCTTTTCTTTTCTCTTTGCATTATATAGCTCTATTAGCTCTGCAGCATTTTTAACTCCTTTTTCATCTATTGCTGTTGATGAATTTAAGATTTTCTATCATACAGGCTATGGATTTAGAACAAATAACCCTTTCATTTAGTTAATACCAGCAGCATGGCTATAAAGCTGTAATAGTTTACGACTTTCAGGACATAACCTACAACCACAGACAATACAAATTATATTACATTGTGTTTTATTGCTCTTTGAGGCCCACTAAGAGGCTCAATGCTGTTTCATAGTCCAGAGCAATAGCCCTTTATTCTTTTTTAACACACAACTGAAAAATATTTTAATTCTCTGACAAAACAGTGTATTTGGTTTTGCAAATCTTCCATCCAAACTATACTTAGTTCACTTATCATACAATGAAAATTGCACTTTCATAAAATTAAAAGCGAACGTGCACATGCAAACATAATTCCTCTTTAGTGCACGCATTGGCTGCTGCATAAAAGGGAGCTCCATTTTGAAAAAAGAAAAACACGTTGATAAGCATTTGCACAGTCATTATATATAGGAGAGGAGAAACCTTTGGAAATTGGAACTCTCTCCTAAAGTGGTGCTTAGTTATTAAAGCTTCGTATCCGGGCACTGACGAAATCGTAGACAACTGCTAGCGCAGCTCCTTAATCCCATCTCTTCTCTTGGCCTAGAGATGGGGCCCAGGAAGCGACATAGAGAACCAGGGCTTGCTTTCCTTAACTGGAAGGTGTAAATAAAAAATGAAGGTAACAGAGCGTCCAGAATCGCAAAGGACCAGAGGGAGAAGGAGCACGAGCTGGGCCTGGCTTTTACAGCATGCGGCATGGCTGCACCTGCCGCCCGAGCAGCGCAGCGCTGCGTTATTGAGGAGGGCCGCGGGCCCATCTGCATATCAAATAGCGGGTCTGGAGATGAGGTCATTCGTTTTGCGGTCGCGTGTTTGCGGCGCTGGGGATGGGCCGTTGCCTAGCAGTGGGCCACAAAGTCCCAGCAGGTTTCTTGAGTCAGCAGCCATCCCGCACGCCCCTTGCCACTCCCCTGCCTCCATTTGGGATTCAAATCCAGCCTTGACCTTAATAAATAAGGCTCTGAAACGTTCGACTCATCCCCGAGTTCAAAGCGCTCGTGATGTATTATGAAGTGACGGCTTCCTTTGATGGTTCGAAGCCATCAGTTCGGTTACTGTACACGCAAAACACAAACTGAGGAGCATTGGTCGCACGTGAGCGCAGGAATGATGGATAGATAGTGCTCCGCTGCATCCATGCCTGTTTGCCTTCGCATGTGGATGTGCTGCTCTGCTGCTAAAACATGCAAGTGAGGATTAAAAGATCAACACCACATTTAAGTATTTAAACATGTCAGAAGCAGTTTTGTAAAATTTAAGCTAGTTTTTGTGCATGGCTGTCAGGGAATCAATTATGCCATTCCTCTTAATTTTGACAGCCGCTTCACAGTGGGCAGTGATAGTTTGAAACACTGTTTAAGGGGCATTTTCTTCTTTCGAAAGCAGCTAAAGCTACTTACTTGTTAAGTATGGCACATCAAGCCAGTGGAAACAGAAAAAGAAATCAGTCACCATTTCAAATTAAAAAAAAAAAAACAGGGCAAAGAAGATGAAAAAGCTGAAGCTGCCTTAAGAAACTGCAATACATATATGTTGTCACCAATTGGTGTCTGATAAGTTGGCAGAAAGTGCAGTTTAAGTGCTTTTATTTTAGGAGTGATCTGCTGACAAAAGACACATGTGCAAGCCATGCCACATAGATGAAGGAGTCATATTCACTTTTTGCAAAGTACAATTTATTTATTTTTTCCAGATTATAATGTTTTTGAGGAAGAAAGAAGTACAAAGACCCCTCAGCCCTAAAACAAAACCAAACATCTCAGCACAAATTGGAACCTTGATAGCTCAAAGCAAAAGCCTCACAAACATCTATTAGAAGCAGGAAATGTCTAATGGAAAACTTACAAACATCTGATACATGAAAGAGAAGGCACAAAACAGGAAAGCAGAGGCATGAACAGTTAATTGCTGTAGATTCCTCCCAACATTAGCTGAAACACAGCAAGACAGATCAGCGATCTCCAGAGCACTGAGGTATACAACCACCATTAAAGTGTTAGTAAGGAGGCACAGAAAAAGGAAGTGTGGTTTTTTTTTGTTTTTTTTTTCAAATGCTGATACTTTGGACAAAATGGAGTCGATTTTGCTTGGGACTGAATTTACAGGGGTGTTTTGAAGGTGGTCATAGGCATCCTGGCATGCTGGTTCGCAGCTAATCCATGCTATGAAAGGTCACTAACAGAGCAGTTTTTACAAGTGTGCTCACTGCAGCATTCTCACAGAAACCTAGGTATACGAGCCAGATATGTATCTTGCCAGCTACTGGATGTGTGTTAAAACTTGCCACTGAAACTTGCATTTAGCTTTGAAAACCTTTGATCTAGCTATGGAAAACGTAGAGTTTTGAGCCACAGAAAAGCATTATGCTGGAACACTGGCATCCGGCAAGCACACAGCACCTATTCTACCCTACTTGCAAATGCCTGAGCTTATGTGATTTGAATGAAGTTATGTCTGCTACTGTCAGAACTGCATTTGGCTCATGGTCTTCATGCAAATTGCTACTGGCCTGAATGTGTGCACCATATTAAGGATGCAAATATATTTGGACTTGACGATTGTCCCTTTATTTGTTGTGCACCCTAATTCACCGCAAGCTGAATCGGGGCAGGTTTGGTGTGTGCAAGAAGGCATACTCAGAGAAAAATACACAAAACTGTTTGCAAATAAGTTAATTATGTTAACAGATTGGATCTTAACAGTAACTCTTCCTGAAGTTTTGTATATGGTTTCTGGGGCGTAGTCAACAGACGAAAAAAGATTTTTTTTTTTTAAAGTAACGTAACTAAGTAAAGATGCCAGGATTTCCTACCTCCAGTACTTTGAGCTCTTAAGGCCAGATTGTACTATTTTATCTTTGTCTGAATTTCAAGAATTGTGAAGTTAATCTTTTGTATTTGCCAATGGGAAGGGCACCCAGTGTTGATCTGAAGACATCTGGAAAACTAAAAAACAATCCCTCCTTTACAATATGTTCAAATGAGTGATAACCATACCCATTAAAAATGTATATCCTATTTCTCTTTTGAATTTCTGTGATATACTTTTTCATTCTTCATCTCCTCCAGCTGTTATTCTGGAACTTTTCCAACATTCTGTGAGGAACTGGGAAAAACATGTAAAAAAAAATCTTAAAAAAGAGAATTAAAAAAAAACATAAGATTTCAAGACTTAATAAATAAAATAATAATTTAGTGACAAAATTAGTTCAATTGAAATTTTATTTTTGTTTTCATTTTTTCTGCACATGCATTTAAAAAAATAATGACCTGAAAATTAATTATACTACATTTCCTGAGGAAAATCAAAATGAAAACAAGGAAACAAACAAAATCTTTTGTCCATATTTTAAGAGCATACTATTCTTTCCTGTGGGAAAATTCACACATTCCTTACACTGAGATATTAAGTTTGAACTTTCAGTCATTTAATTAGTTCCCAGTTCAACAAAGCATTTAAGCATGTTTTCTAAGCACAAAGCACTTAAGCACATTCTTATTCCATTCCTGAATAGGGCTGCAGTGCTGAATCACACTGAAAACGCTCGCTGAGGCCATGGCAGCCTTGTAGGCCACAAAGCCTGCAGGATTTTCAGTGTTTCTGTTCCACAGCAAGGAGGGTTTCAGTAGTGATTACATCACATCAAGAATGAAAACCAAGCCTAACTTGAAAATGCAAAACTTTCTTCAATTTTATATAACATCACAATTTATAAGATACAATTGGGAATGCAAATCTGCCATACAACAAAAATGCAGTGGGGATTTTTATTTGCTCATTTTGACATGTTTAGATGTTCTAAATTTAAATACATGTATGAATATAAAGTTATAATCTGAAAAAGACTTGCATTATAATTGTGCAATGACAGTCTTTCACTGTGTTTTATATATATCACATGTGAAAGTGTATGTAAATGTAATTACATACACAACCAGACTGCATGATTACACATTTTAGGCTTCCAAAATACACTAGCTGCAAAGTACCTGGAGGATATATGCCCACAAAAATATAAGCACACCCTCACACACAGATGAATTGCAGCAGTATGTTTGCGAATCAAAGAGCTGAAGCTGCATATCAAGCAGATATCACTTTTTTTTTCCCCCAGTAAATTCAGGCCAAGATTACATATCAGTAATATTTTCTCCATTTTACATTTTATTGCAAAATTTATAATTTGAAACTGTTTTCCCTTTTTCCTTTGTCCTCATGTGTGATCTGCAACATTTTAAACATTTTACGCTAAAATAGTAATATTGCCATTTCTGGTTATTTCATGTGATGCTTGTGTCGTAAGCTCGTGTCATAAGCTGTCTGAAATGCGAACACTCAGCCTCTCACCCTCAGACTCCCTGTGCTACCTGCAAGGAATGGGGGCTTTTGCCCATTTCTTGATAGCCTTTTAAACAAATACCCTTAGCAGCGTTGGGGGTGGCAGTCAGTCCTCTAGAGAGATGCACACTTAACAAATGAAGAAAGCAGGGAATTAGTGGGAGCCTTAAGAATCAGGGAGCAGTCAGTGCCACAGAGGCTTATGCTGAAGTGACTTCACATCAACAAAACATTTAACTGGGTGCCTTGGCTGTACCTTCGCTTTCTATGTGGCAAATCTTTAATTGTATTCCTTTGCTTTGTTTCTGCACAGAGCTTTAAGAATTGCAGTTCTGATTTACTTTCTACCTACTGCTTCCAAATTTCAAGAGCCAAATTTGGTAAAGAACAGGTGAGGCCTGTAACATTCAGGCTGAGAGGAGAGGTCAGCATGCATTTATATTTTATTTTTCACTTTAAAATAAATTTACAGTGGCACTCAAAGCACAAATAGAAACTCTGTTTTCAACTCAAAAAAAAAAAAAAAATTAAATGTGTCTTGATTGATTGAAAGAAAAGCTTATTTTTCCAGCTTGGAAGTATCTCTATTATTTTAACAAAATGGTGAAACACATGACCAATAATAATAAAAAAAAAAATTCAAAAGGTTGAGAATTTCTCCTGCAAAAATGGGTTTCTGCAAGGGAAAAAGGGCTCTAGGTAGCCGTGCTCCCTGCAGGGCAGAGCTGGGCTGGCTGCAGCGTGGGGATATGAGCCATTTTGTTCAGGCTCTGCCCAAGCGCCGAGGGGGCCGCAGCCTCTCTGCACACATCCTCGCTCCCCCAGGGACACGTTAAAACAAAACAAAAAACAAAACAAAACAAAAAAAATAGTGTTTTCTTTAGAAAGTGAGGGAGAAGCAGCCGGCACCCTGCGAGGGCGAGGGGCTCCGCATTCGGGGCTGGCGCGGGCGCAGAGCGGAGCTGCCGCTCACAAAGGACTCACGTCGCTCCGAGTCCCTGGCCACGGGGCAAGCGCCCGCGTTAGGCCCCTTGTCGTGCTCCCATTCTGCTCCTGCCATTCGTACAGAATTCCTGAGCAATCCCTTTGTGAATATGGACCCCAGCTAAATCAAAGACAAGCTGCTTTTTTTTTGCCTTTGTTTTTCTTTTTTTCTTCCCGTCTTATTTTTTCTTATTTTGGCACCCTTTTTCTCTCTTCCTGGTCTTTCTGATCCTCCACTCCCTCTTTCTTTTTCAGCTGTGCACCAGGCAATCAGAGAGTAGGAGAAGTGAACGCCAAGGAATCTAAAAAAGCCTAGTGAATGGTAAACCCCAGAAATAGATACAGATTTGGCTTTTGGTACCTTTGGAAACTTTCTCCTGAAATTGTGTGATGCTTCCTACATAAGTGGTGCATAACCTTATGCTTTTCTTAATAGGATTTATGCTTGTCGGCTTTCTATATGCCCTGCCACATTAGATAAAGAGAGCCCCAGAGTTCCTACTGTAACCATGGCCACTCTCAGCTCTCAACCAGTGGCTGATTTCTCTTGGTACGAACGGCAGCGCGCACGGAGGGTGTACCAACAGATGCACAAACACAGTAGCTCTGCACATCCCCAAGCAGAGAAACATTTGCCCCAACCCCACTGAATTTGGAGGCATTATCTGAGAATGTTCTTTTAGTAAAAGCTCCTAAATCACAACATCTGCAATGTTAAAAACAAAGCACATGTACACTCAAACTAGATTAAAATCCAGCCTTCGTCAAATGCCACACAGGCTTCATGCAGGCTCTGGAAGCTGAATTTTTTATGCATCTGCCCAAATTGAAAAGGTTATTTCACTGTCTTCAAGATGACTCTTGAGCTGAAGGCAGAGCTAAGGGTTGCTGCCCTGAAAGAAGGGGAGTTGCTAGGAGATAAGTCCAAGATTTCAGACAGCATTGGCTGGAGTTATCTCTAATTGACAGCTGCTTACCCTAAGGGTCTAATTCTAACCTTGAGACCAAAACCATAATGAGAGGGCAGCTTTTCTTCACCCCTGTTTTCTAGCCAGGGCAAGGAGATTACTGCAGGCCTGTTCTTCTCTGGTTTTTGTTATGCTTCTTTTAGTGGGGCAGCCCTGGGAGACTCAGAGCCTGCTGTGCTTTCTGAGGCTCTAGTTTGCATCAGTGAGCCCTGTCTGATTCATACCACCTGAATAAACTTGCCGTTACAGTTAAGATGGTCTCACTTTTTTTTTTTTTTTTTTTTTTTTTCCCCTCAGAAGGGGGGAAGGGTGCAAGGAAAACCTCTTAAACATAAAATGATTTAAAGACTTATTTTTTTTTAAGCAGATACTTCATTGCATGTTCTATGGTTAACTTTTTTCAGGGAGTCTTAAGCTGTCACTGTTAGTTTTAAATCAAGTCCATGCTACAGGAAGTTGCTGTTATTTAGGACTCGTAACAAAACAAAGAGAAACATTCAAAGAAAAGAGATTAAAAGAGCCAGGAAAATAAGTATTTTTTAAAGTGACTAGACTTGCTAGGGTATTGATCTATGTAGAAAATCTCCTGGAAAAGCTCAGCTTGTATTTTGAGCAGAATTTCCAACAAACAGCTGAGCAATGTACCGAAGCAAGTTTTGCTCTTAGTTACGCTGATATAAATCTGGACTCCTTCCTCTGAACTCACTGTAGCCACTCTGGATTTATACTAGGGTGACTGAAAGCATAATTGGGCAGTACACTTTCAGGAGGAGCACTAAAAATAGTCAGTGAGGCACTTTCTGAATCAAAAACAAACAAAAAAAACAAAAAAAAAACTCAAAGTGAGGAATCAAAGAAAGGGGGAAAAACAGATATTTTAGTTGGATTATTTTTTTGTTAGAAAGTAATCTCATTAATTCTTGTATCTCAGATATTTTCATGTCCAGTAATGAAAATGATTTGTTCTGCAAAGTTATTAAGTAGGCAGGATCAATTGTAAAATATATGTCTTCAGCTATAGCCAAGGACTGTATCCTCTGCAAGGCTTGTCCTTTTGAGGAAGAAGGCAAACAGGAAAAGACGGCTGTTCCAGCGGGAATGGCTCCTGACAGGCGCTCCTGAGCCGACAGCCCCTGTGGCCGAAAGCATTTCCTGGCACTCGGCATGAGAGCAGGTACCAAATGGGAGGCAGAAGTGAAATGCAGCTCCACAGATTCCTCCTCTGGCAGGAGGAGAGGGCAGTTCCAGCTCCCTCAGCCCCTGCCCCCAAAGTCTGGCAGGTTTGGGTGGTGTTTTGGGTACATAAATATCTATCCTTGAGAAATGCACACTGCAGACTTGCTTGCTCCTCAGCAGCTGGAGCCTCTGAGCTAGTGCTGGTGTTTTCAAAGTTGGCATCATGATGCTTTAGACTGCATTACAGCCTTGGTTGGGAAGCAAAGACCTTTGGGCAATTAATTTCAGAAGGAAGTGCTGAGCACCTGCCTGCCAGCATGGATATGGAGAGCATCGCCAGCAAGCCAGCGGGAGGCAGTAACGGAGGCTGAACAGTGATAACGCGGTGGAGAGTGAAGCTCAGACCTTGGCATCATTCTCCTCTTTGCTCTTGAGGGAATATATAAAAAAGACAACATCTGAAACCCTTAGAAAAATAACCTTTAATGAGTCTATTTCTACAGATGCTGAAGGAATTTGCAAGTGCAGGGTCAACCAACCGAGTCATGCATACACACATATCCATAGCTGCTGGAAACCAGTGAATCTCATCTTCAGCTTCATTTTTTTTGCTGTTTAATTCATTAGCTATATTTTCTTAATATAGTAAGCTGTCTCATGTACTATGTATGACTACTGCCCCTGGAAGTCAGAGGGTTTTATCTCATGCAGTACTCAGATGAAATTTGTGTATCTTGAAGGGCTTCAAATAAAAAGAAAAATACGGTTCAGTGGCATATTGAAGTACTGCTTCTCTAGAAATTTTACTTGTCATTTAATAAGTTGCAATAATTAATGTTTGCACTGTTGTCTGATGTGCAGTGCAAATTTGTGCAGAAATAACTCTAAGTTAATAAATTGAGAACAAAAGTTAAGGCTCAACATAGCAAATCTCTTTTCTTAACACTTCCTTGGTAAAGTCACCTAAGATGTTTATTTCTGTCTGGAACAATGGGAATAGCAATATTTAACTGCTCCCATAGAAGGAAAAAAAAAAAGTGTGATCTTCACATCCAAAAGCATAACAAAACAAAGATACAGTGCTGAAAATGACATTATCTTCTCAACTTCTAGAACTGCGACATAAAATTAAGAACTACCTTGCAATTTCACAGGGATGTAAGGAGTGCAATGTGCCTGAGTTTTCTGCATAAGCTGCTATAATATAACTTGCACTGTGAACTGGGAAAACTGTATCATTAATTTTTCTCTCATTGTGCAGCTCGCTTTCCTCACCAAGATAGTCGGTCTACCTTAGCGAGAGGTGAGATGCACCACATACAAGGTTTGTGAAAGCTCTCACAAGAGAGGATTGACCGAGAAGAGAGAATCCTCTCTTCTCTGAGAAAATATCAGGGGGCTACAACCACATCATGGTCCTGTGAGTCACAGATTTCTGGATAACTGCTGGTTTTCCCCTTCCTTTGTAAGCTTCTGATGTTCTTTTAAGTACTTTTCTTTCATTTATAAGAAACAAACTTACTTAGAAGGTAAAAGCCTTTAAGCCAAAACCTTAAGCCAAAGCTGTAAACCAAAACTTTATTTTAAAGCAGTCAGAGAGGGTTTGGGTCTTCTCCCACTGAACTCCAGTGAAACTACAACAAGGGTGCTCTTTACGGACGAGGAGGTCCCTGCTGTTGTTTCAGGAGGCAGATATCAGTTGCAATATGTGGATATTGATGCAACTGTTTTTTTTTTTAATTTAATGAAGGAAGATGCATACTTTCAGTAAACACACTGAAAAAATCTGTGCTTGTTCAAACCGCAACATGCATATTCCTTTATATATGGTATCTAACTACACTGTAAATAAAATTTCTCTCTATTTAAGTTATCAAGTATCTAATGTCTTCATCTGTTCCTTTCAAAACAATTTCAGACTTATGAGATATGAGACAGCAGAAGAAAATAAAAAGAATATTGAGTTCTGTGCTGGCACCAAACAGTTCCTCTCAGACTATTACCAAAGCTGGATCTGACCAGAGAATGTGATGCTGTTTCTCTCATTTTCAATAGTGATTAAAATACTTGGATACTATTTTCTTTACATAATATGCTGAATTTCTTTCCCCTAATGCACGTGTTTTGTTTGTTTGTTTGTTTGTGTGTTTTTGTTTTCTCCTATCAGAGGCTTGAAAATGGTTTATTCCTTTCACTGCATTCCATGTATTAGTGTATTTACTCCTTTATTTCAGTTCCTAGAAGTTGTCATTGATGTACAACATTCTGCGTTTTGAAAATCAGCATCTTATTTCCTGCCAGAACCAGTAGATATGCCAGCCAGTATTAACTGGCTTCTAAATTTTTCTTTTTGTGGAGGAGGAGGGGATGGAAAAAATAATTTGCTGACTTTAGATCTTAGCCTATCAGATGAAGACTTACTTGTGCATTAGAGGCCTATTCAAAACAGGGCTTTTCTTGCAACAGGAGCCCTTAACAATTGGTAATGAGGACAGATTCTGAATTGTTTGTGAGCAGCTGCTTAGTAGGTAAGAGCTTGTTTGGATTCAATTGAACAGTGTTTTTAGAAGCAGTTACTGACCCCTGACCCTTCCTACAGACTGGGTTGATGGGATTAGGGAAAGCTAGCGTTCAGCTTACACTTGGCTATAACAAGCTGGCAAGAGATAACATACTTTTTAATTATCAAGTTACACCTCTGCCAAAGTTGGGCTGTGAATTTACCGAATGGGTCAATGCACTATGAGAAATCAAACTAGGCTATGGGATAATAGCTACATAATAAACAGTCTTGTGAAAGATATAATTGATATACTTTTTTTCTTTGTAAATATTTCAAAATTTCAAACTATACTGTGCTCCTTTTATACTCATTATACAGGCATATATGATATATGACATCTATGTCAATACACTTTAAAAACTAAAAAAAGACCTAACTTACTTCTAAGAATTGCCATACAGATAGCCAAAGAATAAAAATCCAGTGCATGAAATTTTATTTGAAACAATATACAAAATAACAAATAACCCTAATGTTTGAACCTTGATTTGCTCTAACACTCTGAGACTGTAGTAACATAGAAACACTCACTATTGGCCAGAATCCAACTTGCCTAGCAGTCTATAACCATAAAAAAGGAGACAATTGTGGTATTATTCACCTGGAACAATTAAAGATAATTTCTGACATAATAATAAAACAATCTTCAAAAGCCTTAGGGATTTTATGTCTTCATTTTAATTAATTAAAAATAACTCCAAATTATAAAGCTTAGTTATTTTGAAGAATTCTCTCTCTTCTTTCTCCCAGTGCTAAGGCATGAAAAAATCTCCAAGTCAGAATTGTTTAAGGCCCAGCTTTTTGGTAAAGTCACAGAGTTTTTGTTTTGTTTTGTTTTGTTTTCAGTCCCTCCCTTAGTATCTCCCATGCCTGTTACAGGAGCATTCAGTTCTGGGGATGTCTTAATACAATATCCACAAAATAGATGGGCACCCAAATCGATCCCTTTATGATCAGATAAATTTGGCAACTTATCATAAAAGAGACTGTTCTTGCCCACTTTCTAATACAGAGAGGCTGGCAGCAGTGGGGACCTTGGGTGGATTTGCTTTAAATCTATAATTCTTGCCCCCATGGTGGCTCCATGAGGAGCACCACAGATCTATATCTATCAGAAATATCCACTGTAGCATTTGTTCATGTGGTTCATTTGTTCAGGTCTTGTTATCTCAGGGGAGGAGGATTTCAAGCTCAGGCTCTGTTTCTGGTTTCTCATCCGAGCGGGAGCAAGGCCCATAGTGCCTTTAAAACAAGGCAAATCACCAGGAGCGAAGAGTGACTTTGGGCTGGGAGAGGCTTCCTGCACACAGAGCTCAAATCCTAATTATCACCAGAACTGGAAATTACAGCCATTCCACAAACTGGTTTGCTGTCCTCTCAAAAATAGCTGGATATTTTCTTTTCACTACTTCTATCTGAATCCTGCTTTTGAATCCCAGCGCTCTAATGGTTAGATAGATGACTTTTAATTTTCATCTTAAAGTTATGAATGGCAAGCCTATACCCATGAGTTCCTTTGCCAGCAATGTCTTTTAACTTCAGTAGTTCCTTCCCTTCCCTGCTGTTTACTTCCTTAGCATATTTACCAATAGCAATCACATGTTGCCTCAACTTTTTTTTTTTTTTTGGCTAGGCTAAGTAAGTGAGACTTTTTTGATTACTTATTTGTCTTCCTGATCTTATTATATGTAATTCTTAGACTGTTTCTATTTAACCTATTCTATTTCTTAATTGGAGTGCCCAGAATTGTGCACAATTTCTCAGAGATCATCTAATAAGTGTTTGCTTCTGCGTAAATATCTCTGCCTATACTTCTTAAGTTTATATCTGCTGTGCTGCTTTTTTGATGGTCCCCTAGGACTTCCTTTCCATGGTTGTTTTAAAGTAGCCTAGCAGTTTATAAAAGTAATGAAGCTATTAGATTTTGCACTATTGAATTTCATCCTATTTCTATTACTTCAGTCTTCAAGGTCATTTTGTTTTTCCTGTATAATAATCTAATAAAGTAGTGACAGTGCAAGTGGAAGACAAGAGGAAGAGTGTAGTAACAAACGAGGAGTCCACGAAGACCAGATTTGGTTTACCAAGGTCAATCTTCCAGGCTGCATCCGTAGTCAATACAGGGAGATGAGCTCGTTCAGGAGTTGAGTCAGAATAAGAGTCTAACTATGTGATCTGAACTGCACTCTGGAGGAGCTTCTCTTCCATTTATTACTGAAACACTCTAGAGGCATTATAAAAAAAACCCTGGAGAACTGAGATCCATTGGAGTTAAGTCTGCTTTATGAATACCCTTAGTGTCTCATCACTTTACACTTCATATCAGCACACAAGTATTATTTGTTTCACAGTCATCCTGAAAGCACTAAAGAGGATCCACTGCCTCTCAGCGCGGGGCGATCTTGCAGTAACTAACTTCCCTCCAGCCCCATACTTCCTTTCTGAGCTCACTGCTGGTTACCTTTCAGCCAGTCCGTAGTGTACCATGCTGTTTTTCTACTGATCTCAGTCCCATAAACCTTGCAGTTTCTGAGGTGACAGTGTACTGACCTCTGTTCTAAAGGTTCACAACTATCTCTGACCAAAAAAAAAATTCCAGGACTTTGGACAATGTCACTATGTAGTGCAGCATAAATCTATCCCTGACTAAATCATGTTGCATGGTATTGCTGGTCTTCGGTTTCTCTGAAATCTGCACTGCTGAGCTCAGACTCAGTGAGTGATCCGACAGTGCAGGATCCTGTGGATGCCAGGCTGACTTTTTATCCTTTTCTTAATGTAGACATTACATTTGTATTCTCCAGTTATTAAGACTATCACCAGTTTGATAGGTTTATCCCAGACACTTAATATGGCAATGTGGGCTTCGTGCCTTTGTTGTTGTTGTTGTTTTTAATTTATTTTCTGGAACTGGCTTATCTACCTACTCCCAACTTGATTTGAGTTTAATAAGGTCTTTGGGTATGATGTTCAATTTGCTTGTGGTTATCTCCATTTCTCTTTCTTCCCAGTCTTTAATCCATGTTCAAAAATATGAGTCTGATTGAAAACTTAAATGAGGTTTCTTTTTGGGGACAAAAATAAATTGTCCCAAATCAAATATAAATCTTTCATTTGTATCTCATCATCCTTCCAAAGCCTTTCCACTACTTCCTGCCTTCTTCTTCATCCGTTCACATACCTGAAGAACCTTTAGCTATTTAGTCTGATTTCTTTTACAAGGTCAAATTCAGCTTGAATTTTAGCAAGTCCCTCCTCTGCCAAGTCTCACTTTAGACCTACATTTCTTGACTTCGAAGTCATGGTTTTCTTTAGTGATTGGTCCTTCTTTTCCATTCCTCGTAGGTACTCTATTTATGCATAACGTCATTTTCAAGATGGTTATTCCTCCAGCTAGGTCTGGAAAGTTCTTGTACAGCATTTTTTTCTCCTGGCCTGGCATACAGATTCCAGATAGCTTTAGCAGGTTTGACGTGGAGGAATTCCAGGCTGCCTCCAAAATCAAATCCCTGAGTTCCTTAGTTCAGTTGGCCTCCCTAAATAGTTACCTTGGGTTACATCCAAACTCAGCAGCTTGCGCACACGGTGCCATGCCTGCAGTCCTTGATTCCCCAGATAGTGCACTTTGTCAGAGTGCAGCGCCTCTCCCTTCTGACTCATGTGCCCAGATTTCCTTCTCATGAAAACTAAAGTTCAGAGAGGGAAGGGAGTAGGCATGTGCCAAGGTTTTGCCCTCATATGCTTGGGATACAGCCAAGGCCTATTTCCAGATTCAGGAGCTCAGAAGAAATCCAGGCTGTGCTTTAGATGAAGGTCTGTCTTTTTGAAATGAGAAATTTAACTGATTTTTAACTTTTTTAATTTAAAACAAATAAAATGACCAACACTGAAGTCACTCCTAGTTTCTACGATGAATTCCTCTCAGATACCCCATTTATTTATATATCAAATCATAACAACAGTATTTGTTAGTGGATATATTACTATTTATGTTAGTAATACTCTTTTTCAACCTAACAGGATGTTTCTTTATGCATCTTTGTACTGAACAAATAAAAAACTCTATTCAGTGTTTGATTCTGAGATCAAAAGACGGACTCTTACAAATTTTCCAATATTCCTAGGTCTTATTTTATCCTCTGTCACAAAGGTGATTTTACTTAAAGAAGTATTGTTTTATTTTTATTGTCTTTTCTTCTTTCTTTACAGTCTCTAGTGTTAAAAATATACATTTCTATGGTACCATATTTAGTACCATTGTTTTCCTTCTTCTGCATGTTGTCTTCTTCAGTAGTCATGATTACTGAAGTTTCACTTGGTCCTTCAAAAGGCCCAGTTTCTCCATTTTGTCAACAAAGCACCTTGCGTTTGTGTAACAGCATCTTGCCAGCTGTATCTAATTCTACACCTGTATTGAATTAGTTTTTCTGTATGTGTATTTAACTGCTCTTGTTGATACTTAACCTTTCCATTGATTAATGGAGCTTTAGATAAGATTTCCAGTATAATATGTGTAACATGAAAAAAATTGCATTTTACCATATCATAGTGAGTCTCAGTCTAAATTCTTTTATTTTTGTAAGATGTTGAGAGTCTGCAGGTTTAAAAACACCTATTTACAAATAATTACTATCCAACATCTAAGGCTACTTGTGGTCTACTGGTGAATTGCATTTTACATGAGGTTGGCAGATATTTTTCTTTTTAGCTGCATGATGTTATATCCTCAAATCAAAGTCTTTCTGTGCAACCAGGTGTGAAGAATGAAGTTTTATCAGTCAGGAGTGTGTATGACTTACTTTTCTGTGTATATGCAAAGTGCATGAGTATACAAAGGAGAAGCAGAAGAAATGACCTTCAAAAACACCACATATTGTGGAAGAAGCCACCCTTGTTCTGAGGCAAGAACATGCAATTTTTTTCCTCTTTGTTCAGCTAATACTTTCCTTTTGGATTATACTACCAGATCTGGATTTTGGGCTCATGACATGTGTTTTATTGGTTGACTTGAATCACGCAGTGTTAATTTAACATCCAAAGGGAAGTCTAGCTAGTAGTAAAAACACAGACTATGCTAATATGGTGAAACAATTTGTTCCTCTAGGAAGCAAAACAAAACTCAGTGAGCCAAATTTTAAACGACATGCATAAAACTGAAATATCTGAAGACTTTTACGGTAGTTCATTTGGAATGGCATTTTCTGTGTTTCCATGTTTGCTTTATATAGGTTCATATGAATTAAAACATTTGTCTCTCTTTTATTTCTCTATTTGGATGCACCTACAAAAGCACACATATACATATATAAAAATATATGCAAACGTAATAAGGGAAACTTTAGCATCTGAGCAAAAAGTCATAATGCATTGCAATCACACATGATGTAACTAGCATGCCAATATATTTCAAGTCAACTGGCTTTAATTAGTAACCATATATAAGTTCAGTGTTTTCTGGTTGCATTTAGTAATATTTATTGTATCACACTATCTTAGTAGAGACTTTATTTTTCCATGAAAATACTCCAGGAAAATAATTTTCCATGAAAAACTTTAAGATAAAGTAGTCATATTCATAGAAAACATAACTTCTATCTATAAAATGTATAAAGGAGTTATAAATTAAACTATGTAGTCACATAGCAAGATACTTTGGAAGTCAGCAGCTTAGAGAAGCATATTTTTATCAGATGCATATCTTATTTGCAAAAAAAAATACATTTTTTGATGAAGTAAACATCCATCAAATTCAGACATTACTTTGCCTGAATAAGTTTTAAGCTTTGGAAAAGCAAACTATTTTGTCATGAAATATCTGTAAATGCAAATTTCTAACATAGTTTAAAATCATAAACATCCATTTGAATAGTTTATAACAAAAATTATCTTTTCTTTTTTTCCTGAGAAAATTTTGGAAAATTATGTTTGAAATTGTGTGAAACTTCATATATGCCTATGAATGAATAACTATATATATGTATTTTTTCATAACTACTACTACAGCTAGGCAAAAAATGTCCAAAGACTCTCTGTGTACAATTCTTCCAAAGATCTGGTGTTAGCACAGAACATGGATTCTAGTTAGTTTATGTGTCTATGGAACTTGGACTGGTCCCAGTCCACCAAAAGACATTAGTTGGTGGTTTACTATAAGAAAAAGTATGACATAAACAGCTTGCTTATTTGTCTAAACTTAAGGACATTCTTTTATTTTTTTCTCTCAATTCAAGTTATTTTATGAATAATAATACTTGTCTTCAAATATCCTTTTTATTATTATTACATTTTATTATTATTTATTTTTAACATAAAATTTTGAGTCTCTAACTGAAAACTTTTTAACAGAATCTGCGTAATACAGCTACTTCTGGACAACTGATTTAAATTTAGAAGGCCATAAGTAGTATTTTCTTGCGATAATTTTCTTGTCTATACTGTGGGGCACTTCATGTACAACATAACACATTAGAAACACTGGGAGCTACGTGAATATTTTTCCATATGCACTTTCTCTAAGATCCATTCATTAGACTCTACACATAACTGTCTAGAGGAAGTTTAAAATATCCTCACTGAGAGGCCAAATTTTCGCAGGTAGCACATACTGAAAGTTGTTTATTTCTTGCAGTATTTTACATCTGCCACTAATGCAATAAATGGGGAGACTGAAAACCAAACAACAGTGTTATTAATAGTGACAAAAAGCTTTTAGCCAGGTTCCCTACATGGTGATGGATATTGTTTATCATATTTTACTTGTAGCTTTAAATTTCCCCTGTCAGAATGAATCATGGATATAGGAGAGGAGGGACCAGATAACAGACAATGTGATTTGTCTGATAGTAAGTTCCTCTAATCACTAAATGTTGGAAGAAATAAACAAATATTCTTTTCTTTTTGCCAAAAACTCCCCTGCCTGTACCCAAGGGAAAACTCTTTCATTCTGATTCATATTTTGTGTAGTATACAGGGAGCTGCAGATTAATAACAAGGATTAAGCCAGAAATCTTATAAAAATATCATTAATAATCAGTTGCTGATGTTTTTGATTAACTATTTCTTATTTTGATTTTTTTGCTCATGGCAAAGTTACAATACACAATCAAAACTACAGATGTTACAGATGTCACAACCGTTTCATGTTTTCAGCCTCTGAGTTATTTAGGTGTTTTCATCTATAGGCTTTACCAAGCAATATGAGGTCAAATGATGAAAAATGACAATAAGACATGCTTATTTTGGTTGATTTTCAGCAAAGTAGAAAGCTGATGTTGGAAATATTAATATTTCTTGTACCGGGCCCACTATTTTAATAGCTGTTTAGAAAAGTAATGTGGATGCATTTCTAAACTTTTTTTTTTTTAAGAACACACTTCAACCCTAGCTTAGCCTATTTCTTTTCAACTTCCTTTCCTAAGGCAGTTTTGCAAATGTTAGTGGTATTTTTTAAATATTTCTGATTGTATGAGTAAAACAAACTTCTTTCCCCCCCCCCCCTCCACCAACTAGCTTTCTCCCCAAATGACTAGCAGCCTAGTAATGACTACTACTCTTAATTTTCACTTTTGACATATTCCTTCACTTTCACTTTCTGATCAAGACCAGAAGCTTTCTCGGTACATAGCTGCTCTGAGTACATGTTATCTTATTAATCTGGGTCAGGAAAGTGCTGTTGAAATTAATTCCCCGCCCTGATTCACAGCATGAAGAGTTTTCAAAGGCTCTGAACTGGATTCATTTTGGATTAAATTAAACTGGAAAAAGTGCTGCAGAGGCACACCTACTGCATTGCTGACCCCGGTGGGCATTCTGTCTATGGCTCCTGAAATGTAGGCTTTACAACCTGCCCTTTTTTCTCCACTCTTCTTGTTAAGTTGGACAGCCTCAACATAACAGCATTTTTGAAGAGGTGACAAAACATCGTAGCTGAACTTTTAGTAATGTCATTTTACCAAAATACCTATTCATAACAGTAGAATGACATTTTCTCCATTTAAAAGTTGGTTTTATGACAGTTGCAGCTAATATTGCAGAAAGAAGAGACACAGTTAAGCAACCATTGACCTTTGTACTCAAACTCCGTTTGAACTTGGGAATTTTTGTGCTGTCACTATTGAATAATCTTCTTTAGCTGAATATATATTACTATATTTCCCAGGGCAAGTGTATTGGCCCTAAACTCATTCTGATGTATGGCATGTGATTCTTTACAGTAACAGATTAAAAGCCAGTTTTATCAGAGAAGTCCATCTATGTCAATTTTTTTTTTTTTTTTTTGCTGCTAGTTAAATATTTGCCTTATAATAAAGATGCACTGAGATTTGTTTACTAAATCCTTGCACTTGAACATTTCAGAACAGGAGCTACAGAATGAAATAAAATCCACATGGCTCTCTATATAACACGACATAACTAAATACTGCCAACTGCCTTTTCATCTCATAGAAGGCATTTGGAATTCGCATTTTTTTTTTGTATGTGTAGAAATAGGCGTTGCATTGAATATACATTCCTAGGCCATGGAAAGTAGCTTGAAAAGGAAGAAAATAGCTTTCTCAGTAACAAAATAGATTTTGAAACACACTCCTGAGATTTAAATTACACCTGTAACACTAGTTCTACTTAGATTTACCAATCATTTCATCCCTGGTCTGCTGCAAGCAGTTTTAATTAAACTTGACATCACTAAGTAAAACTCCTTTACCATTTTTAAAGCATACTCATTTTTGTTTAAATTTATTTTATTCTAAAAATCTTCTTAAAGCAACAGATGTCTCTTACTTCTGTATATATCCAGTCACATCCCAGTACTTCAGAGACAAAAATATATTTTCTCTGCAGAAAATTTTCATTGTTGTGCATACTAATGATAATACTAGTGCTAATACTGCTAAAAGTGAGTTGAGTTCTGCTTGTTCTTGTGCAGAAATCACAGAATTAATTCCTGTTAGAGGTCCAACCTGTTATACCTGTGTAAACCCACAAAGAGTAATGGGGTTGCACAAGTGTCAGTAAAGGCATAGCAGGTTTAATCAAGCATAACAGAAAGTAAATTGCTCTGTGAAATCCTCATTACTAAAGATGAAGTGCATTCATCTGTCTGAACTGCTAAACCTGTATGCTATTTGGGCAAATGCAATTCCTACGACAGTGATCCTCTGATTTCAAGCAAAACCTTTAGGTGACATAGTATAAACAAGTAATGCTGGTATGATCATAACTCAGATTGACTATTAGATGGAATATTACTTTGCCCAACATACCCGCTTATGTGTAGGCTCGCCATGAGTATTCTAGAAAGTGCACTGAAAGACAATCAGTGTGAACAGCAACCATATTGCTTTTATTTGCTTTTCCAAAGAGAGAAGAATTATGTAGGTAGGTTCTTATTCTAATATGCAGAGTCACTCCCGTCAACAAAGTTTTTTTCCAACAATATAACATTTCATATTATAAAAATATGCTATCAGCTCATGTTAAAATATATTTTTAAAAGATATTAAATAATGTTGGCGGGTCACCAGTATCTCAGGCTAGGTCTAGGAGGGTGTGAATAAAGACCGGCTTAAATAAAATAAATCTCTCTGCTCATCACTTCCTGGAATAGTGCAAATAACAGATTAACAGCAAATTTGGAGAGATAAACCCCAGTAGATAGTAACACTAAATCATAGCATACCATGACAATGTAACAGGGTCTGATGAATGGCAACCTGAGAGCAGGGTTATAAGCTAATTTGTGAAGAAACCATATGTTGCATTTTGTTAATATTAGTTGTGCTTGGATACAGCTTCTCAGTATCCTCACTCTACTAAAGCCAGTGGTCTCTCGAGATTAATGTGTCTCGAGGTCTGAAGGACCACTGTGATCATCTGCTCCAACCTCCATAAAGCAGGCAATAGTGACTGTCCTGAATTTGTCTAGTTTTGTTTTCCAGACATTGGATCCTTCTCTACTCAACATCATCAATTTTTTGTTCCTCAAGTCAATATTTCTAAACAGAGCAAATCATGCCTTATCTTTCTCTTTAACTATATTTCTTTTATAAGCTAAGTAGATTGTATTCTCTGATTTTTTTCTTAAAGTCATACAGCAGGGCTGATACTGTGATGGACTCACCATATAACCAAGGAAATGCTTGTAAGGGAAAATAGTATCCATATCTGTGCCGATTTACATAGCATGAAAAAAGCAAGTGAGTTTTCCAATCTTTTATATCATTCTAATGACGCATCTTTGAACCTTTCCCATTTCATGAATTGTTGACAGTTTTCTATATGTCGCTCTGATGATAAATATTCCTAATGGAGATTCACCAGTTTGTATATCCCAGGACACTATTAACATCATTGGTTGGGATTTTGTCTTGAGATCATGTTTAGGTGATCATCTTTAGTGGCTCTCAGTTTCATTTATTCTTATGTAAGTGGTGGGCACCTAACTGGCTGAACGACATGGGTCAGTACTCTTCATTATTTTCTGTTTTGCTACCTGTATTTTGATGTCATCTGCAACGGATGCAGGATTTTAAAAGTTATTATGCAAGTTGTTTTAATGTTTTAAGCGGCATAGATTTCCCATAGGAAGTGTAATTGCTAAATGATATTTTTTCATGTAAAATTACAATTTAAATTTACCAATAGCTGGTTCCCAAATGACTCCATGAATGCCAACTCAATTTTATATGATTTTGGGTTTATTTGCAAGTATCAATGGCAATAAGTCTACTATATAAGCCTTTCCTACATTTATAAACCACATGTCCTGTCTGACATGAAGAAGTCATCAAGTGAGTTTGACGCCATCTGCTTCCCATCTTGATGGATTTAGTTCTATTTCCCTGCTTTAATTCCTTAAGAATCAATTCTGCTAACAGATTTTCCATTATTTTGCCCAAGTTCAATGTTGGATAGACATGCTTGTAATTACCTGGATTTGCTCATTTACCCTTTTAAAATATTCCCATATCACTAAGATTGTTTCAGGCATCTGGAAAACTATTTTAAACCTTATTTTAAAATAATTCTAGTGGCTTCAGGGGTGCCAGATCGACTCTATTAGAACTCTTGAGTGTAAGATACCCAATTTTATTGATTCTAAATGTTTAGCTTTCATCACAGGTCTTCTTTGTCTCTACTTCTCTTTTAACCCTAGATGGTTTATTAACACATACAGTCTACTTTCTCCATTATGGGACTGTGCTTTTTTGGGGCATGTCACAAAGTTCCGTGGATCTTCCCCAGTATTGTTACCACAATTCTGATTGTCCTGATATATATATATATGTTTTGCTCCTGGTTGTATTGACTAATGGTTCCCTTCAGTTATGTGAGACAGTCCGTTTCAGAGCAAGCAGATATAATTAAAATCTTGCACACACTGGATTTGCTTCTATTTCCACACAGTTGAGTGAATCAGTAACGCCTTCCTGTAAAGAATTTACCAAAAAAAAAAAAAAAAAAAAGATTTGTTGGGAAAAAAAAGAAAAGAAAACATGAAGTCTCACAGTTAAGCAGGCTTGCAGTTAAGTAGGCCTAGGTTTTCCAAATGCCTGAAACAATCTTAGTGATATGGGAATATTTTAAAAGGGTAAATGAGCAAATCCAGTTAATTACAAGCATGTCTATCCAACACTGAACTTGAGCTGAGCCTACTGAATAAAATGAGTTTGGAAAGCCTAGTTTATTGCTGGAGAATCAGCTGCTTGGCTGGTCTCTTGAAACGGAAAACACACAGCAAATAGAATCAGGAAAGGCACTTGAGATGCCCAAAGAGTGATTGGAAGAGTTTCAAAGACACAGTATGACATTATTATTGACCCCACCCTGTAGATGATCAAGGGATCCAAAAGCTGCCTTCTTTCAGGTCCGCAGCATACTATCTGAATCTGTCACAGCACCAAGCAAGGCTTGTTGAATAAGGTCTCCAGTGAGAGACCTTCTGGAGAGCATTAGAGAAGAATCAGAATTCCACACCTAAGTTGATGTGACTGGTAACATATCTACTAGAAAAAAAAAAAAAAGGCTCAGACATCATTCTCCAGCCTAACAACAGCTGGTAATGCCCATACAGTTAAACTGTCTTAGCCCCCAGAATAGGATTCAAAATGCCTCTTGGGAATGGTCTTGCTAGTTTGAGCTATACCTTGAAACATACATAACAAGGCAATGTCAAGGACAGTGCTTGTTGGCCCGGGTTACATTCATGTCAAGGAACACGCTTAAAATTAAAGAGTTATAGATAACCATTCAGTATGCTCAAACCTGTGTCCATGAATTTGTTTGCTAGTTTACACGTAGCAAGTAGGGCCAGAACTTCTTCCTGGAAGATGTCAGCACATGGTGGGAACACAATGCACAGTACTACAGAGAGCTTAGCCAGATGATTCCTGCATGAAGCTGTGGAGCTCCTGACCCCAATGAAAAGCAACAAAAGATACCCAGACAGACTGCAAATACTCATTTTGAAGGAATGGGTGGATCCTTGCCAGAAAGGGAAAGATTGGAATTACCAACATGTTGTCAAGCATGAGATTTAACAGAAAGGTGCTGTTACTTCTGACTATGAAAAGTGCCTGGTGAAAAGGAAATAACATATTTTACACAGTTTTCTGAGTAGCTTTAGCAACAAGTGAAGAATTAAGAGCATTCCAAGGTCAGTCTCTTTGCTATGACAATGATTGGACATTTCTGAATGGGGATATTTGAAAGGAAAAAAAAGAAAAGTAGCAATTTCTCATCTTCCACCCGTCCTTCCTTGTGAGATACTTGGTACCATTCTCAATACAATAAGGCATAGAAAATCTTCAATACGTGTTTCTGTTTTTCTTTTTTTAAAGCAAAGCAAGTGACAGCGGTCATGTTCAACTCTGCATTCAGTGCTGCGTCCCTCTGCACTGTTCCACCATTGCTGCACAAAGCACTGTTCATGTCAGCAACACATTCCTGACTGCCTATGCTTCTGCAACAAAAAGGAACTTTACTGTACCAGAGGAGGTAGGTTTGTGCTTCCTAAATGAGTCCAAGTTGATTGAAAGTACATCTGCCATACCTTTATTATTATTATTTATTTTGATTATAACAAGTATGATGAAAATTTCTCTCTAAAGTTAAATTACAATTAATTCTTAGAGACATATCATTATTTTAAATGCTATTACAAAAGTTTCTCTCTAAAAATCCAAAGTCTATCTTAAGTACATAATCACTGTCAGATAAAAAAAATGCTTTCACATATTTAATTGGTACAAATAAAACAATGTTACATAATGTTAAAATAATTTTAATCAATCATCATAATTTTCCTGTAAAGTCAGCACCCACCAATAATCATAATGCATTTTTCTGGTAAGACACAAATGAGAAGGGTATAGGGTTTCTAAATACTGCTTTGAGAATTCGCTTTCTTCTTTTTTAGATAAAAGGCATCTATTAGATATAAGGCATCTACATAAGATACTTAGATCAGATATAAGGCATCTATTAAATAACTTTAGAAAGCTGTGGTCATTTTTAAAAACAATATAACACATGTGAATCTGGAAAAGTGAAAGTGGTATGTTAAGGCCATATCAATTTCTGGTATAATTTGTTGAAATCAGTGACAGTCCACCTGAGATGAAGGTGATTAACAGATCCAGGTACACTTTCTTGGGTGACTGTAAAAAGTAGCAAAGGTTTTTCTCAACCCTCCATGCTCTGCAGTGTAAGACATTCACAGATATGAGGAAGAAAGCTTTCTGCAGAGATGGTTGCCCTGTCTGAGCCACTCCTCTGCTGTTGCCCATGTGGCAGCAGAGTTCCTCTAGAAGCACTTATTTCCTTTGGCAGGAATTCCTTCTTGGCTTCCAGTTAAATTCATCTTTTCCTGGATCACCATGAAAAAATGTTGGAAGGAGAGGTGTCCTGGAAAAAAAAAATCACAATTTCTTTCTTTCTTCCTTCTTCACAATTTCTTTCGGGCTCTGCTGAAAGGTGTAAAGGTAACCAGCGCTACAGGGAAAAGTGTCTTCCTTTAGAAGACAGGGACTCCTCCGTATCCTGTCTCTGGAAGATACCTTGGATGGTGATGGTCAGATGACATTTAAATGCAGAAGAACCTCTCCAGAGTGGAGCCACAAACTTGCACCTTTGGAAAAATATAGAGGGGCAGACCAATAAGTTATGCAGCCATAGAGACCTCTGCAGAACATTCACCCATAGGTGAACAGGCTGTGTGCCATCAAAGAACCTCTGTGCGTTACAACGAGGCAAATTCATATTTGTTTACTACAGGCTTCCTGACGAGGAAAGAGGAAGGGAATGAGGCCTTCTACAGGCAGCTGCAGGAAGCCTCACGATTACAGGCCCTGGTCATTATGGGGGACTTCAACCACCCTGATGTCTGCTGGGATAATCACACAGCTAGAAGCAGACAGTCCAGGAAGTTCCTGCAGAACATTGCAGATAGCTAGCAGAGTTATCTGCAATCAGATGATCAGAGAAGGGACACTTCAGACCTGATACTAACAAGGAGAGATGGTCTAAATGGAATGTGAGAGTTCGGGGCAGTCTTGGCTGCAGTGATCACGAGATGTTGGAATTCATGATCCTGCAAGGAGGAGGCTGAGCGAGAAGTAGGAGTACAATCCTGGACTTCAAGAGAGCTAACTTTGACCTCTTCAGGGACCTCCTTGGAGGAATCCCCTGGGCAAGGGTCCTAGAAGGAAAGGGGGTCCAGGAGAGCTGGCTAGTATTCAAACACCTCTTTCTCCAATCTCAGGATCAGTGCATTCCTACAAGAAAGATTTCAAGCAAGGGGGGCAGGAGACCAGTGTGGATGGACAAGGAGCTCATGGGAAAACTTAAGGAGAAAAAGAGAGCATCCATAATGTGGAAGAAGGGCCAGACCACATGGGAACAATATAAGAACATTGTCAAGGAATACAGGGATGCAACAAAGAAGGCCAAGGCCCGTTTGGAATTGGAGTTAGCAAGAGATGTCAGGGACAGCAGGAAGGGCTTCTACAAATACATCAGCAGCAAGAGGAAGACTAGGGAAAGCATGGGTCCGCTGCTGAACGGGGTGGGTGCCTTGGTGACAGAGGATGCAGAGAAGGCAGAGTTATTAAATGTCTTTTTTGCTTCTGTCTTTACTGCTAAGGTTAGTCCCAATTAACTACAGAGCCTGGACACAAGAGAGAAAATCAGAAGAGAGGAGGACTTTCCTCTGGTTGAGGAGGATTGGATTAAGGATTATTTAGGCAAACTGGACACCCATAAATCTACGGGCCCGGATGGGATTCACCCAAGAGTGCTGAGGGAACTGGCGGAGGTTATTGCTCAGCCACTCTATCATCTTCAAGAGGTCATGGAGAGTGGGGGAGGTACCTGAGGACTGGAATAAACTCCAGCCTTCAAAAAGGTCAAGAGGGAGAACCCGGGAAAATACAGACTGGTCAGCCTCACCTCCATCCCTGGAAAGGTGATGGAGCAGGTCACCCTAGAGAGCATCTGTAGGCATGTCAAGGAAAATAAGGTGATCAGGAGTAGTCAGCATGGATTCGTGAAGGGGAAGTCATGTTTGACGAACCTGATTGATAGCCTTCTACGATGAGGTGACTGGCTGGATGGATGATGGGAGAGCCATGCATGTTGTCTACCTTGACTTCAGCTTTGACACCATCTCCCATAACATCCTCATGGCGAAGCTCAGGAAGTGTGGACTGGACAAGTGGACAATGAGATGGGTTGAGAACTGGTTAGAAGACAGAGCTCAGAGGGTGGTGATAAATGGGGATGAGTCTAGTTGGAGCCTTGTGGCTAGTTGGAGGCCTGTGGCCAGTGGCTTCCCGCCTGGGGCTCTGTACTGGGCCTGGTGCTGTTCAACTTGTTCATCACCGACTTGGACGAGGGCACAGAGTGTACCCCCAGAAAGTTTGCAGATGATACAAAATTGGGAGGAGTGACCAATACTCCAGAGGGCTGTGCTGCCATTCAGAGGGACCTGGACAGGATGGAGACTTGTGCAGAGAGGAACCTCATGAGGTTCAACAAGAATAAGTGCAGGGTCCTGCACCTGGGGAGGAATAACCCCAGGCACCAGTATAGCTTAGGGGTTGACCTGCTGGAAAGCAACTCCGCAGAGAGGGTTTTGGGAGTCCTGGCTGACAACAAGCTAACCATGAGTCAGCAATGTGCCCTCGTGGCCAGAAGGCCAATGGGATTCTAGCGTGCATCTGGAGGAGCGTTGCCAGCAGGTGGAGGGAGGGGATCCTGCCCCTCTACTCAGCTCTGGTGAGGCTGCGCCTGGAGTATTGTGTGCAGTTCTGGGCTCCCCAGCACAAGAGGGATGTGGAACTTCTAGAGACGGTCCAGCATAGAGTGACAAAGACTATTAAGTGGCTGTGGCATCTATCTTATGAGGAAAGACTAAGCGATCTAGGCTTGTTTAGCCTGCAGAAGAAAAGATTGAGAGGGGATCTCATCAATGTGTATAAATATCTGAGGAGAGAATGTAGGGAGGATGGGGCCAAACTCTTCTCGGTGGTGGCCAGTGACAGGACAAAGGATAATAGGTATAAATTAAAACACAGGAAGTTACATCCCCATGTGAGGAAGAACTTCTTTCCTGTGAGGTTGACAGGCACTGGAACAGGCTGCCCAGAGAGGTTTTGTGGAGTCCTCTTCTTTGGAGATCTTCACACTCCGCCTATGCCACATCCCTGGACGCAACCCTGTGCCACGTGCTCTACGTATCCCTGCTTGAGCAGGGGGGTTGGACGAGATGCTCTATAGAGGTCCCTTCCAACCTCAGCAATTCTATGATTCTGTGATCTGTGTTAGTTAGCAGGTCCAGATCATTGTCAGCTCAATATCTCTTCTCAGAAAAATGAAGTCACGATCAGCCTGATTCAAAAGGATTTACATGTGTTCTGCTCTAGACAAAACACACAAAATGTTCCTGAAGTATCTTCTGAGCTGTTGTGAAGGGCCATGGTTTCCTGTACAGTCTGGAAAAGTCAATTCCTTTCCAGCAGACTTCACCGAGTATAGCTTTCCAGTAGAGAATGCAAGCTAACATCACCATGACTTTCTTTTCAGTTATTTCAGTTATTCTATTCATATACTCGTATATTTCAGTTATTTTATCTGCACAAGGAGCGAGTGATAGTTGCCTCCACATCATTATCAAAGACAGACTAAGCAACATAGATATGAAGAGTTGGAATTAGAGCCACAGACAACTGTTCTGTAAGGAAGGATTTTTTTTCCTTTTCCAAAGCAAGTCTGTCATATGACATCTGTGCCGCAAGATAATTCCCATGTCCTTGTGCTCTTGTGGGTGCATCCCCTCAGGGTGCATGGAATTAGGGATGTCCAGTTTGCTTAAGTGACCCTAAGAAATTAGACATTTGCTACATACAGCAGTATGCTCTGTGAATTATAAAATGTTAAAAGTATAAGGAGAACTGTATTTGTTTTTGTACCAGATGTACCAGATGTAATTCCAAACATATGCAAAATCACACAAAATGCAAGACTGACCCTAGGTGAAAGAAATTCAGATGTGTCAGTAAAGACCACTTCACTCTAACATTTGAGTGCATGGACCTGTTCCATTTTTGTCTTTGTGATTGTAAAAATCAAGATGGTGAGTAGTGTCTTTTCTTGGCAAATGCAATTCAATGATTTTCATTAATATTTTAATATCATTTCTCCAGGACAGTACAATGCAAATGTCTGTGAAGGAGTACTTCCAGTGCTTCCAGACCTTCACTTTCAGGATGAAGCCTTAACAAACTTTTCTTAGCAATTTAGATGACACAGAGGTGGCACGCAGTGCTTCAGCATTTCTGTGCCTTGCGTCACCAGGCCCCCTGATCTGTTCTGCAGTGGGCCCACCTTTCCCCTAGTCTTCTTTTGGTTACACATGTCTTTAGAGAAGGCTTTCTTGTTGTTGACATCCCTATCCAGATTCAAGTCCAAGAAGGCTTTGACCTTCCTGACCCTGTGCCTCCATGCTCCAACAGTGTCCCAGCTTCCTCCCAGGTGGCCTGTGTCTGCTCCCATGCTCCATTTACTTCCTACTTTGATCTGAGTTTTGCCAGGAGCTTCTTGTTCATCCCTGCTACCTTTTGCTCAGCTTCCATCCCATTGGGTGGACCATTCTGGGTCTTGGTGGTGGGGATCCTTGAATATCGAGCAGCTTCCTAGGAAGCCTCTTCCCTCTTGTGCCCTCTACTGTGGCACAGTTTCTCCTGCAGAAACACATCCTTCTGAACGAGTGAGGTGCAATCTTTTATTTTGCCACACACGTCTCTGTCACTTTATTTAGGAAAGTAGACTTCAGCAAAAGGACTTGAGTATCTTCTCAAGAGTCAAGCATCAGTGAAGAGTGAGGGAAAGAACATCACTGCAGGTCTTAAAGGCATTTGGATTGGGACTGAGGTATAGCCGGCACATGCGGCCATTTCTATGTCATTGTGTGCATGCAGGCATTCCCGTGAGCCTCTATGCATTGGGATCTTTCTGCAGAGCCCTGGCAAGGACCCGAGTCAAGGTAGGATCTTCCTGCCTGCAGGGTGCTGTCTGCAGGCCTTTACGGTATTCCCAGATGACGCAAGGACTTTCCAACTGCACCACTAGTGGAGAGCAGTCCTGCTGTTTAGACAAGAGAATTGTTCCCTAACACCTTCCCTGAGTGTGTAGACAGGATTGCCCTTTCCCATGTTCCTGCCACATTTAGACACCTAGGGAGAGGCTGACCTCTGGGTTGAGTGAGTGCAGAGGTGTGAAACTTGGCATTTTGGGGGCACCATGTGGGCCTTGGTGCTACTTGACAACTCCAGCCCTTGTCTAGCTGTGCAGGGCACGTTGCAGCCACGCAGGCAGGCTGCCCTGTGCCCCCACAGCCCCTTCCCACCAGCACATCACAGAGTGGCTGTGGCATCACAATGTGCGTCAGTGGCACGAGGTGGCCTCGGCCGCCAGCGTCCGCCCGTGCCCCAGTGCGCAGCTGTACCAGTGCGAGGTAGCTGGGAGACGTGGGCTCCCAGTTAACTGGTACAGCAGAGCACGGGGACAGTGGTCCCAGCTTTCCCAGGCCTGCTCTGCTCCTGGCGCTGCTCGGCCTTGTCATCTGGCCCTCGGCAGCGCCATGGGGCAGACGTGCTGCGGTGTGCGGGGCTCTGCCGGCCCCGCTCCCAGCTCGCAGGCCTGGCCCGGGGCCCCTGGCTCCACTCCCAGGAGCAACCAGCTCCTGCGGGTTGAGCGTGCTCTGGTGACGCGGCACCAGCGCACGCAGGGAAGGCACCTCCTGCTCTTCCCCGACGCTGTCGCCTTCGCCAAATTCAAGTAAGCACAAGGACCTCTGCCCTCCCGGCCCAGACCACTGCCCCTGCCAGCAGCCCCAAGCCCCGCTCCTGCTTTCCCTGGAGCCTCGAGGAGCCCAAAGGCCCTTGGAGGGGCCCCAGCATGAACCCTTCCTCCCGGCCTCACAGCCTGTGCTATGTATGGATGCCCGGGCTCCAAATGACCTGCAGCCCCCTGCACGGGTGTCCCTGTGCTGCGAGGAGGGTCGCGCTTGCCCTTGAATGCAGGGTGGTGTGGGAGGAAAGGGGCTGGCTCCTGGATGTGCCATCCTCATGCACAGCCCCTGCGCACCCTGCTGCTCCCGAGGCTCCGGGTGGCCGCCCCAAGGCTCTGCCGTGGGCAATGGCTCTGCATTGGGGCTGCCCCCAGGACACCACCTCCAAGGGGCTCCCTGCTCTTCCTCCCACAGACTTGGCGGCTCCTTCCCGCTCAAGCGCCTGGTGCCCCTGAGCGAGCTCTGGGTGCTCTGCGGGAAGGAGGAGGCGGCTCACGGAGGGGAAGAGGAGGAGGAGGCTTTTGGCCTGAAATGCGCCAACAGCCTCCTCCTCGTGTGGCCGAGCAAGAGCTGTGTGGTCACATTTCGGTGAGTGTGGGGCCTGGGGAGCTGTGGCTCTGCAGAGCAGCGGGAGGAGGAGGAGGATGGGCCCTGAACCTTCTCTCTCCTGTGGGCTGCAGGTCACAGGAGGTGAAGGAGTCGTGGCTCAGCGCCACGCTCAGGTGAGGCCTGCGGGCAGTGATGCCACTGGCGGCACTGGGTGTTCAGGGTGCTGGTGCTGCAGAGCTGCCGGGGAGCTGTGGTGGGGTGCAGGGAGCTCCTGGGCAGAGCTGCCCTGGGCCCTGCGCACGCGGAGGGGGCGCAGGCAGCAGCGCCGGGGCCGTGCAGAGCGGTGCTGCCCGCGGGCCAGCGCTGCGGGCAGGTCTGCAGGGGAGGGTGGCTGGAGGGGCTGCGCTGCTGTGCGTGCAGTGAGCAGAGAGCCGGGCAGTGACCCAGCTCTGCCCTGGGGGCTGCCCTGTGCCCAGCAGGAGCCGGGGAGACCAGGGGGCCCGCGTCACCCGCCTGGCCTCGTTTGAACGGCTCCTCAGGGAGGTGATCAGCGCCCACGGTCCCGTAAGTGCCCCTGGGCTTCCCGCTGCTCCCTGAGCTCTCAGGCCTTCGGGGAAGAGCCCCTGTGCCCAGCGGCTCCCGCTGACCCTCTGCTCTCTTGCGCAGTCGGCGTCGCTGAGCGCCCGGACCGTCGAGGCGCTGATTTCGGCAGCGGTGAGCGGCTGCTCCCGCTGCCCTGGCCCTTGCGGGTGCTGCCAGCAGGTATCTGTGTTTGTGGAGGGGAGGTGTCAGGGGCTGCAGGGCGGACCATGGTTGGGCACCCTGTGCCCAGGGGCTGCAGCCTCTCGGCACCCAGCAGCCCCCAAGGCGCCCGGGAGCTGTGGGCTGCAGGGCTGGGTCGGCCTGGCCCCTGCAGCCCTGGCTGCTGCTGTGGGCAAATCCGTGACCTGGGGCCGTTTCTTGCAGGCTGGTCCCACACAAGGAGCTGCCGAGGTCACCGCAGCTCCTCAGGAGGGACCCTGCCCAACACCCGGTGAGTGAGCTGGGCAGAGCAGCGGGGCAGCTGCCCTCTCCCTCAGTGCCCTGCACGCACACAGCGCTGCTCCTGCTGTTGGAGCCTGACGCTTGCTTTCCTCTCCCTGGCAGCTCGTGGACCTCCCCAGAAGAGGAGGTCCATCCCCTGGCCGTTTGCTCGGCACCGCAGCTCGGCCAGCGGGAAGCGCCAGGAGGTGCCGGTTGCCCGGAGCCTTCTCTTCGGGCAGCCCCTGGACAGGCTCTGTGGGGCAGAGGGGAGCCTGCCCCAGCCAGTCCAGGTAGGGCAGCCGGGCCCCTGGGGACTTGGCCTGCGCACGCGCTGCTCTGCGGCAAGGCCCAGCTCCCATCACTAGCGGCCTTTGTGCACTCCAGGATCCCTTGTGTTTGCTTCTGCCGGCAGGACCTCCTGGACATCTTGTACAGGGAGGGACCCGCCGCCGAGGGCATTTTCCGGATCGCTGCCAGCGAGCGGGATCGTCGGCAGCTCAGGGAAGCCCTCGATACAGGAGGCAGCGTGGAGCTGGAGAGCCAGCCGGTGCACCTCCTGGCTGCTCTCTTAAAGGTGAACTCCGTCCCCTCCTCCTCCTCCTGCTCCTCCTGCTCCTCCTTGTTCCCCTTCAGGAGCAGGGAGCACAAAGCCAGCTGCCTCCTGGGGAGCCAAGTGCCAGGGATGCTCCCTCTGGGGTCAGGGCTCATGTCCAGAGCCTCATCTCCATACCCTGATCTTGCAGGATTTCCTTCGTAACATCCCCTCCACGCTGCTCTCGGCGGCCCTGTACGAGAGATGGATGCAGGCTCTGGCTAAGGCAAGCAAGGAGGAGCAGATGCAAGAGCTGAAAGAGTAAGTGTTGTGGGCAGTGCCAGTGTTCAGGGGTGCCCAGGAGAGCTCGGGGCCTTCCCTGGCAATGGTCAGACTCCTGCAAAGACCCATCGTTGCTGTGAGCTGGTGCTGATAGCGCACAAGAGAACCCCAGGCTTTCATGGGCCTTTGCAAAGCCTGCCAGCCCACCATGTGCTGACAAGCTTCCCATTCCTCACGCTGTCCATGTCCTGAAGGGCAGGCACCTTGCTGAAACACCTGCCTCTGAATCAAGGTCTTGGCCTTGCAGATGTTGCATGTAAGCGGCTCCTTAGCTGCCATTGGAGGTTTCCTCCCAGGACATGGGTAAAGCAGTGAGAGAAATCAGGGGCCTTGCTCTCTGTGGAGGACGCACCGTTTGTGGGAGTTTCCTTGAGACTCCTTGCTCGCAGGCAGAAGCAGCGGGCACTGCCTCCTCACATCAGGGCCCTTGTGTTTGTGTTCACGCAGGGTGGCTGAGCAACTGCCGCCATCAAATCAGCTCTTGCTGAAGAACTTGCTTGCCATGCTGAAACACATCAGCCAGAGCGCTGCAGAGAACAAGATGACCTCCCGGAACCTGGCCATCTGCATTGGGCCCAGCATGCTGGGCCCAGGCCAGGACAGCACCTTGCCTCTCCAGCTGCAAGTGGAGATGAACAGCAAGGTATGTGGAAGATGCCACGGAGCTTCCTGCATTTGCCACAGCTGAGCCAGGCCCTCACATCCCATGGCCTTTGCAAAAGCCACCTCCGCTCGGCAATGCGCAAGCCGACAGGCAGAGCTCTTCCTGCAGCTGCAGCCGTGGAGCTACAGCCCTTGGGACAGAGCCATCAGTGGGGAGCAGCAAACACTGCTGATGCCTTTGGAGCCCTTTGCCTGACGCCCATGGTTTCTGTGTGCAGGTGTCGGTGCTGGTGGAGGTCCTCATAGAGAACCACGCTGCAATATTTGGGGAGGACATGGCCTTTCCTGGCAGCCCCTCTGCAGAGCAGCCCTCCGAGGACACAGGCGGCTCCGCAGGTATGTGAGCAGAGGGGTCAATGGCTCCTGGCTAAGTTGTTTAGCTGGCAGCACCTGCCAGGAGCTTTTAAAGGACAGTGCTCACTCCACACAAGGCTTCCTGATGTTATACCCTGGTAGAGCTCAGCTCTTTGCAGCATTGCTCACTATGGGCTGGAACTGCCCTCTGCCCGTGCGGGATATTGGTCCCGGGGGCTCTTGTGTGTCCTGAACTGCTCCTCCCCTCCATAAGGGCTGAGGTTGCAGCTTGCCATCCTCCAGGATCTGTGTAGTCCCACCGGCAAAGCCCCCTTTTCCTGCAGAGAGACGCTCAGAAGTAGCTAAGAGGCTCTTTCTGCCCACAGGACATCCAGGGGCTGCTCAGGAAGATACTTTGGCCAGCCCCAGCCCCACGCCTGAGGCATCCTACGTCCCCCCAGCCTCTCAGGGGCAACAGCAGCAGGAGCAGCAGCCCCGTGGGAGAAGCCCTAGCAACAGCAGGACTTATGCAGCGTGTGCCTCTGCCCCTCCACTGCTGCCTTCCCAGAAAATTGATCATGGCATGATGGACAGGAGATACTCGGTGCCAGCCCTGTCCATCCTGGAGTGGTCAGAAGGCAGCAAAAAATACCATAAGTGGAGCAGCAGGGCAGACAGCGTTGCTGCTGGGCAGCAAGAGCCCTGCCTGGAGCATGAGGCCCTGCAGAGACACCCTGCAATGCTGCCTGCCCCGTTCTCCCACGTCGCTCCTCCCCAGGCCTCCTCCAGGCGCTCCCTGGACAGCGCCTTGTCCTTCCAGCAGCGCCCGTCCACCATGTCCCTGCGGCCTGCCTCCATGCCCCCCTGCTGCTGGTGGGACACCCAGAACGTGTAAATAGCTCCTGGCAAAGCTCTTGCAGGCCGTGCTGGGGACAGGAGCCATCAGAGCCCAGGAGTCTGTGGGCATGCGGGGAAGCTGAGAGCGTCGCCAGGGGCTGGGATTAGACACATCGGGGCAGGCTGAGGGGAAAGGGGGAGAAGGAGGAAGAGGAGCTTCAGCGGTGTCCTCAGAGACAAGAAAACATCGAGACTGTGACCCGTGTAACTGTAACCAAAAAGTAACCATTGTGATCTGCTGCTGGAAACATCTCAGCATGGAGATATATTGGACTCCTATATTGGAGTCCAAGAGGAGAGAAAAAAATCAGGAAAGAAAAGCAAAGGAGAGGAAAAAGGAAATCAAAGAAAGAGGAGACTTAATGGGAAGAAAGAAAAGAGAGGAAAGGAAATTGAGAAAAAAAAAAGAGAGAAGAAGGTGGAAAATAGAAATGTGGAAAAGGAAAGAGAAATTATATGTATATGAAAAGAGAGACATAAAGGATTGAATAAAAACGAAATAAAACAAGGGATACAAACGCCAAAGGAAGACCCAGAGGCACCAAATATGCAAACAGGAGGAAAGACATCAGGAAAGCGAAAGAGAAGAAAGAATGACAAACAGAAAGCAAAGTGACAAAGAGATAAAGAGAGAAGGAAAGGAACAAGGAAGTGATAGGAAAAGGAAATACTATGTTACAGAAAAGCAGGGAAAGAAAAAAAAAGAAAGAAAAGCAATAGAAATGGAGGGAAAAATAGTGAAGAAAGAGACAGCAAGAAAAAAGGCAAGAGACAGAAAAGAAACAGGAGAAGAAGAGAAGTAGTGAAAGGGAAACCTGGAAAGCAGAAGAAAAAGGAAGTGATAAAAACGGACACATACAGGAAAGAAAACAGAGAAACAAAGTTAAGGGAATCCAAGCCAAAGGAAATCAGAACAAGCAAGGAAGCAAGCCAATAAGTACAGAAGAGGAAAGCAATCAGAAAATAGGATACCAAGATAAAGGAAACTATAATGGAAATCAACATGACTGAGGAAAAAAAAAAAAAAAAAGGAAAGAAAAAAAACCAAGCAAAAAAGAAAGTAAGAAAAGAAAAAGAGAGAAAATGAAGGTAAGAAAGAAGACAAGAGGAAAGAAAAAATTCATAAAGAAAGACAAACATCTCGGAAATAAAAGCAAAGAAAGGAAAGAAAAAGAAAGAGAGAGAAAAGCTAGAAAAAGAGAGAAAATAGAGAAGGCAGAAGCAACTGAAACAACAACAACAAAAAGCAAAAGTAAAGAGACAGAAAAGAAAGAGGAGTGCAAAAGTATGGAAAGAAATCCTGGAAAGTGGAAGAAAAGAGGAAGAAATGGAGACAAAGAGGGAAGAAAACAAGGAGACAAAGGCAAGGGAAATCAAATGAAAGAGAAAGCAAAAATGGAAGCAAAGAAGTAAGCAAGCAAGCCAGTAAGTAGACAAGGGGAAAGAAACCAGGAAATAGGGTAACAAGACAAAAGAAATGATAATGGAAATCAACATGGATGGAAAAAAAAAGAGGAAAGAACAAGATGGCAAGCAAAAAGGAACTAAAAAAAAAAAAGGAGAGAAAAGGAAGAAAAGAAGCAAGATAGGAGGAAAAAAAATTAAGAAAGAAAAAACAGAGAAACTTCTAGGAAAGAAAATGACAAAAGAGAAAAGCAGGAGGAAGAGGAAGACTTCTTTTAAGTCTCCTAAAAATGGAAAGGAAAAAGTAGAGAGAAATAAAAGGAAAATGCAAAAGAAGTGGATAAATAAGGAAAAGGAGGGAAGAAGGAAGAAAAAATAAACTTTGAAAGGGAAGAAGAAAGTGTAAAGAAAAAAAAAATGGAGACATAAAGGAAAGAAAAAAAAAAACTCAGGCAAGGGAAACCAGCTGCAAGGGAAAGCAAAGGAGCACCAAGCAAGCATGCAAGAGGGAAACAATCAGGAAACTGAAAAATGAGAAAAGAAAGAATGGCAAACCAAAAGCAAAGTGGCAAAGAGAAAAAGAAGATAGAAGGAAAGAAACAAGAAGGAGAAAGCAACAGCAAATACTCTGTGAAAGAAAAGCAGAGGTAAAAAAAAAAAAAAAAGAAGGTAAAGCAAGGAAAAATAAAAAAGAAAGAAAAATGGGGAAGAAAGAAGCAACAACAAAAAAGGGAAGCAAAGAACCAGGAATGGAAAAGAAAGGAAAGCAACACCTGGAAAGTAGAAGAAAAGCAGAAGAAAGTAAAAATGGAGACATAAAGGGAAGAAAAAAAGGAAACTCTGGCAAAGGAAACCAACCCCAAGGGAAAGCAAACAAGCAAGCAAGCTAGCAAGCAAGCAAGAGGAAAACAATCAGGAAACAGGATAGAAAGAAAAAGGAAACAATAGTGCAAATCAACACAGACAGAAAAAAAAAAGAGAGGGAAGAAAAAACGGCAAGCAAAAAGGGAAATGAAGAAAGAGAAGATAAAGAAGGAAGAAAGGAGGAAAGAAAAAACTAAGAAAAAGCAAAGAGAAACACCTGGGAAAGAAAAGAAAGGAAAGGACAGGAGGAAAAAAAAAAAGATAGAAAAGCAAGAAAAAGAAAATAAGAGAAAATGGGGAAGGCAGAAGCAACCAAAGAAAAAAAAAGAGAAGAGACATAAAAGAAACAAGAATGGAAAAGAAAGGAAAGGGAAAACTGGAAAGTAAAAGAAAAGAAGAAAGTAAAAATGGAGACATAAAGGGAAGAAAATAGGAAACTAAGGCAAGGGAAACCAACCAAAATGAAAAGCAAGCTAGCAAGCAAGCAAGAGGAAAGCAATCAGGAAATGAGATAGCAAATAAAAGCAAATGATAATGGAAATCAACATGGATAGAAAAAATAGAAGAAAGAAAAAATTGCAAGTAAAAAGGAAAGGGAAAAGAAGAAAGGAAGAAAAGAAGACAAAAAGAAAGTAAGAAAAAGCAAAGAAAAAAAATGACAAAGAAAAGCAGGGAAAAAATGAAAACAAAGAAAGAGCAAGAAGAAAGAGAAAATGGAGAATAAAAAACTAAAAGAGAAAGAAAAAAAAAAGAGATAGGAAAGAGAAAGAAACAGGAATGGAAAAGTAAAGGAAAGGAAAACCTGGAAGGGATGGCAAGGAAGGGAAAAAAAAAGAGAGAGAGAGAGAAAAAAAGAAAGAGAGAGGAAAAAAAGGAACAAAAAAAGAATTGCAAAGGAAAAAGAAAGTAGTGAAGAAAGACAAATTCCCCTCACACACTTAGATCCCCCTCCCAGAGATTGTGGTGCCATTCAGTCGCAGAAGCGCAGTCCCAACCTGTGAAAAAGAAAAAGGAAAAGAAAATGAGAGTAAAGGAAAGAGAAGAGAGAAAAGGAAAAAAGAAAAGGAAAAAGAGGGTGGCCATGGCCAAGCATCAAGGAAACTGAGCGCATTGCACCAAGGCATTTGATCGGATGAACTTTTTGCAAGTTTGCCTTTGGGACTATAAAAATAAAGACGATGAGTGGTGCCTTTTCTTGGCAAATGTGATTCTATTATTTTCATTAGTGTTTTGTGATCACTTCCCTAGTAAAAGGTCCTTCAAATGATCATAATGTTAAATCCTGATAGAGCTCAGCTTCTTGCAGCATTGCTCACTATTGGCTAGAACTGCCCTCTGCCCATGCAGGATATTGGCCCTGAGGCTCTTGTGTGTCCTGAACTGCTCCTCCCCTCCATAAGGGCTTGACATCTTCTAGGGCTGCCTGGTCCCATGGGCAAAGTCCCCTTTTCCTGCAGAGAGACGCTCAGAAGTAGCTAAGGGGCTCTTTCTGCCCACAGGACACCCAGGGGCTGCTCAGGAAGAATATTTGGCAAGCTACAACCCTGAGCCTGAGGCATCCTGCATCCTCCTGGCCTCTGAGGGGCAGCAGAAGGAGCAGCAGCCCCATGGGAGAAGCCCCAGCAGCAGCAGGACTTATGCAGCATGTGCCTCTGCCCCTCCACTGCTGCCTTCCCAGGAAATTGATCATGGCATGATGGACAGGAGCTACTCAGTGCCAGCTCTGTCCATCCTGGAGTGCTCAGAAGGCAGCAGAAGGTGCCATAAGTGGAGCAGCAGGGCAGACAGCGTTGCTGTTGGGCAGCAAGAGCCCTGCCTGGAGCACGAGGCCCTGCAGAGACACCCTGCAATGCTGCCTGCCCCGTTCTCCCACGTCGCTCCTCCCCAGGCCTCCTCCAGGCGCTCCCTGGACAGCGCCTTGTCCTTCCAGCAGCACCCCTCCACCATGTCCCTGCGGCCTGCCTCCATGCCCCCCTGCTGCTGGTGGGACACCCAGAACATGTAAGCAGCCACCAGCAATCACTTGCATGCCATGAAGAAGGTGAAGAAGAAAAGATGCAAGAAGAGAAAATGAAAAGGAAGTGAGAATATAAGGAAAAGGAGGAAAGAAGGAGAAAGAGAAATGTAAAGAAAGAAAAAGGAAATGTGCAAAGGGAAGAAGAAAATAAAAAAATAAGACATAAAGGAATGCAGAAAAGAAACAAAAACAAGGGAAAGCAAACAAGCAAGCAAACAAGAACACAAGAGAAAAGCAGTCAGGAAATATGAGAGCAAGTAAAAAGGAAACAATAATGGAAAGCAAAATGGATGGAAAAAGGAGGAAAGAAAAAAATTGCAAGCAAAAAGGAAAGTGAAAAAAAAAGAGGTAATAAAGGAAGAATGGAAGGAAGACAGGAGGAAAAAGAAAGTAAGAAAAAGCAAAGAAGAACATCTGGGAATGTAAAGCAGGGAAAAAAAAGAAATAAAAACAATAGCAAGAAAAAAAGCAAGAAAAAGAAAAGGAGAGTGATGCCTAGTGAAGAATGTCAAACAGACCACTGCCTTGTGCGATGCAAACTTAACCTCCATTTAAGCCCAAACCTAAGAGGGGGTGGAATTCCAAGGAGGAGGCTCAAATTTAATAAGCTTCAAACAGCTACAGTGAGAGACAGCTTCCAGGCAAACCTTCAAACTAGACTTGGAGACCACCCCATAGATCCCTCTCCTGAAGCGCTTTGGCAACATATTAAAAATAGCATCCTGCAGTCTTCCGAAGAATCCTTAGGGTTCTCCTTCAAGAAAAACAAAGATTACTTTGATGAAAACAATCAAGAGATCCAGGATTTGTTGACAAAGAAGAGAACTGCTCACCAAGCACACCTTGCTCAGCCATATTGCCAGGTAAGAAAAGCAGCCTTTCGTCTTGCATGCAGTAAGCACCAACAGAAACTTCGAGACATTCAGAACAAGTGGTGGATCAACCTAGCAGAAAAGACTCAACTCTGTGCAGACCACAGAGGATTCTATGAGGCTCTGAAAGCAGTGTACGGACCCACATACCACCTTCAAAGCTTCCTACTCAGTGCAGATGGCCAAATGCTTCTGACAGATAAAACCCCCATCCTGAATCGATGGTCTGAACATTTCCAGGCTCTTTTCAGTGCCAACCATGTAGTCCAAGGTTCAGCAATTCAGCACATTACACAACAACCGGTGAAAAACTAATTGGATATAGCTCCTGCTGTGGGAGAGACTCTTAAGGCCGTACAGCAAGTGAAAACTGGCAAGGCAGCAGGGATTGATGGAATCCCACTCGAAGTCTGGAAGCATGGAGGCCAAGCACTCCATGCTAAATTTCACGAGCTCATTGTGCGTCACTGGGAAAAAGGTGAACTATCATCAGTTCTCCACGATGCAGTCATCATCACTCTGTACAGGAAGAAAGGAGAAAAGTCAGACGGCTCAAACTACCGAGGTATAACTCTGCTCTCCACTGCTGGAAAAATCCTTTCAAGAATACTTTTGAACAGATTAATACCCACTATCTCAGAAGAACTCTTACCTGAAAGCCAATGTAGTTTCAGAGACAGTAGGAGTACCACAGACATGGCATTTGTTCTCAGACAACTGCAAGAGAAGTACAAGGAACAGAACAAAGGACTCTATATAACTTTTGTTGACCTCACCAAAGCTTTTGACACTGTGAGCAGGAAAGGCCTGTGGCAGATCTTGGAATGATTAGGATGTCCCCCCAAGTTCCTCAAAATGATTATCCTGTTACATGAGGATCAGCGTGGCCAAATCAGATATGGCAATGCACTCTGAGCCCTTCCCAATAACCAATGGTGTGAAACAAGGCTGCATTCTCGCACCAGTTCTATTCACAATGTTCTTCAGCATGATGCTCCAAGCGTCCACGGCAGACCTCAGTGAAGAAAAAAGCTTTTACATCCGATATCGTTCCAATAGAAGCCTATTCAACCTAAGGCGTCTGAAGACCTACACTAAGATCCTAAATCACCTTGTTCATGAGCTGCTTTTTGCTGACGATGCTGCCCTCGTTGCTCATGCCGAAGCAGCACTACAGCACTTAAAATCCTTCTTTGCAGAGGCTGCTGAGCTTTTTGGGCTGGAAGTCAGTTTGAAGAAGACAGAAGTTCTCTACCAACCTGCACCTCAGGAAGTCTTCCATCATCCCCACATCACCATAGGCAAATCAGAGCTTAAGTCAGTCCAAAAGTTCAAATATCTAGGAAGCATCATTTCCTCCGACAGTAAGATTGACAGTGAGAGAGACAACAGGTTAGCAAAGGCAAACAGAGTTTTCGGAAAACTGCATAACAGAGTCTGGTGCAATAAGCACCTGAAGAGTACAAAGATTAGTGTCTATAGAGCCATTGTACTGTCTAGTCTTTTATATGGGTCTGAATCATGGGACATTTACCGCCACCACCTGCGACTCCTCAAACGCCTCCATCAGCGCTGCCTCCGAACGATCCTAAACATCCACTGGACTGATTACGTGACTAATGTGACTGTCCTTGAACAGGCAGGGGTCACCAGTATTGAGGCCATGCTGCTGAGAACGCAGCTGCACTGGGCAGGGCACGTCTCCAGGATGGAAGATCACCGCCTCCCTAAGATTGTGCTCTGTGGTGAACTTGCCACCGGCTGCCGCAAGAGAGGAGCCCCGAAGAGGAGATACAAGGACTCCCTGAAACAATACCTCAGCTTTGGCCATATTGACTACCATCAATGGTCCACTCTGGCCTCGAATCGGGAGACATGGAGACGCACCATCCACAACGCTGCTGCTTCCTTTGAGAACACACGCAGAAACAGTCTTGAAGAGAAAAGGCAATGCAGAAAGAACCGTGCCTCACCAATACTGCCTAAGGAGACCTTCCAATGTGCCTTTTGCAACCAGACTTGCCTTTCCTCCATCAGTGTTTTTAGCCATCAGCGCACTTGCAGCAAACGTGGGTAAAGCCCTTCCCATATCTTCATTCGTGAAGGCTAGCCATGATGATGATGATGATGTCACTATACCTAGTTATCTTCTCCACTTGTAAAAAGATAATATAACTTTATGGAGCATGCTGTACATAGTTCTTTCTGGTTTTGACCATTATTTAGCCATGAGCCATGTGAACCCTACATCTGCAAGCTTTGAGAGCTTCCCTGCTGAGAATACATGGGGTCTGGGAGACACAGCAAGAAGGGGTTAGAAGGACTGTCTCCGAACAAGTCCCTGCTCATCTGTTCTCACACCATTGCCATTCCTCTGCAGTCATTGCGAATGTCCAGCTGTGGAGGCACATGACCTGTGGAGAGACTAGGCATGTCTCATGCAAATAACACGCAAAAAAAAAAAAAAAAAGAAGGATTCTGCAGTGCATGCATGGGTGAGTAGTTAGTTTAGCTAAGTTTTTAACAAACTGTGAAACAAATGCTGAAATTTAAAGTTCATCTTCAGATTCTTCTTTTTAAAGAATCAGTTGAGCCAGATTCAAGGACTACTGGAATCTGAAAAAGACTCCCAAAAGTTTCAGGTCTGATATGCTACAGCATATCTGTGCCTCACTGGAAATATTCTGTGTGAATATTATGTTTTTTGTTGTTTTATTTTCTTTTTTTCCCTGTGCCTTTTTGGCTTACAAATGTCCTTTTATTTGAATGAGTTTATTTTTGTTAATCCCTCTCAGCCTTCCTGAATTCTGTCTTTACTTAATTTCAGTTTTCTGCTTCAAGCTACAAAGTGAGTCATGCAGGGCATTTCTAAGCGTGTCCTCTTCCCTGTCAATACTGAACATCCCAAAACATTTCCTTCATGCAGTCTATAGATGTATGGCAATATTGGGGATAGGAGCAGTGACATGCACAAATACCCAATACAACCCAATCTTTGTGATGTGTAAGGCCTTATGTAAGCACAAAGAATTGCTTTTTTTCTCTCCTTTTTCTTCCCCTGATCTTTCTCCTCCTTTTTTTTTTTACTTTTTCCTTTTGCAATGTCAATTAAAAAGAAATACATGTGCTTATTATTTTTGTAAGATTGCTATGAATTATTTAGCTTACAAATAATTGCAGGAGGCATTGTAGAGAAAGTTACCCACAAAGCCATCAAAACTGCAAGTCAACTTGCCATCACTGGACACACAATCATCATTAATTTTAATGAGATGCAGGAATATGCAGTTCAGCAGCAGCAGAATGTAGCCACTTCTCAAAAATCTTCATTGTGGGCTAAGGGAATTTTACTAGCATTCCAGATCAATAGTGGAGACAGCAGTCAATATTAGTAGACCTCACAGTCATCATTAATTGAAATCTCTCAATTTGCAGTTTGCATAACAAAGCAGTTAGTGCCCTAATGAAGAAAGAAATTTCTTGCAATGTTACAGCTTCCTGACCTCCTGCAATGTCCTTCTGAACTAATGCAACTGAAAAGAGTGGTTCGTCCCTCTCTTGCGAGCCCCTCTTTGCACCTTCAAGGCCACACAATCACACATACATGTACACAAATTCATCATATTTGAGTGCACTTGTCATGCAGACAACTAATTAATGCCAAATTGAAATAGAAAAACTGAGACAAGAAAACTTACAGTGAAGCATGAGAAGGAAGTAAAACAAACCTTATTTTGTACAGAACTGAAAAATAGTCATGTTGGGAAATATCGTAAAAAAGTAACCTTCAAATTAGAGATTGAGAAATTGGATTTAGATGAAAAAGATACTGAAATGTGCAAGTTTTGTTTTGTTTGTTTTTAATCAAGTAAACAGAGGCATTCAGGAAAATTTTAGCTAGGCTAAAATATAATGAGAATCATTCACTATGTGTCAGCTTAAATGTTAAGATGATTGAAGCTTGCAATTGTTCTGTCCTGGCATACGTTACTGTCTGTGTAAAAGTCCATGATGAAGATGATGTGATAACAATTTTGAGGCTATAAAGAGTAAGGCCAATAGGAAATTACTGGGAAAATTGCATGATTAAGGCTGATTTGTGGAAGAAAATTGCAAAGAACTCTCAGAAAATGCAGGAAGATGGTGGCCGATGTATTTATTGTTTCTTCAATTTAATCATTTTAAAGAAAAATGAACCAACATCACCAAGGAAAAAGAAACTCCCTTCCATTTTTTTAAATGCAAACCCATACTTGTATGCATACATTAAAAGTTATTTATTTTCACCAAGATTCTCTCATTCTCCCTGTTCATCCCATGAAGAACAATTATGAGTGAAAATTCTCAGGAAGAAGTCCTTTTTGTTTTCTTATTTTTTAAACTACTTCTTGCTATTATTTAACATTGGAAAACAAAGTATAGTGTCCCTTCCAACTCTCTATAATCTCTCCTGAGTTATTATTGACAGTGATACTAGCAAATAATAGTTCTCACAATAATTCTGTTCAGAAGCCTGCAAACAAAACTCTTATTACGCTAGATATGATAAAATCACAGATCCAAAAGGCAACATTTTTCCTTCCTTTAATTTTTGTTCTTCTCTCTGCCTTCTTATTAAAGTTTTTCACAGTAGTTTTCTGTTTCTCTTTTGCATCTATTGCTCTTTCGTGGACTTTTTGTGCTTCCCTTTGACATTCTCTAAGAGTAGGTGTAGTACTTAGCATCTCTTTTGCTGTCTTACTTGTTTCTTCTCAAATTCTATAGCTGTTTTCTTTTGCTTGTGCAAGATCTGATGTAAGAAAAAACAGAGATCCTCTCTTTGGAGGTAGTTTGAGTTTACTCATCTTGAGTTTACTCATCTTGAATTATGCTTTTTTCCTCTTTTCAGCACAGACAACACAAGTGGAACTGTTTTACAGAGAAATAAAGAAATTTACTACCCTAAAATAGCTAGTAGCTCAATAGATCAGATGCTCAGCTGAGCTGTGAAAATGAAATACCAAAGCCAGTTCTATCTAATTCATACTGCGACTTGAAGCTTAATGTTCTGTCAAGGAAGCTAATAGTTCAGCAGTTTTGTGGCAGATCTTTTCTGGCACTTTTTACTTCTAGTTTTGACCCAGAAATTACAACCTTAGAGCTATTTCTAATCAAACAGTCATCTCTCCTTCTTTCTTTATTTTTGTGTTTTTAATATAGTCAGTGGAATAGGACTGAGTAACGAAAAATGATTTTTGACTTTTAGAGCACACAGTATCCTTCTTCTTATGTTATATGCATATACATCAAGCTGATGATTGGCTGAACAATAAAATTAGTCTCCAGGACCCTGATGTCTTCAGACACATTTTTCCTCAAAGTCTACCTCAGCATCAAAGTGTGCAGTATTGTATCCCTAGTGTGGTGATCCTGTTTCCTCTAATTCCCATTTAGATGCTGTTTCAAATAGACATACCTAAGAACTAAACCTAAAGATGAGTGATTCTGTAACTCTCTGAAATTTCCTGGATCTCTCCAACTATTTCTTGACTTGGAAAGAAGAACATGAATCTTGGTTTATCTAGGAAATGGCAGCCCTAATGTCTCTATGGACGTGAAGCACTGTGATTGCAGACAGACTCTGGGGAGGAGGAACAAGCTGGCATTTGCTCAAATATGCATTAAAAGAGGGGACTGCCAAAAACTCAAATTGCAGAATCTCTCTAATGGCAATGATAAGCAAAAGAATTAACCATTCTCATCTTTAATAATCTGCCAGGATGATGTAATCCATGTCCTTTTAATCTTTATCTTAGTAATAAATTACTTTTTTAACATTTTTGTTTCTTTTTGTTCTTACTACAATTTGGGTCGCAGAAATGAGGTGAGATCAAAATTGTAGTGACTAGTATGGTGTCCCCAAGAAAGAAGGTGTTTGTTGAAGTCGTCTGGAGAATGTATATTCCTTTTCTTAGAGAAAATTGAAATTTATTAATAAAAAAATCCTCCTTAAACTTTAGGCAATGGCTACTACAGCCTTGCAACAAAATATAACTCATTTAAGGGAACTTTCATTTCTGTATGAGAAGATCATGCTTTCAGGTACAATACACAGAACTGCGCCTATAATGCAATCAGCACCAAAAAAGAATCAGAATCTAGAAGATCTAGGGAGAGATATAATCTATTTGATTTTTTGTTTTTTTGTTTTTTTTTCCTGAAAGCATTTGTTTGGCATTGGTTTCCACCGTAAGCTGCTTGCTCACTAAGTTTTAACGTAAGCCTCATTTCTGAAAAAAAAATCAAAAATAAATAGAAAATTTTCAGTAGTATTTACTTTGTATACTGAATATGTTCTTTTGTTCTGTTTCTGACACTCAAGGAGTAATTATTATTCCTCTTTTATTCTTCCCAGTCGATCATGCCAATTACAGCATGCAGTGTGGCCCCAGGATTTTGGACCGCCATGATATATTTTTTATTCTCAAAATCACATGAAGACCTAACCAAAGAGCTGTTCTGATAGGAAGATAGAAGTCTGAATCACCTTCATTGCATTTCTTTTGAGACAGAATAACTAAGTTGAAAATATTTTGGCTCTACAGTGATGTTTACATTAAGATTTTCCATGCTTTCCTAAGTAATTTCTGATAGGCAAATTTTTGTCCTTAACCAGTCCTAATAAAAAATCAGGAAACAAGAAAACCTAGATTGGGTGATGGGGAAAACAAACCAACCTTGAATGTTATTTGAGCAAGAGAGGAGTTTTCAAGTAAACATTTGTGATGATATTTATGATTAAATTAAGATGATATTTCATCAGTGCCTAGCTCCATTGCTCATGCCAGCGATGTTAGAATCATAGAATCATAGAATCGTTAAGGTTGAAAAGGACCTCTAGAGGTCATCTAGTCTAACCTCCCCTGCACACACAGGGTCACCTAGAGCAGGTGGCACAGGACTGCATCCAAGCAGGTTTTGAAGATCTCCAGAGAAGGAGATTCCATAACCCCTCTTGGCAACTGGTTCCAGTGCTCTGTCACCCTCACTGTTAAATTTTTTTCAGTGAGTTCCTGTGGAACTTATGGTGTTTCAGTTTGTGGCCATTGCCTCTAGTTCTGTTGGTGGCCACCAGTGAAAAGAGACCAGCACCATCCTCTTAACTGCCTCCCTTGAGCTATTTACATTGATTGTCTTCTCCAGGCTGAACAGGCCCAGCTCCCTCAGTCTCTCCTCATAGGGCAGATGTTCCAGGCCCCTGACCATGCTTGTAGTCCTGTGTTGGACTCTCTGCAGCAGCTCCACATCCCTTTTGTACTGTGGGGCCCAGAACTGGACACAATACTCCAGATGCGGCCTCACCAGGGCTGAATAGAGGGGCAGGATCACCTCCCTGGACCTGCTGTATAATGCCTTCTTCTGTCTGAGTTTTGCCAGCAGCTCTCTGCCCCCGCCCCACCGCCATGACTTCTTACTCAAAGGGATGCACCTCTCCTGAGCGTGGAGGAAGTGCTGCTTGAATACTGACATGCTCTCTTGGGCCCCCCCCTCCTTCTAGAGCTCTAGCCCACGGGATTCTTCCGGGGAGGTCTCTGAAGAGGCCAAAGTTGGCCCTCCTGAAGTCCATGGTTGCAAGGCCATGGTATATAGGTATATAGCCCTGCTTCTTCCTCATCGGATCCTAAACGCAACCGTCTCATGGTCACTGCAGCCGAGGCTACCCCCTACCTTCACATCTCCAACAAGTCCCTCTCTGTTTGTTAGTATGAAGTCCAGTAGCCCACCTCTCCTTGTTGGCTCCTCCACAATCTCTGTTAAATGGTATATGTTAATGGTATCTACTTTATTACCCAAAACTCAAGCATAAGTTCTGATATGATACACTAACGTTTTACAATTTGCCCACAACAATGTCAGCTTTATCAACAAATACTAACAAAATCCTAATAAAATGAAGCAGTGTTGGTGGACACCAGAATATTACCATTTCTGACTGATCTTAAAATTTTATTATGAGGGCAGGCTAGAGTTATGTTTGTCTGGGTGAAAGCTGATACACTGGGATGTTTTTAACATTAGAAAAGAATGCATTGGCAGGGTCTGTAGTCTTTGTGTAAAAATGGTTATATAATTTTTGTATATTTTTAGTTGAAAGAAATTATGACAGGTTTCTTAGTCTTTAAGCCTGTGTCATCAAAAATTTCATGTGGTAATTTCATTAGATTTTAAAGATTGCGTAGGTTAAGTTTACTACAAGCTGCATAAAAGGCCTATTGAATAAGTAGAGACAAGAGAGAAATAAGAGAATGAAAAACTGAGATAAAGCTGATACTAATCGAGGAATTAGTTTAACAAATAGTGGTCACTGCATTGCCATTTCCAGTGGGGTTCAGGCCTGTTTTGACTTTTTCCTTCTCTGTCCAGATTTTCCAAGAAAAAAACATCAAATTACACTATCATCAGGAGGCTTTAAGAAATAGGTAAGTAATCTGCATATACACAAACTGCTCCCTTGAGATTTCACTTCCACTTATTTCAGACTCACCTCTTTCACCAAGCTTTGTGTTATGCTTCATTCCAATTTTATCTTTACAGGTGAGATTTTTGTGGCTCAGCAGAAGTGCAGAATTTGTGCCTGTCTTTAAGTATGCTAACTGCTAGTGAAACTAGGTGGGAATTATTTATCAGTATTCTGTACATGCTGAAGCAGGAATAAAAATAAAAAGGAGGGAGACTCTCACAGGAAAAAAAGCATACATCATTAATGAATGCTCTGAAGGATTTTGAAAAGGTTGATTTGCCATTTTTCTTCTTAGAAATCCAGCAAGGGGATAACCATACAACTATCAGGTTTTGTCAATAAAGTTTCATGAACACAGGACTCCCTATTATGGCATATTAAAAATGTTAATCATTCAATGTGTCTTTATTTAACTTTAAAGAGAAATCCAGTTACACCATTTAAAGACACTAAAAATTTATTTTTTTTTTCTTCAGAGAAAGTGCTGACTATGAATGTGTCACATCAGTTTTGTATCTAGTGACAAAGTTTTAGAAGCAGAAAATTAAAGCAATATAAACAGGTGGCCAGCATTTTTCATTGATTTGCTGGCAGAGAGGCAATGGGTTTAAATATTCAATCATAAATACAACACAGGGATTGTTTTTCCCCACCATATCATATTGTTATTTTAAGTTTTGAAAAATAATTTTCTTTCAATAAATTGAAAGAAATGGCTCTGAGTGGGATTCAGAAGGCGTCATTTCTTTGAAAATGAAGGCACTTGAAAGAGCTCAGAATTTATCTTGATTCTTTGGCAGTTTTGCACTCAGGGTGAAAGGAGCTGCTGACGTCAATCCCATTTGATAGGCAGTGATTCCCCACTATATCTCATGTTAATTAATTCTGTTAGCAGGGTCAACAATCAGAGCAAAGACTAAATAAATCAGGAATATCTTTGTGGAAATCAATGAAGTTACAGTGGGCAAAAGTAAGCGTGAGAGCAGAATGTACCCCAATAAATATATTTCATTATTCACTTCACTTAATAGCTGTGGAAAATAAGTGCTTTTGAACTTACTAAGCCATTAGTAGCAGACACTCAATTCCTATCTTTAAGAAAAAAGTGATTAATACTTAAATGTTTTTTTGTATTCCAAAGACATCATATGATATGATGATCTGGGAATTTTCACCACTGAGAGTTTTCACCACTAGACAGCGATTGAAAAATTTCAGAGGATCAGGCAGGAATGAGGAGAGCACATACTTCCTGGAATTCAGAGTTAAAATAATGCTTTGATTTTGCAAATAATCTGCAGTATACTAATACATTCTGTGGAAGAATGTCTAACCTGCAAATAAATTAATTACCATTGGCTATTACATGTAGAGTAAACTCATTTTATTAATGTAAGGAAAGCATAGTCCTTCTGCTCACCCTGGTTACATCACATATTCTGGTCTGCCTTTACTCTGCTCTACATGCTGGGTTGGGCCATACAAATCCTCTTAGAGATTGTTGTGGCCTGGATCCATGAAATATGCTTCTCATGTTCTGTAACTGAAATGCAATTTCAGGAGGTATGACTCTATGCATTATTATCTTATATTGTTTTTTGATATCCAGGAGACATCACTATAATGAATTTATTCCGAGTTATTGATGAATTTAGACTTTAAAGATTAGTTTTCAAATTAGGTAAAAACTGAGGAAATATCCCTAATAATGTCCATATTAAACAAATATGAATCACAAAAACAGTGTTATCAGGACAGAGCTGCTACCTTTCATATACCTGTTTATATTATATGATTGGGTTAGGGTTTTTTTAAAAAGATTTCTACAAAGTTTGTTTTTATATCTTCTAAGTATATGTCTGGCTATACTTTCTTGTTACTCAGCTGCCTTGGTTGCTTCAAGATCCCTTTCTCTTCATTATTCACTCTCTCTAAATACAAATTCATACCCAAGAATTATAGCGACATGGTATGTGATGCTTTCTTCCTCCCATACCTTCAGCAAATAGCGAGACACTCACATTACAAATGAAGCTGCTCTGGGTTCCCTCTTGACCCCTGCATCGCTCTCTGGAAGAGCATTTCTCTTTCACATTGCCTCTACAGAGAGTATGTTACCTCTGTTAAATATTGAAAATAAAAAGCTGTGAAAGCAAACAAGAGAGTTTTGAAGGGTATCCAAACACCCACAACTTTAAAATCACAAATATGTCATCTGCAATGCCCATCCCCAAAGAATTAGTGAAGTCAAAGCACAGAAAGAATACAAAGAAGGCACAATAAATTTGATTTATTTTTTTTGACAAAAAGATGAGCTTCCTGGTTCCTGAATTACAAACAAGAGAACATGAAGAATCTGTCAAATTCTAGCCAAGTAATTCTGAACTGAAAATAAAAAAGGAATATGGGTGAAGTTGTTTTCTGCCCCAATGGTGTGAAGGCACAACACTTTCTTCAGAGATACACTTATTTTCTCACTGCTAAACTGCAGTTAAATTCTGTTGGAACTCCATGTTTGTATGCAGCTAAGTTTCCTAGGAATAACCTATGGCATGTACTTCTGTGAAAAGAAATGAGAGTAAAAAAAGAAGAGCACTTCTTAAAAAATGAGATATCTCTATTTCCATTATAATCACATGCTACAGTTAACAAAGTCTGTGTATCAGTGATGACCAAGTCCACTATGTCTTCTTACTTTAGCTCAGACTGCAAATCAGAACCACTTAAAATTTATCACCTTTCTTGGCAAATGTAAGGGGTCTGATGGCCTACTCCAGCTTTAACAACTAGAGTAAAATCAACTCAGAGTAAAACCAACAGCTCAGACCTGGACGGACAAAAACAACAGGACTTTTTCAATGATTTCTGTAGGTTCTGCGTGGTGATCTGCATAAGCACGTGTCATACACCACTTACTGAAACCATTACTGTGACCTTATATCTTCTGGAAATGCGAGGTGCGTTGAAAACGCAACAGTATCTCCCTGCTCACTCTACGCAGAATCAAATGCAAAGGGAAAACATCCAAGACAGGGCAATCATGTTCAAAGCAAGTCTGTCCAGGTCTGGAAACTGTCTAGCTCATTAATGTGATTTCTACTCAGGCTAATCTGTCTAATGAACGTGTCAAAGAAGCTGAACAGAATTGGGCTCAGTGCTGCGCACTGTAGAACTGTGTTTTGAAACATATGTTAAGAAATGGGAAAAAACTCTGCTTGCCTAAAAATCCCGAAAGGACTAAAACCATTACAAGTTTAAATTTATTGAATATTTTTCATGATTTGCCTTACTGAAACTCAGTTTCTGAGATACTCTATGGACAGTGGGATTCATAAAAAGACTAGAAAATTATGTGCAAATTGAGGAAAATTTTGGGTTATATTAGACAAAAATGATGAAAAAACCCAAAAGCACAACTTCTGACTTACTTACATTAAATAACACCTGAAGGAAAAAAAAAGTTAGTTTTTTTTTCCCCTTATATTTATTTACTTATTTACTTTTCCTGAGGCAGCTGCTGTGATTATTGGCGAGGAGAGAACACTGGGCTAGATCTCACAGGTCTCTCATGTAAAAATTTTAAAAAGCTCAAAATGAAACTTCCTTGTAACTTGTTAAGCAAGATTTTAAAAACAAAACTTTTGTGGTAGCTGGATTTTCAAAGAAATAATATATAACAGCATAACAGTATAATAACAGTATCTTTTTGTCTAAAATGTAGTTAAACGCAAGCCCAGGAAACTATCCAGGTTCATTGTCATTTGTGCTTAAATGGAACAAGAATTCAAAAAGTAAAAATTCAGAGAAACTCAGCTCCAAGCTCCTTATAACTCCCGCAAAAACAGATAGACGGGGAACACTGAGGAGTTTCAGAGGACTCAAGCGCACATTCTATGCTGTCTGGACTCCAGGCATACCTTGAGGTCCCCACGCAAAATTGAGGTCCTGTCGTATCTGTCATGGAAGAAACAGGCAGGTATAGCTCATATAGCATGTCATTCTGTCTGTCTAGTATATAATTCGTTCTACAGTGCGTCTACTAACACTTATGAAACAACATGTAGGTTGATTCCTACATACTTTCCTAGCAATATCCAAATTATAGCAATAATCATGTGAAAGAGATCTTAAATATTAATATAGCCGAATGTTCTTTTGAGCTCATTATAAAATCTCAGTGCTATTTAACTAGCTAATCTAAAAGCTAATCTAAGCTAACAGCTCCTAGAAAAATGATGGCATAGTTATGTTCTGCAGTCCCTTCACTAGGTATTTGTAGCTACTTGTCAAAGCAGCTCTTTACTAGCTCTTCGTAGCTACAAGATGAGGCATCATCATTATCATCACTTATTTAGGTTTCAGTAGAATCTACAATGTGCTAAATGCATTTACAATACAAGGAAAACAGCCATTACCCCAGAGAAGGGAAAAGTTTTTAAAAAGACAAGATATATCAAAAGAATAGCCAGAGCCAGCACTTATTCCTAGATAACCCCGATACTACTTGGATTATCTTTTTTGTTGTTGTTTTACAAAGAATCTCAGATTTGGTTTCACTGGGCCCTTTTTCACTTAAATTCAATCTCTTTTTTTTTCAACTCATGTTCATTCATGGGATAAATGAGACTGATAAGCAAAATGGATTAAGTAGCATGATCTGAACTCCACTGAAATCAATAACAGACTTTTTGCTAACCTCAGTGTGCTATAGTCAGCCAGGTCCTTTTAAGTGCCACAGTTTCCTTTAAATTCATTATAAATACCAATAAAGAAAATTATTATAACTGGCCTAGGTTCTGTTTCTGGAACATCCAATCTTGGAATGCTGCAGCCTGAAGTACCTACTAAATGAAAAAAGGAGTTTTATACCCATGGGAAAGGAATAGGAGCAAGACAAGCATAATCTCTGCTTAAACTATCAAACTTTGTTCAATCATATTAATTATCCTTTTCTTTGACTTCCTTAGACAATAAACTTGTCAGCTCCATATGCTTCTAAAGAAATTAGCACTTTACTGATGCTTTGAATTATTATTATTATTATTACTAGTATTATTATCTCCAAACACTGGCAAGACAATTAGATATCCCTTACTTGGAAAGTGAGGCATATGTTTGGATCAGTGGGAGCTTTTTCTGTATTTGTGGTTTAATATTCTATTGATACGAAAAATACCAACACTGCTGCTACTCGTGGTGATGACAAAATGCCACATCTGATTCTTCCAAAGATCAGATCTTAGTTCTGCATCAAAGCATACACATTGTTTGATGCACTATGTGAAGCTGTAAATTTTTTATCTATCATCTGAGATGTAGGGAGAACATACTTTTCATTTTTGAGTGCATTCTCATTCTGCAGAAATCTCCCCAGAAAGAAGATGAAATTTTAAAATCCTTAGGTCTAAATTTATTTCTGAATGACTAGAATATGCAGGACATCCTCTCTCCTTTTCACTTTCTCCTTCCTCCAAAAAAGAATCAGAAATTTAATTTCACAGAAAGTTTGACACCTCCATCCCTTGTCAAGAAACGCTATATTCCAGTCTCTCTGTGGAACTAGATGTATTTCCTGAGAAATGTCAGCAGGAACAGGCAGACCTGCCTATAGTTCTTCTGAAATCTGAATCATGAGTCTGATCGATTTTGATCTGAACCAAAGGAGCTATGTGCTATGCTGCTAACAACTCTGCCTCAAATATTTTATTTCCTCACTGCTTAGGGAAACAGGAGACCACTGATATCCATTTTGTCTGATAAGCTTGATCACCTTCTTTTCTTATTTTGTACAGTAATACTGATATTTTCTCTCTCTCCTTTATTGTAAAAAAATCCCATGTGAGTTCATTCATTTTCACCATTTTGAACCATTGCCAGACTGCGTAATAGATTCTCATACTGCAAAAAAATGAAGCATAGATGGCATATCTATTAAAAGCTGAACTAATATTGTATAAATAAGAGTTTTTCCTCTCTGCCATTCATAAAGCCAACATCAAGGATTTTGCACGTCTAGGAATAAGAATTATATTTCCTTCTCTCTTCTAATTCATGCCTCAACTCCCTTTGGTGTCGTGGGATAAACATAGAAGACTGAAGGCACAATATGGTCTGTTTTCAATGTTTTCCTCTGAGCTATGCAAACATACATTGCAGATGCACTTTGAATCCAGTGTCTATTCACCTGAGGCTCCTTCCATGGCTGTGAAATTTTGACTCTTAGAGAAAAAGAGACTCGGAATGTAACGTGTGGAGTATAGGAGATATATCAATATTAGCAGAGTATCAACATCTTATCATTGTTATTGTCATTGATCTCATCAGCAGACATATCAATATCTATACAAGCTGAAGGACCTGAGTGTTGTGGGTGCATAAAGTGTGATGGTGAAGGCTTATGTGCACTAGATGACTTTTATTCCATGCTCCATTCTATGTAGCAACACCTCCATTCTGCTACAGTGGTTGTGGTGGCTGCTTTTGACACATCCATTCCCTTACATAATTTTCCTGTATGAGGTCCTGCTGGTCTGTTTAAAAAGACACCTTGGAGAGGTTATTTCAGTCTTTCTGATGTCCCATCTTTTCATCATTTTCTGCTGGAGTCCTTGCGAACTGTAATAAATAATAAGTAATTTCCACAAAAACCTCAGGTATGCAGAAAGCCACTCTGAAGAATGAAGGCAATGCCGTGGGGTACTTTTGTTTGTTTGTTTGTTTCATTTTGTTTTGTTTTATTTTGTTTTATTTTTTTTCTTTACTAAGCACTCCAGTCTTATACAGTTTCCCATTAGTCAGGTGTATTCTTTCATTGCAAGGAAATTGCTTACAATTCAAATGGAAGATGCCACTCTTTTCTGAATTTACCAGGACACTTTTACCATTGTTTCTGGAGATCTGGTATTTAGTCTCTGATTTGTCCTTTGGTGTGGCAAACCGGCTCCTGACAAAATCTAGACATCTGACCCAAAACCACTGGAAGCTACCCTCAGTAGCTCAGCTCCTACAACTTCTACATCACCACTTTTTAGGCTACTAATTTTTTATTTAACAACACTGAAGTAATCATTGTGCTAAATAGAATGTCATCATACAGAAGTTTATTATTCAGAGATGCATGTTGTAACCTGGAGACAGTGATTGGCCAATTGTGCTGTGCTTTTCTGTGATCTACCAGCAATATGATCCTGCAGAGACATATCCCACAGACACGTACTGAGTGAGTAACCTATTATCTTGCCTCTTCCCAATGAAAAGTTAGTATGTTTGGGATTTGAAAAAGTTTCAGCTGTGATTGCTTCGGCACATGTAGTCTGAAGAAAGCAAACTGAAAAACAGAAATACATTTTGATATTTATTTTAACTCCAGAATAACATATCTATTCTAATTAGAGCTGTACCTTCCAGGCAGATGTTCAAATCACGTGGGAATTCATACGCCAAATACAAGATAAATGGGCTCACATGTTAATGAAGCACTTTTTCGCTTACCATGCCAGAGAATAAAAGCACCAGCCCTTCAATGGTGAGGTTGAAGCTACATGCTTCCCTAGCAGCAAAGATTTATTCCTGTGGGATTTTTCAGAGATTATTTCACTGATTCATTGAACAATCTTTCTAGCTTTGTCCTTTTCATGCCCTAAGCTGTAGTAAAAGACTTATCCCCTTTCTCCTTACATAGGCAAAACTCACAATTTGCATGTGTAGGGTATATACTACCATTGCTCTGTGAAACATTTTCATCCTGATTCTGAAGAGGCATTGAGCAGAAAATCCTTCCCCCAAACAAATGAATACTGACTTGGTTTTAAGAAGCAGCATTTCGGTCTGTGCCGTATAATAGTCCAAGAGTCAATTTAGTCTCAGAAAAATAGCTTGCTGCCTGTATATATATGAAGGGTTTTTGGTTTTGTTTTCTTTAAATGGTAAGCAAGCTGACTGAGATTCTATCTTTACAGTGAAAAAGCCCTTTATTTTCTGTTATTAAATGAAAGCTGAGCTTATCACTGACATCACAGACTAGTCCTAATGGCTTTTACAACAGCCCTAATGGCCAGCCTGAGAGACTCCCTGGGTCACATTCTCAGGCTGTATAAACTAATGAACAACCGGACTCTCCATTTTTAGTACTTCCTTTCTCCCATGTGTCATTTTCCACACAGTAGTAAGCTAAATAATACAGTTATTTCCTGTGTCTGAGGTTTGGGCTTACAACATACAATACAATTCATCTTTTTCTTTTTTTTCTTCTTCTTTTTTTTTTAATACACCCTTCTGCTTGAAATCTCAAACCTCTTTCTTTAGAAGGTGGCGTTCGAGGTGTTCAGTAGTGCAGCCTGATCCTTTCACCTATCTTTGCCTACATCTTTGTGTATGGTCATGTATGAGAATGATATAGGTATTTCCCCCACCAACCTATCATTGGTTTTATACAATCCCAATTACCTTATTTTTTGTTGAATTTTATGGAAAAGAAATAAAACATATTAAAATATTGTTCCCCAAAGGGCAGTTGCATAGTATAATCTGCATTTCTCTTCGATTTCAGGCTGCCTCAAGAGAACACTGTGTTGCCAAGGTTATACAGCTATAATCATCATGTATTTATGCAAAATAAGAACTATGTAATAGTGCAACATTAAACATGATGAGATTATTAAAAGGAAAATATAGATGAACAAAAACTCTTCTAACACCACCTTTTATAAGAGTTAGAGCTGAAGCTCTCTTTTTTTTTTTCTACAATTATCTATTTTTTCATTACCAATGTCAATAGACTAAGACAATTACTATCTGTGTACATTTATTAAATGCATTGATTTTAAGGTCACAGAAGCTTCTTCATGAGACACTGTCTTTCAAAATAAGCACTAGAGAATCTGTATTTTCAAACACAAGTTCACAAGCACTGGAGCATTTATAGCCTCTCAGGTAAAGCAAGACCCAACAAAACAACTGTTAGCTATTTGGATGAGTGGTATCTCTTCAGAAGTGCTAAATGCTCTTAGCTCCCAGTCAGGCACAGAACTGAACCCTGGACTAATATCTGAGGCTCTAAAAGTCCTTCTTGTAATGAGAAGGAAACAGACTGGACTGCCAAAGTGACAGCTTCACATGCTTTCTCTCTCTAGGGTTGGAGGAACCCTTGTCCCTGCTCCCCATTTTGTGATGTGGACACAGCTTAATTCCACCCTGTCACAGATAAAGGAGAGGGTTGTTTTGCTGCCTTTCCCATGCATCAACATAATAGAAATCGGAAAAAAAAAGCCATCTCCAGACATACACAGACTTATTGTGTTGTAGATAACATCAGAACAGCACTACTGGGTCATATCCAAACATTCTGATAGGGAGAAACATGGAGGCACACAGTGGTATTTCCCCACATGAGCCACTAGTCTCTCACTAGTGAAACTTCTAGGGCTCCCTACACTGGGTTTTCTTTTTAGGTATTTAGTAATCATCAGTGGATTTCTCTTCCATGATCAGTCTCTCCTTGAATCCAAGTGAGCTTCAAGCATCCATCACATCCCATGGCAGAGAGATTCACAGTTTACTTACACATTGTATGGGAAAAAAAAAAAAAAGCTTCTTTTTTCAGCTTACATCTTGCTATTTTTAGTTGGTTCCCCATTATTTTTGTTCAGGAAGAGATGGTGAGTAAGCCATCGCTAGGCATCCTCTTCATGTCATTCATGATTTTACAGACAAGCCTCCTACTCATCTAGAGTCATTCTGCTCTCCACAGTGAATGACACCTGGCTAATTAAGTCCTTCTGTCTATGGAAGCCATTCTATGCCATTCACTTGTCCTTGTTGCTGTTGTCTAAACTCTTTCCAGTTGTCTAGCACCTGTTTTGAGATAGGGTGGTTCAAAACTGCCTATGCAAGGATAATAGAAAATCTACCATGCCTGGATGTGCATGAGAACAGAAAGTGAAGAATCAGCCTTCGCACAAGCCCCAACATCTTCATACAGGTTCTATCAGAATTTGTTATCTAATGTTCTCAAAAGCAGTAGTTGTGCAACAGATTTGGTTGCTTTTTAGTCAGGTGTAACATGATTCCTGAATGTATATTACTTCACACACCCAAGAAACCAGGCTAAGAATCCACATTATAATTGTTCAAGTTGCAAAGCTAGTTTAAGAGCAGTGTTCCCCTCCTATATGGGTACTCAGATGTGGCAACTCAACTGCCTGGGTGACCATCCTCAAAACTAGTTCAGTGAAATGATCTAAGCTAAAAGACACTCTCTCCCACCCTTCCACAGTGTTATTTTCCTTTGTTTGTGAGCTGAATCACCCTAGCTGTCAGCAGCTACATCAATGAATAAATTAGGCTCAGAGAAGGACTGACAGGCTTTCCCCACCAGAGGTGGGGAAATTGAGAAAAGAATGAACAGGTGAGAGCAAGAAGGGGGTGAAACTTCTTAAATTGGCTTTGCCACCAGCAAAATCCTAATGTAAAACTGTGGTTTCAGAAGTGTTGTGTAGCTGCCCTGATTTTGTTGGCTGTGCGTTTCTCAGGGATGGATTCCTCGGGCAGATTCAATCTGGGGGTTTCCTGGGCTGAGATGTTTTATGCCTGTGATGATGCTTTGGATCATCTGTGTTTTCTCAGGAATAGGCCCACTGCCTGAAATGTCTGTTTTGCAATAAGTTTGCAAGGATGTAGCGTAAGGTACTATCCCTTTATTAAAAATAATAGTAAGTAAAAAGATTGAGAGATAAAAGGGGAGCTGCTGAGCAGCACGTGGGGAGGTTGTTCGTGTAGTTGGAACAGGAAGAGGAGTCCTCAGTGTATAAGTCAAGAAGGTTAAGAAGCAAAGACTGGAAAAAGCAAAATAGGAAAATGCAATTGCAGGCTTCCAGTGACATTTAAATAGCTTCTGCCCTCCTTAAACTCTGGATTTTCTGCAGTTTACATCACTAATCCTCACATTCCTCACATGCCAATCAGGCCTCTTAAAGGGGCACTTCAGTAGGGATATGCTGTGTGGTTTGCCATTCCCCCGCACGACAAGCAGAAAGTACTTCCACAGATACTGTATCTAGCATGTCTTTTCAGATAAACAGCAGTGTGTTCTCAATACAATATTCTCAGTCAGCTCTTTATCTAATGCCAATTTATACCTCACCTGGTATCACTTTATGCCAGGGAGGCTCAGAACAGATATTTTTAGAGTTCCTTCAGAAAGCCTTCAGTAAGAAAGCAGTACTTTGGGACACTTCATACACAGAAGATGGCTGAATTGTTTCTTGGAATTTCTCATGAAAATTCATGTTGTTATTTAAGCTATTTTTAAACTGCATTCTTTTTTTGTGTGTGCATTTCATGAATAACATGTATTTTTGAAATAAAGGAGAAACCCAGGAAGGTGCTAGCTTATGATTTATTTCACTACAAAAACTCTCAGTGTAAGCAGGTAAAGAACCAGTTTATCTGTATGAATACTGATATGTTTATGGTGCACAATATCAAAAGAAATACAAGCAAGAACACTTCTAATGACTGCTTTTATATATATTTGCAAACTAGCAAGCTAAAGCCATGGTGATCTTGATTTGTTGAGATATCCTAATAGCCAAACATTTTCCTTCCAAGTGTATGCTCTTTGAAGGAAATATATCAGGTTAAAAGAGCCTATGTTAAAAAAAAAAAAAGATGTCTTAAGCAAAGGTTAAAAATTACAGTATGAAAAATGAGATCTTTCTGGAGACTGGGTAACTAAATATCAGAGAAACATGTTATCTTCATGGAGAAAATTTGAGTTTTAAGTGAAACCAGAGGGGAATGGGTCACTCCACATGACCCTGCAGGCATGCTAAACAAGCCTAACTCCATTTCAGAATCCTTCATTGACTGTTGCAGCGAAGTGCTTGAAATGAGGCTGTGTAGCTTGATAGCAGTATTGTTTTTCATCTCCATTTTTCATGGGGAGCAACAATGAAACCTCAACACAGAGAAAAATAAATATTTCCACCTAGAATTTTATTTATTCTTCTCGAGTCAGCTATCTGCAGGTTTAGTGTTTTGATAAATCAGTGCATCCACTGTACCTTGGTATCATCTGGTACTGATTAGCTCAGTAAGATCTGGAAATCTGTGTTAGGTATCATAGTTAGGGGTTTAAAAATAATCCTTATGATCCCTGACATTTTAAAAATTATGCTTCTTTATGTCTGTTTGTCAGGTTTATATTTTATTTGGATTTCTGTTTTTCGGTGGCTGATGACATTGATTTATTCGTTTTGAAAGTTTACTTTAGTTGCTTTTTTAATTATTTGCATTTGTTTTGAGTTTTATGTCAAATCTTCTGGAATTTAAACAAGGAATACTTAAAGACAGTTTTTGTAGCTGGAAATGAATATTATTTGTTAAACGTACTTTATTTGTAGCCATCTGTTACACTGAGGGCACACAATAAAAATGCACACAGTACCTGTCTGCATGCTATTAGTTTTGTCAAGATTTCAAGTATTTCACTCCTCTTCCTTTTTTTTTTTTCCAATTTATTTTACAAATTTGGTTAAAGACTAAAGGCACTTTTAGCATACTGAAACATTGTGGATGTAGTGACACCCTGACATCTATGGTGCAATTGCTGTGTTGAGAAAACTTATGGAAAGAAAGCAAACAAGGAGTCAGAGCAAGTAGATGTTATATACATGGGTGCATAAACAAGATCCGAGGCTCACAGGGCCAAGCCACATCTGCATTAAGGATAGTGGAGACAACAATAGTAAGTATAGAGTCTGTATTTGCTTAAATGCACCACTAAGGTTCAAGAAATCTCTGCAACAGAGTTTAAATAAGCTGCTGCAGCTTCAACAAAGTCTTAAATTAACCCAGGAAAATGAATGAGACCAGCAAAAAAAATGTCCAAGAACTCTCTGCCGGTGATAATTTGATTATTTGCCTTGCATTTTTTATGGTGTTCTTCCAAGTCCCTGAAAGCTATTTGAAATAAACAAAAACAAAACAAACACACACACACACACACACAATGAGTTAATTGGATGCTGGTGACATAAAAAATTGGGATCTGGCCTGCGGATCCTTGAATCTGGTATCCGAAGCAGCCAAATGCGAGCTCTTGCGAGTGGGCCAGCTGCCAGATGTGGCGCAATTGATGGCGCGGATGACAGAGGTCGCCGTCCGTCTCGGGCAGCTGCCCTTTGGCGCGCGCTGCCCCGGGGAGCGCGCGGGCAGACACCAGATGGCCGGGGCTGGGTGCGCTGGACGCCGACGGGGCAGCGCGGGGCTCCCTCGGCTCGGGGCACGTGAGGCAGATTCCCAGAAAGATATCGGTCGCAAAGGGGTTTGATTTAAGTCACCACCTTTGAAGTCAATGCAAGTCAACAGAACTGAGTTTGAGGCTGAGGGTAATAACTACCGGTGTGACGGGACAGCCACAGAAAGAGTGAGGCGCTCACATAACATCTGAACACTTAGATCATTAAGCTTTCCTGTGACCTGTGCATCCTGGGTTAAATTCATATGGAGACTACAAAGTCCACAGGCTAAATTACATTTTTAAGGACACAGCTAATCAGTCTCGCCTAATAAAACTATGAGTAAATGCATGCTCTAAACTGACATTGCCACAGACAAGCTACATGTAAACATGCACAGTAAAACAAAAGAGTCTCGTACTTTCCAACCTCAAACCCAGATGACTGGAGGGGGATCTGATAGAGGCACCATAAAATCATTAGGAGAAAGGAGAAGGTGAATAAGAAACAACTCGTCACTGTCTTTTCAGTGCAAGAGCTAGGAGCCATCAAAGGAAACCAGCAGGGCTCAGATTCACAATAAACAGAAGGAAAAAGGTCTTCCACTCATGGTAGAGGTGAGCAGAGGAATGGCTTGCCACGGCGTGGTGAGGCTGTGAGAAGTTTATATGTGCTGCAAAAAGGAGCGGGTAAAATTCACAGAAGCGAATCCACCATACGCAGGGAATCAGTGCTCCCTGTGTACTTGCACTTCAGGTGTCCCACTATAGACTCTGTCAGATACAGGAGAGTGAGCCTGGTAGATATTTGATCTGAGCTATTAAGGCCATTCTGATGTTCTTATCTTCAATATAAAATAGATATGTAAATCAAAACAGGGATATATTTAGAAGAGTCAGTATATGGCAGTTATTATTATTAATATGTGATAGTAATAATCATTATTCAGACTATCTGAGCCTAAAGAAAACTGCATGAGACCTCATAAGTGACTTACTGCAAATGCTGCCTAGAGATGCAATGATTTTCAAACTTTCTTTTCAGTTTTGGGTCCCTCTTAGTGGAGAAAGAGACTCTATAGACTGCCTATAGAATGAATATAGGCTTAGAAACAATAGGTTTGGTTTAATTTATTATCTTTTGTAACCCCGTAGAAGTAATTCACAGTTGAAAATAGGTACATATCGTTTTTTGCAGGCCTGGTCTCCATTCTTGTATTCCTCAGTTTTCATGGGGAAATCTGTGCGATTTAGCAGTCATGTGCCATAATCTCATGCTTGCTGCATGACAGTTTCCAAGGAAACTTGCCGGCTGCACATGCTAGAAGTGCTCCTGAGGGGCTGTCAGCTGCAATCGCCTTGGCGGGGGCTTTGCTTGGGGTGGAAGCTTTCCTCCATTAGAGGCAGCGTTTCTCTTCCCAGATAAGGATTTGAATGTTAGAACGAGTGTTTACTACAGAGTATGCATCGTTTTTTAGGCAGAGAGATAATATTTCATAGCAATTTAATTTCCTTTAGTGATTTTTTTTATCCAAACCATGTTCCATCCATCTATTTCTGTAGCCTAATATTTGCTATATGTGAAAGCTTGACACAGTTCATTGATGCAGTTTTGTGAAGGCTGCTTTATTCAAAATGACAATGTGGGTGGGAAAAGAAAGGGACTGAGAAAACACACATGAAGATATAAGCTAAATAAATCAACCAATTTTCCTCAAAAACATCAGCATTAGAAAAAAGTATAATGTGCTAGAAGAAGAAGCCTTATTTAATAGAAAAACCAGATGTCCAATCTCTTTAAGAAATGGGAGTAGCCCCTGGTATCTGCATGTTACTTCCATCCAGGACCACCTGAATATGCTGAAGTTTACCAGACTCTAACTTTACAGGAGGTTAAGCTAGCCCTATACTGTCCACCTTCAGTTTACCCTGAAGAGCAAGTGTGAGTTTTGGTAAGGAAATTTGTGAAAACGTCTATCCATGTAGATAAGGTTATTTGCTCCGAGTTCACAGAGACTATATTTTGGGGAGATAATTACGGATTTATATTTCTTTCCCCCCCTTTTTTTTTCTATAATATCATGGGATAATTTTGAGGTCCTTTATGCAGAGATATAACATTTCAAAGAATAATGGACTGTAACAGAGATGCGATCAGGCTAGGTATATCCTGTGGCGTCAAACTGAAGTAACGCTTAACAGGAACCAACATATCATTTGGTATGTTTTTTATTTTCTTTCAAGAACTGAATCTTAGACTCTAAAACATGAGATTTTAAATCCTAACCTTCTTTCCACCATGTAATTTGGGGCACTGAGCAGAAAAGATTAGTGATGGTGAGCCATAGTCAGCCACAGAAGGGAGAAGGTCAAAGCCTATGTCTTCGTGTTTTAAAACATTAAAGTAGTACAAAGAAAAATAAACCTAGCCAGCCCATCCTCCACTCTACGTATTAAAAAAGAAGAAGAGAAAATAAAGGTTGGGAGAAGAGAAAGCTGCTAAATGCCACCAGTTATTTTGTGCTGTTATAAACAGGACAGAAAACCAGTGCCACATAGCATCCAAAATATGCACTAGAAGAGGAAAGACAGAAATGCTTCCCTAAATTTACTAAAATGCATTTTTTTTCATAACAAAAATATGGATAAGAAGGAATGCGTATCCAATCTGGAAGAATGTTAGCATTTAACACTCTTTTCATCTTTGTGAAAATACTCCCTTTCTGGGATCCTGCCAAGAGAGGGAGATTTTGACAGGCTGATTTCTTCCAGGGGCGTACTTCATGTTTAAACCTAGCTTTTACAATGTGAATATTAGGTAGAGTTTTTGCCTTTGTTTTAAATGAAGGTTGTCATTGCACATTTCTGCTAATTTTAGAATAGAATAATATGATATTTTATAAATAAAGCCTGCATTCAGTGCAAGTAACATGGTCAGATAATCGATGGCTATACACATGCATAAGGAGCCTTCTAACTTCTAATTTATAAACAAAGGCAGAAAACAACACTTGTTTGTAAAACTGTGCAATTGCAGAACATATCATAGCATTTAAATTGGGAGAATATCTACATTGTGCCATTTTCTCTCACTTATAACACCATGAGATAAAAAATAATAATAACAAAAAATACAGTCCCCAAACAGGAAGTTAATTTGAAATTATAGCTCAGTCTATGAAGCTGACATTCTTGGTTGCCTGCTGTCTTTGAAGAAGAATAATTGAACAGGCTTTAGTTACAGGGGCCAACTCTTTTGAAAGCAGAGCTCTCTAGGTGAAGGTTACTCTTTACTTAGGGGTTAATCAGGGACCTAGATTTCTGTCTCTATAATACTGCTAGAAGGAAAGGGTTGAAAACAAATTCCTCTCTTCAGAATTGCTCAAGATTTCAGTCTCCAATGTTGATTGGCACTGATAACAGCTTCTCTGCTTTTTTCTCCTCCTAATGAAAGCATTATCAATTATCTTTTTAACTATTTGCTAACAGGTACTACATCTAGATACTATGATAACTTAGAAAATGTCAAATAATTTCATCTCTAATTCAGCAAGTCACTTTGACATGTGTGAGCTTTAAACTTGTGAGCTGCAGTGTGTTTGTGGTCTGTTATTGCTGTATAATGTTGCAGATAAAGACAATGGGAAAATCTGTATTCTTCAGAGTCCTTCTTGGATTGCAATCAGAGCCCAGATTTATGTTCCCATGCCTATGGAACGAGGTGGCAAAAAGCTTACCTCACAGCCTCCCTGTGTGATTCAAATACTGTTCTTCTGCAAAGAGAAGAAACAAGAAAATTAGCCAGGAAAGATCAGATATAACGCAGTAATATGCTGGCATAAGTTGGACCAAAATGGAACTGAATACTCTGTAGGAAGTACTTGTAGGAAAGGACAGGAAAGGAAATACTCCTTTAGCAAATGTGCCTTTCAGTCTGGAGAGCATGACTAGGATGTGGTGAGGTGAGGAAGGACAGACTGATATGACAGTTTGGAATGAGTGGAGGGTAAAGAAGAAACTAGTTCTAAAGTGTGCCTTTTTGTGTCTTCTAAAATGTCTGCATCTTCCTTAAAAATATATGTATATAAAAAAAGAGAAACAAAAAGTTCAATCCTATTATTTCTTAAAGGAATGTCTGACAGGACAAAGTCCAAAGAGACATATTTTCTCCTCCTCTTTTCTCTGAGATCTGTCAGAAAGTCATTGCACTCTGGTCTCACCTTCCCTGCTCTGGGACCTGGGTGAAAGCACTGAGACAGCCCTTCTCCAGTTAAATAGTATCCACTATCTTATTTCTTCCTAACTCTATCTTAGTAAAAAAAAAAAAAGAAAGAAAGAAAGAAAGAAAAGATACACAAATAAAAGTCCCTGGTTCACCCTTGACAGATAAACTTTTCTTTTTTTGTGTGTGGTAGGAAGAGGCTGTAGAGTTACTTAGCTGAAGGCTGTTAGCTGAGTTCCTAAACAGCATATACTTGGCATTCATTTGAATTGTTGTAGTTATGCCTTTCCAGTAGTTCCATCCATCCATATGATTTAATCCCATAAAACATACTAAGCACTGCTGCTTATTTTAATTCAATGCTTTTAAGAATACTTTTTTCCCTTTCCAAGAGATGGTCTGCCTTGCTGTTTTTAGCCAGTTTTCTTCCTTTCTGCTTCTCCAGACTTCTCTGCTTCTTGCTTGGAAACTTTCTCAAAGGTCTGTAATGTTCCAAAGAGAGCAAGGAAGAGGAAACATGAGAGCTCCAGTTGAGTGCAGAGATGCTACTGAAGTGCCTTGTCCTGTGAGGGAGCGTTGCAATACTTTCCTCTTTATCCCTAACTCTGTAGTAGTTTCTTTTACACACAGAGAAACTGAGGCAGAGAGATGGATCCTGTCTGGATCCACTGAGTGCTTCATGAAAATAGAGGAATCTTCCCAGGTCCAAGTGATTCTTGTAAAGAGGAGAGCTCAGCACTGGAAGGCACAAGCCGTGAACGGCTTGTCCGAGGCCATGGGTGTCTATCCGACGGCTCACATGAGCACTCAAGGAGTTCCCATTCCCAGCTGTCAGCATGGCTGGCAAGCTGCTCACATAGATTACATGTGGTTTGCCTCTCTGTATTCCTTCCCACTGTTTGTCAGTCCCAGTTTTTGACATCTCATTTAAAATCAGGCCCTAATTTTGAAATCTGATCTACACGAGCGCCGCTCCGCAGCTCTGGCAGCGCAAGCCTGCCTGCAAGGAAGGGCTTACGGGATGGCAGCCAACGACTGCAACTGCTGGAGGCTGCGGGGGTCTCAGGTCTGAACAGCATCCAGCCTTCTAGGATTGCATCCGAGGTGGAGCGCCAGGTGCTGGGAGCAGCAGGCAGCAGGCGCAGGGTGGTGGAGCTCCTGGAGCTGGGAGCCCACGGGCGATGCTCCGGGGCCGTGCGCCATCTACCGCTGTGGCCTGCGGCGCTGCGCGCGCAGCCCCCGCCGCCACGGGGCTGCCAGCGCCGCCAGGGAACCAGCGCTGCTCCCAGGCGCTGAGGGCCAAGCCGGGATATTTATTTCCCTGCATGCACTCACAGGAGAAAGATCAGCTTGGAAAAATGTATCTTTGTTGTTATTGCTGTATTTTTTTTTCCAAAGAAGAAAAAATAACACTTTTTTTGTATCTTGTAATAAAATCAGGCATTGTTGGAAGCAGAGGGTGTTTGCTTTTTTATTTTTTTTTCCCTCTAGTTTTCTGTTGTTTTGAACAGTTCTCAAACTTTCTAGGGACATGCAGAATATATGTTATTATGTCTGAAGAAAGCTGAGTTATTTGAAAGGCCACTAAGAACTCACAGGAAGACAAGGTCCTTTCTGAATCGCCAGTGTGGCTTTTGTCTCAAAGACATTGTCCATATAGGAATATGCATATGCAAGTAAAAAAGAATAAAATAATTTAACAACTTCTTTTTGAGCCTAATATTGCTTAGTAGTCTCTGCTCACAGCAAAAATTCTAGTGATGACCCAAGGAGCGCTGCAGCAGGGACTATCATAAGCAGTCCTATGTCCTTGTGTGCCATTCTAAAAGAAAGATGTACTAGAAAGGATCCAGTGCACTGTCATTTGATTCATATTGATCTGTTAGTGCCTAAAATTAGTTGATGTTCAGAATAGAATTGCAAACTGTCTAGAGCTCTGCAGATACAGAATTCATGGGCTTACTCATGACTTGAGATTGTTATACCCTTAATTGCTCCAACAGCTTCAGGAGACATGGTGTGTCTATGTCATATCTAAAATTCTGCAATGAATCAAATTTAACTGAACAAATATCTGTTATGAGGCTGAGTTCAAGATTAAAAAAAATAGATACGTAGCATTTCAGATTTAAGAACTGTCGATGTGTATGTCTGAAGGTGCAGCATGTGTCTATCATGATAAATATAGACAATTATCAACTCTTTCTAGCATAAAAAAATACTATTTTTAGTATTTTAGGCAAATTACTTGCCTAAACATAGATATCTATTTCCATTTGTGTTGCACTCATGTAGTTTGTTCATTGTGCATAAGTAGACCATATCAGCTGTTCTCATGTACATTTTTGAGTACTGAGGTGTACTGAGAACAGGACACCTGGTGGACATGAAGCTGAGCTGAATCCCAGAGCTTGTTCCTCTGGAGGTTCCAGAGACTGCAGTAGAGGCTCAGGCAATTGCTGCCACCATAAACAGTATATGACCATGACCTTCTACATTTAGATGTCTTAATTTTGAACCAGATTCCACTATGTTTTCAAAGAAGCTCGAGACGTTGTATTCAGGGCGATGACTGACTTTGATAATCATGGATTTTACCTTTTATGTGATAGTCTCAGGACTTACACAGCTAAAAGAAAGCTTGGCTTCTGGTCTGTTTATCTGGTTTGGACCTACAGCGTGGACAGTGCAAGCAAGGTTCCTCACCCAGCAACAGAAATGAACTTGTTCCTGGAATTAGATGATGACTTTTAATCACTCTAACTTCTATTCTGGACTGTTGCAAACCACATAAAATTCAATTGCTTGAGACCTACGTAAATAGGTACACTGAGGAAAATCAATCCAAATGAACTAAAGGTATAAATTTCAAGTGAATTTGAACTCACTTTTAGTGTGAGTGTAAAGACAATTTAATTCTAAATAAGAAGATCCTCATGGGAGTTTAATGAGGTTTAGCTAATCCACTTTAAGAAATAAAGCTTTCTCGAGTTTTCCTTGTAGACCCACCCCTAATCTTTTGTCATATATTCACTATTACTCTCTTTGTTTGCATAAATTTTATAAAGCTCACTGGTTCAATGCACCAAATAATGGCCACCCATGTGCTGCTGTCAACTCATTTACAATAGCTCTGGGTAAGAAAGAACATTGTTGACATTTTTTGCAGAGCTTGCAAACTTCTGTAACATTTTAATGCCTATATGCCTTTATAAGAGTTTTATTTACAATAATAATAATAATAACAACTAAATATTTTGGTTTACCTGCATGCTTTTGTTTGAACTGCCAGCCCTCTGTGTACCTTGGACAATTGCTTAAGACTAAGTATTACCTTTTCCTGTCTGTGATCCAGGAGCCCAGAGTTTAATCTGACACCAGAATTGAAATGAAAGAGGGTTTGATCTTTTTAGAAAATGCATGCAGTTGTTCACTTTCATTGAAGCATTTAGAGCATATATATGAAAAATAGAGAACTAAGATTTATTTGCTTTTCCACATGAGAAGTTTTGAGCTCATTTTCTCTACTTGCCTAGATTGTCCAAGACAGCAATACTTTTTTTTTTTTTTTTTTTTTTCTCTTTCTTGAAGAATTAGCATGCAGTCACCCCTAAATATCTTTACATTGAATTAATACTTTCAAGGAGAAGGACCTCTGTTTCAGATGCCAGTGAGATAGACTGGAGAGAACCTGAGAACTAAAGGGAAAAGCATTTATAAAAACCTTTAAACCTCTTCAGCCTCCATGATTCGTCTGGAGTTAATATGACAGCCAGGCTGGTGAATGCTCCGGCAGCCCTCCCGACAGCCCCGCGCGATCCCGATCCGCGTCATGCAGTAGTGGGACCAGGAGAGGGAGCAGTGGTGACAGAGCCGGCCCAAATTGAGGCAAAAGGGAGCTTCCGCTGGGGCCCCAGTGGCTGCAGGGCACAGGTTCATAGCTCCTGGATGTGTTGTCCAGGCTTCCCCAGACTGTCACCTCATGCTCTTTCCAAAAGAGGCAGTTGATTTTCAGGGATCACCTTGCCCAAGGTCAAAAGTAACAGAATCACAAGAAAGTTGATGTTGGAAGAGACTTCTGGAGATCACCAAGTTCAACTGCCTTGTTCCAAAGCAGATGTAACTAGATCAACACAATCTGTTGCATCAATAACTCTTGCCAATTTTGTCTTATCTGCAAACTTCCTGAGGATGCACTCTGTGCCATTATTCAGGTTAGTTAAGCACTATCAGCCCCAGTATCAACCCTTGAGGTACATCCCTTTGTGACTGGCCTCTAGCTGGACTTCGTGCTCTTGGGGCCTGGCAGTTCAGCCAGCTCTTCAGTCCAACTCACTCTCCATTTATCTAGTCCTCACTTAAACAATTCATCAATAACAGTGTTGTGGGCGATAGTGTCAAGATAACAACATCTATTGCCCTTCTTCCACCCACTGGGCTAGTCATCTCGTCATAGAAGACTGTGAGGTGGGTAGGGCATGATTTCTCCTTCTTAAATGCATGCTGACTGTTCCCAGTCACTTTCTTGTTCTTCACATATTTAGATATTACTTCCAGCATTACTTTTTCCATCACTTTGCCGGACATGATTGGCCTGTAGTTTCCCGGTTCCTCCTTTTTGACTTTCTAGAAGATAGAGATGACCTTTACTTTTCTTAGCTCTCAGGATCCTCTTTGGATTGCCATGACCTTTCAAAGGTAACCTCCGCCTGTTTCTGTCTTGTACACTTCCTTTTTATCTTTGAGTTCATCCATGAAGGCCTCCCCACAATGAAGGGTTTGGTGTACCTGACGTACAGAGAGACCTTGAACTGTTCATCTTGGAGAAGGGAAGAGAATACCTAAGGTGGGGAGCCAGACTCCTCTTGGCGGTGCCTAGTGAACATATGAGGCAACAGCCTCAAACTGAAATAAAATAAATTCAATTTAAACAACAACAACAAAAAAACCCACACAACTTGGTTAAGCACTGGAACTGGTTGCCATGGCAGGTTGTGAAGTCTCCATGCTTGAACATATTTTACCCTAGCTGTACATGGCCCTGAGAAAACTGGTCTAGTTAACCCTGCTTTGAGCAGGAGACTTGGATTAAATAATCTCCTGAGGTCTCCTTCAACCTTAGCAATTCTGTGATATTCATCAGTTTTCATATTCCCAATTACAACAATGAATAAACAAGAAAAGGACAAAGGAAAAATAAAGCAGCTGGTATGAATGCAAAACTGCAAAAGCACAATCAATATTCATCAAGTAGAAAAAGCAAAAAAAAATCAATAGGATAAAAAATAAAGAATAAAAGAAAAAGTAATCTTCTCTTTCAATAAATCTCCACAACAGTTCTTTACTGTCACAGACCAGTTCTCTTCTAGGAGCCTTTCTCATTCTGTGCATGTTTTCAGCTAAAGGATTCATTTACATAAGGGGGCAGAGTTAAGGCTGCATAAGCAATCATTTCATAATTGTTAGGTGGGTTCTTTGAAAATCTGACATTGTTTCCATTTAGGGACTTTTTCTTTAGGCATATAATATATACCTAATATATGTATCTCTCTCTCTCTATATATATATGTCTGCCATAGATTAAAGCAACCAGAAATTTTCCATTGCATGCATAAATTCCCCAAACTTTTAACTGCTTACAATGAAATTCTCCATGCTTTGTCTTAAGATGGAAAATGTTTTCTAAAGTATTTCAGTTATTTGTGAACTTACCATTATGCATACACTTGTTGTTGAAGTGCAGGGGTGTTTTATGGTGTGGGAATGGGTGGGGGGAAATGGGGGAAATAGAATTAAGAAAATTTGAGCAGTTTTCTTCACCTTCATTAACCTCCACATTGTGGCTCTAGCAGCAGGTTGTAGCACTATTTTTGGAGAAGTATTGAGTTGTCAGGGTTATGAGGGATGAGGAGTGGCATAGAGGTTAATGATTTATTAAATAGTAGCGGTGGGTTGGTCATCCCTATAGGTCTAAGCTGGAGGTGTTGTCCTGTAGGAGTGGATGGTTTTGGGTACTCTTGTCACCTGTACTGACATGGATCATCTGGGTGATGGTGACTGAGTTTGAGTAATAGTGCCCTGGGGTATATAAGTATCTCAGCAATAGGAAAAGGAAGAGGAGGGGAAGGAAGTGAAGGTAGTAAAACAGATTAAGGAAAGGAGTAAAATTAGGAGCCAGAGCTAGGAGGAAGGATGTATGGAGTGAGGCAGGAGCCACCATTGCTCAAAGACAGAAGCAAGGACAGGAAGGGGGAAGCAACAGAACAAATGGCAGAACTAGAGAAATACAGAGAGGTAAAGTCACAAATAACAGTCACAGGAAAGTTGGTAAGCATTGCATGAGCCAGATCCTGCAGTGACACCAAAATCCCTAACTCTATTCTTTGATTTCAGGAAATAGCTGAAAAACATGTTAAATATGCTGCAGCATGGTTCTATTCCTTCCCTCAACATATTCCGTCAGAGATAATACAGTTATGTTCCTGTAGTTTCACAGGATACAGGTGAAATTGCCTTTCTAACATCAAGTTATGCTGAAGGGAAGTCTTTTGTCTTATTTGAGAGAGCTGTCTTAGGACCCTAGATATGCCAGATATTTTATGCAAATCTCCACAATATAAAAGTCAGGGAATGTACACTTAAATTTTATAATGTGAATATTTCTTCAACACTATTTTCTTGTTATACATGACTTGATATAGTAATGAAAAAGACCCATGAAACCAGTTTTCCTGCATTTCTTACACTGAAAATACTTAGGCATTGTGTTGCAGCGAAATGCTGCAGCTAAGTGGTTGTGTAAATTTATATTATACCAGCTAGGTCAGTAAGAGCTGTACTTGCTCTGAGATTTTTGGTTAGATTTTAGCCGTACTTGCTCTGAGATTTTTGGTTAGATTTTAGCCTTTCTTCCTTTTCCTGAAGTTACCCAGTTGGGATAGGATAACTGCTTGGTTGAACAAAGGCTAAAACAAATCAGCCAAAGGGACCAATTCTTTTTCCAGCCACATTGTTTTCTAGTGTGCTGGTGGCTACTGAAGTAGGAGGTTTTATCCACCCTAACACTGAAGCAGCAGCCCTCTAGGCTCCTGTGAACATGTCATCTGGTTATGTGTGTTGCCATGATGCTGATAAGAGAGGGCCACATATTCATCAGCAGCAGAGGACCTCAGGTGTCTCTAACTTTTAGGATTCTTGTCAAAAGCTTATGGGTCTTGGAATTTCTTTTTGCATTTAATTGGTACTTTGTCAAAATTCTCTCATCAGGTTCTGCTGACATGTCTTATTGAATTGGTTACTGATGCATTGCACTGTTGCAAATATGAAAATGAGTTACCTGGTGTTATACTGGAAGCTCTGCTATCTGCTAGAATGCATTACAGATTTCACCAAAAGCATCTCAGTGTTTCTGTATTAATAAATGAAACGAGGTCAGAGACCACTGCCTGTATCAAAGGCCAAGGGGGATACAACTTACTGTATTTACACTATGGGGCTTGGACATCCTTTGTCCGTTGTAGCCCTAAGGGCTACATTACTATTATTAGTTTCCTTTCCTTTCCTTTCCTTTCCTTTCCTTTCCTTTCCTTTCCTTTCCTTTCCTTTCCTTTCCTTTCCTTTCCTTTCCTTTCCTTTCCTTTCCTTTCCTTTCCTTTCCTTTCCTTTCCTTTCCTTTCCTTTCCTTTCCTTTCCTTTCCTTTCCTTTCCTTTCCTTTCCTCTCCTCTCCTCTCCTCTCCTCTCCTCTCCTCTCCTCTCCTCTCCTCTCCTCTCCTCTCCTCTCCTCTCCTCTCCTCTCCTCTCCTCTCCTCTCCTCTCCTCTCCTCTCCTCTCCTCTCCTCTCCTCTCCTCTCCTCTCCTCTCCTCTCCTCTCCTCTCCTCTCCTCTCCTTTCCTTTCCTTTCCTTTCCTTTCCTTCTCCTTTTTTTCCCTCCTTTTTTTTTTCTCCTTTTTTTAAAAATTTTTTTCCTTTTCTTTAATAAGATCTGGAATAACACAAAGTCTGTTATCCAGCAGAGTGGTGCTTTCATGCAGCTGAGAGTGTGTTGCATTCAGTGGGTTGTGGCACAGGGGGTGTTTGAGGGCACAGTGCTGACCAATACAGAATTAGAGCTTGTAGGGTGGGGGACACCCAAACCACTACATTCTTCTCCAAAAGGCCTTTTGGGAATATTCCCTGGCACATGTTTTTGCCTGAACCATGCCCAGGCATTGTCTTGGAGAGCTCTAACTGGAGCAGGCTAATGCCATGCCAGGGAGTATGCTAGCAATTACACAGTATGGAGGATTGGTGCAGTCCAGTGCTCAAGCTCATTGCCTGGCATGGCTTTATTTAACAGTATAGGTATTGGAAATAACTGGATGTATGCCTATTTTTTTTTTCTTTCAGAAGTATTATGGAATCAGGTTCTAAAGAAAGCTATTCCCTATAACTCTTTTCTTCAACTCCCTGTAGGCTATGTATGAAGCTTTCTAATTTTTGTATTGTTTTCTACAATACAGGACCATGTTGGTATTGCTACTTCTGCTCAAACCAGTGTTCTTGCTCTGTGCTAATGGCTATTGTTATCTTGACCCTTTGTCCCTGAACAATTCAACTGTCCTTGCTGTTTGGAGGCACTTCTCTGGATCTGCCTCCCTCAAGGATGCCTCCTGCAAACTAGCCTCTTTTGTCCCAGAAACAATCCAAAGCTCAATTATGGTATCTTTAAGGTCTAAAAAGTTCCACATATTGTTTGCAGTTTTGAATATGTCTTTAATCTCTATTCTGATTTTCAAATTTCTGGTTAAAATGAAACAAAGTAACAAAGAAAAACAAACAAAAAGCACTAACCCTGTTCTTATCTACTTGCAATAAAACATTTTAAAATAGAGATATAAGATAACTAGACCTCAGATCCAAGATGTTCAAAAACTGGTAGGTTTTATTATAAGAAGGGCTCTTTGTAAAATACCTGGGATACAAAGGTGCCCAGTTTACTGTAATCAGTAAAAACAATTTCCACTTACTAACTGTAATGATGAGATACAAGCCTCCAAATGTATTTTTTCAAAAAATGTGGACATTATAACAATTACTACAGCCACAATAGTTCCATAATAGTAGATAGCCTCAGCTATCTACTGATGTAAGATCAATGAAGATTTAAATAATGTGCCACTTTCATACACTAGGATATAATAGTCTACATAATTAAGTAAATCACTGGAAGCATGTGTGCATGCTTAAAAGCAGAATAGGCAAACATTTATGAGGTATATGTTTTTCTGAAGGTGAGATAATGGTAGTTACTGATGGTATAGCCTCTTTTATGAGTTAAGAGTATGAGTTTAGAAGAACATATATGTACAATGAGATTTATAGCATTAAATATATTCTGTTCTCTATAGATGTTTTCTCTGTGCATGATCTGTCTTCCTGTATTTTTTTGTATTTTCTGTTTCCTTGTATTTTTCATTGAAAGATGTTATGATCTCAATAGAAAAGGAGAAATTTGTAGATATCTACATAACTAATAAGAATCAGGTCAAGAGACCACACCTTGTAAAAAACAAACTCTGATCTAGGATAGTGAGATGATTAGTCAGTATTTCTATAGATTTATTCTGCCTGGAGTTATCAAAAATCTTGCTCTGCTATTCCATCCTGCAAGCATTACTTATGACAACAATATCATTTTCATATCTTTTGTTTTTCTACAAGTTCTTAGTTTTTAAAAATTACTTCAATTTTGTGTCTTTCCCATGGCTCTCACTGGTGTTATCTTTTGTGTTTTCACTGTGTTTGCCTATTTAAAAAAAATCCACTTTTTGACTTAAAACCAAAAGAAGATTTCTGGCACTTTTAATTTGACTTCTTATTACAGAGCCCTTGGGAAACTTTAAGGATAATTTTGACCATGAAGACTAAAATCCTGAATCCTGCTTTTTATTGTAGTAAAGCCTGAGAGTTTCTAAACTTGTGACTCCAGGGATTGAGTCTTTAAGATTAAGCACTGATTATTACTGGAACTCAAGACACAAACAATCCAGAGAATCAATTCTGTCCTTCCAGAGCTTCAGAAATAAGTAAGCTGAATATTGGCTAGTAGGAGATATTATGGTTTTGCATATATACAAATATTTAATACCTTTTTTGAAATGTCATTGGCTCTAAAAATAAAAGAAGCTGCAATTAGTATTTCAGAAAATTAGTGTTTCATAAACAGGCTTCATAAACTCTACTTATCCTAATATGGTTTCATTGATCCTGTACAATCTCTTAATGTTTTACCAACCATCTCCAAGCCTGTCCTATAAATCAAGCTTTTATATTTCATCATATTCCATTATTCTGGCCACTGGAGAAGCTGAACCTGAAAAACAGCCAAATGCATCTCCTTCTGATGTTGAATGTAAACTGAAACCATTCTGCCTCATTTATTTTTAACATGTCTTGACAATGTCCCTTTAAAAAAAAGACAAGGTTTTCTTAGTAAATGTGCTCGAGAAAAACTTGTTTTGATTGACAACAGTGACAATTTCCCTAAGGGAATGTGCCTCATACAGTAATGGAGCTATCGCCTTCTTTTCACACAGAACAGGAATAATGTGTGTCGGAGCACCTGGAGGGTTGCTCTTTTCCTTCCAAGTAACTTTTGGGTTTGTTTCTCTTCTGTTCTTCAGAGTTTCTAGAAAGCACCGAGGGTGTTAAAAAATGTGTTGGCAAGACTGTTGCAAGATGCCAGAAAAAAGTGTCATTGGGGGAGTTCTGTCACCAGCACATTTGCTTTTCTTTCCTTTAACCTTTTTGCTTAATTAAAGCAAAATTCCTACTGGTGCACTTTTATCTTTTGCAATATACTTCGGTCAATTGCTCATTCCTTCAATGTATTGTATCAATACATCATCATCAAAGGTGACAGCTGTGTGAAGCTGCCACAACAAATATAGCAATAACTTTATTATTGTCACTGTTGTTAAAATGTGTTCAGGGCTGCAACATTTCTACTCCTGAAAAATGTCAAACACGAAATGCCTCATGACTAATAAAACACTACGTACAGCATATGTATGTGGATATGTTACATGTATATGCTGTATAGATGTGTATTTATAGTAACGTGCTGCAATTATGGTGAAAGTTCTGTCAGCATTTCCAGTATAAACATCATTTTTAGGATTTATTACACAGCTATAGGATTAGATCCCAGATAGAACTTGGCAAAAGAGGCCTCAGCCTGGGTAGCAAATTCCTCTACAGATTTCTTTTTCAAAGAATTGCTTCATAATGTATACAAACACAAAAAAGAAACAGATGTTTGCAAAGTTTTTTATTGTGCTGGCGTAATTAAAAACCAGCACAGGTTTAAGCTGAAGTTCTCTGCAGAGAAGTACCCAAATTAAAAAAGAGAACAAAACAAAACAAAGCAAAGCAAAAGCCTCATTTTACCCAGCGCAGTGTCTGCTTTTTTTTCCTAGCAGTTTAGATTTGTTTCTGAGGAGAGTAGGGAAATATCGTTTGTACCATTCTCTCCATTTGGCTTTCACATGAGATCATGTTCCAGGCTTCCAGGGAATAGACAACTGTGCGCAGACTGAGTCACTGATGCAGAAGTTGCTATCTGGTTTCATGAATAGCTCAATCAACACTTCTCAGACATTGCAGGGAATGTGACTTGTTACCATTGGAACTTGTCTTTGTGTGTTCAGACTCTGTTCTATTCTGATGTTCTCACAGTTTTAGTTCAGCAGGAGATGGCCAGTGGAAAATTTTCCCTTTGCGGAAGAATTATGGTAGACTTTAGATGAAGTTTCCTGTTCTTACCTTGGTAATCACCGCACTTTTAGCTCAGAGTCAGTGGGAAGAAATACTGGGAATACTTACTGATATTCGCCATGGCCCAATTATGCTCTGTTTTCTTCTGAGATGAGGTATCTATCGGAAGTGTGGTCATGCTGTAGGGCAGATGAACTCCAAGGTGTCTCCCTTAATCCCAGTTCTGCAGTTGCGCAATATGAAGATGCTGATGGAAGACACCCTTGTTCTTTACCATGACCCCTTGCATGCTCTGAGGAAACAAAGAACATGCTTCCAGATTAAACCAACTCCAAAATACAGTTCAAATCCATTGTTTTGTTCAACACGGAGCTGTGTGCACACTGGGAGAAGAAAAAAAAAAAAAAAAACATTCAGCCGCTCCCAGGATTTTCAGGTAGAGCTTGTGGTTTGAGCAGAACCAGAGGTTCTTGGGTCAGAGAGCTTGCTCAATGGCAGAACTAATGCAGGAAATTATTCAAGTCATCGTTGTAGGAACAGAAAGAAGGAAAGAAGAAAATCACAGTTTTTGTTGGAAAGAAAATAAATATTTTGTCTATCAAAGCAGTTAGTGAGAAAAAAAAAAAAGGTTAAATTTAATATAGACTTAAGAATCATACCAGGTTACTCAAATAGCTTTGTTTGTTTTAGCAGGAAGGAGAAGTTCCACCTGAAATATTCTGGTGCCTTAAATTTCATTGTGTTCATCCTTAGCACAGTTGAAGATTGAATCCTGCAAGCTTTAACCAAGTATAGATTTTAATCTCAATGAGGATAAAAAGGTCTAAAAAGGAAAAATGCAATTGAAGTGTGTGAAGAAAGATAAAGCAAAGCTGCAAGTCACTATTGTCAGGCTGATCTAAAAGTATTGTCAAGATGACTATCCTCTTTACATAATATTTATCTGCACAGAGAGAAGCACACCATATCAGAGAGGCCATATTTTAAACCAGAGTTCTAAGTGAACAAGGGCAGTTAAGGCTGGCATGTTATTGTTACTGCTGGTACCGATGACAGCTGATGACTTACCAAGAGATAAACCCAACAGTCCAGCAGCGCCCAGGGTTTTCTGGAATGTTTATGATGTGGTGAATGCTTCAAATGCTGCAGGGTAATAAAAAAAAACAAATTAAAAAACAACAAACAAACAAAAAAAAAACCCCTTTGTGATTCTTATCCTTACATACACTTAGCCCAAAAAGCTTTTAAAATCTTACAGGTCAGCTAAGTTTCATACAAATACAATAACAGCAGATTATTTTAAGGCTCAAAATGTGGATTTTATCTAGAGTTTCCTACATGTCGTCCAATGCAACAAAAAGGTCGCATTCTGTCAAGTTTTTATTGCAGGGAAGGAGTATTAGGCACTGATCTGCTGTTGTATTACAAAAAGTTTTGAATAGATGAGTTTCTTGTCGGGTAGTATGAGGTAGCTGTAAGGGCTGATGCCTTTTACCTAAAATTTGGATGACCTCATGGTGAGAAACATATCAGAGATACCCTTTATCAAGCAACAACATCTCAAATAATTTTTGTTCTGATTAGCTCAGGAAGAACAAGAAAGCACGACTATGTTCTGGAGGATATAATCAAAGCTGATCTTGGTTACTTTGGTACTACAGTTATTAAGCTAAGATAACAAGGAAACAACAAGCAAACACACATTATTTATCAATCTATAAAATACAGCTGTTTACAGGGAAAGAGTCATGGTGATTAGTTTATGCAATCATTACAAACTGATAAACTATTTTACTATTGTAATAATTATATATATATATTATAATATATGATATATATAAAGATGTGCAATAAAGAAAATAATAAAAAATAATTGTAAAACTATTATGACATTGAAATCGGACCTTTCAGTAGAGATAAAAATTCACCAGTTATTTTCATCAGACATGAGCCATTAATTTGCCAGCATTGGTATATCAACCAGTTCTCTTTCTTCCACGTATATTAGGGTACAGCAGGTCTTCAGTTTCAAAAAATTAAGGTGAATAAAGGTCAGTAGATCTCTTTCTCTGATTGTAGCCAAGAAAATTGCTGAAAGCAAGCAAGTATGCTGCAGGCACAATGGTGATTTTTCACAATGCCATTGAGTAGAACCTTGAAATTTGGTGCAGTCATAGATCATGGATCTTGAACACAGGCTTGCTCGCTTTCTCTCTCTTGCACACACTCACAAAAACACACACACAAAGGAAAAAAAAAAGAAAAAGAAAATTTAAATTAGAATATTCCCTCACAGGATAATAGAGGACTGAAGATTTTTATTGCTTACTGTTTCATCTTTTTGGTCTTTCAATGTCTCTTATTTTGTAACCTCTCACTGGCCTTGTTTTATTATTATTCATTTATTTATCTATATTTGAACAATATAAAAACATCTACAGAAAAGCTCTAGGTGCCCATAAAATTAATTAGACTTGCAATTCCAAATGATGGCCATCAACAGCATAGCAATAATAACAGAGAGAGAACAAATTAACTCAGCTAGCCAATAAATCAGAGAAACAGAAAACTGTGTTTTCTTTTTCACCTCCAAGAAATAGAATCTGAACTTGTCCAAATGCTTTAATAAATAAATGGCTCTTCTACAATGCTCATAAGGTCATGAAGTTTGCTTTCTTTTTTTTAACGAAGGCAATAAAGACAATAATTAAACATAGCAACATAGCTCTTTTTTTTCATTACGTGCCCCTATTGGATATGACATTGTCAACTAACAAGACTGAAATTTCTCTGATGTCAGTAGTCCTATTTAATATACCAAGTATCATCCAAGAGAATGGATATGGAGCCATATATTTATATTCAGTGGTTGAACTGTTATTAAAAATGCTTATTATAACTTATTAATAATAACTTATTAAAGACTGTTATTAAAATCATCACAGTTGTTATATTGTTATCTGTTGGCTCCTACAAGACAATGGCTGATGAGTAATTGCACATTGCCACCAAGCATGATTGACCAAAGGCTAATGATTTTTGACAAAGCACAGTTCAAAGACATTTTATTTTGCTCTCTAATAGTAAAGTCTTGTCATACTCTCAGATAAGTTGTTGGGTGAAGAGACTATCATTTGCTTTATTCACCTAGAAAAAGGGTCTTGATCTGGTCGGCCTCTGTATCACGAACTTATCCTAGCCCTGTTGGTGTTATTGTGTTTTTATCCAATTTGAAAAATTAATAATTGTGTTCAAGATGAAAAACTACACATTTCAATATAGAGTATTGACATTGAAGTTAAAAGTACCTCTTTAATGACCCTGGGTTTTCTTCTAAACAAAACAATGGTAGCAACATTTGAGAGACAAAATTCACCAAGGTTAATAACAAAAAGTGATAGCCCAAACTCTTCATCTGCTTGCATGAATGGACTGCTATCTAACCACATCTTGAATACGATTAAAATATAATTTGACTTTGAAATCCAAATATATCTAGCACCTTCCTCCCTAGAGGATGAAACCAGATGTGCCTTGTTTTTATCCTGCTGGCTACTAAATGCAATTTTCTAGGTACATATCCATCTAGGTACACACAGAAATCTTGTGATATCTTAAAAAGTATATTTCATCAAGCTAAACACAGATTGAAGCATTAGACTAATGCAATTTTAAACTCCATCTCATAAAGTTGTATTTCACAAAAGTGGAAAGCAGTTTTTATTCCTTTTGCTGCAAATTTTGTGAACATATGGTGTAATGTGGAAACACGGATAGGCAGAACAGTTAGCAGTTGCTGTGGTACTGCTGGCTTATTTCCACTTTACAAATTCATACGAAGCTAAAATATCACGCTGGTGACATATGCTTACCGGCTCTCCATTTACTGCCTGCAGCTATGGGCTCCTGTATTCTAATGGTAATTCTACAATCTGTTCACTGACAGCTCAGGGGGCCAGATGATATGCACACTACTGACAGGGACATCACTTTCATGAAACATTTACTTCTCTGCACCTGAATATTGGAGTAATCATATAGAGAGTCGACACACCATGAAATAGAGTTAGACTGAAGATTCTGAGGAGAAAATAGCAGACTGTCACTCAAAATAAAGTTCATTTTATACCCAGCAGAGCTAGGTTAAAAGACATTTCCATACACTAAAAATGTTTTCCTTCTTGAAAGCTGCAGTTTAAGAGACAAATTTTTTCACCCTATTTATTTCAGTGATGCAAGGAATAATTACAGTCTAAAAGACCTACATTTGAGAAAACTTGTGCTTTCTGTTTGTGAAGCAGGTTGATGGACATTGATAATTCAACTCTGATGCATTGTCAAAAGCACCACAAAACTAGATCTGGATAACTTTGTTTTATTTTCTTTGGGAGATCTACAAAGTTGGTTGTGAGGTTTTGAGTGCTTAAAGGGCATTTGCACGAAGTGGTCTCTCAGATCTTACACATTATTGAGGCAAGAGCATAAGTGCAGCTGAGATTTAGGTCCTGGATCGCTGCTAGGAATGGATAGCTAGATCAGATTAGGTGGCTGGTGCTGAGGAATTATGTCTATGAGCAATCATCAGACTCACTGTAGGATCAAGTGTTGCACAAGGAAAGAACTGCAGAAATATTCCTAAGCAGATATAGGTAGGGATGATAATAAAGATTCTCCAGTGAGAGTTAATGAAATGTATAAACAAAATAAATTCCAAGGCAAAAATTTAATTATGCAAATTTTGAGAAAGGCCTAAAAGAATAAATAATATCCACTTCTACTTTCTCTTCCAGAACATAACAATAAATTATGTAACATTAGGAAATAGAGCAATAGAACAGTGGAATAAAATAGAGTATTCCCTTGTGAAGGAATATACAGACAGGGCAAGTATAAACATATAATGTGTGAGCCAGAAGTTGATAAGGACAGAAACCACCTCTCCTGCACCCATATTACCTGTGAATGGAAATATGGCATTGATAATAATATATTTTCCATATTCTGGTCACCGTGAAAGTAATTATGAACAGAGAAATTGTCAGCCATGGCAGATGGAGCAGAAACTTAAACATTACTAGGCAGATGGGTGTCGAGTTAAAAGCTGGGCTGGAAAGCACAGAATGAAATACTGTCTGGAAAAAAAACCAAATATGTGAGAAAAAAAAAAGATATTTTGAAATCTTTCCACATGCTAATGTGCCACTGAACATGAACCATCACACAAACTTAGAATGGAAATGCACAAAATGGAAAATGGAGTTTCCTGAGAATTAAGATTTACAGAGAACATCATTAGAGAAATCATCATTACTGTGAGATCTTGATGAAGTTCCTTTGAAAAATAGATTTTCGTTTCAGTAAGGAGAATTGCCTTAATTACACTATGTCTGAATCATCATATGCTAGAACACTGAAGTAATTATATGCAGACCCTAATGGTATGCAGACATTATTATAACAACATCTTATAAAATATCCATGCATGTAATACAAATCTTCATAACTATTTCTGTAATAAACTGAAAACCACACCTGTGGTTATCCCAACACGTTTACAAATTCTCATTCTCCATCTATTGTCAGAAGTGAATGATAGATTGACTAAAGCACAGCTGATGTTGTTAATATCAAGCTATAAGGATTTTGCTCTGCCATATCTCATGTCCATAAGACTTTTTTTCCTGGTTACATTTTGTGTCCTAAGAAAGGCTACTGATATCAGTTGCTATTATTTTTACAATCCATTGAGATATCGCATATCCTCATGATTTCCTAATTCACAGATTTAAGTAGCTTGGACTGGTATTGTAAAGGTGCATTACAAACAGTGTAGTTGGTGTCTGATTTAATGACTGGAAGATATTATACGCAAGATTTTTATACAAAATATCTTGTTTTGTAGAAAACTGAAATGTTAGTATTTGGGTTCTTTAACAAATCATAACATTGCTACTAAACTGGAAAAAAAGAACAGTTTTGATTCAGTTGGGCAGTTATTTTCAACATAAGATAATTGGAAGTTTAAAACGGCTCTGATATTTACCTTTGCATTTTCTCATTAAAGTGAGAATAAACTAAATAGAAGAATAAAAAATATTTATTTTTCCCCAACATGTGTTTTTTTTTTTTTTAAGAAATAAAAATACTTACAAAAATGTAAGATATCTGGCTTTTAGTTTATTCCCACACTTTGGGGAAAACATTTATCATTTTTTAACTAAGCATAGTAACTACATTTTATAGGATTGCGTGAAAAATATTCTTTTATAGGATTACCTGAAAAACAACAGCAGGGATGGCTTAAGGCTATGCTAACATGTGGCTGTATCCTTTTACAGAATGTGTACAGTCCGTTCATTCTTTATGGAACATTTATTTATCCTGGCTTTTAGTTATCCAAAATTATAATCACATTTTGGAATTTTATTGTAAAGAATGCTTTTGTTTTATAATAAAATACAGCATCCTCTGCAATGTGTAGGAAGATGAAGAGACTGACCACAAAATCCTTTCGTCTTTCTTTATTTTCCCCCAGGTTTGGGTTTCCTTGATCATCTGCAATGCATTTTTTGGCGAGAGTTCATGCTGGCAGTACTCACGTGTGCTCTGTGATGCGTCGTATCCCTAGCTTGGCCTGAACACTGCCATTGTTTTACCCAGTCATTGCAGCAGGAACATTCAATTCTAGCTTATTCACACAAGGAAATAGAATGTCTTCTCAGGAGGACTTATCCTATGTGTATGAAAGAAATAAAAAAGACCTGCTCCGTGGGCTGGAAATACGTTCAGCATCCTTGCTAGTTATTCCTGTGCTCTTTATCTATTCTCACTGTTCCAAGTATGCTTTCAGATCAACATTTATCACTTCGTAAAATATATATTCCCTATCTTCTTTGACCCATCAATCCTTCTATGACACGACACACATATGTATCTCACAGCTTTTTGTTTTTTTTTTATCTGTTGGGTAAACTTGAAATAAAATCTTAGGTACACAGGATGATGCAGGGAGTAATCACTTCTGATACTCATTCTTGGAAATCTTGGAACAACTCAGCTCATCTCTCTCTTATTTGTATTGCCTTCAGCCTCCCATGAGCAATGCTGCCCTATTTTGTCATGTTCATAAACTCTGTTCTCTGTTCAACTGAACCATCTACAACATATTTCACCATTCCACTTGATTGATATATTTATCATTGATAGTGACTTTCTTGGGTACTGCCTCACCCTCATCTCACAGCACTGGAGTTTCACTGCTTAGAATTTAACTGGTTCAGGTACAGTCAGTGATGGCCTCTCCCTAATGCTGTTTAAGGATTGTTCCCATCTGCACTCCTTTCTCCAAGATGATATGATGGAATTATACCGTTGCAGACAGCATGTCGGTAGCTCTTTTCTGCCTAAAATTACCCTGTGATGGGTAACACTAGCCATGGTGGCACTAGTATATGCTGATGGCTTCACATCAGTGTTGCTCTAATACTACCTCTCCAGGCTTCAAACCATATCATTGAGGTGGGGGAACCTGAGGATGACCCCTCAGTTTCAATTTGCTTTTCTATTATTTCAAATGTTTGTTCTGGAGTCTCTGAAATTTCTCAAACCATATCATTGTGTTCATAAAGTATTGGTATATGGGCATGGGATCTGAATAAAGTAGTTTGTGAGGTGGAGAAACAGATTTTCTTCTATAAGGAATTTAGGATTAATGTTTCTGAAGCTAATTGTATGTTTCTGAAGTATTCTTTCAGAAGGAATTCAGGAAAAATCTAAAGTTTGACTCCCAAAAGTTGCACACAAAATGAATGCAGTTCTATATCTGCACTTGATTTTGTGGCTTCTAGAACCCTGGGCTGTTTTGCAGTAGGTCATTTTTTTGCCCAATCACTTGATGGCAAATCTGAATTTTACCTTTGCATTGAGGCAGTCTGCCTGCCTGTAAGAGCTGCTGACAGGACTGCCCTCTTTCTTATACGAAACTCCCATTCTGCAAGACACTCAGAAACAGCCAATATGATGGGGTGTCCAAGTCCCATCAAATAGCATCAGAAGAGGCTCATACTGATATTTCGCTTATAACACAAGATTAGAAATCTAGTGAAAATAGTTTATTTTTATGACACGCTAAGTTTTTGAAGCCAAATGGTACCTGACCATTGTATGGTATAGCAAAAATCCTAAGAAGTTAAATTGCCCATCCTATTCATCGTAACAGAGCATATTCCTAACATTATGAACAGAGTACTTTTCCATGGATACATCAGGCAAATCTTAAAAGTTGATAAATGTTAAAGGATGAGGTTGAAGACAGAGCAGGAGCAGAAGTCTTTTGTAATGACTGTCAGTGTCTTTTTTGATTGTCTGGAGTCAGCTCAAATGCTCAACTGGACCAAAGATTTTTTTATCAATGATGTTGTTCAGTGATTTCAAAAAAGCTTCTTTGCAAGCGACATTATGATCGTCATCTGGTAATTCCTTCTCTGTTTCCTAGCTTGCATGACTCAAGCTGTAAGTCAGAATCCCACAAACGTTTCTGTTTCTAACTATGGGATCTTGGTCTACAATATAACATGGAGATGGAACCATTAGCTGTCCTCTACTGTAAAGTTCTGTTCCTCTTACGTTTCTTCATTTATGGAAAAAATCTAGCAAAGAAAAAGGTCCAAAGAAGCAGCGTTAACCACTCTTCTCTGTTCAATATTTCTACCATGGGCATATCCTTTACATCATTCCCTTTATACTTTCATTTGATTTTTTTTTGTCATTTTTTTCTCCTACTTGTCCCCAGAGTTACTTTTGTATGTGGGCCTAGTATTTTTTTTCTCTCTACAGACAAGAATATAGACATGTTTTAAAATGTCTATACATGCAGTTTCTTCATATTTGTTTGATTTAAGAAATCCAGCTTTTGTGGTAGTTGGAGCCTATCTCTGACTCTTGTTTACTCCAGTTCTTGGTGCTGCTCTTCTATCGGTTGCCCTTTCCAACTTACTGAAGATATTTCTTGAACGATATAAGCACCTCTTTCTGCATTTTCAGCTGGAATCCATGTTTCTTCCTCTTCTCAAGCCAATAGTTAAAATGAAGAGATGCATTTATAAACCTGTACATCCTCTGCTGGGTAGATGACTTTCCCATTCTGAACCTGAGTTAATCTGCTTCTTCCTGCATTGTCCTACCCAGTCCACAATCAGCAGCTTGATATTTTGAGCTATAAAGAATGTAGTTGTATTGTGCTGGTCTTCTTGCTTTTTCTTGAATTGGATGAGATGTCAAATATCTCTTCCTCAGTAAGATATATGCTGCCTTTGGGGTGCTTCCAGTTACTATCTTAATCAAGTCCCTTGGTTGGCCTAGACTTACTTATATGCTCACTTCTTTGGCAGTCAAGCAAAGAGCTCACTGTTGAATAACCAACCATATCAGAAAGTGGAAGACTGAGTAACTGAACCCAAATCATTTTAAAACCACCTTCATGTTTTTTTTTTATTATTATATTTTACTTTTATATCCGTATGAGATGAGGCTGTATACAAGAAAAGTAAATTTCACAGACTGTGTCTACAAAAATTTAACTAAACATCCTGCTTGTACATCTCTGCCTATTACTCTTTTCCCATGCTCTCTTTTTGCTCTGTTAGTCTGTAGAAGCAGATAATTTCTCTTCTTCTGTGTTAAACTATTATTAGTTCAGAGCTAACAGAGGACTCCTAAACAGAACTTTTAAGGAAGTTTTAGGAAGACTAAGTGGAACATTTTCTTTGTCTGAAGTCTAAAATCTGTCAACTCTATGTTTTTTTGTGAATAGGTGTCCTTTACGGCCATTAGTCTTGGAGTTGTCTGGTGGCAGATACTGGTCAGAGATTCACTGCTAAGTCACTTCAGGCATGGAAGGGCTGTAATGCATGCAGTAACTCTAACGAATTCACTATATCCCACACTTACCACCCGGATATCTGCTTAGCAGAGGTGTGGTAGGGCCACCATACCAGATATGTCAGGCCCCATGTGCATGAGGCCTATTATCTTGTGCGGCAATGAGAACACTGTATATGGTAGGTTGACTGCAGATGGGCTGTAGGCTCATTTATATATGCCAACCTACCACTAGATTTTTTATTTGAAGTGCTGGGGTTTATGAAAATAAGTGTCACAAGGTTTTGAAGGAGCAAAAAGTTAAGTTAGACTAACTCTGGGAGCATGTGGTCCTGTATGGAACCAACAAAATCCAGGACAAGTCTATTGATTTCCCTACCAGTTTATCTATGTAGAGAAAGAAATTCAGACTAAGGCAGAGTGCTTAAAATACTGTTCTAGTGACTCCGTGAATCAAAGTATGAATAATCATAGCAAGGCTGTTTTTGCACAAAGATCTAAAATAAACTAAGCTAAATCCAAATAAATTTTCCTTTCCATAAGTTCCTTATGAAAATTCGTAGAGAGAGTTTATCAGGTCTTGACATTTCAGAATGGGAAAAAAAAATACAGGAGAAAAAAACTCTCTATTATCAATTTTAGGTTTTCATCCTTGCTTTGGTAAGACCTAGAACAAGCTACTTAACTTCTCAATTACATCTCTGTTTTTTAAAAGCCCTTATTATTCCAACAGCTTATGCAGTGGGTGGCTTTGAGGCTTAGAAAGTAAGTATTTTTAAAGAAGTATTTATGACGTAACATGATAATTTAAGTAGTTAGGCCTTGAAAATCAATCTCTTTAGAACCCTGGAGAGAAATGTTCTACATATGCAAAAATGCAGACACTAGCAGAAGGAGCATGCACATATCCAAGAGCAACATTTGGCCCTCTTAAGCCAAATGAGAAAACTTTCACACATACATGCACACTCACAAACCTACCCTGATGGATTACTCACGGCTGTGAAACTAGATGTCATTTGATACAGCGACTGCAGTAGTAATAATCCTCCAATGTGATGTAAATTAAAGCTGTAGGACTTTGCAAAACTGCATTTCTGGATAACTGAATAAGAATAAGAGTAAGAGTAAGAGTAAGAGTAAGAGTAAGAGTAAGAGTAAGAATAAGAATAAGAATAAGAATAAGAATAAGAATAAGAATAAGAATAAGAATAACATCTATTTCTTACAGAACTTTCCTCTTTGAATTTTAGGTTATGCCAGCATGTATGGCTTAAATCTGAAGTCAGAATGATTTTAATCCAGTAGAAAAATGCAGTTATCCTAGAAATGCATTTTATGGAGTGCTTTATTTCTTTTATGGAATTGAAATTATAGATGTATTTACTCTGTGCTTGCTACAGCAAATGGAGGTGATTCTCAGTGGAGCAAGCAGGAGTGCGGAGAGAATGTAAAGATTATGAGAAAAGTCAAGTTTACAGGGTTTATTGTCCAGCATGCAGCATTATAAGAGGCAAACCCTGGCCTCCTTGGGGGGTTGAAGAGGCAGCAGAGAGGCAGGGAGCTTCCCTTGCTTTCCCCTCCCATAAACTTGCAAAAGACTCTGACAGCATCCTGTGGCTTGTGCTTCCCGAGCTAAAACACCAGTGTTGATGCCAACACCTCACAGAGAAATGAGGGACTAAGGAGCTCTTTTATATCCTCTCTCTTTACTTCAGTTTAACTATATGCCATGTAACTTAAAGAAGCCTTAAGAACTGGTGTAATATCATTTCCCAATGTGGTGGAGAACTTCTGGTCCCTTAGTACCTCCTGGTTTGTCTTGGTGCAACAATAAGTCATGGAATCACTAATGTTTTCCAGGTAGCTGGAAATGCATAAAGCGTTGGTCTTTTATTGCCTGATACCTTGTTTCCAGTTGTCAGCTGCTTCTGGCTTGGCCATGAAATTGGGATTTTTTGCTGACATATTTTTCTGCTGAAGATAGTCATTTTAGTGAACTGATTGAAGGCAAGATTTTCTGGTTTTGATAAATCTCACAATTCCAAACTCTGTAAATGAAGCTTGTAAAGTGCTACATATTCATATGAAAATTTTCAAATTCTGAATTCAAAGTGACTTACTGTGGATAATTTTTCTTTGTTCTAAGAAAATTAAAAAATAAAAAGGAAAAAATGGAGTAGGGGGAATTTTGACAATGAAACTTTCAATTTAATCCAGTTCTTTCCTTTTTTTTTCAGACAAATATTCACTTTTTTTTCTTTAATTTTGAGGTACTTCAAATAATGACATAGTTGGGAGCACATTTTGGCCAGCTTTATTAAGTAAGATTGGGTACTGCTAAGTCTTCTGAGATCTCTACTCTAGCTATGGACTCCTTTCAGACTCAAACTCCTCTCAGGATAAAACACAAGAGTCTCCCTCTGTTTATTTTCTCCCAGAAAAAAAAAAAATCAAGCATTTAGTGTTGAATTTCATCTGCTTGTCTGACTTGATCTGGCCTCAGTGTAGAAAGGACTTCAACATGTTCCAGGCTTCCAAGTGGCATCACACCAAAGAAGTGCTTTATAGGCTACTGGGAACTAACTACTGAAGCCAGAACTTGGCCTGAGGTCATTAACTGCACATGCAAAATTGTGACTGAAAAATTGCGATTAAAAATATAATAAATCTGAAGAACTATGATGAATGTTATGTAATAGAATTATGATTAAGTAATGATAAAAGTACTTATTAATACTTCACGAGTGAAATGAACAGTTAAGTCACAATTCATCAGTCATTCCTATGAGATATCCCCCAAAAAGCATGAGTAAACAATTGACTATTGATAAAATATCAGTAGTATGGTTACCATACCAGGTGCCAGAAGAGCCCTTGACAGAAGACTTTTTGACCATACGGTTAGTGCTTTGTAAGAAGATATCTATTACTTTGTGTAAGAAGATATCTATTACTTTGACAGACCACTAATTTGTTTTTGATATAATTAATATGGACTCAAGTCAGTGAAACTTTATTAAATTTGGGGGGGGAAAGTCTTCTACCCTTAAACACTGACAACCACATAAGAACCAGGAACTGCACTTATTGCCCTGGTATTTTCTGTCATTGCTTATGAGCATAGAATAGAACAAAAAATATTCATACATACAAATTCCAACGTGTAGTGAAACTCAAAACAAAAGAGCTCTTGAGTGTCTCCACTCCTCTCTTCAAGTCATAACGTAGGGCATCTGGGAAAGAGTGTGTTTTTAGAAAAATGAAAACCCAAAACAAGTAGAGCACACTGTGGGCATTCTCACCATGTAAGTGTATTTATGCCAAGATGCTTTAGAAGGAAGCTGGCCATCCAAGACTTTCTATGTTGTGAATTGAGAAAGACTCACTCTGAAGAGTGATTCCAAATAAGTAAGTTAAAATTATGTCGAGAACCACCCCAACAGTAGCTTTCTTTCCTTTTGACTATGGAGGGAATTAAAGGATATTCATTTTGCTAGGCTAAAGTTAATTTTAGTATCACTTGATACTCTTGATACTCTTGATACTCTTCTCTGTCTGTATAAGAATCTTTGTAGGTTATATATAGTAGAACCTTTTACATGTTAAAAGTTAAGAATTTTGTGTTATAAATACTCCTTAAGTTTTTCAGTTTCCCCAAAAGTCTCTCACGCAATGACCTACCTATTGCCAATTTTTTTTATTTGGTATTTTGGAGGCAGAACTCCTACTAGCCTTCCCATGGGAAAAAAGTTGTGGGAATGGAAATCCTGACTTTTACTTGAAAGGTTCTGAACTGAAGGAATTTTGTAGCAAAGTCATACTCTTAGATTGCTGACTTAAAACTGCAGTCAACATCTTAATGTTACAGGAAAATACATGACTATTAAGATTTGAGAGGCATGTATATTTTTCTATTTATATTATTATAATATCTCGTTTCCTTTGGGAATATTAAACTCCTTTCAGAAAATTTGTTATAGACAATGAATGAAAATTATAGTTACTTACAAATGCTAAACCAAACTTTTTGAGGAGCAAGAAACTATAAGCAGAGGTAAATTAGGGATGAGAATCCAGAGTAATTGTCCAGGATCCCAGACCACAAATGAATCCTGTAAGACTAAGCAGGGTATCAAGACAAGGACATGTATATGTGGGAAAAGGGACCCATTTCCTGCAAAACACCCAGTGTGGTTGTGAGTCACAACTGGTCTGGAAAGCTAAAAACACAACCGGAAGGAGCTCTTTGGCTCCCAGTCCACAGAGACAATAAAACTGTTAATAAGAGCAGAAAATTCCAGTTGACAAGAAATACATTTTTGTTTTACATACAAGTATATGAGCTTTGTGAATTTCAATATGCTAATGAGCTATTGCTAATACTAATTTCTCTTTATTATATGGATTGTCAAGCCATGGATATTAGGAGAAAATGGAAGATTTTTCCTGGCCACTTAACATACATGAAAATGCCACATTATTGTGCTTTTGAAAAGAACTTTACATTTATGACTATAATTAGCTTTTGCTTCCTTATACAGGCTATTTTATGGAGAGATAATAGTATCTGTTGGCAATAGGTGCCTGTGTATTGATAGAACAAAGACGGGAAACAGATACTGCTTGCTAGTTGCTGTAAATATAAATTCTAAATAAAAAGAAATTCAAGTGGGATTGCAATTAAATTACATATATTATTAAATGACATGAATGGGTCTATTCTTCTAATTTTGTTCAGGCTCACATAGATGAAAGGATAACAGCAGGGATGATTGTGAATGAAGAAAAATGATTTTATAGTAGACTGGGGAAAAGAATCTGAAAAAAAATCATAAAAAGAGTGTTTTGACACATCCTTGCGCATGGGAATTTCCACTGAGGACAAGAGTTTTACCTGCAATATAAAAAAGCAGGGGTTCTTCACTGAGCCGCTCACCTGGTTTTACCCCAAATATTTTAAATTTCTGTTAAAAATTTATGTCTCTTTCCTTAGACAAGAAGTCTGTTCTCTGCCTATATTTACAATAGAAATTGTTTGGTTAATTGCTAGAAAGATGACATTTTAATTTGTAATGGAAATTTTGGGGATTGTGTTTTCCAGGCATATTCTGGCTTTCTTTGTGATAGGCAGCTTTTATAAGAAGTTTCCAACCACCATAAGAAATGAATAAACACAGCTGGAATGAGGAAGGGCAGTATAAACTGACTATGTGAGGCTTGGATTTCTTTTTTTTTTCCTTTTTTTTTTTTTTTTTTTTTGAAGGAGAGACAGAGCATTGTTGATCTTAAGACAGAGCAAAGACACATTTCTGGGCAAACAGTAAAGCCGGCAACCACATTACTTTTATCACGTAAGGCACAGGCAATGGGCTGAGCTTTCGGTGTCCCTCACACTCAGTGTCTGTCCTACATGCCATCTTGAGTCACCAGGAAGAGGGCATAGAGAGCTGCTGTGTCCTCTTTGGAGCAGGCAACATCCTTCTCTTCTGCATAGATTATGTGTCAGGAGTCTGTGTTTGATGAACACCTTTCTGCACCAAAACAGGGACTGTAACTCAGGTCGACTCAGTGAGTTAACGTTTAGCTACCAGGTTGGTATATTTGTTTTGTGAGCTCTGTAACAGAACAAGCTCAGGAGCCTCATACTGCCCAAAACACCACAGATATATTGTTTTGGTATCAAAATTGTTCAGTTTTCAGCCATCTCAGTTGGAAGTGCAGCTATGGTTTGGGGTAGCAGAGTAAATATACTTCATGACAAAGTACCATGTACAGTAATGAACAAATACATCAACAGTAAAAACTCTATTGCTTTAGAAGTTGCCAGTGGTGTTCATTGATGGCTTTGTGGCTCTGGGATGATTATGTGGCAGAAAAAGAAGAAAATATCTCCAAATAACAGCAATCAAAAAAGAACTGGAAAGAACAGGAGGAAGAAAGGCTCATAGTGATTTTCACAGATGTTGGTGGACAATGCTCAAAATCCTAGTAATTTTTAAATTTTCTAGCCATTTCCTGTTACTTAAAAGCTGTAATTATAAAGGAATTATTTTATGCTGCTACAATATGCTGCTTTCCAAAGAGCTGGAAGCCCCTGATTTTAAGGCTACTGACTTAAGGGCAATGACACCAGTTCTAGAAATGGGGATAGGAATTTAGCTGCAAATATTGATGACTGTGTACATATATGACTGTAGGAAACCCAGAGATTATTTTCTCAGTGCATCCTTCTTAGATAGTAAAAATCTATTTTCATCCTTCAATGTTGTCTCACTTAAGAACAGGCACGCTGGTGACTTTTGTATTATCATGAGATATTCTCTGGCTATCTTGGGAGCAGGATATACTGTTGACTGAACCCTTTCAAATTCCTATGCGACTTACTCGAGCTGTTTGAGAATGAAAACAAGTGTGCTTTCTGTATTACAAAAATACTGTCATGCTGCCCTACATTCAACCTAACTTTGGCATTTCCTGACTTTCAGAGCCAGAATCTGTTGGTATAATTCAACCGGTTTCAGTGGAAACAGGACAGCAGAAAATATGGTACTGAATGCTTCATATTGCAAATTCTACCTTCTTTTAAAGTGCTGTGTTGCATTTAGCTTAGACATTTTAAATGAAAGAAAGGGAAGAAAACCCAACAACACTCTGCATGGCTGAAAAAGCTTGTGACATCTAGCCACAGCTTGGAGTATCCAATGTTTCCAGAAGCATTTTCCATGTCAGTGGTTTATTCTCTTCTGTACATTGGCCCAGCATTTGCCAGATCATGACTTTAAGCATGTGACTGGGGCTTTAACATTTAACTGGGCTCTGCAACACAGTCTCATAACTCTCCACCCTTTATTTTTTATTTTCTTGGACTTCCCATTTCTATGTAAAGAAATTGTTTAGGGAGATAATTATAGGTTTGGATATTCAAAAACATAACCCAGAAAATTCTGATGTGTAAGAACAGTTTCTTAAACAATCCTTCTACTATGGAGAGATGATTTCTAAGAAAATAGCTTTGGATTAAGGGATATCAAGCAAGTTACAATTATATATTTTTAACCTGCCTACATATTTTTGCAAATTGTCTTATATCTGTGCATTTAAAATATAAATTGAAAAAGTCCTGTAAAATATGGCAAATACTGCCTTTTTAATCTGACTAAGGACTGATAGTATCAGGGCAAATGTGAATCTTAATGAAATTACTGAGCAAGGCACTGTTTTCATCTAGTCATCCCTCGGTATTTAGAGAGAAGGGAAGGAGATTGTTCTACAGCATTTGCTCTTCTGCTTTCAGAACTGATAAAGTTCATATTACCATAGTTCTTAACAAATTATTTAGAACAATAGTTCAACAATCATCTTCTTTGTTTAAAGTGCATTGATTTGTATGCAAACTTCCCATGTGGTTATAAGTTCAGAAATAAATGGCTGACATATATCTTATATGTGTCATATATTTTAACTTCCATTATTTTCTGGAGGGCAGCAGTATTACTATTTTTGAGAGTTCATTTAACATAAAAATTAGAAGCTGGGATCTCAACTTGAACCCAGTGTAAACTTTCCTTGTTCTTTCTTCTCCCAAATAATATATAAAACTTTTTTTTTTTTTTTTCCCAACTAAAACCTGTTTTATGGAAGTCCTAAAAGGTTTCTGAGTTCTTATTACTATCTCAGGGCAACATGATTTCTAAGTTGAAGTGCTATATCAGATCAGAAGATTTCTCCAAGGCTTTTGATTAAAATGACATTCATTACTTAGAGCACTACAGCATATGCTGAGGTGAAGAGCAGGTAAGCTGATTGCTGTAACTACATAGTCCACAAAATAAAAATTGGACAATTTGCTATAATTTAAAAAGATGACTGTGATGCACAAAATTATATATTTTTTTTGAAGGCAGGATTGCATGTCTCTAATCAAGATTTAAAATCTGAATGAGAAGAAATTGTACCATAATGATTTTCTCATAAGAGAACAAAGTTGTAGAAGTATCTAATATCTCTCCTTGCAAATTTTTAGAAACTTGAAATAATGGAAAGCAACAGAGTGGCAAGGAAAAACTACTGCTATCATTTACTTTAGTCTTGTTAAAAATAAATATTTTTTACAATTCACTGAATGCTTTCTTCTTTGAATTTTTTTCAAATACACATTTCCATATGCAAACGTTTTACGTCTGTACATCACCTGGCTCAGGACTGAGGTCAACCAGTTTTATTTAACTTTCTGTAGAGTCTTCCACATAGAAAGCTACTAATCAGGCTTACAAACCAATGGGGGGTGACTGTCTGAGTAGCCTAGGTGCCTTTAACAAAACATGTATAAAAAGATATGTAGTACATGGAGATTTCTGCTTTATTTGCCTGAGTTGCTGACAGTGTTTTGGATGGATTCACAAACAAGGAAAAGTGCTTTGTATTTCTAGCCATGAATGGCATCACAGCACTGGGCAAGACACTTTGTTTTTCTTTTACTTCTAACGAACAAGTTTGCTAACTTGTCTTTTTTGCTTACACTATGATTGCCTATCATTATTGTTTCATTTCCCGGCACAATCAAAATGTTTTTGTATTGAACTGGAGGAACACCAAGATCACTTACAACCGGTACCATACGAACCAATGCCTGGGAACAACTCACTCAGGCAAGGACGTCCTTTATACAGTCCTCAACCATTCCATGTATTGGTTAGTACACAAAACACTGGGGTCTGAGCTCATATAAGTCTTTTACAGATATTCCAGTAAAAATAAATAACTGACAGAAAGCAATAATAATAATTATGAAAAAGCTTATTTGGTAGACATCACCAAAATCCTCTCTGCTGGATTTTCCCTACCTTATATTTGATTTTTCAGTACTGGAAAGTGTCAGCTGGTGATGTATGTTTGGTGCAGTATGTGGTAAAAGGAGCTATTTGATGAAACTTTCCTTTTTTTTCTAATTACAAGCAATTTTCATGGAAGCGTTGTTCCATGGTCTGAGACTCCTAAAGGAATTCTATAGGAAATATGATAGAACTGAGAAGTCTTTGTGACTTGTTCTTTTTTTCCACTTGAACTTCTATTTATATATATCAATCCCCTTCTACATAAATGTGGTGAGATCAAATGGTCAAGCTCATACGCGCATGGTCTCTTCCATGCACTGATCCTCTCCCTTGGAAAATTGATCTACAAGGACCTGATAGTGCTTCACAGAACTGTTTTCAGTAAAAATAAGTGTCCGTAATAATTTACCTGGCAAAAAAATCTGATTATTTGAGAAGTTCATTGCTGCTTATCTTCTTTTAAAAGGCAGAATGCCAGCTTTATAGAACAGCAGGACTTCAACAGAGGAACACTCCGTAAAGCTCCCCGCCTACAACTCTTTATCATCTTTAAAGAGTTCTAATGCAATGAAATTAGCATGATATGTGAATGTATAATGCTCTAGGCATGAATCCATGGACATATATTATTGACATGCAGATAAGATCCACCGAGGCAAATTTCTCCACCCATAGACTTTCAGAGACAATTTTTACCATTCTATTTTCAGAGATCCTTGAGAAATCTAATACTTGCACTTATTCTTTTCTGTTTGCTTATATTCAATGGAGAAAGTGCCTATATTCTCCATCCTAGATGAAGGAAGAGCAGATATACCTCCTTCTGTGCAAAAATAGATGCCTTGAAAAGCTAGTTTTGAAAGGAAACATTACCTTCTGACCAGTTTTGCAAAATAAGACCCACTTAATCATCTTACAAATATTTAAGAGGGGGAAGAAATGTCCTTAAGGTTATTGTTAGATTTTCCAGAGCACCAGTTCAAAAACAGTATCTCTAACTTCAAGCAAATCAGTTCTAAATGACTACATCAACCACTGGGATGCTTAAGCTGGTCATGTGCTATAGGCCTTACAGAAGAGACATTTTCACTAAAGACAAAACAATGTCTAAAAATATTTGCATGGGGAAAAGAGAGAGGAAAAAAAAATAAAATAGATGAAGTCTTTCTAAGCGCCTTCTGAGACTTTTTTAACAAGAGAGAACAATGTTTATACGGATGTTTTTGACACACAGATAATTTTTCAATAAGTTATTCTGAGAGGAACTGCAGGTATACAGATTCTTGTTCAATAGAGAAAGTTTCTTACTTTTCTATAAGATACTCATTTCATAAACACATGGTTATTTGTACAGGGAGAGGGAAAAGAATAGGAAATTCACAACTTGGGTAATATCCATTTTTTAGTGATATGATTGAAGCTCATGGAGATAGATTCAAGGCAGGGCTGAAATAGTGGTCCTGATCTGTAGTGTAGTGACTTCAGCACTAGGCTCAGCAGAGATCTAGCCACTAGACACATACCTAAATCGCTTGGAACTTTCAAGCTGTTCAGAAAGACTATGCTTTAGAAATTGTTTGCAGATCCAGCTACAAATGAACATGATGTATAGGTCATGTACATCAAATATCTTGGAACCACTGAAAAGACCATCAAGACTCATGAAGAGTTACCTGAACAATGCAGAAATTCAACCAAGAGTTTAAATATCGTTTTGGAAGTGGGGGGAGTTGTTCTTCCTAGTAGACCTACATATGTCTTGTGTTGTTTAAGTCTTCACAATGTGTGCCAGTGCACTCCACGCTGTCATCAAGAAATAACAGAGAACAAACAAAACAGAAAACCAGAATCTGTGAGGTAAAATAGAAGTAATAGACCTACCATACTGGGGTTTTCTTTGGCAAAAAGTGTGTGCTGTTAACAGGACAGACATTATCTAAAATCTGCTGGAGCCCATCAAATCAAAAGTCACTGAGGAGGCTTCAGCTTGGGTCTAAATCAACAATTTCAGGGAGGAGATGGGTCAAGGCCTGCAACAGCGAACATTCTGCAATTTTTTCTATATGATAAGGTATAAATAAAATGCTAGGTAAATATTCTACATTTTTGACACTAATTCTGAGGTTGTTATACTGCAATTTCATCATCATTTATGAACTATGTATATTAATTATTTTTACTTTGTTTGATTCTAGCTTCCATAACGTCAACTCAGGTTTTCAATTTTACTTTTACAGTAATGGAATCTACTGCTGAAAATGTTTTGAAAAACAGCATCTTTTAATCTTTTAAAAATCCCAATATCTAACAATACAATGACTTTTATTGTTTTCTGAACTTGGAATGGATATGATGATTGGTTTTGGGGATCCTTTGAAAAACATGAAATTAACATATAATTATAATTAATGTATAATTAATTAACTAAGAATACTTTACAATAGGAATTTTTACCTCAGGCTAGAGACCTTTCTCCATCAAAGGGAAAAAGGAACTGACAAACAATATTCCATTAAAGTTAATATTTAAATATTAAATTAATAATTTGAAAGTATTACAGATAATTATAATAAACTCCTTTCCTTTATTGCATTTACTTGCATTTATATTGACATAGGAGACTACTCATTTGAGCATAGTCTGGGAGAACATGTCTGTAACGAGTACAACAATAGACTATTGAGTGAGATACTGTAAGCAGCACTTTTACAATATCTTTGGAGAATGAAACTACAAAGAAAGAGACCCACTGGGACTAAGGAAGACCATTACTGACAGTAAGCTTTTTAATGGATATTTAACATATGTCAGAACTGCAAGGGCAAAGAACATCCCAATGATGTTCATGAACAATAATAAGTCAGTAAAGGTATACTTAAAAGATTTTTTTTTGTTCTTTCTGGTGCTTCAATAGTCTCCTTGAAAATTAATTTCATAAATTGATTTGTTAAAATGCATTAAAATTTATATTCTCCATGAGAAATGATGCAGATCTTTTGTTTTAATATACTGCAGCAAAGAAAATAAGCTATCTTGTCATTTTGCACTGCAATACATATAGTGATTACATGTGTTTAATGTAAATAAGGACAATTTCAACCAGAGAGAAATTAAAATATCCATAAATTGAGTGTATAAATAAAGAAAAAATATGATTAGGACTCAAGTAGATTCTAAGATAGAAATTAAAATGGCTTTTATGGTGATTTCCAAATTGGATTTTACTTTCTTACTGTCTCTAAAGTCAGACTCCTATCACCAGTCAAATGCATCTTATTCTTTATTTTTTAGTTCCAGTGGGGCTTAGGATGTTTGAGGACAGTGCTGTGCAAAACAGAGCAATTCTAGAGCATGGTCCTGGCCCTAATACATATTACATGGCAGCCTGTGTTTTTGTGGACCATGTTCAGTGGTGAAAAGTAAAGTACTATTATATCTTGTCGTAAAACTTATCGAATCTGTTGAATCCACCACCTTTCCTTTAACATGGAAGAATCCATGCTAAATTTTGCTGCAGTGTTCAGAAACTGAAATAATAGCAGTCTTCATATGGAACATGGGAATGTCGAACTGGCAACTGCCTTTTGAAATAGATGGACTTGCAATGCTTGTCCAGAATTTGCTTTAAGCACAAAAGTATTTAAAGAACAGAAGGAGGACACTGTGTAGAAGATAGTTTTGGAAAACCTTTTTTTTTTTTTTTTTTTTTTTTTTTTTTCTGGTGCTAGGAGTCAACAAAACATCAGAGGGGAGAAAGCTCATGAAATGCAACGGGTAGTTTTGTGTGGCAATATAGATACAAGCTCTTAGGACTTTAATCATTTTATGACTATTTTTTTTTTCTAAGTGGTCTGTATCTTGCTGAGCTAGGGTCAGTTTGGCATAAAAAGGCCCAGATTTTCATCAGATTGTAGCACTGTCTGAGGGAAAATCCACTTGGCTTGACTATGTGCAGTATTTCCCCAGCTCCTGGGGTATTTATAGCCAGTGAGAAGTAGAGGTCTCTGCGCTTTCACAGACTCAGCACTGCTTGGATAGAGACTGGAGGAGAGGTCAATTTTGTTCCCTTTCCTTGGAACAGCTCTTTCCAGATTAAACTCTTTCCAGCAGCAATTCTGGATGGAGAAGGGTCTGTGGGTTTGGAGGAAGGCTGGTCTGTCACAGAAAGAGGAAGAAACAAAGATGTAGAAAAGAAGAACTGATCTTTCTTTGTTCCAGTGGGAAAAAAAAACACACAAAAGGAATTAATTCAGAATAAAATTGCCTAGACCTGAATAAATAGAGGGGGAGTGCAGAACAAAGCATGGGACTCAATAAAACAAAAACAATGTTGAAAAACAGCCCCCCCCCCCAAAAAAAAAGTGCCTATTCTGTCCAGACTCAGCCTGTGATTTAAGAATCATTGGTATTTATTTCTGCGTGCCACAAGACATTTATTTAATTAGAGAAACATGTTTTCATTGCATTCTGAGTTAATTAAATGGAAAAAAACATGTTTTTTTATAATTTTTGAAGGTTCTGTAAAACCCCAACTCTCCCTGGATTCTCTGATCCTTAACCTTACAAATTATGTGCTCTGTTTTCATTACAAATATCATTTAAACTGCACAAACTCCATTTACTCCTTCATTTCCAGCATCATGTAGCAAATGCGCAAGAGTTCTTAGAAGTCTACTGCACCATTAGTCATATTAAACAGTAACTTTCTCTTGCACTCGTTAGATAAACAAAGCCCTATTGGATCACAGGGAACCAAAAGGTGGACTGGCTCTCTGAAGGAACCTGGGGGGCCTTCATGTCTAAGCCTCTTCCTCCAGTTTTCCTGATCAACCCGAGGATGGCCAAAGCTTTAGTCTGCTCCAACAGCTGTCCTGTTTCTTTTCAAACAGAGATACAGCCAGTTCTTCTGAGCTTTGCAGGAAATAAAAACCTAACTAATAGCCAATCTGTATGCACCCATGCAGAGTGCATTCTTTCAAGGCTTCATGATCATTTCTTGAAACAAACGTCTGCCATGTTCTATATCATAAGAATAATATTTAATCTGCACTACTTGCTTAAGACAGATCTTATTATGCATTTTTCTCATACAAGGTTTTAATCTACTATGGCAGAGAGTTGCACATGATATTTAATGCATGCTATGATATGTGTAAAATCTAAGATCAGTGAACACAGTGGATATTTATAGCAGTGTCTGAGATATTGTATGTAATGAATATATTATACTGCGTACACACCAGAGGCAGAGTTGAAGATGCACATGAATCCTATAATGTGGCATTTCCTAACTTTGGTGTCCTTAACCATACAAACTTAACATTCTCTTAACATGCCCTGATGGAATATCTATCGGCCTACATAATCAGCTTGCAAGTTACTCCCACAAAGAAAGATATTTCAGATTGTCCTCTTCCAAGAGAGACATCAATTAATGCATTTTCATTTTGAAATGTACTGCTTTCCAGCCACCATATCCTGCTGAAGATTAAAAACCTTTAAATCTTCATGAAGTAAGTTTCCCTAGGAAGGTTAAAAAAAATACTATCTGCATGCTCATCCTTTTCTTAGGGGCTTCTCTGTTTTCCCCTTGCACTAAAGGTTTATGTATAGCTTGAATTTAGAGAAGACATGATGCTATAGAAATACAAGTAATTATATTATTCTCTCTCTTCTCTCCCAATTATATTTTAATAATATTATTCTATCATAATAAATATGATAATATGAAATCTTCTTTCTCTTTTTTTCTAATTCTTTATCTGCTGCAAAAATCACTTTCGGATTGTCAATTCCAGAGAAAATGTCAACTGAAAATTGTTGATAGAGTTGTGAGGCATAAATGATTGTGTATTGGGCACCCAAATTACAAAACAGCTATTTGGTAAACCTATTTGTTCTGAATTCTTCCATGCTGGAGGATTCCCAAGTAAGTGCATTAAAGGTTTTGTGTAAATTTTCTCTCTAAAATTACACTTATAGTAGTAGATTGTTCTCTATTAAAAGGAATAGAATGAAAAGAATGTGAAAATAAGTTTTGTTCTTGATAAAGATAGCAAGCATTTTTGGATAGCGCCACAGAACTTATAACAAAAGTTTGCAATTCAGGAATTACTGTTGGATGCTTAACTCCTTGGTGAAATATAGCCCTGGAATTGCCAAAACTAAATCCCTCGGTTTCGCACACTTATCCTGCAAACTAGATGAAGAATGTGGCCAGCATGTGCTGAATGTGATGCATTCAGATTTAGTTATGTCTCATCTCATCTCATGAATCTACTTGCATATAATTGTTTACAAATACGTAGTTCTGAAACAGAAAAAAATCACTTGTCAAAGCAGTTTAAATTTTAGCTGAACAATAAAAATCATAAGGCAACAAAAAGGAATGCTGTGTTGCCTTTTAATGTTCTTTTGTATAATAAAGTGAATGCATTGTTGAAACCCTCTGTTTTCAAAGGATTGCACTGGGGAGGAAACATGACATGAAATGACAAACTATCTTTATTTTTAACCTCAATATTTATGGGTAAAAATGGCTTCATCAAAATGAGTTCAGCTCAGAAATTTTAATGCACACGAATTTGCAGGCCAAATTGAGATCCAGGGAGTTACACAACAGATGATTTGGCCACCTGTGTTCATAAAGCACTGGCAGATACAAGTAGATAATAAAAGAAAGATTGCCTATTGCAAGTAGTGTTGTCATTACAAGCAATTCATGAGACTTGATGTAGCAGACCATACTGTGGCTTGTGCTAAGTCTCCTTCATGCAACTTTGGCTGTACAGAGCTACTCAGAGTGCCCAGCTGGGCAGGGAAGTCCCCAATGAAACAGGGATGTGCACCTCAGCCAAGATACATTAGTTATAATCTGCCACAGAGGACTTGATGTCAGGTTCCTAGTGCGAGGTTACGTCTGAGCTTGACATTAGTGGCCTGGCTGTGTTCAAGACTGTCTCAAAAAACGGACAATGACAAGTTAAGCTATTTGACAGCACTTGAGGATTCAGTGACATGGGGCTGGCACAGACTAGTAGCAGAAAGGCCGGAAATGGACCAGGGCAGTTAAGCAATCTGCCTTTTTTCAATAGCGAGGGTGGTGGATTACAGGTAGCTGATATGACATCTTCCATAATTGTCAAGAGACATCCCTTAGAGAAAAAAAATATTTTGAGCATGTTTACGTTTTCCTCTAAAGATGAATGTGAGTGTTTCAAAAGGGTTAAACTTGTATCTCTTTGATGAATCCTTACCAGGTCCTATGAATGCTTTGACTGAACAGTGCAGATGATAAATTCATTACAGCTGATAAACTCATTATACTGATAAACTTGGTACGAGTGATAAAATTATTAGAGAATAGTTTTGGTATGGTGGGGCTGACAAAGTTTTCTATTACTGTCAGCAAAATTGCAAACTACAAAACTTCCGCTTACATAAATGGTCTTGGCACACTCTCTTCTTCTATCTCTCCCTTTCAAAGCGTGAGCTTAAACACTCCCTTAGTTTCATTATCTTTAATTCCACAACTCACAAATCTCTACCTCTTCTTGTTAGCTAGTCCATATTCTCAACTGCTTCCTGACATTTGTTGTTATCACGGTAAATTCTCCGGATACAGACCTAGAATTCCTCACTTTCCTCCCTGTCCCCTAGACTGTCTCTCCCATCATACCCCTGCCAGGCCTCCTTAGACTTCATGTGAACTTTCTCTCCTCTAGTCCTGCTTATTAAATTGGTTTTTGCTTCTGTCACCCTTTCTATCTCATTCAGTCAAGAATGGGTCTGCACCACACTTACACACTGCTCTTCAGATCCTCTTCTCAAGAGACACTTTCCAGCAGCCTGACAAGAAATTATCAACATTAATGAGCTCACTGAATGTTAAAATCAATATCTTGTAATATCGTTTTTACTATAAAGACCTCAAAAAATTCTCATCTCCCACTCTCACTCCCATGTGCTGGATGGTACAAGGAGGATGCATACTACAAGGAGGGTCATGTGAAGAAGTAAAAGTCATGACAAAATGCTGCATCTAGAAAACAGGTCTTTTAAAAGAGCTCATTTGAGCACAGGGCCTGGCTAGAGAAGACTACTACTGACTGCACAGCTAAATGGCCTTCTTGATCATGTAGCTGGAGTCCTCAGTTGAATCCAAGCCTCATTTTCACCTCTGTTCTTGGGCTCTTTGATCACCTGAGGGTCAACTACTTCCTTGCACCCCATCTCTATGGCTTATCACAAATATTTATTTGAATATATAGACAAGTGGATTTTGAAGAAACCCTATAACTAACAGAGTTACAATCCCTTTTAGCAGTTGCGGACTGCCTCTCTGACAGAAATAACAGAAGACACTTAGACAAGTAAATAAACCATCATATTTGATAGCAAATATACATCATGTGGCAACTATATCACTTGATAACATGACAAAAATATTAGAACAGGACTAAGGAGGTAAGAACATAGTGGTTTTATATCAGTGCCAAGGTGAGTTTTCTGAGGTATGGCTTGATAATAGCTGAATGGCTCAATGCCACAGAAAGATGATAATTTTTCTGCCAGTTCTGTGAGCTGAGCGTTTTTCTGCTAAATTAGTGTATTGAATCCACTCAGTAAAAGGTCTTACAGATGACAGAGCTGACATAAAGGAACAATGGGAGACCATCTTCCCAGCATAAGAGCAAGACAAAAAGGGCAGAGGAACAGGGTGATGAGAAGCAAGTAACCCCTTTCCAACTGCTCTTTGCATTGTTGAATCAGTCCCCAAGCTTCATGGTCCTTTTTTTTTTTAAAAAAAATATTATTTCTCTGTTTTAATTCATATTGCATTTTCATTCCCATGCAGTCCCTCTGGGGCAAAACCCATTTACATCTTGCAAGGTCATTTTTGCAAGTATTTACTCAGTTTTTAGATATTTAAATTTGGAGTCCAGAAATCCTCTCTAAGGGCCAAAGTTTGGTCCCAAGGTTTTCAATTTCTAAACATTTTTATTTTAATTATTTTTATGATGAATTGTAGCAATACTCAGGTTGAGCATCCCGTTATGCAATATATTATACAAGCTCAGAAGAGTATCTCTGTCATAGAGAGCTTCAGCCCAAAGTCCTAACTATGAAAATTCATATGCACCAGTACATATATATTCATATGCATCACTACGAGCTTACTTGCAAAAGAAAAAAAAGAAGAATTTAAAAATGGAGAAGATAGCCTTTAAAGTGGTATGGCCAGCTGCTGAGAGTTTCATAGAAAAGACTTTTTCAATCTCATTTAAATATAATTTACTGGAATTTTACTTTTGAGATGCAACAAATTTGCAGCTATTCATTTTGTAATGAAGAAGGCCTTGTGTAAACCTAATCTGTGAATAGGCAATCAGAATTTATTTGGACATAAAGGATTATTTGTCAAGCTTATATTACAGTGTTGAACTGCATTCTTTCAGCAATACCTTCATACAGCATTTTATGAAGTTATTTTAAGTTCCTTGTTATTACATTGCCTCAGTGTGATTCTACATGGTACCTGTAGCTATTAGTAACCCCTGCATAAAAGACCACTACTAAAAAGACAAAATGCTTCTCATTTGGGTAATATATAAATTAAACTCATCTCCCCTCAGGTCTGAATAAGCATTAAAATGGAACCTTTTATACTCCCGGAACAAAGTCAGTTCTGGTGGTTCAAAAATATGATTACAAGCAGGCTTATAATAAGTTCAGACAGCAGCAATAAAAGACACCAAGTAATTCTCCATTCACTTAAAATAACTGCAAAACAAGCATAGCTATACCAGTTCAAACTCATAAACCATGCACCTTCTAACACTCAAATCATTTTACACCTCACTTCCATCAATTAATCTTTAAGTGGGCCACCAATAGCTCACTGCAGGGAAAAAGTCCCTGATTTAAAGCTCAGTCAATAGGAGTACAACTTGAACTGATTTAAGAGCCTATGCACTCAGGGCTTGCATCTTGTGACTTTGTTCCAATGTACCCAGAAAATATTTCACCTCTATAAGGGCATTAGTAGTATTTGATGCTAGAGCAAAGGGCTGAGGATGATGAATTGTGGGTTCTTGTTATTTCTGTGCACATCCTGTGCCTCAGGACATATTCCTTCATGCATTTCACTCTATTATTTTGGAAAAAAATGTGGCTGATTAGGTGGGCAATTAGTTTAAACTCTTAGATTTTAATTTTCTTCCACTGCTTGCTCCCCTAAATGCATACACATTAGTTTTCACCCATAAAATTCCCGTACAAAGACAGACATTTGGATTTTCCTTTGGGCCTCACATTTATTGCTGAATGAGCTTGGGGTGAGTGTGCACCCATTCCAAACTCTAGTGACCTCGCTAATCAATTGCAGAACTGGAACTTCTGTTTAGCCTTGGTGGTCTTGACCTGTTCCCAGTTTATGAAGCTTCAGAGCCTCTCGTTGCAACACAGTGGACATTGAGCCATGGTGAACCTCAGTCCTATGTATTTCTGTCCAGGCAGGAAAATGCGAGCATCAGCTGTATAGACATCACCACAAGTTCTATAAAATCAAGGTATATCAGGCTTACGGTTCCTGAATACAGTGACTGTAGTTTTCCCAGCAGCCTTGGATGCAATGTCTGTGCCTAGAGAACACACATGGGCAGCAAGGTGAAAGGTCTGCTGTATGTCCAGAAATCCTGGCCAGACATATCTGGCCTGCTGTGCCTGTATTCAGACTCCTGGGCAAAGGTAACAAAACTTCCAAATCCATTGCAAATCCATTGCACAAAGATTTGTGTGGGAAAACTTAGATGCATGAGAGCCCAAGCTCTCTCTCTTTTTATGGGGTCTGTGTGCTTTCCTTTCTTGCTGAAGAGTCACCCATGGTGAATAAATCAGTGTCATTGCCTGTAATGGCATATAGTTACCTAATGTTAGATAAGCAAAATCTCAAATTATATTAGCTACATATGCTTACCTATACCAAAATGTAGGCAAGTAGAAACTAGATGTCTAAATGTGAACTAGTTACACAAAGCTCATTAAATCAGAAAAAAAAAAAAAGTCCAAATGTTAGGAAACAGGTGTCCAGCTAAATCAGCTAAATCTGGTATATTTATCGAAGTAAGTTTCTGCAAGTCTACAAGCATCAGTCTGGCCACCTAGCACTGGAAGTAGTATGGTTGGGTCAATACAGAGCTCCAATGGATGGTTGATTTTTCCCCACATATATCTACCAGTCTGAATAGCTCCACTTTTGTCTGCTCCTTTGTGTCTCCCAGATGTAGACATTTTCTAGCTTGTATTTCTCTACTGATCTTTCATGGTAAAATGATTATTATAACTGTGCTGCAGTCACAAGGAAGAACCTACGTAGCTATTAGGTCGTGTATTTTCTTAGCAAGTTGTATGTGTTATATAGGAATGTAACACATTCTCAAGAGGAGCAGACTTGCTTCCTGCTTGTTTTAATTATTGAAATAATTAAATGCGAAAATAAATCAATATCTTCAAGCAATCAGAATACTAGATCGGAGAAAATATTCAGAAAGTATGAAGGAAGTGAAATTAGGCTGAACATGCTCTTAAGTGTTTTGCTGCTTTCAGTGGAGATTATGGTTTTTTTTTCATAGCTGTATATTACATATATATATATATATATATAATGATCATTCATCACTGCCCTCACCTGGGGACCAAGAGTCCTTCTGAATAAGGGGCCCTAAATCCCTGTCAAGCAGCTGAGACAGCACACCATCCAACAAATTTGTTACATCCCCAAAGGTAGCTTCAAACAATTTTAATAAATCTTTAGAGATGTATCCTCTGTATTGCCAAGGTGCAGAGGTCAGGCTCTGATATTCCTCCTGACCCTGAACTGAGACTATTCCCTCCGTGACTTCGTGGGACTGCCCGGAGCGTGATACGCTTGAAGTGGTGATGAGAGCCTTTCAGGAGCATGCAGTCCTCGTGCCAGTGCCAGACAACAGCCCCTCTCTCTCCCCCTGCAAATCTGCAGAATTTGCAGTTTGAAAGCAAGCTCAGCTGCTTGGGAAGAGAGGAGCTTCTTGGTGCAGAACACGCTCCAGCACTGATACCACTAGCCTGAGAATTTAATGGAGCTTCATCGCTTTTAGTCAGGGCTTCTGTAGGCTATTGCTTCCCCACTCCCTCCCAGTGATTTTTTTCCTTCTTTAACATGTTAATTTTCATGAAATGTTAAGGCAAAGCTTCACCTGCTGACTGGAAGTAACAGCACTGCAGCAAATGGTGAAAAATAACAGAGGTGCTTAGCTCAGCTGAATTCCCTTCCTCGCTGCTGTAAAATTAATTGTTATCATTATCTAGCTGCTTTCTGGACACCATCAACTTACCTGCTATGCACACAGGAGCAGCAGCAACAGCAGCTGGGCCTGACACGCAGCCCTGCCCTTGGTGTATTAAATCATTCTGATGTAATGTCTAACAAATCACATGATTCACCTATTAAACCTTTTCAGGGACATGGGCTTTGGCAGTAGGAAAGTGCTTGTAACAAGGCCAAACCCACAGAGGATAAAAGGAGCGTATTATGAAAACAAGCTATTGAAGGCCTGCATGCTAATTTGAGTGAATACATTTGGACATGTAAAAGCTTTGCTGTTTCTGTATAAAATGTTTCCAGTTTCTTACTTCCCATTGCAAAGCTGATTGAGGCAGCAGCAGCTTGCCACTTGCGTTCCAGGTGGCGCGATATGTCTCCTCGTGCACTAACTCATATAGGTCATTAATATGCTAAATAAGTTGTAGCCAATTGGCTCCCATGGTGACAGCTCCAAAAGCCTCATGAATAATCAATGGAGCACCTGGAGGCATGAAATTTTCATACAAAGAGTTTCTAGACTTTTGCATTAGGCTCTGAGCAGGCACAGACAAGTGATAGACATGACTGGCACTTTGAAGAGTTTCAAAAATAAGAAGTGTTATTTTAAAAGAAAATAGCAATCTTATTAAAATGAGAATGAATCTGAATCTCCATCTCTCTGAGTAATTCTAAGAAAGGCACCTAAATTGATTCCCTTGCCATCTTTTGGGCAGAAGAATGTTTTAGACTTGGTGAGGTAGACTTGGTATACTTACAGCTATTCTATATAATCTGCAAAATTCTCATCATGCAATAGTACAAATTTACATAATACTATGAGTTAAACAGTCCCATCTTCGGAAAATTAATATATAGTTACCACTTTAGCCCATTTTTCTACAAAACTGATATGACTGTAAATTCCAGGAGCAAACTCATGTGACCTGAATGACAGAGAGAATCACTGAACAGGCTCTCTCAATTATATTTTGCAAGGAGGAGTTTTTTCTTACACTGTTTTTATTTCAAGTAATTTCAAGTAATACATTATTTTGTATTGTCTCATAGATTATTTCAGAAGACTTCATGGTTGAAACAAGCAGGCTGCAGGCAGACCTCAAGAGATCCTTACAGGTTAAACTATCTGATAGAAAGCCAATTTGCACAGGGATTGTGGCAGCGAGATATTAGGTCCTGCCTCATGTTCTCCCCAAATAAGTTTGTGCCTCACATACTCATAGTACAGCGCCCAGCCTTTCCTCTTCCACTTTAGGGGCTCATATGAAAGAAGAAACAGAGCAGAGTGACCTGTAATCCATGGACTAGGTCTGATGGATAGGTGGTCTCCTGGAACAGTAGAGACATTATGGAACACTTAATTATGGTCTGTGCAAGCAAAATACAGGGCAAGCTCAGCAGAGCCCTTGTATAATGTTTTGGGAAAGAAGAAACTGGAGCTGTTCTGACCAGTTTGCATGTGCACAGGAATAACTGCAATAACAAAAATAAAGCAGCTCCAGTATTCTCTCTTCCACAGATGCCTGTCCAGTATAAGGAGTGCCTGAGGAGCTGCAGGAGCCTGTACCTCGAAAGCTTGTCCCGCAGTTTGGTTCTCTGGAAGAAGGCAGTTAGTACTGGCTTCTCAAGCAGATTCACAGAAAGAAGCAGGAAAAAACACCAGAATTTCATCTGTGCCTGACAAAATTTCCAGACGACTGCTGGGAAGGCAGTAACGTCCTCCAGACACTCCTTCTCGCATTACTATATGCAGTTTTCCAATCCCAAAACTTGCTCTGTAAATGTACCCTAAACTCAGCTGCAATTGGAATGTTTTGGATGAGATTCTCAGCAAAATATTTGTCTCCTTTGCCATCTATTCTAACGTCAGTCACTCTGGGTTGTCACTAAAAATGTTGGCGAGATTTGAGTGCTGGAATAGGAACAGCATCACAAGATCCCAGGTACCAAAGATTTGCTTGTGAGACAGATATAAATGTGTCAGAGACAATCCGAGCTGGCACAAACAGTGTTGGCTGAGTAACTTATCCACATTTTTACCTGTTTGAACACTTCTACCAACAGAAAGAAGAGTGTAACTATATTACCAACGTGGTAAAATATTGGACTACATATGAAGGGACACTCTTCCTTGTGGGATATTAGATTCTGTCCCCACCAGAACTTTATAAACCTTGCTAAAATCTTTCTTTGCTGTCTGTCCTAACAGCAACATGTAGCAGTGACAAACAAAACAGAGAGAAACTGTTACTGGAAAGTACTGTGTAACAACAAGGAAAGAGTTTATACATTTTTTTCTTTAAGTTTTAAATGAATACATGACCAAGCTCTCCTGCATTTGCTTGCCTTCACAACAGCCCTCAGGAGGGACTATGCTGCCTGACTCCAAGAGAAGTGCAAGTGGTGACACAGGCCAAGCATAAAATGGGGCACAAAAAACAAAGTGTGGTGTCTTACACAGGGTATTGGCAGTTTTGCCTTTCTTGTTTTCTAATTTAACCTGTTCTCGTCTTCTAGTATCACCTTTATAATAAGCTATTCTGTTCTTGCCTTGCACAACATTATTTTCTTATAGATATTTCATTGTATTTGGCACGCACAGACACACACAAGTTAACAAATGCACTTGCATGCATACACACACATATACATCTACTAGACAACTTCATGCTGACATCAACCACCAGGTAAAAAATATAGGAGCTGCCATTGCACATAATAATAATAGCCAGGTGTCCTGGTTTGCACATCAAGACCCTGACATCCTCCAGCACTTTCATTCAGAAAGGAATGAAGTGGAGATTTTCCATGTGACTCCCTAATGAGAAACTTAGTACATATACTAGCAGCAAAGGAATAACTTTGATTTCTGAGAAGAAATGTGTCTTTCTTTGCTGGAGGGAGAGAAATTGTGATGAAAAAGCCATCAAGAAGGAATACTATTTATAGGCTGTAACAATTAAAATAAAATACTTTGACTTCCTTACTGGAGGATAATGAAGTGAAAGATGTGATGTCCATTTTGAAAAGTGTGTGTCCAGAGCACAGTTTAGTAGTCTCTGTGAGTTTGCCCAAATATCACAAAGAGAATAATTTCCTAAGCAGGGTCCCCTCCAGGTCAATAAACTTAGCTCTTAGTAAAGTGAAAGGGTCCAGTGGAAGTACTGATTTGAATGGTATCCACACTATTTTACTGAAGACTTAATGGGCGTGGAGTTGTTCTGTCATGTGGATCCACATCTTAAGTGAGAAGAGCTTGAGGCAAGCAAGAGGTGGGGACTGGGCAGTGGTCACATCATCCCCCACTTAGCTTTATGAAAAGTGTTTAGGAAAACCAGCAAATATGGCTGGTTAGTTACAGGCTTTCTAAGACATAGCACAAGAACATCTTAAATGTCATGGAAGCCTAATTTTGCAGATGGTTCAAGAATTTTTCCTCACACATTGCAATTTCCACTTTTCCACAAATCACTAGTAAGGAGAAAGTTATCTCAGGAAGATTTATATGCTCAGAACTACTTCCTACACATTTGTATATGTAAGATTTTTTTCCCTCTAGCTTGCATTCATCTGTACCCCAGATTTATTAAATTGCGTAGTTTTGTTACCACAACCAAAATACATAATTTGGAATCACACATTGATTGTCTTTTTAAGGAATGAAATGTCAAAGTGCATATAAATAACTTTCCATTTGAAGATAAATTGCACAACTTTAAGTGAGAAGAATCAATAGTTGCAGTGACTGATGGCAAATTAGCAAAGTGATGAAATTCATGCATGACTTGTTATGGCTTCTGTACATGGGAATGCTTACAACTATAAAATATCCTTGTTTCTGCCTAAACTTAAATTCTACACTGTAGGAAAGAATTTTACAGGAGATAATTGCTAACAGATAAAAACATGACTTTGACATTTCAGACATGCATCTTTCTAAATTCTGTAAGAGCATTTGTAGTACCTAAGCAGCTATAAAACAGATTGGTGGCATCTTCTCTGACATATTTTATTTGTGAATTCTATCTGCTATACTAATGTAGTTGCAATACATTAGTAATGTTTTAATGCCTCCTGGATCACAGATGAAAACCTACCCGCATCAAAGACAAGAGAAATCCCAGTGCATTTAGTTGCATCAGAATTTCATTACCATATATTTGTAAAACCTCTTCTAATTGATGGTCCACTCAAAGTTTGAAGAGAACTGTAGTGATGAATAAACTGCACATTTGGTTGATATTTAGAAACACGTTTCTGAGTAGCAGGGTTTTTTTCTACATATGAACGTCAAAAAATATCTAATCAGCACCTTCTCTGCTCTATGAGGCTCAAGTCCTAGGGTCACCTTGGATTACAGAAAGAGCAGTTACCTTTTATGCTCAGAACCGGGACTGTGCTGCAGCTCTGTAGCAGGATGAGGTCCAGCCATTTCCACCTAGGAGATTCGCCAGCAGGAATGCCATCTAAGTAACCAGAGAATCAGAGCCAGCACGACTTCCTGGCAGAGTTAAAAAAAAGCAGCACTAACCAACAAATGCAAAGAATGAGGCTCTGCTATTGACTTTGACCTTTTTTCAAGCTATATGCTGGTAATGACTATACTTTTTGAAGACTTGAGATTTTTCATATAAAATCTCATAGTAGGAAAAAAGGAAGAAGAAGAAGAAAAAAGAAGTCAATATCTTAATAGTTTATTTGGTGATGAAATGCTTTTCAGCTTGAGGGCAGTGTGCTATGTCCATTCAGTTTCACTTTCCTCATTTCTCTTGAATTGCTATTCAGGCAGGAATATGCAAGCAAAAGAAGTGTTAAAAACCTGCAACTGCCTTGTCTAAGTTCCAGGCTCACTAAATTGAAAGAGAACCTGTCAAGCAATAGAACCTATCTACATTGAATGATGGCAGCCGTAGGGGATTTCCCTGTATGGTCATGATGTGTTTCATCAAAAGGCTACTACACACCACAGCTGGCAGAGGGAGATGGAAGATTTTTCACCCTACTTTTCATTAAAGACAAGCTTCCAAACGTGTGCAAATCAGGACTTCTGGGATATTTCTGTGGGAAAAAGGCACAGAAATTGCTGCAGTAGAAATTTCCTAGATCCATAGATATTTTCAATAATTACTTAGCTGCCATTTTAGTACACGAATGTAATAGAACCCAAAAATATGTTTTCTGTTAAGCAAGTCAAGATGTTACAAAACTGGTGAATCCACATAATCTTTGCCCTAAAGCAGCCTCAAGCCATCATGCACACCTTAGTGCACTGGATACTATTGAGCTTTGATACATTTCATTTCTTTTGACTCGGAGCAGTTTCAACTTTCAGCTACCATAGCACAATCTTTGCTGCAGGTTTTATGTCTGCCAATTACTGTTTTTGTGAGGGTTACTGAGTAAATATTGTAGTTTGCATTCATTTGCACATTTTAGAGTGTATTCTTATAGATAGTTTATAGAACAAAACCTACAAACATTTGCAAACAATCAAAGAGCTTACAGCTGTGAACCTCCTCACTGTGGAAGTACTTGGGGGACGTGTGGTGAGGTTCATATTGAGATGGATTCATGGTTTTTGATGGTTTTCAGATGGCTACAGTAAACATGTTCAGACAGCTAAACTGTATTTCCTAGGCTCCCATTAAACTTAGGGAAGAAAAATAAGTAATGAATCTAATCCAATCTAGGTGTCTACTTTAGGCTCAGGTCAGACATACTTTAAAGAAGCCTATCACCTCCCATTGCCTCAAAAGTGACCAAAGGTATTATCAAGATGTAGATGTCTGCCCTATAAACCTCTACATGTGAAGAGATGAATCCTCTCTGCGGGGTTCAGCACTTCTTGTTAATCAAAATCACAGAAAAAGACAGCGAGACGTGGATGCTTAGATGATGTATGTTCAGTGTTTACAAGGTGGTTTCAAAACATCATCTTTCTTAATTGCTTAGATAGTCATAGTAATGCTATGCTTTATTGTGATCTTTCTAAACATCACCATAAATTACTGTGAAGCAATACTTGAACTTTTGATAGCTACAGCAATTAAGTTAAGCAGAATTTTAAAATATAGAGATATATTTAGAAAAATGACAAGAATATTCTAGAGCTTTGTCTGCAGTGTGGGTTATTCCTGGATGTCAACTTATGCAATGACATAAATACTGCTTTAAAAGTGTCATTTAAGCAACCTTAGATATGCTTATGTAAGATAAATTTTGTGTCAGTTGTTTGCTTGTCACTATTGACTATTACAGTAAATGCTATTTAAAATCTACTAATTCTGGAAAATATTTAATCTTCTATGCTTCAAAGGATAAAAATCTCTAATAAGAGGCAACTGAAAAGCTGACCCTGGAAGCAGCTTTTATCAGAATCTCTTGATTTTTTTTTTAAAAAAAAAAAACACCTGTACTGAAATGGGGTGAAATGGACTGAATTATTGGAAGGACCCTAAAATGCTGAACTGTTTTGATTCAGTCTGGCAGTGTGCATGCAAAACTCATGTATGTCATAGGCTTCAGAAATCACAGCAATCACAGCCTGCCATCTAATTTGACCAAACTAGTCACCTATATTTCTTTCCATTTGTTTCCATTTATGATGGTTCCAGGAAGATTAATATGTTTGTCAGTAGTCACTTTTCCATCTTTGGTCCCCCTTGATTTATATTTTCCAATAGAAGACTTCTAAGTATATACAGTATGCTGCTGTGCACAGGTTGCTTTCAGCACACTCAGAAATGAAGGTATCCACAAATCTTGCTACAGAAGGCATGTCTGGTATTAGCTGTCTGTGGACAGATGGCCTTCTCCATTCTCTCACCATATTATGAGAAGAACTGCATGTCAACTTCAAATAGATTGGCATAGTGTGCGGCCACAGCTGGAGGAGCCACTTGAACAAGTCCTGTTGCCAGGATCTCCCCCCATGCAAAGGACCAGTATCTGCCATTCTGGCACCCAGCCTGGCAGAGCAGCTGCCGAGGGGCTGCGTTACGCCCCATGGGCTGTCTTGGGAACGGAAGGGATATGAATCCTCTTTCCTTCAACCCACAGTTAGCTGCCTTGAAAATATTTTGTTATGTTTCATGTTTCAAATAGTCGTTTTCTACTCATAAACAACAACCATGGTTGTTTCATTAACACTTCCAAAAAAAAAAAAAAGGTGTATATTTTTGTCATATTCTGAAGAGTTCTTAATTCAGACATTAAATAAAAATAATTAGAAAACATGAAATATTCAGTAGATGTATGTGGACATCTCTTGAAATCACTAAAATGCTCTGACTAAAGTATCTGCAATTTTGTTGGACAGTGTTAAATGAAGCTGACATTTTATTTAGGACTTTTTAAAGTGAAATTGATCTCCTTTTACATATTTCACTTCACTTTAAATGTTCTCTAGCTTTTTAATATTTTTTTCTTTTTTCCTCCTGAGAACTTTTATTCCATTCCTGTTGTCTCCATTCCTGCTAGTTTATTTGATAAAAATCTCATCTCCAGCATAGAAAAGCAGCGCAGATGCTCACTGGCCATCAGAGGAGAGCATCAGCTGCAGGGCACAGGGATGAAACCCATCTCAGTGGGTCAAAAAGCGCTGATCTCCGGACCACTGTCCAGACAGAGGTGCGTCACTGCCTATGGGTATGGAACATACAGCAGGACATATTGTGGAAGACTTCATATGGGATGCTTAAGGAAGGAACCAGTGGTGGGGAAAGGGAGGGATCAAAGTCATTTGAGAAGGAACAAATGTCAGAACTAGAGGGATAAGGGGATCATAAGGGTCAGCAGCACATACACAGGCTGCTGGTCAGAACACTTGTCTGGCTGTGCCCTGCGCCTGCTCAGTACAGTCCAGCCTGTGTTTCCATTAAAAATCCTTTCTAACTATTTTTGTGCATGAGAGACTGTCTATTCTGTGTATGCATGCATGTGGAGGTCTGAGTGCCAGCAACTGGAGCCAGTGCACACATCACAGGGCCCTGTGGCTGAAGTGCCATCAAGAGGATCGAGGGTCTGAGTGTATGATCTCTAATGAATCCAGTGGACTGGCGCATGAGTAAGTGCAGTGACCTGGGATCCAAGAGTGTGTGTACATGAGGCAATGGACAGCAAGGACCTAGGGGCAGCTATACCTTGTGTGGGCAGCTATGTGCATGCGTATGTGTGTAGTGCATACGTGCATTTGTGCGCCTACTGGCAACACGTGTTCAGCCTCACTACTAGTAGGGCTTTGAGGAAATGGAGCTGCAGCACCCTTGGCCTACCAGGTTCAGCAAGCCCCAACAATTCTGAATGTTTCTGTGCTGAGCAGAAGTATATAAAAATAAGAGTTATAAGACCATGCTAACATCTTAATTCTCCAGAGCCACATTCTCACTGGAACAAGAGGACAATCTTGTGGATCAAAAGTGCTGGAAGAAGGTCAGGAAAACATTTCTAATTGTATTATATACATACTCCCAAGACAGTTGTCAAGGTTTTGAGCCATGAAAAAGTCAAAGGAATTCCCAAACCATTTGCAATCTGAACAACACAAGCAGGGATCTAGCAGCCCACAACTCTCCTCAACTTTTCTTAATTTTAATGAGAGAAGTATAGCACTAATCAAACAACAACAATAACAACAAAAACTATTAATATAAGCAGAAGAGCTATGTTTGTTAGTTTATCCCCAACAACTCCCCTCACCTCTGCTTATTTCCAGGACTCTCTCATCTTCACACAGCTGTCATCACTGCTGCGGGACTTGGCAGAGACCAGGGAAGATGCTGCCAGTCAAAGGAGGAGGAACGCAGTCTCCAACTTCTCTGGCCAAAGTGGAGATGCCATTCAGGCCTCAGGTATCATTGTCCACAACTTTGTCTCCAAGTGGAGCACAGCAAGCTGGAAATCAGAATTAAACAGGTATTGATCCCTACACAGCGAGTCTGTTTCACTGGGAGTTTCTTTGAGGTAAGCAATCTGTAAAACATTTATATTTAATAAAATAGAGAATGATAAAACTTGCTTCATCAACGTTTCTCTGAATAGCTATATTTGTAGTCCTTAATTAGAGGGAAAATATAATTTAGTAAGAAGGGCACACTTGCAGTCCTTCGCAGCCTGGTGCACGCACAAGACATCAGAAGGACCAAGGAGGGAGGCTGTGCTCATGACACATGTGTTCTCATCATCACTAAAGCATGCTGAACGAGGCTATCATCTTTAGAAAAAATTATGTGTCCAAACATAACCAACCTGAGAATTTTACAGGCTATTGGAATGTAGGCAAATTTAATTGGCTTCTCATAGTAATACCAACTTACACCAATAATGCACAAATATTCCTTCTCCTTCCACCCGTAGGCACAGACTTGCCATGAATAACGATGCAACATATTGCTGTCGGCATTGCTTTAATTATTTCCCTGAGTTTCCCCTTGTGTCTCCTTATAAAACTTACCAATATAATCAGTTATGGCTGAGTTGTAAGTTTGCAGATTTGGAAGTTAAGACCTTGTTATAGGGTCCTCTAAAAGAGCAGACACACTGTGGATGTAGTTAAAATGAATGGTGTCTGCTTTGAAGTATGCAGTAGTTAAGATATTTATGACAGATATAGAGCAGCTGCATATTACACAGTGGTACAGCCACCCCACATGAAATGTCCTGAATGTATTTCATATTCAGCAGTTTTTATGTGTGGAGAGCAAAAGGGCTGAAAACTTAGTAAGTCTGTCCCAGTGGCTGCTGTTAGCAGATAGGATTGAAAAACACCCCTAAGGTAATACAGTTTTCTAGTATAGTCTAGTTTACATTATAAGGAAGAAAAAAAATTACATTTCTTTAATGGTTAGCACTTGCCTTGAACTTGTCTGAGCATACTGACTTCAGTGATTCTCTGGACTGGCAGAGTATATTTTCACTGGAGCTCATTACAGAGCTGGGCTGTGTCAGAAACAATGTGGCTTTATGTAAAGACTTGAAAGAAAAGAGGGCAGTGGGTTTGCAAGCCAGCTCAAGAAAGGCACTCAATGCAAAGGGGCAAGTGAAGAAGATGCTATGGAGACAGTTACAAGAGAATTTAGCACATAAAAATATGTGAGACAGTACACAGAGCATATATATGTAATATTCATAAGACTGTCTTTTAGACACACTTTTCCTCTAGATTTTGAAGCTGTCTGAAATCTGCAGACTTTCAAACCACTTAAATATAATAAAGCCTGCACTGATTATATCATGATTGCTGACATTTGGTGTCTGTCAGTCTGAAATAACTTTTCCTCCTTGCTATAATTTCCTCTAAAAAGCAAAGCAGAGTCAGTGATTTTCCACAAAGCTCTCTCCCAACAACTCCTGCCTTAACGCCTTGGTGGTTTCTTTCAGAGGTCAAATACTATTTCTCAAAATCTTCTCTTTTCTCTCCATTTTTACTGCATTTGTTTGTCTGGTGCTTCTATGTCTGATGCTCTTGACTGACAAACTAGAGTGCTACCTAGATATAAAAGAATGTTATTAAAAAATCTTAAAAAGATCCTATTAATATTTTATTAGCATTTCTTTTCTTCTTGAGACTGAGTGACAGCTTACCCAAGATAGCTGATTTAATTATTTTTTCAACCTGTATTCCTCCTGTCACTGTCTCTTCCAGCATCAATCCAGTCAGATGTTTTTCTTTATTATTACCATAAGGCCTCAGCAGCCTATAATTACTCCAAAGAATTTCTTATCTTTTATTTCTAAAGCTCAGATTTTCCTTTTTTTTTTTTTTTTTTTCATTTTCTTTCTTTCTGTTTTTTTTTTCTTTCTTTCTTTCTTGATATTTTGGTGAGATCTGTAATTAACCTTGCAGCTGTTGATAGTCTACTCAAGCCTGCAACTATAACACTCAGCATAGTGTCTTTCAGCCCTCACCCCCTCCCCTCCTTGCTTCACTGCTCGTGAAGGGCTGGTGACAGTGAGGATCTTCTCCTCCCCAAAGCCATGAATGAAATGCATGCAACAAATTCCCCTTGGGATTTCTAGGTTTAATGCTAAGGTAATTAAAAATCCTGCTCCCAGAGCAGTGCAGCCCGTGGGTTCCCAGGGTTTGCACATGGCAGGTCTGTAGAGAAGACTGTGACACAGCAGTGGCATGGTAAGGGAGCTGGCAGGTGAGAGGGGACCATGCCTGAGCCCACAGAAATCAAATGTAAATAATTGCATAGATTACACGACTCTGCTGCATCCCCTGGAAATGAGCCTGCGCCTTCCACTCAAGAGGTGGAATTAAAGAAACAGGAGCGGAGGCGTTTCAGGTCTGTGATGAAAAATATATAATAAGGCTACCCTCTAGGTACATTGCCTTGTCATTAGATACAAAAGACTTCTTTCAGGATACTGCATTAGTTTCCTAGAATTCTGACTTGTAAGCAGAGATAAATGCAAAGGTAGTGTTTCCAAGATAATGGTCCTTTCTTGACTTTCACAGATTTACAGCTGCCTTGGGCTGCCTCTTCAACATCACTGTGCCAGGAAGGTCTCTGAATTATTTCTTCCTGAAAAGAAGAAAACTCTACCCAAACAGAACAAATCAGAAATGTATTTAATGATGATATTATTTCAGCATATTAAGACCTCTATTTATCCTTTTCCATAAAATATTGGGAGGAAATCTGTCTTTCAGTCCCACAGAGGGCAGAGAGGTCTATGCTCTCAGTATTCATATAAAGGCTTTTTTTTTACAGTGACCTCCACGGCGACACGCAGAGGTCGTCCATTTTATGAGTCACAGATCTTTCAGGCCTTTCAAAACCTCAAGTGCGAACTCTTGAGAAGAGATTATGTATTTTGAAGTGCTACGTGTTATGATTTTAAGTAAGTCATGACGCAGCACAGAGCTGAAACTCCTCCACTTTCTTCTGGTGTAAAAGGCAGAATAAACCAGCATCCAGATTCATTATTTGTGCATTGCTGCCTAGCCTTTAAAGCTGATGATGGTTGGTAAAGACACTTAATATAACGGCATTTTTAAAGGCAGTTGGCACACCACATGTACGCTGAGCTAATCCATTACCAAATTCACTGGCTTGGTTTCAATGACTTGGCTTCTGAGAGACTGATGAGGAATATTAAAGCTGGGAGCAACTGAAGCAAGGGACAAGAGCCACCTCCATTACTTTGAGCTGTTTAACTGCAGTCAAGGCTGGTGGTCTGTGTTCTCCATACTCTCTGTGAAAAAGGCATTTGCATCCATCCCATCCTGAGATAAATGCTTAAAACAGATGAGTGCTTCTGAAGATGCCTGCCTTCATCGTAGGATTACTGCATGCATCTTGAATAAGAAGCAGAGATTACATGCTCACCTTTTGGCCAGGTAATTTTACATATGGTTAGCCTTTCCCAGGAAACTAGGTGAGATCCAGTGTTGAAATTCATCTGTCTTTCATGTACCAAACAACTCAACTGACATTTATATATTTCTGATACAATAATACATGTAAACGTATCTCAGATAACATCTGCAAAGTCCTTCAAAAGAATCCCAAACAGTAAAGCAAAATAAAAATTACCAAATGTTAAAAAGTTCTTTTCAATGTTATTTTAAAAAAGCAGACTGAGCAAAATCCAAGAGCTCAGTTTAAAACAGAACTGTTCTTTGAGGAGCATTTGTTGTACTCAGCATATTCATATCAATATAGTTGTTCTTCTAAAAGAAGAGTAAGTATAAAATATCTTGTCATATCTTGCATCTCAACATGTGCCAGGAAGCAAATTTATTAAACTCCAGTAATCTTCCCTTACTGCTGCTCAGGAAACAGGAGCTAGTAGAAACTCTAACCCCGTTGACATTCATGGTAACCCACAGTGGGCATAAAAATGTCCTCTGTCATAATACTAACCTGAGATTATGCTATACTTCACTGCATACTGCTGCTTAGCTATGAAGTGATTAGAGAGTGCCCTTACTAAGGCATCGTTTGTCTAGATGAATAGGAAATAACTTTCTAAATCAAAGGGAGCAAAACGAGAACTCCAAACTGGCAACTGAACTGGATCACACTTCTGTCTTGCCAAATTTCTTCCATTCTGTGTTGCTCGTCCAGGTACCTCTAACTCATCTTTTCCTTCCTCCCCAAACTGTTATCTCTGCCTGAAAGACTGCTTTGTTCCCTTCTGTCAGAACTCTTTTCTTTGTCTGTGCTGGAATATCTTCCCTGCTCAGGTCCAAACTGTTTTTGAAAACAGTTGGCATCAGAGAAAAAAACGGCAAAGATAATCGTTTCGACATTGTCAAAAAACAGGGACAGTCAATGAAATTATCAGGCAGCAGGTTGAAAACAAACCGGAGGAAGTACTTTTTCATAGAGCATATAATTAAATTGTGGAACTCATTGCCACAAGATGTTATGAAAGCCCAAAGAATAAATATTTTTCAAAAGGAACCAGGCAAATACATGAAGGACAAGTTCATCAGTGTCTACTGAAAGCAGTTCTCAGATCTGACCTTTCCTTGAACACCATAGATTACAGTTAAAAGCAGTTTTTTGGAATAGATAGATTTTTGTTCTGACTCAATGTGGCCATTCTTATCTTCTTATGCTCTTGAGTGTGCAGTGAAATGCGGCTATCTCGAACCAAATATATGTCTCTTCTCTCTGGCAGACCCTAGTGGTTTTAAACCCATATAAGAATATATCTTATGTATACAATATGCATCAGTTTAATATTGTTATTGCAATCCACTGGTTCCTCTTCTGGTGTAAGCTAACATTCTATCTGATGAAGTCCTTACCTTCAAGCACTATCTTGAGTCGGTTGGAAAAAATGATTTGGTAGATATGCCAGTAAAGATATAAACAATACTTTGAGGCATCATGGTCAGGAGAAAGACATAGCTCTCTTGCCTCCTGGATTACCATGACTGCAGAAATGACATCAGGATTAAAGGCAAGGAAAATCACAGACTGGATTTAGACAATGCCAAGATTCAAAGACTCAGTGATCAAAGAAACCAATTACATTTTTGGCCACAAGAGTATAAGCTCAGGGTAGGATCCTTCCTTGATGCCTGTTTTCTACTGTTTTATCCATTTATCCTGGTGAACTACAGAAAGTGAAATGTGTAAGAAAAAAAAAAGTGTTTGAATCTGTTATCACAACAAAACTAAAACATTGCTTGTTAGTGGTTTCAGAAATACTAGTTTTATCTTCCTATTTGTCAAGATAATTCCTTGGAAAAGCTCAGAAGTGGATGTGGAGAAAGATACCTCAGTCTGCTGAAGTCTGCGCTTTAGTTTTCTGACTCCAGATTTCAGAGGCAGGAGGATACATAGTCTGTTGGCTGAAAGGTCTTTTGTGATTTTGCCATTGCTAGTACTTCAGTGAAAGGAAAACACATATCATGAACTACTGACTACAATATATCCATTTTTTTCAAGCATTCTTCTACATTGCTTTTTGTCAATAAATTCCATTACATTTTCCCCATATTTCAGGGGGTCCTAACTACCCATCTTTTATTTAAAAGTAAACTCTAACAAAGTTCAACTTCCACAGCAGTTCCTGTAGCTTAAACGTTATTATTATTAATACCATTGTTGACCTTTAAAGCCCATTCAGATTTCCAGTTTGTGGGGTTTTTAATCCATCTCAGTAAACAGAAAGGCACAATCTTTCTTCCAAGGACGCTGCAGACTGGAACAAGATTGTAGAAGTTTGAGACAGGAGGGTTTATAAACTGTGAGTCTGAGAGGTGATGGAGAAGGAAAGAGGCAAAAATAGGTTCATGGCCACATGTGTGTACATTATATGCAGCTTCGTGCTTCAAATTGTGGGAGGGGAGAATGAGGAGACTTTAAAGCAATAAGTAAATGCTTGCTGTGCTTTGCTATTGTTGCTCTGCAGTGTATTCGAAGCTTGATTTCTGGTAGCAGAATTGTGTCCTGAGGTGCAATTTGCACAGGGCAGTAGCCTTTTGAATTAGATCTACAGCTAGGCTTTTAAATGCAAAAGTGCATTCATACAGTTCCATTCTTCTGTCTGGTTAGCTCCTCTTAAAAGTCCTGTTATATATAGTGGTGCCTTGGAATTGCTGCTCAGTTTTAAGCCTTAAAAATATTAATATTAGTGACTCATTAGGCTCATATCGGCTCCTTAAAGGCCTTCATCCTTACACCTATTGTCAACTTAGTGCAATGAGTTTAACTTAGTTTAGTTGATATTGGAAAGTCAGGGACCACTTCGGATCTGTTGCACGGCCTCTTGAAATTTCTACTGTTTTATCTAACAGAGACAGAAGAAAAATAAGTTTCCTAATCTGTACTGTAGCTTTCAGGAGGAAATATGTTTTGGTTTTACACATTTAGACTGAGATCCATCATCACTTGCATTATGTTAAAAAACAATTATTCTGTTTTTTACTCTGGTTTAAACAAGAGCAGAATATGGAAAGGTAGATTATCTTTTAGCTTGTGATTGTTTATTACAACATCTTATAACAAGGTTGGCTTAGTTTCCAGTCATGTCCCACAACTGTTTTGTTGCCACTCAGTTGCCTTTATTAGAATTTTAAGAAGCTTATTATTATAGTTCTGCAAAATATGAATTTCTTACTTGTTTCACCGGCCACAGACCAATTCTGCTAAGCTGTTCTATATGCCAGGGAGATTTTTTTTTGTCCCCCAGAAATAAAAACTCCAGAAAATAAAGTGAAATTTCACTGGAGAATTAATTTCAATGTATCACAACATAAGAAGTACCTTATCTGATAAGTGTAAGTGTGCTTTTCTTTTTTCAGTAGCAGCTAGCCTCAGCCTTCTTCAATTTACAGATCTTTTCTTTTTTTCTAATAAGTCATAAATCCCTGAAAAGCACATGTAAGCTTTTTTATTATTTAGTTACCTTTCACATCTTTTAAGAAATCACTCCCAGACCACACAGAGAAAACCACTTTGCTGTAAGAAAGATAAAGCTGCTCCAACAGCAGTGTATTGCTGCTGTTCAAGGCTATCACTGTCTTTTATCTCAAGTTCTTCTCTAATTCCCATTTCACACGTGCTTATTACTTCACTGAAGCCTTGTTGTACCTCTGTGGAGACTTCCACCTGCACCAGCTGTTGGATGAAAACATGTAGGTTCTGCAGTGCAAATGCCCACAGGAATGAGCCTCCTGCCCCTCCATGTGCAAGCAGCAGGTTGGTTGTCACCCAGTGGCAAAGCTCGCATGTGAACGTGCCACTGCTATGAGATGGTGTTTCTGCTGCACTGCAGTTACTGCTACATTCACAGTTCATCTCCAGGCTCATTTAGCCAGTGATCTTTGTTGCATTTTCTCCATAGGGAAACTATCCTGATTTTTTTTTAAGTGGATCTTTGCCCCCTAAGAGCGGAACTGAAACTCTTTATTTTCACCTAAAGGTCTTCATTTTCAGTGCTTTTGTTGCCTCTATTTAATTCTTTTTCTTTTTTCCCCAAAAGGACATTAAACAAAACAAAAACAAACAAACAAACAGTGTTAAGGCAGCAGGCAAAAAAAAAAAAAAAAAAAAGTACCTAAAGGACTTTAAACATATGTTATACATGATAGCAACAGCTGTAGCTCTGTTGACAGTATAATACCACTGCAATCCCCAGGATATAACTCAGATTCTAAATTTCAGGCTGCAGAGGAATGGTACTTGAAGATGCTTGAAAAGAAATATGTTTGGACCCACTGGAAGGGAAGAGAAAGTTTAAGTAAAACAAAGAGGAAATACGCTGGGTGGTCCAGTACAGAAACCACAAATACAGATTGACTAAAAAATTTAGAAAGTCAGTACCTCCACAACAGTAAACATTTTCAGCTGACATACACACTTCATTAATACACACTGCATTAAGTTTTCAAGCTTTATTTGCTTCTAGTGCTGTTAGAGACTGAAGCATCGTAACCCCATGGTGAAGGCTCTTCCTTTTCTATTGGTATGGAATCAACAAGCAATGAATACATGCTAATATACAGGTGGAAAAATAATATCAATGATATAACTGAAAAATATTGAAATAATAAGATCTTCCTTTTCTTCTTCTCTTCTTTTGCAATAAGCAACTATTAAAAGTAGTTCCAAGACACTTTGGAACACTATTTTAAAAAGAATGAGTTATAAAATTTACTCGTTTCAAGAAATAACCCTGTAGACCTTTCTCTAATTTCCACTGTGAATTAAAGTCCCAGCTAGTTTTACTCCTGAAGATAAAATTCTATAATAAAATTAAACAATTGTCAGAACAAACTCTTTCTTAACTTCTACTAAACTCACTGGTTTTATGGGACAAGGAATATTCAGAAAAGATCAGTATTTCTGTGTCATCCTTAATAATGTCTGCTCTGTTTCATCTCCATACTATGGTGACCCAGCTAGAGTAAGAGGAACCTGACCAGTAATTACTATACACTATATAGAATGCTGCCTAGAAACAATGCCTGGGTCAGAGCAAAGGCAGTATTGAGGGCTTTCACGTTATCTACCTGCCAGAACAACCCTGAGGCTGCCTGTGAAGACCTGTTCTAGAAGTTCAAGTGCCATCTGTGTGCTGTAGAGCACTTGGATTCTCTTAACCTGTGTTCTGATAGTCTATGCTTGGTCTCATGGCAGCTCTGTCACCTGATCATCACAAGCTGGTCTGAATTTCTCCTTAGAAAGGCAGAGGACAAGTGAGATGATTGTGGAAATCCTTGTTTAGCCTTTTTATGCTAAACATGTCCCATGAAGTTCGTATCAGCCTCAAACTCTTGCAAAGGGAATGAGCCAGTCATATCAGGCTCTTATTTTTCTCTCCAGTGGAAAGAAACAGGCAATTATAAGAGGTTGGTTCATCTGACGTACATTAGATGTCTGCTTTAAAATGAGATGAATCACACTGTGGAAACTCATATTATGAAGTTATTGTAAGAAGGTTTATCCAGGTGTTAATATCAACATTGTAATTTTTTATCATTTTTCAGAAAAATCCCACCTTAGAGGGGGTTCAGAAGGAACCCGTCAGTTAGGTTAACCAAATATAGGTGGAGACAGACCCAGTGATAGAGGTAGAAACACAGACTGAGAGAGATTGAGTTAAGCACCAGGCTCGGGCCCTCCGTGTTGCCATTGATGTCCACAATAATCTGTATTTGAAAACAGAACAACCTGCAAGAAAATAGATATTTATCTGATCCTAACTTGTTCCTGATTAGTAAAAGTTATGGTATACCACTGTAATCATATAGTTGCTACACAACAAGAAAAATCACAGCACCTGAATGACAGATGTGGGTCACTCTATAGATAATCAAACAGGTAGACATATTGGGTCAGGACCTGGAGATTTACTACACAGAAAACCTGCAGTTCTCTTAAGTATTTTTTCCATTTTTCTATCATCTTCACTATTCTCCTTTCCCCCTGCTCCAAAGAATGGTGGTTAATGCTCCTATTAAGACTTCCTTGCTGCCCTGTTGGCCCACACAGAAAAATTTTGATGAAAAATAAAATATCTGACACATACTTTTTCACATCTCAGCTAGGTCAAGCAGCCCAAACTCAAATACAAACAGCCAAACTCAAAATCATTCCCTTAATCCCCAGGACTTCCAGGTATTTGAAGTTCTTTTGTGCATGCTAGCTATACAGAGAGATACTCTTTCCACCTAAATGTTCACCAAGTGTAAGCAAAAATAATAATTATATAGCAGATAACTATATAATAAATTTGCTGCTATGCCTTCACACTCTTTTGACCTCTGGTAAATATAGGACTTACCCTGAAGTTTTTATTTTGTTTTCATTTGTAGTTGAGCCTGGGTTGAGGCTGAATGGGCTGCAAAAGCTTGCCAACACATAGTAAATTTAAACATAAATCATTGTAGGGGAAATGCTCAGGCAAACTTAAGCTTGTCTTTCAGGAAAGAAACTTTACAAGACTGAGCTTGCTGGCATAAATAATGTTCATCCCCTCTTGAATTATTTTTCTTGTTTTTCTTTTCCTTTTTTTTTTTTCCATGAGAATAGTTAAGTTGCAATTTTAATGCTTTTAGTAAGCTTCTGGAAATCACTATCAGAACATTATTTACATCTTGAAGCCAAACTGTGCCTGGAGAATTTCAATCACATCATTTTTATGAGATTCTACAAACTGAATGCTGAAAAGTCTTCTGAGGCACTTCTCTTTAAAGCAGAGTAGGGAGCAGAGGGGAGGTGGGAACTGGGAAAAAGAGAAGAAACTCTGCAGTGCAAATGCATGTCTCAGTTTTTGGTAATAGTTATTCCTCAATGCATCTGTATTAGCATGGTATCCTTGCAGTTGATTTGATTTGGAATAGCATTTTATATAACCTATTCACTTAAACTCAGTTTTATTTCACAGAATCCATGCTTAATCTGACCTTAATAAAAATAAAATGTTAACAAGTGAATGCTAAAATGTACAGAATATTCTCCAGAACTGTGGAGACTGAATGTTCATGCCTCATATTCCATACATAGTGGACTAATCATTTATAGCTGTATAACAAGCTGCAAATCATTAATCTAAGCTAGAAGAAAATGAAGAAATGATCTTAGCATTTGAATTTAAGAGAGAAAATTAGTAGTGTCATGCTGATCAATGTGTAAGAGCTGTGACAAAAGCCACTGTTGAATTGTTAGTTGAACATAAAGTGATGATTCTAACATGAGCAAGTTGCTAGTAGATATTTCAGATCATGCCAGTGTAGACTGTGACACATTCATCTCATCATTCCTGTTTCTATTATTTGCAGGAAGAGAAGAGTGAAAAAATAAGCTAGGCAGAAAAAATAGTTCGAGAATGTCCAGGCGTTTTGTCATTCTTAAAGAACTTTCTCTATATATTTTATTAAAGTTCTATGGCTTGCTAATGGAAGGAAGTTAAAGTTGCAAATGACATTCTCTTCTTAAGTAATCTTTCCAATCCCATTAAAGTCAATGGAATTGCATGAAGTAACTAAAAGCAAAATTTGCCCTTATATATCCCTCCCTCTAACTAGCAGCAGAGACGAAGTCCTGGCAGAGATTAAAGCTGTATGTCTTTCCCAGGTGGGGCCTGATTGGATGGATTCAAATTAAATGTTGTTACTTCTATTTTTTTTTTCTGTTAAGCTATTTGATTGTGAGGTAACTGATGAGCCTGTCTGACTACTGATATATTAAAACTGGTAGCAATATTTCAGAGCTGGTTATCTTTTATTGAAGACTGATAAAAACTAATCAGTGTAAGTGGGAACAGGTAAAGACACACACACACAAAAAAAGGAAACAACATATCTTATCAACAATAATGCTTATTATTCTACACCTGCAGTCAAAGCATTCTACAAACGTTACATAATTAACCATTGCAGTGATTCTTTGGCTTCATAAGTACTTTATATTTCCTTTCCAAATGTATTTGTGTTTTCACACAAGAAGAAAGCAAAATGCAAAGTGTTTTGAAGAAAGCAAAATGCAAATATATACTGCAGCCTTAACGAAGTCATTGAAAGGTACGGCCGCGGCCACCAATTGATCGGCCCTGTGATTACCCTTGCCCAGACCCTGAGTCCACATGTGACTCCTGATGTGTATCACAGCATACGGGCACAACCGTTGTTGCAAAGCAGTTTGCAACCTGCGTAAGAGCTCATTCAACCGCGGATTTTTAACATCCCGGACCCTCGCCCCCTCTATGCGCGTAACAATTCCAGCAACATATAAAGAGTCCATGACCAGACTGAGCCGCTCATTTTGCCATCTAAGTACCGCCCAAACCACCGCAGCCAGTTCCAGCGTTTGTAGTGAGTCCCCTGCTTCTGCTTCTGGTGGTAATGCCATTCCACTCCTTCCATCCAGGTGATAGCTGCTCGTCGTGATTTCTTCCCCGCATCCGTGAAGGCGGTGACTGCGTCCGCTAATGGTACTTCACTTCTTTTATGTGGCATAATCCACTCATTTCGGCTCACCCATTGTGTCCAACATTATATGATTTCCTTCTCTGAAGTGTTTCTATCATTTTTGAATGAAAGGCTTGGCAGTTCTCACCAGAGCCACAATAATGCTTTTCAGGCTGCAACTGCTTCATGTTCAGCTCATTTGGAGCATGGAAGAGACCATGCTGTCTTATGTGTAGTCTGAAGGTTCTCTTGGATCAAGTCAGGGAAAACCTTGCTTACATCAAGCCAGGACCTCTGAAGCTTTCAGCCACCCTATCATTCAGTGAAACTAAACTTAAGAAAAGGGAGGCTGCGTGCTGTTAACTGTGGACTTGGAATAGCCCACGTTATGCCAGATTGCAATAGGTTTTCCCATTTCTGAGACTAGAGATGGCAACAGAACTTCTCTGCTCCTCACCCCAGTTGTTGGGATATAGGTCTTCTCATCAGGCCTGTAGCCTCTAGAAACTTCTTTCTACCAGAGCCATGTTATCCTATTCAGTCATCCAGCAATGAAAGATGGGTAAAGTCAAAAGGTCTTCCTCCAGGTCCACTCCATAAGCACTTCTCCACATAAAGGCTCTCCAAAGAGGGCCGGAAGTTCTGTCAATTAGATGATACTGCTATTACTTGTTATATAATTGTTGACCAGTTGCAAGGGGACCATTCCTTTAGCAATCCTCATGAGACCTCTGAAGAAATAATCTAAGCCAGGTACTCATGCATAAAATTACAAAGTTCTGCTGTGGATCCAAGGGAGAACCGTAGGGAGACTGGGAAGGGAGAAGAGTGCAATATGTTGTGCCTGTCTATGTACTGATGTATTTGCTTTTAGTAATTTCACAGATACATCTGAAGCTCATCCTGACCCTGGCTGCCATTTCCCATCATTGCTAGTTGCTAGCAAGCCCATTGACAGCACGGCAACCATTAGTGAAGCCAATTATTCTGGGGCGGGTACACTGATCCCAGAGGAACATGGACACACAGCTCAGCTGCCATAACACCAGCTGTACAGAAAGGATGCACGTCACGGTTCATTTTTAGAAAAAACAGAAGGAAATGGACTGGCAGTTGCTATTGATAGAGGTCTTCCTTTCTTGTTCCGTTCTTCTTTATCTTGAGCAGTAAACTACAGCCAACAGTCTTTTTACAATGAATCCTCCTTTCTCCAATCCTGACTTTACCAGAAGGGTTCCTAGTAAACTACTGCTACCCCCAAAGAAGATGCTATGTCTCTACCCCACAAATCAGTAATACAGCTGGTAATGTCAGGTTGAACAAAATAGGTAGGCACATGTATTTCTCATTTTTTGTCATCAAAACACCTCTTTAGTATACTGGCGAGTAGGACTAGTGCTTTCTTCAGACTGGTTGATCACAAATCTGTTTCCAGATCAGACTGTACTCTATTTTAAATTAATCCATATATACATATTTTAAAACATATGCATGTTTGATATTGATTGGGTCATTCTAAGTGACTGTACTACCGGAGGCTGGAGTCTGTATATTTTTCTCTCTCACAGACCATACTACAAAGCACGGGTACAGAGGACCCAAGCTGGCTCAGAGGTATGTCTAGGTAACAAAGATATGGGAGGAGAGCAATTGCTGAAATGCACTGGCTGCCTGCACAGGACTTTTAATTGTCTGGCCTTATAGATGCTTTTCATTTTGCATGTCTGACCCTATATTAACCCCACAGATGTTATAAATGAGAGGGACTGGGTTCACAAGAGTAATGGATCATGGAGAGAGATATTGTTATTTATAGCATGTGTGTGTGAGGGAAGAAAGGGGAATTTATTTATTTTTAATAGCTGTGGTGATTGGGAGAAATGATTTACAGCTTATCTGTGTATAATTTTATAATAGGAAGAGGTGAGGGGAGGATTCAGGAGGGATGTAGTTAATATTTCTGTACTGTTCACGGAGGAGGAATTTTAGAGAAGTCTCTCAATATATGTTTTCTTTATTTCTATCATGAAGAAGATTTTAAAAAGGCTTGTTTTTATCTAGTGTGTCATGTTTGTGTACAGTCTAGTTAGTTGTTAACATGATGGCCATGAAGGTTAAAGAAGTGTGCATGTGGCTATGCTTTGCTAGCCCTGACTTACACATGCACACTTGACTCTGGCTTCTGCACTCCTGTGCTATTGCTCCTTAAAGATATTGCTAGAGCTCGAGCATGTTCAAAGACCCTACAAGTCAGCACACCATTTCAAAATGTAACCCACGTCTCTTTCTATTAAAATTCATTCTTAACAGGATTAATGCAACGTTAATCCTGTAGCTACTGGTACACTTTGCAGAAAAGAAGATGCTGTTGTGAAAGCCCATGAGAAATTCTAGGAATCCTCAGAATCAAGAACTTGAGTGGTGGGAGTGATCATCTGATATATTTTCTTTCTTTAACAACCCATATGCTCTTGGAAAAGGGGAACATGACAGAAAGTCCAAGAGGTGGCCCTTCAAATCCTGCAGTTATGCATATACTGCTTCTCATGTCAGATACAGAAATACTTCGAGTTGCACCTTGAAGCATTAATGCCCTTAAATGAAAATGTTCATTATTTGAGGGAAAGACTGGTAGGCCGAATGTGGGAAAATATCCCAGCTAGGTATTTTTCTCTGGATGCACTAGCTGTTCTAGGATGGAAAGATCCATCTTCTATATACAGGTCTACCCGGTCCCATACTGTCATAGAAGGAACCTTTCTAAATGGTGTGGAGCAGCAGCTCAAATAATATATATATATTTTTTTTTCCATAGGCATGTCTTTAGGCATGTGTGCCGTGTGGTTGTGTAATATGGGATGCCCCAGCATGGAACGTATATATGAGACACTGCACACTAAATGTGGTCAGTAAAACACAAGTATGGAGAATGACACGAGTCTAAGCAGGAGGATATGCAAAAGACTGTGTTATAACTATCAGCAAAGATTTATGTCATTAATATGCAACATGAATAAAGCTAGTACCTTCCAGAAGCTGATGTCATTGAGCAATATGAGATACTGACGACTAACCTGGGGTCTAGGGCCTGCTCTCTGATAAGACAATATAAATACATTCTTCTATCTATGCATTTTATGGATGTATAAAATACCTTTTACAGATCTGTATCTCGGTGGCTAACTCAAAATTACACAGAGGTCCTTGAGAAAGAAGGAACTGTCCTGAGATCACAAAACTGTGAATTAGCATCAGAAACACCGGATTGACATTTCTCCACCATTTCACAACTATACTTGAAAGAGCGGAGAAAGTCAGTGAAGGAAGAAATGCTTTATAGTGAGTGCCTATATTCCTTTTAGCCATAGGCAAGATATGATTCCTACCATCAAAAATGCAGTTTTTTTGTATGATGCTTTCCAGAAAGCTGTAATGAAATCCTATCTCCAATGAAATCAAAGGAAATTTAGCCATCTGTGCCTGTTAGTCCAGTTTTCATCCCTTTTCTGTAAATTTGCTATTGTATCTGCCTTAGTAATATGAGCTGAGAGGAGCTGTAGAAACCCATGAGGGGAAGTTTTTCCAAAATTTCCTTTTTGCTTCAGCCTTCTAAACATCTGGTTTCTTTCTGAGGAAAGCTGACAACTACACCAGACTGTTGAATTATGTATTGTACATTTGGGGAGTAAGCTGCAATATGCAATGCAGTAAGCACAGCTTTCCATATGCATTTGTGTAAGTATAAGACATTCATTCAGGTCCAAGAGGTGATAAACCCAGTGGTTTGCATTCCAATCCGTTATAGTTGTGCTGAGAAATACTATCTTGTACATGCACATTATGGGCAATGAAGCACAAAATTACACATGCAAATATAACTCAAGACACTAGGACTTGTTATTGGAAAAAAGATTCTTCTCTTCTGTAAAAAAAGAAAAAGAGAGAGACAAAGTGAACAGTGCTCTTTGCAAGATTGTTTTATATTCTGTCATTTGAATTCTGACTTTACAGGCCAACAGAGCAGGAGGAAAGGTTTCAGTCACGTATACTGTAGGACAACACTGAATCATATATCCTTTAATTACAAGAGATTTCCCTAGCCATGAGGATCTATGTAGATCTAATCTATAATCTTCTATGTAGAAAAAGTGAAAACTGGGCATTGATATCAACAGCCACATTCCTGAACATCAACACCAGCCTCCTCAATACCTTACAATTGGGTATTACAATACAGGTGATAGGTTCAATCTTATAAATCAAGAAATGTCCTTGCCAAGATTCTACATGTAGGTAACTCCTTCTGAATGAGAGAACAAACAGGTCACAACTTGAAAAGGTAGGTACAAGGGATTCAACATTATTATTGAGATGGAAAAAGCCTTAAAAAAATTTAAATCCTTGCATTTACACATATAGATTCATAGGATGGTACCTCCCATGTCTTACCATCTCTCCTGGCTACTGTGAAATATATGGCCCTGGACTTCCATGATTCTAGTTAAACATTCTGTCTCTCCAGACTACTTTCCTTCACTCAGGGCATTTCTGAAGGAATTAGCTGCTGCTCAGTAATATACATAAATACTTAATACCTATAAGGAGGCCCAGTCTCTGGTTATTCCCTTGAAGGATGTAATTCAGGTTAAGCATCTGCTCTGTAGGTGGTTAATTAACAATAAACAAGTTGTCTTCTGCATGCTAACAGCAATAATATTTTAACACCTTTCAAGAAAAGGAAAAAGTCTGCTTTTCAATAGAAATTAGTTGGTACTGGGAATTTATTATTATTAATTTTATCAGATATTCACACTGCTGATGACTCAAAGAGGTTGTAGGCTTTTCCCTGAGGACTGGATTACAAAACCAGGGTTTTCATATTGACAGAGAGTTTGTGTGCTTATTGAATAAAGAATTCAACTGACTCTCATAAGTTTACTGACCGAAAAAGGTGAAAAGAGAGTGGACAACTGGCAGCCAGAGGAGAAAAGTGTCTAAGATGCATGTGCAATGTGAACAAAAGCACTGAAACAGAGGAAGAGAGAGAAAGAGAGGCAGCAGCAGAAGAAGGTATTGAGATACTAACAACAACAGAGCAGAGACTGGGAGACATATCACAAGACTGGTCTAGGGAGATTATGCTCTGTATCAAAGATGAACAGCTGACACAGAAACTCTATTCTGTAGTTTTACAGCTTCTTTCACACTACATTTGGATGTGGATACTTTCAAATTCAGAGGATCTTTGACACAAGGGTAAAAGAGATTTGGAAAGCTGGCAGCCTCAGACGTCACAGTTATGTTTTGCAGAAGGTAAGAGCCACGAGTAGGGATTACTTCTTGGCAGTAATTGCCTCTGCTGCCACTCAGCCAGTACCTGGATGGGATATCATACATGAAGACAAGAGTCACAAAATCTGACAGAAGACTAGGCATATCAAAATACCGGGTATAATTTTCTTTTTTTTTTTTTTTTTCTCTCTTAGTCCTTACAAAGAGAAAAGGTAGGAGGAGTTCAGCCTCAGCACTGTGTTGCAGCTCTGCCATCACTCTTGCAGAAGAAGCAGGATGTATGGGTTTACAGAGCAGAAATCCCACTATGCACTGACCTTAGAACATCAGAAAATGAATAGTAAGGAACCTTCACTGGATTAATGGCACTTCTGCGTGGAGAAGACAATAGAGGTAAAATTCCACTAGATGGAATAGTTGAAGCAAATATCAGCAGGCTTTGTGTAGAAACATAAATTTGGGACCAACATATCTTGCTATCCACTTTACTTGGAACAGCAGAAGATACTTATAAAATATTTCTTTTTTGGTCATGTTTGATAGAGAGCTGAACACAAAAGTAGTAGTCTTATAAGGGCTTCTTGTGTGAGAAAAACAGATTATTTTTACCTACGACCCTCTGGATTTAAAATAATTAAATAATTTAAATAATTAAAATAGGATTTCTTTTATTTAATATAGCATTATTGTTATTTTAATTTTATAGTTATTTTATATATATATATATATATTCCATGACTAAAATGAAGAAAAAGAAATCCCTTTTTCATTTCAGGTCAATCTGTTTCATTTTTAGATTTTTTTAATCCTGTTTTTAAAGCTGTTCAGTTTCAAAATGAAAACGCTATTTTCAATATTTATAAAGAGTTGAAACAGTATATCTCACCCAAAGGACAATTCTGTCTCTTGAAAGAATTTATATAAAGCATTCTAACATCTTCCAAATATTACCCTTTCCTTTTTATTTCTTAAAAGTGACCCCAGAAACAGAGAGAAAATGTCAAAGATCTGATTGTTAGCTGCTCCTGGGCAACTTCTAGTCACTCCGAACTGCTTTTCTCTAAATTTATTATATTTGAAAACATCTTATCCTATTCTAGGGCAAAGTGCAGATGCATGAGAGCTATGGAGTGTTGTTTCACTCTCAGGGAATGGTTTTAGCTGAAGAAGAAGATAATATCTTGATCAGTATAGGATTGTCTGGGAAAAGACAGAGGACTCCTTTCACTAGTCCTCACCTCCCCCTAAAAACCTCCTGCCTTTCACCCTTTGTTGCTGGCATTTTTGACACAACACCATGCTGGAAACTGGACACCAAGGCTACCATGGTCAAGCAATATGTCTCACTCCTTTGTGCACCTGGTCAATAGTCTCTTGTATCATTGAACTCAGGGCACAGATGGTTTACATAGCTGAAAGACCCACCACGTTCTTACAGTAACATGATCCAGCACTAGGATTTGGTTCTTTAGGCAGAAGATATTAATTGAAGTGTGCTAGTTTGACTGGATTACAAAAATGCTTCAGTGAATTTCAAAGGTCCATTAAAAATTTGCTTAGAGAACAGAAAGTTTGCTGCATCTTTTCATAATAAAAACCTTAGCGATACTGATGCTTTCGTATTCCATTTGATATTAATGTTTACAGAAAGGGATTTTGTTACATCATAGCATTTTTTCTTCAATATGCATTTCCTGTATATCATTAGAATTTTAGTCAATAAAAAGATGCCATGAGATTTACTGAAAAGCATTAAGCCACATTTATTTTTCTTGTTCTTAGAAGCTGAACTGGTGGAAAGGCACTTTCAATAACATTCTAATCTGAACCCAACTCCCAGTTTCATCACTGAAAGTCATACAGGTATAGTAGATGCATAAATGTCTTCCTGACTTGATTACTCCTAATGGGATACACAGAGCAAAAAATCAATGTCCCTATCTTTTAACTGATGCATTCTGAATGTTTGAGCATTAGCCTCTATTGCATTCATTCCTTCTTCAAAACTCTTGCCTCCTTGCATGATACTTGCCTTTGTGAATCATGGCAATCTATTATCAGTGGATAAGCAACATTCTCCAGCAAAGTATAAACAGGTACTAAGGAGCAAAGACAATTAAAGAATAATCAAGGATGTCAGAAATGAGCATGGAACATCTCACTTGGTGTTTACTCCAGCTAGAGATTGTTTGACAAGTGGAGATTTGACTTCAAACAAGCAGAAAGACAAGATCTGGAAGACTTCATTAACATTGTTTTTGCTATTTCTGCTCACATTAACACTGGGTCAGAGGTTTTAAAGGGTATCAGCTCTAGCAGTCCCAATTCCCAATCCAATATTTTAACTTACGTTGCCTGGGAAAGTGTGTCTGGATAAAGACACAGATTACATACAGAACTTGCTAAATGTGGACTCAAATCCTCTTCTGACGCTTTTGTGGTAGGGATGGTAATGTAGAACATGTGAAGCAGTCAGGTGGAGTTTGTGGAAAAAAGTAAGGACTGAGCTCTTTTGTCAGACCCATAAGTTTTTTTCTCTACATTAGGAAACTACTGGCTGGTAGTCAACAAAGGCCAGATAAAATTTCCCCAACGACACCCAGCGTCCAGCATGGAGAGTGGCTCAGCTGAAGAGCAGGAGGAGAGACAGCAAAAACCGATACCAAACAGTGGTGGCCTTAACTTTGTGCTTAGAGACATGGCCTTACTGAGGTTTTGTTTTGTATGATATCTATACCTTTATAGATAATTTTGGGAACATTGTGCTGTTGGTTGAAAAAAAAGGCTTTCTGAAAGAAAATGCCCAAATAATTAGCAATAAGTCATAATTTAATTATGAATAACTATGCACTATTTAATTGTTGTTATATAATGATATTATTATTTTTGTTATTATTAATATTATTATGTGTTTTCTTGAGAAATAGGGTCTGACTTTATTTACAATCAATTAGTGTACAGTTTAATCCTCTTAAGTTGCCAGAGATCTTGGAGGAAAATTTACAGGACAGAAATATGATGTCTTAAGTCTTTTCTCATTTTTATTTTCCTTTTCACTTTTTTTTCCCTCTTATTCAGCAATCAAATCTCATTAAAGGCCTTGGAGCACTTAGACACTTACAGATATGCAGATGTCGATGCCGATGTCTCAGTCTGGATTCAAATCTATACTAATGGGAAACTTTCTGAGAGCTGAAGGGTATCACGGTTTTTCTTCAGTAACTTGAATCCATGCCTCATTGTTCATCTGAGATAATCATCATAATCTTGATTTCTCATACAGCTTTTTCATCTTTTTCAAATAAAATCTTTTCCAAATAAAGTTGGAATCAGTACAACATACACTGATGTTTTTCAGACAACTCGCATAATTTTTGACCCTAATTGTGACATATTTTTGTCGTATGTAACCAACACTTGCTAACAGTTAAGAGTGTATTTATAAACACAGGGGATCACATCTCCTTTTATTTTCCTGACCAGAAAATACATGTGAATCTATCCCACCACCACCATTGCTCATTCAGCAGCTGAACAGAGATTAGGAGCGGAAAATTCAAGGTTGTAGAAGATGACAGATAAAAGACAGCCCAGTTCTGTAGATAGCCAGATCATTGAGGTGACATGAGATGTCGCTGCCCGGTCCCCTTGCTCCCTGAGTAATGAGAGCGTCACTGCATCAGCAGAGAGTCACCCCATGAGCTCTCCTTGTGGCCCCAAGCACCATGCATGGCTTGAAGGTGCAGAGAAACGAACTGGAAGACTGTCTTTCTTAGGTATTTTTCCTAGAAGAGCATATCTACAGTTTGAAAATGCCTTGATAAATCAACAGAGATTCAAAGAAGAACTTTGAGAATGATCAAAGAAAAGACTTGTAGTGAAAGAGTTAATCACCTCAGTGTTAAAAAGAAAAAGTTCTGGGTTTATTTGTTAACCTTTGAGGAATACCTGTATGGAAAAAAAATGTTTGATAATATTCACTGCCAATCTCAAATTCAAGATCAGTAGACTTTCAAAAAGAAGTGTCAGCCTTTCTTCAAAATCTGTTATTCATGAGGACATACAGTGATCTTTGTGTTCCTTCAGGCTTTATAACCAGTGAATTTATCATCAGCATCTGTGATATGAACAACATAAATACTGAGAAACTACCTTTTTTTTCCTCACTGTTCTGAAATCCATGCATTGAAGGGGCTAGCAAAATGTAATATGCTTTTTCTAGTTTAACCAATTTTAAATAATTAATAACATTGTTTAGAAATTTGAACACTTTGTTCTTCAAATTAAATCTTTCAAACATGACCAGAACAATTCATCTGTGCACAGTTTTTATGCTTTGAATTCTTTTAAATAAAAGAAGATAGATTTCAGATAGATAATTTCATCTACCTAGAAACACAAAGAGTCTCTTTGGTTATAGAAAGATCAATCCACTGAAGGCATTCAGGTAACAAATGAATATGTATCCTTCTAAATAATAATAATTAACCAGTTGCTGCTCCTTGGTGATGCTGGTGTAGACATATGAGAGACAACTGCCAGTGCCTGTGCAGTAGAAATAAGAGTACAACTCAGTCATCGCCAACTTAGGGATTCTTTTCCTTTTCCTTCTCTCCTGCTGAAATGAAAGATATAGTTTACCAGCAATACCAAAGGTCTAATCCTTTATCCTGTGGATAAAGAGCCTTCATAACACCCATGGAGTGTATCCAGCAGTTAGTTCCAGCACTGCAATTAATTACAGCCTTCTCTTGCTCTCAGTCTCTTAATTTTAAGCACATGTTAATCAGTCTTTTAATTGTAAACACTGGATTGATCCATGTCTTTGTTTATTTATTCTCTCTTTGACTATTGATTAATTTCCAGTGCAAGTTGTATGAGACAAGAACTATCTCCTTCTGGGTATTTTTACAAAGAGCATTGAAAGGGACATGCCTAGAGACTAAGATCTCTAGGTCATTACCACAATGTAAGCCACAGTAAGAATAGCATTGACTTTTCTTGTAGCTATTTCAGTGCTAATGTCCCCTCTAACATGGGAAATTCATCAACACACATTCTTCCATTTTGCTTAGATAAAGTCTGTAAACCTAGGTTTAGTTTTTACTTTTCCTCCTTTTCCCTTTAGTATGAAGTGAACAAGAATAGAAGAAAAACGTAACATCAGAAGGTTTGATACTAAATTTATCAGACATAATTAATATAGCATAGGATCCAAATCACCTAACACAAGCTTCTGACTTTTACTGAAATTTCAGGTGCAGAATATCAGCGCTAAAGGAGATGATAAGTGCCCACTGTGCAATAGGTCTTCTCAAAAATGGCTTTGTGCTCATAATTTAGGCACTTAAGATTGGGTGACAGTCCTCCTTCAGGGGGACTTAAAAATTGCTTTCTTCCATTAACTATATAGACTGTGTTTAGCTGAGGAGGCTTGATTCTCTAAAGCTACGTCAATACCAATTTGGTAGAGATGTTTGGGACAATTTTCTGTCACTGAGGCTAAGTTAAAATAACACCCTGTGGGCACACTGCAGTCTCCTCTCTCAGTCTCCAAAATGGAGTAGCTTCCTTTGAAACACTGTCCATGAATGTTTCTCTCAACTATGCTTATGCTATCACACAACCTGTTGCTGGAAGAGCTTTTTGGAAGAATGCTACTTTATCCTTGGGAAAAAGTGTTTATAGGATAATTCCTAATGATCCTCATGGTCATAGGATCATCAGGGGGATTGGAGAGTTCTGACTGACAAGAAGTTAACCACGAGCCAGCAATGCGCTCTCTAGGCCAAGAAACCCAATGGGATCCTGGCTTGCATCAGGAGGAGTGTTGCCAGCAGGTCGAGAGAGGTGATCCTGCCCCTCTACTCAGCTCTGGTGAGGCCGCATCTGGAGTATTGGGTGTAGTTCTGGGCTCCCCAGTACAAGAAGGACATTTTACTTCTAGAGAGGGTGCAGTGTAGAGTGACAAAGATGATTAAGGGACTGGAGCATTTATCATATGAAGAAAGACTAAGAGAGCTGGGCTTGTTTAACCTGGAGAAGAGAAGATTGAGAGGGGATCTGATAAAGATGTATAAATACCTGAGGGGAGAATGTAAAGAGGATGGGGCTAAACTATTCTCTATGCTAGCCAGTGATAGAACAAGGGGTAATGGGTACAAATTAAAACACAGGAAGTTCCATCTCCATGTGAGGAAGAACTTCTTTCCTGTGAGGGTGACAGAGCCCTGGCACAGGCTGCCCAGAGAGGTTGTGGAGTCTCCTTCTCTGAAGATCTTCAAACCCTGCCTGGAGGCCACCTTGTGTCACATGCTCTATGTGACCCTGCTGGAGCAGCGGGGGTTGGACTAGATGATCCCTAGAGGTCCCTTTCAACCTCAATCATTCTGTGATTCTGTGATTCTCTAACTCTATCAGCAATTACATCCCAATTCCTAGGACCTTTTAGCTTTCATCTCCAAAAAATAGAATTTAGTTGGGCAAACCAGATCCTATACAAAAAGTATACAAAAGGAGCCATGTCTTTGAAACTTTTATTCTCCGTTTGGTGATTGAGAGAAGACAAGAGTAAGATGTGTAGATTGCAACCTGAAAAACGAGGAGAGTGCTTTCTTTCTGTAATACTTATACGTAGTATTTCAAATGCTGATAAATGTTTGCTCTGAAAAAAATTGATTAGCTCAGGTCATTACAAAGGTAAGAGTAATAAATCTGAAATATTCCTTACACCTAAATGTGCATTGTGAAAACGTCCACTAGAAATTAGGCTTAGTAAGAGCCAAAGAAAAAAATGAGTCTCCATTTATCCTAGTGAACACCTAAATGAAACTCTGGGAGCAATACAAAGCCTGATGTTTCAGGTTTTGAAATTACCTCAAATTTTAAGGATTAGCAAGAGATCTTCCTGGCAAGGAGATGGGGACAGATTATCCCCCATGCGCCTGCTGTGGAATTTTGTATGTATTTTCCCCTAGCATCTGGTGCTGGCTGCCATCTGAAAGAGACTGGGCTGAATGAGCCAAGACTTTCTGACCCACCCTTCCCCCAAATGGCATTTTCTGTTCTTTCAAGCTGAGATTGAGTTGATTGTTTTTTGCTGATTATTTTCTCACACTGCTAAGCACATACACTGAGATTTATGATTCCGGGAGCTCCTTTTGGTTTTTATTTTCCCTAGTTTTACAAAAGTGCTAGCTCAGGGCCCATTGCAATATGGGTTGCAATCAATAAATCTTCAGCCATTTGCACTTACTTTACCCCAAATGTTATATTCCTATATTTCAATCCCCAGACTCCCAGAATATTTGCTTATTTTCCTTACTTCCTCAGCCAAATACTGTGAGTTTCTGGCAAAGTAAATGTGTGGTCATAGGGAGCTAACGGAAATCTCCCTTTGTGAGGCACTGGTTACATAGCTTCTATTGCTTTATCACGTCAGGTATTTCACAGCATAAACCAGTTCTTTTTCTCACAAACCATCCCAGGATCTCTCAGAAATTTTCTGAAAGACATGGGGATCTGCTGGTCGAACAGATAATTGTTCAAAAAAATGGGTTGTTTTCCCATATTTCTCACTTAACTTCTGGATTATATTGTAGAAAAAAAATAACAAAAAACAATTAAATGATCCACAATGTGGTTAAGATGATTGTTACCTGTGTTGCTTTTGCCTTAGTCATTGAGAATAAGCCAACAACTCTCTCTGGTTACATGAATGCACTAGATACTTAGACCAGTAGATGCTTAAAGAGAGAAGTGCTGTAGAAGCTGTCAGTTTGGACATTTAATTAGTTTGAAGTACAGTCAGAGTGGAATAAAGCTCTCTAAGGTAAAAAAGAAAAAAATGCTGGAGCCTTGACAGTGATGCTTGAAATCTCACCTCCAGACAGATTCACCCAGTCACTTCCACAGCATGGATATTCACTCATCAACTTCAGCAGTTAGTCACAACTTCTCTTTGTTGGATGCATTCAAATTAAGCACTTGGAAACATCTTTGAATTCTAGGGAGACTTGGATATAGAGCTAATATTCCAGCTTGCGTTGCCTTGTAATTTAGCAATATAACTAAATATAGTTTAGTTAACTAAATATAAACTAAATTATTATTGGCATTTCTACTTATTGCATTACTCCAGCATATCCACATGCTTGGTCATCCTTTTTTTTTTTTTCTTTAAAGTAGATGAAATAGGAAAACAAAACAAAACAAAAACCTTCCATCTGATCCTAATTTTTCAAGTAACATCTAAGATTCATACTGAAGCTATCCAGCTGCTGCTATTATGGGTTCAGGTTTTACCTAGGAGAAAAACAGACACCTCTCGGGGAGGAAAGGGGCAAAGGGAACAGGGAGGGAGAGGGTTACTACTGGCTGCTGCAGTAAAAGCTCCTAAAAATATCTCATCTCCTGAAGTACCAAATATACTTCGTTGTGTTTGCAGGTTTTCCAGATTTACAGCAATGGGGGCAGCAGTTGCTGACCTGTAATCTGAAGCAGAAACTAGAAAAACATCAATTGGTGTCAGAAAAAAATATATCTGGTAGGATTGAGGAGAGTTCAGTACAGTTTAAGATTTTGCAAATCAGCGCTGATTCAGAAAAGAGCATTTTAAGATTAATCATCTACTTTATAAGGCATTTACGACAAATGAAGGCATACATCCTGCTCATTGTGGAATGCAGCTGAATGAATAAGCTGCAAGTGCATGACTTCTAGCTGGACTGAGACTTACATTATTTTGTAGAAAAACAGCAAATAATTAAGTTGCCATCTTTGCAGGCTTGCTACCTGTCCTGTAGATCTTCATTTAGAATCTCTGAGTCCCATTTTGTTGCTTGTTATTACTAAACTGTCTGAAGACTTTAAACATGCAAACAATAAGTAATAAGCTATGTAAATGGAATGGAAAACACTAATATTTCCATTCCAATAGGTGAAATGGATCTCAGCTGCAGCAGGTACTTAAAAAACAGTGATCTAAGTCTAAGGGTAGATTCCAAAGGTAGGGGAAAATATTGTCCTTTGATGACACTTATTTCTTTCTGTCCATTCTAAAAGGATGCCTTGTGTGACTAATTTGGACAATTAATTTTTAGGCATCTGAACTTAAGTGAGGAAAAGCCCACCTTACATGGTCAGACTTGTGATGTAAGATTAGCATCTATTGGACTGTAAGGATCTGTTGTAAAAACAAATGGAAAGAAAATGGTTTCACATAAAAGCACTCCAGAAAGTCACTTGAAAGGCACCTTCTGCTAGGCTATTACCTCCCATTTCCAACAGATTACAAGCCTCATTGCCAAGGTGGGGGCCAAAAACAGCCAGGGTAATAAAACTGTGACTTTGTCTTGGCAATGAAAGTATGAGCATGATGAACAAAAAGGACTATGTGACCATTAGAAGCCTCATCGTTAGATACTGTACGTGAGAACTGATCCATGAGTCAAAAGAACAGAATATACCAATGGAGATTTCAAGGATCTTTAAAACCTCAGTCCTACCAGCATCTCCCTGGAATATAGTTAGATATCTGACAAGTTAGATTTTTATTATTTTAGCATTTCTCTCTCTCTCTTTGTCTCTCTGAAATGTTTCTGCACCAGATATGTTGCTTTAAGGAGATTGTTTCATTTCAGGCTGTAATTGCTATTGCTTCCAGCATGAGGAGACATCTAGATGATGGATATGTCAGAGGTGCTAGGGTAATTGCTGTCAGTGCACATAGGATTTCAAACTCTGGTCTGGCCTGAAAACGGGAAAACAGTGTGCAGCTGAAGTGATGATCAGACCCCCAGATAAGTTATATTGAATGAGACCAAAATAGCTATAAATTGAGAAAACTCTCCAGTGTCTGTGGGGACCTCAGTAGGTTAAGCATGCAAAGAACAGACACTCGAGTTCTGAGCTGCAAAGAGTTTTTGCTCTCTTAATGTTAAGATTCATCACTTACATCACAAAATCTTCAGGATGTTTAAAGGTAAGCACGAGCACTGGCTTTCTTAAACATTGGGCTTAGGTGTCTTAAAGGCACATTGGGAAACAACTCTTCTGAGACCTCATTAGCCTGTCAAAGAGCATGTTGATATCGACTTTTTTAAAGGACGTTTCCAGATTTTATTTCATTTGCCTGTGAGACCTTTTCCTATCACTGTAGCCACAGAATAACCCTCTTATCTCCCCCACCAAGGCAAAAACAACTTCTACAGTATAAAGCACATGGAATCGCTGCATTTTCCCCATGTGCTTCTTTTCTTGTTCACTTGATATGCTTTCCAAGGCTTTTACTTTAATGATAGTTCCAAACTGTTTCCTGTACTTTTGTTAATCTTTCAGTACAGATCTACTCTCTGTAGACGGCTCCTCTTATTTGCATGCCAGCACAATGTTAAGCCCTTTCAGCCTGATTTGAGTGATTGACAATTTTAGTTCCTTTTAGAAGTCTGGAACAACTGATTTACCATTGTGGGTGGAACGGCTTTCTTTCTGACACTGCTAATTTACCAAATTAATTGTGTTCATGCTCCTTTACTGAGATTAACAGAACATGGAAGTTAAAATTATGTAAACCAGTTCCAAACTTACTCTGAATATTTAACTTAAACTATTCTTAATCTTTGCAGAAGTAAGCTGCATCTGCTACCATTAACTAAGGTGCAATTGATACAGATGGATATCATACTTTTATTTCTAAGTGAGATTAAAAAAAATTACCTCTGACATGTAACTGATGTTCAAAGAGAAAACAACGGCAGAACGATAGTATAACAACCACTTTCTGCATATATATATATGCAGTCTATTTATGATTGTTTTTCTCCTTCTTCATTCAGAAAAACCACATATGAAACTGAATTCCAAACAAAGCATTTGCAATTATCAGTTGGTCCAGAACTAATTTCAAATTCAGGATTTAATTGAAGTTACACTGAAGAAAAACAGAAGAAATGCTGAAGCAGTTAATTAATTACTTTCATATGTTTTATTTCAAATTGCTTTTTTTTTTGTGACAGGCACAAGGAAAATAAGGTAAAGTCTTCAGTGATATTTTTAAAAGTGTGAACAGACTCTTCATTAGGTACCTTAAAGTTTTGCAGTGCAGCATATTTGTAGCCATCATATACCAAACCTGAGGTCTGCATTCCCCAGAATGTAAAAGATGGCATCCTTAGTGTGCAAATGCTGTTTGGGATAGGGCTGATATCTTTTGTTAAAAAAATTCTGCTCGTCAAAACCAAAACTGTTTACACAGCAGATCAAATTTAAGGTTTTCCATCTATAGAGAAAAACTGATTTTTTGTTTTGGTAGCATTTGTTAAAAACCTACTTACAAAATAGAGAGAGTCCTTTTCAAATTTCAACTTAACTTTTATTAAGTTAAGTTAGAGAAAAAAAAATCCTCAAAAATAAAAAAACGTTCTTTTTAACTTCAAATCAGTGTTCAAATGAGTTACATAAGAGCTCAGTTTTCTTCCTATGTGTTAATATGCCAAACAAATTACTCAAAATAAGTTTTGATTAGTATGACTTTAATTCCCTTGCTAATATTCTTTGGAAACATTTCCCAGTTTTTTATTTTTCAGTCCAACTTAGACAGTAACTTTTATTTTAGTCTCATATATCTTTCATTTCCAGCCAGGGACCACTTGCAGGGTTCCATGAAGAGGATTATGTAAGAAATCTCAGTCTACGTTAACAGAGGAAATTAATATATACCTGCAAGCACAGAAAAACAAAGCAACTGCTCCTGGATTTCCTAATATATATTTGTCAGCAGGGACCCTGCTGGCAGCCCACATAGGACTTTGCGCCAGTGTTACTGTTGGATGAGATGGACAGCTTGGTTTGCTCCTCCGGGTGCAGTCACTGCTCTGAGGGCAACCTGGACCCACCTTCTCTGTGTGGTTGCTTTTGCATCTCTCCTGCATGGAAAATGGGCTCCGAGAGTGCGCCCTGGGCTGCAAGCCCGCTGCAGAGAGCAGCCTTTCCAGAGGAACGGCTGCGGGCAGCGGCATGTCGGCGTAGGGTCACTTAGAAGGCACGCAGCAGAATGTTTTGAAATGGACATCTGGCATGAAGTAAATGCATTTAGGAAGCAATAAACAGCTCATTTTGAATGACTCCTGCAATTGGTTTCAACACAAGCAGTTGGTGGAAAAACAAGCTTTTAGAAAGGTCATTTAGTGCCATATATAACTCCTCTCTTCCAGTTAAACTGTTTAGCAGTATACAAAGCAAATCCCAGCCCACTTCTGGTCTGATAATTAATAGAGTCTTCTACTCTAGCTAGAGAAGTACAAAGAAAGTGAATATTGTCCTTGTTATCCAGACTTAATAATTCACCATTTGAATTGTCAGGGAGTCTTTGAAAGAGGCTGATTGTTGAAATCCAAGTGTAATACATGTGAAATATTGTATAGTGTGTCTTCAGGATGAGCATGGAATTCACATGCTTTTAGCCAGTGATAGATTGCTTAGAGCCCTTGGAAAAGAAGAAGAGACTGCAGATCATAAAACTTAATACTGCAATTTTCCTGCTGATATTGTGTTCAAAGAGTATAAATAAAATATAGATACTAAAATATTTAATTTTGTAACCCTTAAAAAATATATATTTTCTACTCTTAATTTGTCATTTTAAATGATAGACAAGCAATGTAAGTATACAAATATAGTTCTCCAGTGATAAATAAAAGGATCAGATTTCTACATTGGCTAGAATTGACACTGGTGCATGATAAATACATTGCAATTACCCTGAGAGAGGCTATTAGTTAGTACATAAAATACTGTATATATATTTGAGGTACTGAGCTGTCACATCTAGAAAACATTGACTCCACAGTCTCCAAATTCAAAAAGAATTATCCTTAGTCCCCCAAATCAATGTGTTTAGTTTGATTTAGATATATCAAGTCTGCACTTATGTAAATTAAAGCAGGAAGATCAAGTTTTCAGATCCACACAAAGGCTGCAAGGCAGCAGGTTAGATAACTAAATTTGTGCACCTGTAAAAATATCATAAACAGAGTTGGGCAAAATGTTTCAAATTAGATTTTTTTTTTTAACCAAAAGTCTGGTAATGATAGCAACTGTTCATGACTATGAAGCAAATGGAAAAAGCAAGAAGGCAGGAAAAACTTGGAAAAGCTTCCTTTTCATTTTCATTTTGATTTTTTTGTTTGATTTTTTTTTCCATTTGGAAATGAAGTTTAATCTGAAAGTGAAACTCAATTTAATTAAATTTTAAAAAATGCTTAGCCAAAACATTTCTTTGCATTTTTTCTTTTGATCACCAACTAAAAAAATGAAAGATCTATGCCATTTTAACCAGAAGTCCCACACGGAATACATGGCCATTTGAAAAATAAATGTGTCTCCTTTTCTAAATATCATTTTCTTAATTATTAATTAAATATTAAGAGACCCATAAATTATGCTTTGTGGCAAAGGGTAGAAACTGTAAAATTCATCCAGACTCCTGCCCAAGCTTGGCTCAAAAACAAAAATTTCATTTTGCCAGAAGTGTCAATATTTCAAGCTTTATTTTCCTTGTGTAGAATAAAGCAAAGAGCTTCCAGGGCAGTTCTGATTAGCCAATAGTTGATCAATCTGGACAGTGTCTGGAGAAAGAAATAGGTTGCACTGTAGTTCTGCCTGGGCCTGCTTCAGCTCTATGTTCAACCACATGCCAGCTGAATACCTGCTCGAAAATTATTGCTTGCTTTGAAAGGGCATCTGGGATATGGGGTGATTCTCCTGCACTAGAAATTACATCCCAAACTTGCTTCCACAGAACAAATACCTTTACACTAAAAGCTACATTTTTAACAAAGCGATACTTTTTGAATAATAATAATAAATAAAATTAAATTAAAAAGTAGCAAAGAAGTTCTCCCTCCCTATTAATATCCTGGCTGGAAAATGGAAATGAAATGGAAAGTACATTTTATTTCTCTACATACTGAGTGATCTGTATTACACTAGCTCTAAGTTAGTATCTGTCTATGAAGTGATATGTCTTATGATGTAAAATTGTAATGTTGAATAGTAAGACTGGGTGAAAGAAAAAAAGTAGTAATGTCTGTGTTCTGCTCAAAGGCCTCAAACACAGAATATTTCTGTTGGAAGAATCTACAGACAAAAAATAGTTAATATTGACCTTAGATGGTTATAATTAGGTCTGCAAGTAAAGAAGCTAGTGCAGTTAGCAATTTCAGATGAATGTCTTTTAAAAATACTTCTCAAAGTTATCTGTTTCTTAATCTTCTGAATCTTGCATGAGTTATAAATGTGATCGTAACTTGTGCAGATATAGCCAAATTGCTATGTCTGTTAATTTGCTACAAATAATATCAGAGAGTTCATCGTGGGCTAGACAATAAAAGGCTTGAGGTGCACAGTTCTCATAATGCTTAAACAACACCCAGCTACACTCCACAGCCTGCTAAGCCATCTAGATCCAAGTCAGGTCTGTTAAACAGAGATACCATCTCTAGCTCAGAAATTCTACAAGTCTCATGTTGCTGGAAAATAGGCAAATACTCTGGGCAAGAACTACTCTGTGCTGAATTTCGTTTTACATTCTTTCTGGCCACAGCTGGCAATGGAGCACTAAGCCAGACCAAGCTGCCAGTGGACCCTCTGCACGTTATTGAGTAATTTATCCAATAGATGCGTCTCCATGAGCACCCATCTTTGGACAGGAATATGAACATCAGAACATTTCATTTTTGGAATCCCAAGGACTACAGTGGGCCTAGGAGCAATAACATACACCAGCAAGGATCAAACCATATTGATCAACACCACGTGCAACCCCCACATTGTGAAATAAACCCTATATACTTTAGCATTTTTTTTTTTTTGCCTTCTCCTTAATGCCATAGCTTTGTCCTTTAATACTTACTACCTGCTACACTGCATTTCTATGCTGGCAGGACAAGGCAGCTGAGACAGAGGATTTGTGCCAGAGCTCTTTACAAGGGATTAAAGCTGGAGACTGCCAGCTAGGGTAAGGTCACCTGTCTTGTTGGCTAAGTTAAGTATTTCATTGTACACGGAGATTTGACAGTGGCGCACAGCAAGCTGGTGACTTTATTGCACCTCGCTGCAGGTTTATATGCAGTAAGTCATCCTGTATGTTTCCCACTCAAAAGAAGATCAGGGTGAGCTAAGCACTTTTCAGAGTAAAGTGGAGCCACTCCAAGCAGAATAGATACTTGGGAAAGGAGCCCAAGATTTTATTCTCCTGATAAATCTTGAAGAACTGGGAACAAAAAATCATTATACAAGGGTGGAGCTCTGGATGATACCTGAATATTTCAGCTCTTTAAAATGTTTATGGGATATTTAGATTATTTTCATACATAATCCGAATCATTAATCAATATTTCTGGCTGAATATAAAATTCATTAATAAAAAGAGTTGTGTGCCTGTGTAAAATTGAGCAATATTAGAAACAATTGTAACAGAAGATTTTTCATGGGGTATTTTTAGTGTAAAATTTGGGTTCCTGTAGTCCATTTTTAGGCAGAGAGGGGTCTTATTGACAGATTTATTATCTGTTAAAAATCAGTTTCAAAAATTTTTTGAACTGGAGGTAAAAAGACAGAAAATTGTAAAATAATACTTGCTTGACTTTCAATGCTTTGAATAGACTATTTGGAACTGGGAAATTTCAGAGCAGGGGTAGGGAGGAGCTACTTGACTTTTTGTTCTTATCTACAAAATAGACTGCTTATATACAGACGTTGTATCCCATTTTCAGCTATAAATACCACCCTCAGGTATTAATAGAGTAGAACATCTGAAGAAATGATCAACATGTTCTTGTCCATACAAAACATTGTAATAATTCTGTGCCAAACATTTTCTTGGCTCAGCCACAATAGTTTCACTGAGAATTTTAGTTGGAGGAATGTCTCTGTTTCCAGCTGTACAGTGACTTACAGAAACGCATATACATAAGCTAGAAGTGGAATAGACCTGCTCAGTACAGTAGATAAAAGAAATTGAGATGAGGTCTTCACACAGCAGGTCCTCACACTAATTAAGAAGTGAGAAAAACTAATGTGAGGAGTGATGACCTTCAAAAGAAGGTTCTCTGCTTTTTCTGCTCCCTTAATCCTCTTAATTCATGCAGAATTATGCCAACCCAGCCATCTCCTAGCAATAAATATTCCCTTCTATTTCTGAAATATCAAAATCTTATCAGCCTCATTCCAGTAGGCACTCCCATTGCTTAACCCTATCTTAGCACCAAGACAGCTAATATAGGCTTCTCCTTAGGAAAAAAAAAAAAAAAAAAGGAAGAAAATGCATTTTGCAGTGGGAGGAGAGATTTCTCCCAGAAATCTGGCATCATTCCTCATTTTTAAGAAAGGACTACCAGGGATCTGACCATTATCAGAGCTACAGACTGAGCACATCCTCAGCAGCAAAGACACAGAAGATTAAATATTATTCTCAGATGCTTCTCTTGTTCTTCAGCAACCTCCCCCGAAACACTGAGCAGAAAGATGGAGAATCTCACAGACCTGACACGAGCAACGGTTTCATGGTAGATCTGAACTGTCTCTGGAAGGGTAAATTAAGACACTCAGTTGTTTTCATACATTCCCCTCTTATCAATCATCTCTTCCTACAAACACCTTGAAGCAAAAAGTGAGGTTACAACAAATGTATAAAGTAGGACTAAAGTGCCTGTGGTCTGGTTGGCACGTGAGAAGTGGTACTGGCACACCAATTCTTCAGGGATAATCAAACCATTACAGTTATACCAGGTTGCCCTTCCCTTCTTCTCCAGTGTGGCATCCTTATTTTGAAATTAGTGGATTTAAAAAAAAAAAAAAAAAAAAAAGATTTTAAACTGTTTCCAGAGTGACAAAAATTGTTAGACTGGGAGAGTGCATTCTCATTCACAGACTGTCCATACAGGAAGCTCTGTCATGATACGGGTTGAAATCCTGTGCCATATCCTATTCCAAAGTACTGGGTACAATATCAAGACATCTTCTCTGCCATAGCACTGCCAGAAGAGGCACTGGTGAGTGCTGGGAGATGAGCACTGAGCAGCACCTGCAGCTGCTACACAGCTGTCTGCTCAACACACATCTGTTTATACCCTCAGAGAGTAAGCAAGGAAACATTTATGTGGTAGTGGGGCAAAATGATCTGCTGACATTTAGAAAACATGAGTTCAGCTCCCTTCTCCACTGTCAATCTCAATTTTAGACAGATATTATGTTTCATTCAAGTGGAGGTATGTGGAGACCTTCACAGAAATACCTCCCTGTTGCTTCAGAATCTAACTAGTGCTTCCAGGTCCAGGAAAAAATGTGCTCAGGTCCCTCCTGTTCTGCTAGTGTCTATAGTCAGGCCACTATCACCTTGACTGAGACAGGGACCTGCCTCCTAATCTTTCAGACATGCCCAGGATTCATGGACAAGGTGTGGTATTCCTCCTGTTGGCTATAGAGATTCATCTTATAGAATATCAACATCTCAAGCTAGTCATATAGGTTCCCTTTACAATGACAGAAGATAAATGAGTATCTTTAGCATTTAATCTAAAAGTAGACACTAGCATGAATCAGATGAATTATTACAACAGGAGAAATGAAACAGAAGTTGCTGCATTTTCTGTATGGCAGACTCTTTGGTGTAGACAAGGTGAACCATACCATAAAAGTCTTTGTGCCTGAATTTTTCAAGACTGTCAGATCCAATAGCTCTGCTCAAAATATACTTAACTCATGTGGACAGCACTGAGTTGGACACAAGGAACAGCAGTTGTGGTCACTTTCATTTAAAAATAGGTTAGTCTGGAAAAGGATATAGGTGATTATTCAGCTAGGAGGAAAGCAGAAAACATGTGTGCCCTAGATGATATTGAAATCTGAGGGATCAGACAATGTCTTCATACCCAGTTGAACTGTGCTGCATAAGTTTGCTATCTACATTTTGTCTGTTTTTCCCCTCCTTTTTTTTAAAGGAAGAAGTGATGCTGTGAGCCCAAGCAGACTGATTTGGGAATGGTTGTTGGGACCTTTGAGCAATGAGGTAGTTTTGGGGCTCATTTCCAGAAAGAATGGGGCTTAGTGTGTGACGGTGCAGTTTGTCATTGCTCCTCTCCTGTCTCCAGTGATAACTTTTGAACCTGTCAGTGAATGTCGATATTGCTGGGCACAGGGACCCAGTGGAGTATGAATGTGCTACAAGTTTTATACAAAGTGGCAGCCAAATAAAGGCCTTCTTAACTCCTTCACTGAGGACTAGACTGACAAGGAGGCAGTCACTGCTCTTCTTTTCTTTTTTTTTTTTTTTTGTTTCCTTTCAGTGCAGCTGCCTTGCACACTCGGAGCTCCAGCTGCTCACCAAGATGAGTCCCTTAGTTTTGTCAGAAGGCCATATAAAAGTAAAGCAAGGACAGAATTGAATCTGAGGTAGTGGAAACACTTCAAAGAGGAAGGAGAATGCCAGTTATAGGCCCTGGGGCAGGATGCAGCAGCAAGGGCAGGGGAGCAAAGGCAGAGGTGACCATGTGTGGGGAGCAGGAGATGTCTAGAGTGGTGGGGAGCCAGGTGGGACACAGGACACAGAGGAGCTCACCCAAACATCAGGGATATTTTGCAGTCCTGTCTCCACCTAGACACCCATGTGCCATGATGGGGATTTGGCAGTGCATTGCCAGAGCCACAGCCCAGGTCCCAGGTATCACTGCCTCCTTCAACAGAAAGTATTTGCACTTGGGTGGCACCATATCACTAACAGCAGCAGCGATTGCTGCATGAGTTTGGGTGCTCTCCTGAATCAAGACACTGCTTCACACATTGCTCCCACTGTAAACCCAGCCCTATAGTCTTTTCATCAGGAATTCTTGTTTCTCCTACTTGAAACCACTTTCTTTTTAATTAGTGCCACTGCTCACAGACGGATTGCTCTGTTCCTCCTTCCACCTTCAGGAAGGGCATAGAAAACCAGATCTTTGGGTTCTTCTGCTAAGAGTTATTGGAGGAAAGACAGGGGAAAGGAGAAGAGAAGCAGAGAGCATGGTAATTAACATTAACTGCAGGCACATATGATTAATGTTATTTGTATAATAGCATTTAACCAACAGAGCATCCTCATAACAATAGGTGGTTTGAGGGAATGTTGTGGCAATTGTGAGAAGCTGCTGTTGGTGGATAATAATGTGCTTCTGCAAAAAGACTCAGTTCATGATTCATGCATTAGAGCTGCAAAAATAACAGTAAGGGGGAAAAAATAGCTCCTGGGTACAAATACCAGACTAGAGATGAACCTAGTCAGCACCTTCATGAATTTTACAAAGACACTGACTTATCACCACTGTATTTTTTATACAGAGCAGTGTTCAAATTGTTAATAGACCTAAGTTAAACTATCTGTAGGCCCTGTTTCTCTATCCTCGTTCTCTTCTAGTACCACAACTCTTATAAAAAATGAATATAATGTTTTATACTTATTCAGGCCTATGGACATTTCTGTGGGAATTATCCTTTGCCTTTACGTCTTCCAATTAAAAAAAAAAAAGAAAATAAAAGAAAATTGTCCCAAACTTTTGCCAAAGGCTGGAGAAACAGACAGCTTTTATTCTAAGTGCTTGTACTGATGTTCATCTGCAGGCTACAGGAAATCAGGTCTGCAAGGGTCACATCCTTAAGTTATTTTTTGTGGCCATGTAATGGTTTACCAAAGTCACTTTTCTTTGATGGTCTTAGGGAATACGAGGAATATTCTGTTATACAAGCTATAGCTCCATCACTACAGGGGCATGTGTCATATACTAGATGTAACCCCCTTCCAAGTCTTTCTGGTTTCAATGAGATTATTCAAGTAGAATTACTCACCAGCTATAACAATAAGCATGACTGCATTCAGGATCCCTAAAAATAATTATTGTGAACTTCTGTTATATATGTATTTATTAAACAACTGCAATTTGCCCAGCACTGTAAAAACCATCACAAAACACATCAGAAAAAAACTGAAAGGTTAAATCTAGGTGCATTAAGTCAAGGGCAAAATTCTCCAAGGCTACAATGGTGTCATTACTTCAGCCTTGTCTATATCTGTAAGACAGATATAGCTGAAAATAAAATATATCAGGAATTGACACTATATTTGCTAGAATAATAATAAAAGTATGTAAAATATTTTTGTTGATGAAGGATAGAAAAAGTTACCTCTAACTGTAAGGTTAATCTGATATTATTTTTCTTTTCATAGGATACATGCTTCATTTAAATATCTCAAGAACCTTGTAAAATTCTGATAGCAGAGAAAAACAAGTCTGGACTTGTCCAGCTTTCTTCTACAGACAGCTGGAAGTAGCCTCACAGTCTCAGGCCCTGATTCTCAAGGGAAACTTCAACCACCCTAACATCAACTGGAAAGACAACACAACCAGGCACAAACAGTCCTGTAGGTTTCTGCAGAGCATTGGTGATAACTTTTTAACACACATTGTGGAGGAGCAAAAGAGGAGAGGTGGACTACTGGACTTCATACTAACAAATAGAGAGGGACTTGTTGGAGATGTGAAGGTGGGGGGATAGCCTCTGCTGCAGTGACCATGACATGGTTGAGTTTAGGATCCAGTGAGGAGGAAGCAGGGCTGCAAGTAGCCTTGCAAACATGGACTTCAGGAGGGCCAACTTTGGCCTCTTCAGAGACCTCCTGGGAAGAATTCCATGGGCTAAGGCTCTAGAAGGAAGGGGGGAGTGGGCAAGAGAGCTGGTCAGTATTCAAGCAGCACTTCCTCCACGCTCAGGAGAGGTGCATCCCTTTGAGTAAGAAGTCAGGCAGGGAGGGCAGGAGGCCTACATGGATGAGCAAGAGCTGCTGGCAAAACTCAGACAGAAAAAGGCAGTATACAGGAAATGGAAAAAAAGACAGACTCCTTAGAAAGAATTTAGGAATGTTGTCAGGGAATGCAGGGATGTGATGAGGAAAGCTAAGGCACAATTGGAATTAAATGTGGCAAGAGATGTTAAAAATAATAAGAGCTTTTTCAAATATATCAATGGTAAAGGGAAGATTAGGCAAAAAGTGAACAGCATGGGTGGCCTTGTTACAAAAGACACTGAAAAAGCAGAGTTACTAAATGCCTTCTTCGCTTCAGTGTTTGCCAAGGGAATCCCAGACCCTAGAAACCAGAGAAGGTGTCTGGAGAGAGGAAGACTTGCCCTGAATAGAGGAAGATTGGGTCAGAGAGCTCTTAGTGAAACTTGACATCCAGAAATCCATGGTCCCTGGATGGGATGCACCCCAGAGTGCTGCGTGAGCTGGCAGAGGTCATAGCTAAGCCGCTCTCCATCATCTTTGAAAGATCCTGGAGAATGGAGGAGGTGCCAGAAGACTGGAAGAAAGCCAATGTCATGCCAGTCTTCAAAAATAGCAAGAAGGCAAGAAGGCAACTACAGGCCAGTCAGCCTCACCTCCATGCCTGGAAAAGTCATGGAGCATCCTGGCTGTTGTCTCCAAACATGTGGAGGATAAGAAGGTGCTCAGGAGTAGTCAGCATGGATTCACCAAGGGGAAATCATGCTTGACTAACCTGATAGCCTTCTATGATGGAAAGACCAGCTGGATAGATGAGGGGAGAGTGGTGGATGTCATATATCTGGATTTCAGCAAGGCTTTTGACACTGCTCCTTACAGCATCCTCTTGGCAAGCTCTGGCACTGTGGGTTAGATGAGTGGACACTGAGGTGGATTAACAACTTGCTGGATGGCAGAGCCCAGAGGGTGCTGATCAGAGGTGCAGAGTCTAGTTGGAGGCCTGTAGCTAGTGGCGTCCCCCAGCGGTCAGTCCTCAGTCCAGTCCTGTTCAATTTATTCATCAATGACCTGAATGAAGGCACAGAGTGCTCCCTCAGCAAGTTTGCTGATGATACCAAACTGGGGGGAGTAGCTGATACCCCAGAGGGCTGCGCTGTCATCCAGAGGGACCTGGACAGACTGGACAACTGGGCGGTGAAAAACCTCATGCAATTCAACAAGGCCAAGTGCAAGGTCCTGCACCTGGGGAGGAATAACCCAGACACCAGTACAGGCTGGGGACCGACCTTCTGGAGAGCAGCTCTGCAGAGAAAGACCTGGGTGTCCTGGTCCTGGGTGTCAAGTTGACCATGAGGCAGCAGTGTGCCCTCATGGCCAAGAAGGCCAATGGGATTCTGGGGTGCATTATGAAGAGTCTCCAGCAGATCAAGGGAGGTGATCCTGCCCCTTTACTCAGCCCTGGTGAGGCCACGTCTGGAGTACTGTGTCCAGTTCTGGGTCACCCAGTACAAGAGACATGTGGATCTACTGGAGAGAGTCCAGCACAGGGTTACAAAGATGGAACAATCTGCCCTATGAGGAGAGGCTGAGGGAGCTGGGCCTGTTCAGCCTGGAGAAGAGAAGACTGAGAGGGTACCTGATCAGTGTATGTAAATAGCTCAAGGGAGGGAGTGAAGAGGATGGGGCCGGTCCCTTTTTAGTGGTGGCCACCAACAGAACTGGAGGTAATGGCCACAAACTGAAACACTAGAAGTTCCACAGAAACTTAAGGAAAAATTTCTTGACAGTGAGGGTGACAGAGCACTGGAACAGGCTGCCAAGAGATGTTGTGGAGTCTCCTTCTCTGGAGATCTTTAAAACCCGCTTGGACGCAGTCCTGTGCCACGTGCTCCAGGTGACCCTGTGTGTGCAGGGGGGCTGGACTAGATGATGTCTAGAGGTCCTTTCCAACCTTAATGATGCTGTGATTCTATGACTATGATGTGTACCCAGATGCAACAGCGGTAAAAAAGAAACAAACAACAAAAAAATAGCATTATGTTTATAGAGTTTCTGGAACAGGAAGAGGAGGAAGAAAATAAGATAATAACTTTACAGAAGAGAACAGCATGGTTTCATTTGTTGCATTGTATACAGTATTGAGAATTTTGTAGGAAAAGAGAATTCTGAGCTGATCATGCTGGCAATATCAGATGTGCTCTTGGGCATATGTTCCCTTTGTCATCTCCAATTAGGAAATCATGAATGCACTGGTTAGAAACAATGATGTTGTTGGAAACAATGCAGGCCTATAGTGACCTCACTTCACTTCATGTCTGGCTGTCCTGGTTCCACCTTCCTCCTCAGCCCACAGACACAACCTTGCACCAGCTTCCAAGCTTGTTAAATAGTCCCCAAGGTGCAGCAGTGTGACAAGACAGCAATGAGCTAACCTACTTAAAAAATATAAAATAAAATAAAGGTGCTAGGCTAACCTAGGCTAACCAAGTTAGTGGGTTGTTTTTGTTTTTGTTTTTTGATTGGACTTCCAAAGAGAGGACACTAACACCCGTGGAGAAGAGGTTTATTTTCTGAGAAATAAAGGTAAAAAAAAAAAAAAAAAATGGTTGCTAGCACCTGCAGAACTGGGGGAAGCCAACAGGTAATGGCAGGAAAGCAATGCTGCAGTTCTACTTCCAATAAAGCATTTAGGTGTATTGGCTTAATCTATTATGTAATACTGTCCCAAAATGTGAAGACCCAAATCACCTCATTGATCATACTGCAAAATAATTCTGCAAAAGTATGGGCTACATGATATGGATTCACAACAGGAATTGCAAAGGAGAAGTAAGAACACATGGCTTAGGCAGGAGCTGGAGACAGACTATAGCAGTTATAGACTTGCTCAAATAGATGATAAAATTGTACCCTCAGATTGCAGAGCATTAAATGAACAATGTCTCTATTGAGTCCATGGCTTTCTGCATACTGTCGAGTTAGGAATTTGAGCTTCCAGACTTCTCTTGTGCATACTTCTTGTAAGTCTCCCTGGAAGATCATGACTGAGAGGTCAGGGATAAAGTGGTTGTTTTCTGAAATATATTTTCCCACTGGCAACTAAACATCGATGCCCTTTATTGACCGTCTAAGTGAATTCACTCCACTATTCACTGGAATGACTATTCAGTTTTCTATCACATAGGGTGACAGCATTTTAAGTAGAGTAAAGCTAATCATAACTGTGGAGAACATGTAGATTTGTAAACTTGAAAGTTGGGATGCAGAGAGGGTTGTTTGTGATTGTGATGGCTTTAAAATGCGAAGAGGGATACTTAAAAGTTATAAGGGAATTTTATGATAATATTTTGAAGGTACAATCTTCTTCCAGTGTAAATTGAAACTGCTTAGTGATTTTATGTGTGCATTTCAGGTACCACGTGGCATGTTATACACAGGTCTTTCATAGAAGTAAGTCTGTATGTTGCCTAAGAGTAGCTCACTCTATATTAAAATATATTTCTCTGGAGTAGTGTCCCTTTTTTGTCTTGGTAGGCCGATGTTATGACTCTTCTCCTTAGAAGAGATGCAGTGTTATCTGAAAGCTTGAGTAAATGCAGGCAAATATTGGTTTGAATTTGAGCCTTGCTAGTTTTGTGGAAGTAAGTGTGTTGGTCTGTGGATTATTGAACAGGATAATTATATATGAAAGGTTTTATTTCCTGGATTTATTGCAGAATCTAGCAATCTAATATTGATGGAGCAAAGGTAGTACTGGTGATACCTACTGAATTCCTGATGAAAACTAACTATAAAACCAAGTGTGAAGCTCATGTGCTTCCTAAGAACAGCATGCTTCTGGTTGTGCAGAAAAAAAACTCTTATTCAAGTGGATCATGGAAAGAGTTACATAATGGAGGAGGAAGGGTGTCTTGATTCTAGGAATTTTTCCTCTGATTTAGAAGCAATGATGTTGGGTGCTGATTTGACACCCTTTAGTGATGAGAAGTTTGAAGGTGGGTATATGAAGACTCCTGGTTCCTCCTTGGGAATACCAGGATTACTGGTGACTTTATTAGTCATTAGTGACTTCACTAGTTCTACTTGTTTATGAATTTTGAGGAGCAGGTAAAAAGTTCACACGGTGCAAGGGTGAGAGGGAAAATTGTACAGAAGGGCTCATACAAAGAGAGCTTTATTCACTCAGAAGAATGAAAAGACAAGCTAAATGTTTACACTGTTTCTCTTTACTTTACCTCCACTTTTTAAAGGTTGCCAAATGGGAAAAAAATAAAAATAAAGACCACTGCATAAGCACAAGAAGGCTGGTAATTGTATGTGTGATCTCAATTCTGGTGTCATATAACTTCTCTGCATTTGGGTTGTTTGCAAGTATTACCTTCAACTGGAATTGTGCATTTGTATATGTTCCATGTATATGTACATGGAATTGTACACGGAATTGGTGCATTTAATTTCTTAGCTCTGTAGTTACTAACTAACTGCTACAGAGCACAAATTAATTAAGAGTTGCAGATTTAAAAAAATAAATTTCAAAACTTGGACAATACGACAAGAAGGATATAGGTACATCCTCAACATCAAGACAACATCCTTCCAGTTTTCCAGTTCCTGTTCAAAAACTAAGTCACATCAAGCTTCTCAGCTTAAAGGATCATATTGATATTTTAATGTGAAAAAATAAAGTATTTTTATTTGCTGTCTTTTGAAGAAACAGTTAAACTGTTTTAAATGTATTTTTTTCATTGGAAAATCAAATGTGACAGATGAGAGGGAAAAAATCAGTGCAAAAAGGTAATGTCACAAAGTTCTAAGATTTTAAATGGAATATTTTAATCAACAGTGTGTGGGATTGATTGTAAGCATCAAAACCTATTATGTAAGTTATCTTTAAATTAATTTACAAAGGTTTCAACTATATAAATTATACAATTAGACTGAGTGGCATATTGCCACAGATAATTGTTACAGTCAAGCTTTGGTAAGACGAAGAAAAGACATCTCCCTTTCTGATATCAATAACAATGCTACTTAGCACTGCAAAATTAATTTAAAAATGTTTTCTTCTTAAGTAAGTGATGCCTAGATTCAGATCTTGAGTCTTTTCGGATGAGATTTAGTATATGTCGTATTTTATACTTGTGTTTCTGTAAAATAATTACTACTGACCACAGTCAGAAACAGATTACGAGATGAAAAGGAATGTGGCAACTTACCTATTAGAACAATTGTTCTGTAGGTGAACAATTCTGTGGTGTGAAGTGACACTCAAGATAAATCAGGGCTGCAGAACAATAATGTATTCAACAACTGTCCTTGAACTTTGATGAAAGGCTGTAGTAAGGAACAGATCCTTACTCAGATCAGATCCATCAGACTGTTGTGCTTGGAGCTGCTGAACTTTATTTTATTTAGGAATAGCTTTACTCATTACTTCTTGTTAGATTTTATTTACTTTGTGAGTTTACTATTCTTATAAATATTAATAGCTTCTGCATAATACTCATCCTGCATACAAAATTCCAAGCAATAGTATTTTGCAAAATTCCTTGCAGGACATGTCTAATGCTGTGATGCCTTTCTCACAACAGCTGGCAGAAGATGGTTTGCTGAAGTTATTGTTTGTTCGTAGAACTAAGAATAAATTAGAGATGAATATTTAAAAGATGATGAAAGACTGTAAAAACATCTATTTCCTGTCTTGAATCATGAGAGGAAATTAAATCTAAGACTTTTTTCCCTGGGTTGAAAAGTACACAAGCATCCAAGTAGTAAGAAGAAAATTACTATATTTTGTAATTTAACTTGCTAAGTGGAAAAAAAATCAAGATATTGCTCAAATTAATTTGTTTGCTTTTATTCTGTTATCTGACTCAGAAAATTTTGTTTAAACTATACACACATAAAACAGCAATGTAAAGATTCTTGATTCTCATTACACAAAATGAAAAGAAATAGCATGCAACATGCCCTGAAGATGAATCAGTATTTATCTGATTATTCCTTGTACATGGGTCCATAACTAACTTGCTACAAGAGAACATGAATTCTGACTCTCTGTTCTGGCTTTGTGAACTGCATTGGCTCCAATTTGTGCAGCTGTTGTGGTAAGAATGCATGAAATTTCATCGTTAAGCCCTGCTCCAGTAATTGCTTTAAAAATAATGGACTGAACCTTTAACTGTGAATCGTAAAATGACTGAGGCTTATTAAAGATGCTCAAGGACTGGCATGCTGCACTACCTGGAGCCTATGCATGTCCTGTGCTTTGACTTCAGGCATAATCTGTCACAGATGATCCAGCCCTGAGGAGAGAAATACCTGGTACAAAGAAAAGTACTAAACTTCCTAGGAGGATGGAGAGCATTTCAGTTTGAGTTGCCTCAGAGAAAAAAAAAAAAAACTAAGATCTCATCAAGAAATTAGAATAATTTGAAGATGGTCATTTTAGTCTAAAAGTCTCTTTTTTATTATTATTTTTAGGGTTTTAATGACAGAAGTTAGAAGACCATTACAAAGATTAACATTTCTCTGAAGAGAAACATCTACAGAACTGTAGAATTCCAGTAAAAATTCTTTATCACTCCACCCAATGTAATTCCTTCCCCAAGGAGATTTCCTCCCTCTTATGCTCATGCATAGTCATGCCCTATATGATATCTATCCTTTCTGGCCTCTGCAATATTAATAACGACCATAATTATATTGTACCTTCTGACCTCAAATTAACATAACACAGTTAAGTTCATGCACTAAGCACAATGTTTAATCATAAGTGTGCTGAGGGAGGAGCAGGTGTTCTCAGTATCTCACCTCCAAATGCTTGCCCTATGGCTGGTTACCTCTCACACACCCATTTATTATGAAGCTGATGGAACTCACTGCTCCTGTCTCTGAGCTTCTTAAGTAGCACCTCCAGCACCAGCTTTATTAAAAAAAAAATAATATTAAAAAGCGAAAGAAATAGGGCAGGTGGATGGTCATGTGGACCTGGTGCTATTTAGATTACACAGCTCCCCAGGTATGTCTTCGTGTTTAATAAGGAGCATTTGGTACCTGCAAATATATAATCAACTCAGCTCATGTCATTACTCAGTTTAACAGCTAATGCTTAAATCATAGCTCTTGATGGATTGACAAGAAAATGTTTTTCTCTTCCAAAAAAATGCAGAGAGTACAAGAGGGGAGTTTTCAAGGCTGTTTTGTTCCTGAACCTGCAAGGACTAGTCAAGAGATTTCATATAGCAAGGTGTGAAGTGTATTTGATGCAGAAACTTCTGTCAGCCTGTGCAGAAAGGTAAAACACAAGTCATGGCTTTTTATTTTTCTCCTCCGGAGAAGAACTATGCAACATAAAATACATCTGGATTATCTGTATTTTGAGATTCAAAACAATGAATGCAATGTCCTCCAGGAGCTATTCAAACCTAATGGAGGCAGACATTTGTTATATGTGACTGACACTTTGATGAGGATTAGAAACTTCTACCTACACTACGTTCATAATGCACTTGGAGCTTTCCTAGTGAAGATGTTGGCCTATATTTTAAGGCCAGAAATGACCATCATAACTGTTAACTTTGATGTCCAGCATAACACAAGCTGGAGAGTGCTGCTTGGTAATGCTTGAATTAGGCTCATAAATTCTGTTTGAGCTATGACAGCTGTCCTTTGGAAAGCTATTCTGTCATTATTTGAAGACTTCAAGTGATGAGGAATGCATGAAGTGCTTACATAATTAACCACTGTAATAGGTTACTTTTGTATAAAAGTCCGTGTTAATTCCGGCCGTTGAATTTTATGTTGTCTGTTGGAATGAAAAACCTTCTTCACTCAAACAGTCTTTCACTGCTGGGCTTGCATGCTGTGAGAAAGTCATATTTTAACCTTCTGTTGAATAAACCAAAGAAATCAAACTTTACCCTCTGGCTGAAACTTCTTAATCCACTGTTTTTCCTGAATATGAATGATCTGCATAACTCTTCTGTCAGCCTTTTCTAAATTAATATCCTGGTGCAGACATCAAAACAGGCATTAACACTCTCACTAATGCCAAGGAGAGCCATGCTTCTATCTCTTCATAATTTTCCTTTTTTCTACTTCAAGTGATCCCATGAGCTCTTTCCACACTTAATAGCCCTGAAAATGAGTGTTCAATTGGCTGGCTACTGCGACCCTGCATCCTTTTCAGAGTTACCAATAGAACCTTATTCTACAAATGTGACCTATTTCCTTGTATTTGAATCTATTAAAATATGAGTTGATCAAGTACGATTTATAATGAATCTCAGATTACTCCATAAATGGACCTATTCTTAGTATTATTTACTGTTTCCCAGATTGTGTCAGCTGCTAATTGTCACTTTTATCCAATTATTATCAATATTCCATTAGTTACTTTGCAAACTATTCCATGATCCATCTGTTCTTACCAAAAGGAAGTTATATTCATCTTAGTCCTTTTTCTTTCTTAACTTCATCCATTACTCCTATTAATATTCTTTTGTGCAGTCTGAAGCCTTTCCTTCACTCTGAAAATTTATTCTGGCAAAAGCACTGATTGCAGTGGGTGAAAAAGTATTTTGTTTTGCCTTTTTTTCTCCTTTGCAGCTGTTTGATATGGGAATGACAAGCAGGTAGTCAGCAAGGACCTCTCCATCCCAGTCACAACCATGTATATTTAGCCCTTCTTTTACTCTTTCTCAAGTTTACTAAAACATTTTTCAAGGAATCTATCCTTTTATTTTCAATATTTCCACAGAACAATGCAATAGCGAGGTTTGCACAAGGCCTGCTTTAGAGAAAGAAGTGTGCTGCAAGTCTAGCTAAGCCATTTTCACAGTTCCATGCTTAGCCAAACTTTTTTAGTGGATCCCCTGTGCGATTCTGTTATCCTCACAGTAAAGCCTCCATCAGGAAAAGAAGAGGCTCTTCTAGACAGGAAAATGACACAAAGGAAAAAAGCGCTGTACAAAATAACCTCTCTGTTTTTTTTTCCTCTTTGGAGATGTACCATTTCTCTCTGTAGCATAACTGTCATTGTTCTAATCAAGGAATCGAACCTTTTACCAAAAGTGAGTAGCAAATGGAGGTTAAAACATTTCACAGAAGCTACAGTGAAATATTTGCCAATATGTCCACATTTACATTGCAGTACCTTGCTCATGTACTAATGCTCAGATTCTTGACTGAGCTGATACAGTCAGTGGTGCTGCCCAAACCTCTGTGCTCACCTCTCCCTACCCCTCCACACAAAATACTGTAGGAGGAGTTTTACCTTCTACACCAAGAAATTAAAACCTCTCCTGGTACAATGATCCTTCATGCAAGTCCATTTTCTTTCTGATCTTGAGCAGAGATTTTACCTCCTATTTGCAAGGGACATGCATAGAAGTTGCCTCCTGAATGACTTCTGTTTGTTTGCAAGAAGGGGCTGATGTTCACAGCCTCGCTCCCAAGAGAAGGCCTAGTCTCCACTGCAGCAGGGCATCTTCCATGCTCTTCTGATGGGGCTACCCTGCTGAGCAGCAAAACATCCACATTGTGGGGAAGGGACCCCAGGTTAGCAGTAACTTTGGAAACACTGATCTGCACTCTGTAGAAGCTCTAAGATTCTTCTCTCAGGACAAGGTTTTAAAATAGAGCAGATACAAATGCCTGTCTAAAATCATTACCTGAGGTATTCAAGCACTGGAAAGGAGAGAAATTTCATTACTCTGTGATTAATATATCATGTTAGCTAGCTCTAAAGTTTCCTTGATTCAGTATGAAGGATTTTATTGCTACTTTTTCTTACATTACCTATGAAGTAATTCAAAGACATGGATATTGTTCAGGGACTTCGATAGATAGATAGATAGATAGATAGATAGATAGATAGATAGATAGATAGATAGACAGACAGACAGACAGACAGACCTTAAAATGTAGACACTGTAGTATCTATGTGGAGGGGTACCTAAATCCTGTGCCAGCAAAGAAAGCAGGTCAAGAAGGGGTAGAGAATCTGCCTCACACTGAGAAAAATTATGATTATGAAGGGGAAGTCCCTCCATCTGGGATGCATTAGGGCAGGATGATATAAAGATGAGACTGGAACAAGCTTTTTCCCAAAGAAGGAGTTGGGAGACTGAAGGGGGAAAAACAGATTTTAATTGTAAGAAATTTTTAAAAAAGGCATAGTAAAGTATTAAGTATCTCTCACAATCATTCCTTTTCTTCCAAGTCTGCAAAATGATTCCTGACTGAAAAAAAAGAAATAGAAAAAAAAAAAGAAAAAAAAAAGTTTTTTCCTCAGTCAGAGGTGGTCTAAAGGTCAAAGTCTCTTCTGTCTCTGCAGTCCTTAAATGGCTCTTATTGCTTGTTCTCTCGTCTCTCTTTTTGTTTATCCCTAACAAAGCCATCTGGCTTAGCTTTCACAAGGCTGCTCCGTACCTCACTGGGTAGGGCCTCAGACTCCCTTATTCATGTCAAGTTTTTCAGTCAGACACCATTTATAGTTTTTTTATTTGTAAAAACTACAGGAGTTTGGAAACAATAACTGTTTTTTTTTTTAAAAAGGCTATTGTAATAAAAATAGCACACCACAACAATAAAATCACTATTCTACATTAATTAAATTAAAACAGTAATACTCCTATTCAAATATGAACAAAGGGGAATTTAAGGTTAAGGTCAAAAAATGTGCTAGTCCACAAGAGCTGCCTGACTATCATTAATCCTTTGGGCTAGGGAATCATAACTTGTTTCAAAACACCTCCAACTTGGAGGAAGAAGCTTTTCTGCATTTCCTGGGTTTTTACATTCTCAGAAAGATGTCTGGTATTTTAACCTAAGGCCAGCAATCAATGGGTCTACTGGAACCCAGAGCGCATTATCTTTCCCCAGTAAAGAGGTTTGTTATCACAGCTTCCCAGTCCTGGAACGCCAGTCAGTCCTGTCACCATCCGCTGTATTTTAATAGTAAACACAAGTGGCCAGGGCTGCTTCCCTGGCCCTAGGGACAACAGCATAGAATGGCTCACGTCTGCACCACTTAACTATCCTGACCCTTCCTCCCAAAACAGAGCAAGCTGAGTTCAAACTGCCCATTGAAAATATTTCCTGGCTTGAGCCAGCTCCCAGATTGTCCCCATGATAGTATTAATTGTCTGAGACCGAAACTGTGCCAGTAATTTCACAGTATGAATGGTTGCATTCATACTATGCTCAGGACCATGTGTTGACCTTGTTTAGTTTATTAAGTTTATTAGTTTAACTGTAACCATTGTGGCCACATCCAATTCTCCATAGGCTGCTCATTGACTTTGAATGAGGTTGGTTTTTGGACCTGAAGTTACCTGAGGCACAATCCAGTAGTCTACATTAAAAAAAAAAAAAAAAAAAAAAAGGGGGGGAGCAAAATTTAAGAACAAAAATAAAATCTATTATTTGAAGCACGCTAACCAGCAACTCTAAAGACACCTAGTTAGTCATCTGCTATCCCTTGACTACTCCAAAGCGAGTCACCGTAAAATCTATTGGTTAATCAACTGTACAAGTTATCTCAAAGGAATATAGCAAAGACTTTAGAAGTACATTCTGTCCCACCAAAAAATATCTGTAAGGGAGTGATTGTTATTAGATGCTGAAAATGGTGTTTCACTCTCATCCTTAGAATTAGCTTCGGTAGTGAAATAACCACTTCTCAGTAGGGTTTACTCCACAGATGGTTCAAGTCAGTTTATATCATCAAGGAAGGGACTTGCTATCTTGTATAATATCCTATCTAACACTATTATAACTTTATTATCTGTCTTTTTTTACCTAGTCTTTTTTTTTCCCCCAGGCTACGAACAAAATCTTGCAGAACAGAGCCCCTTAAGTAATTATTTCTTGCGCTTAAGCAAATATTGCTAAGGGATTCTTTCTCCTTCTTATATTTACTATCTTCCTGTTATTACAACTCCATCCCTAATATTTCAACCACAGGAAAAAAATGGCAACTCTACCTTGCTGATTATGGATGATGTGATTTGACCTCCTGTAAGTCATGAAAAAAGTTGATTTCCCATATTGTTGAGCCAGAATTTAATTGGTAGGATATTTTATAAGAAAGGGATGAGCATTGGTTTTGCTGCTTCACTCTGCAGTAAAAAGAACAATGCTATGAAAAGAACACAACAAGAGCATTCGTGATGCATCTCCTTCTGCAGAGTGGCAGAAGCTTGCTGAGAATTTATTCTGGCCCTCTCAGCTCAGCCTGCAATGTATCTTAGACCTTAATTTAAATGCCTTTTCACACTAAGATGTGCCTGTTCTTGAAAAACAGCCAATTTACCTCCATTTACAGCTCTTTTCGGTTCAGCAAAAAAACAAGCATCCATCAGAACTATAACCTGTGTATGACGAGTGCAACTGTGCAGTGCAGCCTCTGGGAAATCTGAGCCTGAGTCTGCCTCTTGCCTATAGTGGGGGTAGGAGCAGAGAGGGGACGGCTTTCATACCCTAAGCCAAATCAGACCTTAGGTATTCCAAGGCAGAGTGACCCCCCAGCCTTCTGCCAAATTAACAGAGTCAGAAGAAGAATGAGATGAAAGGACCCTGTGCTCAGCCTGGAGGTTGGGGAATTCGGTGTGAATGGAGGAAATACAGGATTCTGGTGGCTCCTCCTGTATGTGCCTCGCAGTCAAATACCTGATCCAGCAAATGAAGCCAGAACAGCCTGGACAGATAGTGTCAGTAGTAGAGGGTGGGATAGTGGATCCCTGTTTTTTCTTTCTTGCCCCTTGCTCCCCATGCCTTAATTTTGTGGTTTGGTGCTTTCCTGCAAAGCAGACCTATGAATTCAATCCCTCAGTCATGAAAGTTCCCCTGGAATGATGTTTCTCCTGCTTGCTGGGTACTGCTTTAATTTGTAGGCTACCTGGCTTCACAAAGCAAGACTGGGAATTCTCCATGGCCTTGGGACAGTTGCCTTGCAGAGTTCGTAACAGGGTTCCTCTGCTTTGCTGGGTGCTGGGTAGCTCTTCCTTCTCCTTGGCTTATGAAGCACAGACCTGAACTGACATGGCTATGGCATATTTCTGTTGTGCAGTGCCTTCGAAATAAGGAAGCAAAATTCACTAGAATACAATAGATGAAATGAGTAAATAATAGCCATTAAATATATGCTGCTTTGAAAAATAAAAATGCTGAACAACACTAGCTAGAACTTAGACTGTCACATGAAAATGCAAAGTTAACTATACGGTTATTAAAAAACAGGCCATATATTCCATCCGTTTTCATTTGTGAGGTCTCCTTGAAATGACTTATAAAACTTGGGAAGCTAGGCAGCTTTTCTCTGGGGAAAATAAAACTTCAGCAGCTGATACTGGCAAAGAAAGGTTATATGCGGCCTTAGAAATGACTGCTTGATTTGTCCAGTATTTATTGCCTGAGTAATGTACAGAAACAGTAAAACAGAAAAGCACAACTTTCCATCTGTGCTGCATTATGCCATATACATGAACTATTTTTCATTTGAAATGGTGGTAGCTCTGTAAGCTTTCTTGCTTTGATATCCTATGCTACCACACATGATATGATAGAGTATAAACAGGCCAACTATAAACACAAATCTTTACAGTTTTGAAAGCTGAGACATTCCAGAACTCATTTCCCACCAAACAGGCCTGCTAAGGTGTAGTCTGGGTCAGGTGTTTGGGTTTTTTTTAAGTGGGGACTGAAAGGTTATTATACAAGAAACCTGAAGCTTGAAGTGAGGAAAATAAAAATCCACAAAAAACAGTCGAAGAAAGAAAAAAAAAAAACACACACACACACACACAGGAGAAGAGTCCACATCTGGTGCACAGAATCCAAAAGCTCATTAGAACACAAGCAAAGGGTTTGCTCTTTTTTTTTTAAAAAAAAAAAAAACATTTTTCAAGCATTAATTTCCCTTTCATTCTCTAAAGCTCTGCTCATAAGTTCACATGTCTTAAATATCACCGAAGTGTAAGCCTGGGTGATGCTGGAGGAATATTATCCTTCTTTATCTCTGGGAGTTTGTAACCAGAGAGAAAGAAAGCAGGTTAAAACAGATGGACTGCTAGTCTTAAAAGAGACTGGAGGTTTTTGTTGTCGTTGTTGTTGTTTTTTTTTTAGAGAGGGGCCAATTTAATTTTTTACTGTTCCATGACTTTATTTTTATTTTTTAAGATTACAAGGCAGAACTTCTGTAACAGTCTGGAATACAATTACTTTTTTAAAAAAAATAATAAATTGTCATCATTTAGATATTTTATTTATTTTTCTTTTTTCTTTTTAACCTGAACCTTATATAAATCTGTAAGAATGTGAAATTTTAAGCTCTCTAGTTGTGAGAAGCACTTTGGAGCACCACAAAATCCTCCGGACTTCATGAGGAAGGGTGGTAAGGTGCATACTAGACATTTTGAACTAAAAAAAAAAATCTGCATACAGCAATAGAGATCTATAACTGCCAGCAACAAAATTTGTGCAGCGAATATAAATTAAGGATCAAAAAACACATGCCATAGTGTGATTTTTTATTTTCCTGAAAAAATAAACAAAACAGCACTAAATCACAGGTAAGGGGTGGGGGGAGGGGGGAATCTGCATATGTCCCCAGTGTTCTGTCATATCCTGGAGATGTTTTTACGTTGTTTTATTGGAAGCTGCTGGGAGAAGGTCCACGTCCCAGGGCTGGAAGATGAGTTAGTCGCAACTCCCTGCCACAGTAGGTGGGATCCTGAGCCCAAGAGTGAGGGGCCACAGGGGAGCCATCAGACAGGGGTCATTTATAGCCACTCTTCAGGAACCACCTGTGCTTGCACCAGCCACATCGTCTGATCCCCCTCCATCACATGTGGCTTCCACCCCAACTCCACTGGCAATGAGCATACGCAGACATGAGATTGCGAATACAAAATTTGAAATTGCTATATTTCCGTGCATCTTAAATGACTAGAGAAATGACAGTATATTCTTAAGGATACACAGCTCCTGGGAATGTTGAGACTTCAGAGAAATAAAAGGAGGATATTCTTGTTTATCTTGGCCCCTTACCAAAAAAAGTGGAAAACATGGATTTTCTCTTATAGTTATTTGTTCATCCAAACTAAATTTGTTTCTATATTAAAAAAAAGTATTTTTATAATTTACATTATAAAGAAAGCACTGCTAGATGTATTTTTCAACTCAAGTACAAATTCCTCACTTCCAAATGACAAATCTATTACAAATGAAGCTATCCGTCACCCTTGAGTGCTCCTATGTATGAGTATATGCTCATATATATGTAACATACATATATAACCATATATATATATACACACAGTTATATCAGAAAAAAAAGAAAAAAATGAAAAGACAAAGCTTCAAAATTTTATTGCTTTGTAAATAAAAAAGAAGGTTTTAGCTTTGAAACAGGAAAGGCTTCACATGTTATAATGTAGTTATTAAAGCAAAGCATTTCCAGGGAAAAAAAAAAGAAATATATATATGTATATATATATTCACTATAATGTAGCACAAGGGAATTACTTTATTTTTCTTTATTAATTAAAAAATCTTTATTAATTATCAAAAGATTTTTGAAAGACTGAAGTGCAGCAGCTATGTCATTTTAGCTGCCTCTAATTAAAACAAATCTTTCAGTGTCCATTTAATAAAAAAAGACAAATTGCTTTCAGTTTATGCTAAATTCCCATTTTTAGTATTAGGTCTTGGGATAGAGGGAAAGCAGACTGCTTCCCTCTTCCTCATCTTCTCCCTTTTTCCCCAAACGTCACTCTTCCTGGTACTGAGGCACTTGAAAATTGCATGTATCACACTGGATTTTTTTCTGGACATAGAACTATCCAGCTGTAAATTCTCCAAAATCATGTCCCAGCTGTCTTCTGCAATCACTGTGTTACTAAAAAGATAGAGCAAGTCATCATGGCATCCCAACACACACCCAAAAAAATCAACTCTTTCACCCAGCAGTGTCTCATGGCCTCATGTGAGCCAGAATGAAGAGATCTCTCTCTATAACTCTACACAGCAGAACTGCACGGGTCAGAGTTCACTCTTCAGAACATCTGTAGTCTCTTTAGAAAAAAAAAAAAAAGAAAAAAAAAAGATCTTCTTGAGTCAGATAAGGTCTGTCAATTGTTTCCATGATTTGTGGTGTCAAAGACACTCCACTTCACTTGCAAATGACGTAGCAAGTGAGGCAGGGAAGTGTCCAGACTTGAGTCTGACCATTCTTGGGTTCATCTCATCCATTTCCATAGTCCATAATCAGGTTACTTGTGATGCACCCTTCTTTTTTCTCTATTAAGGACAGTTCAGGGAAAGCCATCTTGGCAAGTCTCGGTCATCAAGCCTGGGCTATGCTCCTGGGAGCACAGCAGACATGATGGCCAGACGGCCGTCACTTGTCAGATGCCACGGTCAGGCAAACCCTCCTTGGTGAGCCTGGAGATGTGTGGGGAGGCTGTACACGGGCAGCAGAGCCCACGGTGCTCCCCTGAACCTCCAAAGCTGCAATTTTGGAGCAGTTCTGACACAACCCTGCACAGGGAGAGCACTGCTGCAGCAGCTACAATGGTGGGGAGGATTGCCCCATATCTAACCCAAACAGTACTAACAACATCATAATATTTGATTGGCTCAAGAGATTTCTGAAAAGCTTATATAAAGAATGGACAAACAGATGCACTTCTAATTTTCCTTCTAGATCGATCATTTGAAATATGAGTCATTCAGAGAATTATAGTTCCAATTAATAAGCAGGGATCCATGCACTACCATCATTAACACAAAAAAGGGTGATAAAATAATAATAGTTTACATATTTCGTACTCATGCAGGATACATATGCTGCACCCATTAAAGCTGGCTTAAGTTACTTAACATTAAATTGTGCATTTTGTGGAGTGAGTCAATAGACTGACTCACTAGCCCACTACAGTGCCATATGGGAAACTTTCCCTCTCCTGAGCAGATGGAGTCTAAGCATGTCACAGACAAAATGTGTTTTGTCTCTGGAGAAAGGATGTTGGCTGCTTTGTTCTTAGATTTTTAAACATGCCAAGCTTTCTGATCCCATTGGGAATCATACATTTTGGGGTCTTGGGGATGTTTGAGCATATCTCTGAAACACTCAGATGTAGAAGGCAATAAAAAACAATCTTTCCAGAAAGCCTGAAAATATGACAATTACCATGCAATTTAAGATTTAGTTGGTGGAAGAAAGCAGGGGAAATCATCACCTTTGCCTTCTTTTAAATAGACAGTCCTATTTGAGGAAAACAAGAGCTTTCCATGTCCCAGTGGAAGATCAGATGGAGGGCTCTACTTTCACAGGTAACTGAGCAACTCTATTTTCCATGTCTGCATCTATGTGAATGAACATTTCTCCTTTCTTTTTAACTTTTCTGTCTTTTATTTTTTCCTGACTCCCTGTTGTACTCAGTTTTTTGCTACTGGAATTCTCCTCATTTCTCTGTGCTGATCCTTCAGCAGGTGAAGAATGACCACATATTACTCTGAAAATAAAGGAGTTGGTACCAATACCCAGAAAAAAACACTACTGTTTTCCCTCTCTTCTTGTAGAAGTACTTCCTCTTCCCTTTGCCTTGCCGAAGTCAAGGAAGACAATACCAATTGCTCTCCCTTCATCTACCCAGGCAGTCTTTCCATCACAGAAGACTATCAGGTTATCTAAGCATGTTTTCCTCTTGGTGAATCTATGCTAACTACTACTGAACACCTTATCCTTCACATGCTGAGATATGGTAACCAGTATGAGGTGTTCCATCACCTTTCCAGGGATGGAGGCGAGGCTGACTAGCCAGTAGATTCCTGGTTCCTCCTTCTCACTCTTTCTGAAGACTGGCATGACACTGATTTTCTCCCAGTCCTCAGGCATCTCTCCTGTTCTCCATGTCCTGAGAGTGGCTATAGTAATGATATCTTTCGACTCCCTCAGCACTTCTGGGTGCATCCCCTCAGGACCCTTGCACTTATGGGTATCAGGTTTGCTTAAATAATCTCTAATCTGATTCTCCTTTAGAAATGGAAAGTCTTCCTTTTACTAGGCTTCCTCCCTGTTATTCAGGATCTAGAATTCCTGAGAGCTGATTTTAGGAGTAAAAGCAGAAGCAAAAAATACACTCACTATCACTGCCTTCTCTGTATCTTTCATCACCGGGGTCCTATTCCTATTGTTGTATTTGAAAAAGATCTTCTTGCTGTCTTTGAATCCCTTGCCAGATGACAACCTCAAATGGTCCTTGGCCTTCCTAGTTGCATCCCATGTTCAGATGACTTTCCTGTATTCCTCTCAAGTGGTCCGTCCCTGCTTCCACCTTCTGTATAGTTCCCTCTTCTTTTTAAGTCTGCCAGAAACTCCTTTTTCATCCATGCAGGACTCCTGCCACCTTTGTTTGACTTCTTGATTGGCTTAAATGTTTTGTGTATCCTGCTTTTATTTGCAACTCTTTTTTTCCTACCTCTCCATCATAACTCTTCAAGATCGTGTACTCCTAGGGTCAAGTATGTGATGCCTGCCAGAACAATACCAAGTTTAATTAGTCTTTTAAGCGCCACCACTCTATAAATACCTTTCTTCCCTATATGTTTCTAAAAGACTTGGAACTGATCATTAAAGAAGGACCAAATATGTTAGCCATGGAAAATAGCAAGAACAATCTTTTCTCAATTTAATTTGGGCTTTCTTCTTAAGGTTCCTTAATGCTCTGTGGTTGGTAGAGTTCCCTCCACCAGGAACTGCTCCCAAATGATATGCAGACTCTGGCATTTTGGTTGCACAAACTACTTGCTGTGCAGCAATCACCACAATATCAATGAAGCCAGCGAATGAGGGTTCTATAGCTTAAGTATGTCAGTACTGGTGAGAAGAAAGTCTCTAGTATCTAACCCAAGATAGGGGAGTTCTGCAAATCCAAGCGACTTGACTCTCAGTCTACAAGTTTCCAAGTGTAACAAATCAATGTCCTCCCTCCTCAGGGTAGCTGCAAGAGGAAAAAAAAATCAAAGAGCCTGAAGAATAAGAAAATGCATAGCCACCTCCCTCCCACAGCTGAGCTCTTTTTGATCTAATCTTGACCAACTGCCTCAGGATGAGAGCTTTCTTTCTCTCTATGCAATCTCCCTGTGGTGGTTTCACAAAGCAGATTGATTTGCTCTTTATTGTTTGGTTTACTTATGCCAAGAGTATGCGAGTTCCCCTCATGCATGTATGTTGACACACAGATACCACTTTACCTACGGCTAAACAAAAAAATGGTGTCTCACTGTGTTGACAACAGAAATGCATTTTTTTTGGTTCAAGTACCTCTTCAAATTCAGCTTTTATTCTTTGTAACTCACTGAAAAAAATCACTCCTCATTATACATTTACAAAAGACTATTTAATGTCTCAAAGCACAAACCAGATCCTTCTAGTCACATGAAGTTTGTGATAACAACTTTCTTCATCTAATAATCCCTCTGCTTTTCAGCGAATCCTAGAATCATGGAGGCAGAAAGGGGCCTCTAGAATATCTAGCCCAACCTCTTGCTCAAAGAAGACTCAACTAGAACAGATTGCCCAGATACTGTCCAGTTTGGTTCTGAGTATCTCCAAAGATGGAGACTCCGCAATCTCCCTGGGCAACCTGTTCGGAGGTTTAATCATCCTTTTAAAAAACAAAACAAAACCTCTAATTATTCTGATGCTAATTATTCTGAGCATATTGAGACTCTGAAAAGGGATCTCCTCCAGACTATGTTCTGCAGCTACAGCCATCGGTGCTGACATCTGTGCTGTATTGAGCTTCCCATAGTTTAAAAAGGCTGTATGTAGTTTTATATCTTTAACAATCCTATTGCAACTCCAAGGCTAAAAGTTGCCACCTTTTGTTCTCAAACAGTTGGATCAAGGAACTCTAGGTGGCATCAATTGCTTTACCTCCACCAGAAAAGGGAACCACAGCAATGTAAAGTAGTTCTGCACCTGAGTTCTGCATCTGGTTCCTCTCTTGTGCACCTGAGCTTCAGTGACAAGACAGAACCAGACTGAGTCTTCAGATTTCACTTAAATCACTGTCATGCAGACATTTCTAGGAGAAAAAAAAATGTCAACTATGGCTAATCAAATGCATGTTTTAAAAAACTGTCTCAGCACAAAATGCTGTTAGTGACATCACATAGAAAAGAAAAATGCATTGTACTCAAAATCTATTAATGAAGGATCCTTTTTCTTTAAAATCATTGTCATAGTAACTATGTGGGTTGGGGGAAGATTTCCAGGCAGTACTTTTGTTGGAGCAAAATGGGTCAGCTGAATTCAACTAATTTTCAATTTCTTATAGCTAGCCCTTTCAGCTGTAATTTTAATGTAGTATTGAATGTAGAGCAAAATATAACACATTGAACTGTTTAAGTCTATGTTAGCACATTTTAAATATATACCTGTACCTTATAAAAAGGTGCTGAAAGGTGATGGACCAAATATTTGTAAAATAAACGGAGAGAGAGACTCTTGACTGAAAAGTTTTCAACCCATGGATCACAAAAATTAGATCTGCCTTTAGTCTAGTTACTCAGTCACATGTTTATACTGAAATGAGAAGGGGAATACTCACTAGGCAAGGAAAAAAATCTGATGCTGGAGATGGAACTAAGATGACTGTAAAGTCTCTCAAATTATAAAGCCATAAATTCATGGCCAAGTGAAATGAAAAAAAAAAAAAAAAGAGAGAGACATACCAGAAATCTATAATGTGATTTATAAAATGTCAGGTCCAACATATTTCATCCTAGTTGTCTTTCTTATTTTATTTTTATTCCATTATTTTTAAGTAAATGTAAGATGTTATTTCAGCAGCTCTAAGGGAGGAAGTGTAGTCACAACAGACACGTAAGATGCGCAGTTATACTGAGTTTTTCCCTGAGATAACACAAATTATTTTCCCCTACTCTCCCCTTCCAGGAATTCAAAACCTAGTTCAAGTGAGCATTAATGCATTGAGCTGATTTGTGATTTATGGATATTGGATATTGCCCTTTTCTATTCTGGCTCCAGTTTATTGCTTTAGTTAACCCTTACTCATTTTCATAACTTTGTTTTTATTAAATTTATTTTTATTTATATTTTTGGGTTCATCCTTTATCAACATAATTAGATGGAAAGACTGTGGGCTCCAGCCAAAAGCAGGACATGAACTGGTTTGTCCAAAGTGTAGCCAAAACACTGAGAAGAATTAAGAGCAAAGGAAACCTGAGTGGGATTAGAGCTGCTGGAGGAAGAAACTGTCACCCAGAACCTGCCTGCTTGGTTCTGATATAAGGAAAAGCGAGCCTGTGAATAAGAGGGAACACGTTCCCCACATACTGTTGTGGTCAAACAACATGTGGTTTTGCTTTTGCAAGAAGTTTGCTCAATCGGTATATTCATTCCTGGTCACAGACTGACAGAGCAGATCATTCCAGATTTCTAACCACAGCTGGATATTCTGGAAAAGGGTGACAGCTCCTGCTCGAGTTCCTCAAGCAGCAGAGATCTGCTCACAGCAGAAGATCACCAACTCACAGCAGAAGATCACCATTTGGGACCACAATGGGGGCCAGAAACACAGACATCAGGCTAAAGTCACGGAGTTGGCAGCAATTAGGCTTTCACACATAGCAGGCAAAGACTTGAATGTCGGAGACTGAGCTGCTGGGATGGAGACATCTGCCATGCCTTGCACAGGGTAATGCTCGCCAAGGGGAGGCGAGTGTGGATGGTGGAGATCCTGGGGATTCTGGGACTGGATTAACCTGAGCTGGGCCAGATCTCCTCTAGAACAGCCTTATAACGCAACTCAAACCACAGGCAACTCTGTTAGCTGACTGCCTCGACTTCTGCCCTCATGGAATTACTTTTACAAAAACACATAGCTGTTTTTTTTTATTTTGTTCTGTTTTTGGCAATTACTAAAGTACTAAAGTTCTAAGGACAGATCCTCAAAAACAGAACTTCCATTAATTTTAAAATATCTGTGATGTTTAAAATACAAAAGACACAAACCTGGTTGTATACATATACAGAAACAGAGCGAATAGATGACTTTAAAGTACATGTTAATTTGTTTGGACATTGGTAACATCTCTGAGGAAAGCAAGTTTGTCAGCTTTCACATTTTTCACTTCCCAGGACTTCTGTCTTGTCCTATAAGTTTATGTGTCGAGGACCTGCCCCTTTGCTCAGGAGCTGCATGCAGCTCAGCTCCAGCACTTGTGTCTAGTCCTTGCCTGAACTACAGTGTCATTATGTCATGCCCATGTCACTTACAGATCCTGACCTGGCTGGAGACTCTGACTTTACCTTGGACCTACCTCATCAATGTGATCTTCCCTGGTGATCATCTGGCTCTTGGCTGAGCCCGGTCCCCCTCACTGACCTGCTGTCCCAGGGGCTGTGGAACAAGGTTGGGTTGGTGATGTCCCTGCCCAGACGTCTTTGCCACTGCTTCGGGCTCCTGGTCCCCCGTGCTTGCAAGCATCAGCCCTTTGTGGAAGTGGTGATGAGAAGTCACTGTGGCTTCTGTATTGCAGTCCACTAAAAGAGACGCTGTCTCATTTCATGCATCTAGAAGTGATTTGCCAAAATCTGAGCTTACTAAATAGAGAAAAAATCATCTCCTGAAATAGACAATAGGAAAGACATTGTGGATGTATCACCCTCTCATTGACTGTGAAGGGAGGATTTCCAGTCCAGATTTAAATGACTATTTTTTATATATGAGAAGTTAGGTGAGATGAATCCCTCCTCCTGCTTGAATTAGGAATCACAGCTATTTCTTTCCTACCAGCTGTAGTGGAGGCAAGATCTGGCAGACTTGCATAGCCTGAATCTCTCATCTTGTTCTTAAATTTAAACACTGTATTAGTAGCAATGCCTAAATTAGTCATTTAGAGTAGGTGGTTTAAATATGGTCCCCAATCATAATTTCATATGCTTTTAGAGTGCCTGGAAATACTTGGGCTTCCTTCCAGGCTGAAATATCCAAATAGTCTTGCATTATAAAGATATCATGAATGATGTATGGTTTTGTATGATGAAGTAATGCTTAGCATTTTTAATCTATGCTTATTAAGAGCATAGATTAAGAGCATAGCATTTTAATGCTTATTTTTTGCCCTGAGCTTGGTTTGGACACCCTGACAAAGTTGCTGGTATTAACCGCAATATCAACCCAGATATGACTGTATTGTTTATAAGGAAAGTTATTCTTATCTCTGAAGGCCTTGGCCTTTTTTTTTTCATTCTCATTTTTGGAAGATATTACTTAAGACAATGGCCATTTCACTTCGTTCCAAGTTTTAATAGGCAGTAAGAAGGTTGTGGACCTATAATTTAGCCTTATCTGGTTATTTAATCAAAGAACACACACTAATTTTATGCTGACCACTAAATGCTCTGCCAGGAAAAAGTAGCCTCTAACTCACTACCTTACAGGCTCACAGTTCATTTAACAATGGGAAAAGTTTTATGAAATTTAAAATAAGACAGAAAGAGTGTGCTCACAGCTCCTTCAGGAAAAGAAATAGGGGCAGGGGAGCAGAATAGAAGGAAAAAAGGAGAGAGAGAAAAAAAGAGAGAGCTTTGAAGCAGGGAAAGTTACAACCTACCAGCCTCAGAAACATGGAAATATACAAGTGCAAAAAGGTTATGCATGTATGTTTAATCTCCTTTAGTTTGTGTTTTATGTTTTGTTTTTGTGTATGCAATAATAATACACTTATTAAATGAATCAAGGCAGTGCTGACATGACCTGGAAAATACATGTAAAATACATGATATTTAGCTTTTGTAATAACAACAGAATTATTACCCATGGTCTGTGCACTTTTCCTGTACACAAGGCTAGAGACAAATACTCTTCCTTTGGAAACTATATTCTCTTATCTGATACTTAAATCTTCATTTTGTGTAAATGCAGCAAAAAATGGTCATTTCACTATTGACATTCTTTAGACCTTCCCAGACCTCTGTAAAGGTGGATTCTGTTTTCAAGGAAGGAAAGAACATTGAAGTTTAAGTAGATGAGATAGAATAGTTTGAGAGTCTTACATCTCCAAGAATATTTATGGCAATATTTTAAAATACTGATCTCAATTCACATTTAATCTAGGTTTTATTTTTTCTCTCTTAGTCAAGGGAGAGATGATACGTCTACAGACAAATTATGGTCCTTGAAGATAAACTCATGGAATATCAAGATATCCATGCCTTCCTCCTAACTTAAACCTAGGATAGACCCCAGCACATTCCTATTTTTTTCTGTACATGTCTCTCAAGACACTTGAGTGTCTCAAGACACTTACACCATTCAGTCTAGGCTCCTCTATTTGACCATCCCAACCCATTCCTGCTAATAATTTTCTCTTCATCTGCTTCCAGACAGTTAGAATAAATGCTTCCAAACCTCTTTGTGTTCCTTTGAAATAAAACACATTTACATACTATGCAAATACACATTCAGTGTAGGCCAAGGGGAGATTTGTAAAGCTTCCATTAGTGTAGGAACTCCTTGGAGTATAGCTTAAACTGACTCAAATGCATTTGGAGATGCTATGTGAGAGAAAGGTGGACTCCTCTGTGTTTAAAAAAAAAAAAAAAAAAGAGCTTTGAAACACACCTTAGTGGGTTACATATCACTATTCTAGCATAGAAAGACCAAGTATAAGCTTTCTCATAGACAATTTATGCATATAGGAAAAAATTGCAAACGTAAGTTCACCAGTGCATGGAAGTACTCTATTTCAGTAGGACATGGGATTTTTAGCCATTGTAATGTCTGTAGTCACCATAAATCTAGACCTGCGAAGTTGCAAAACATTTAACGAGCTGACAGACCTTCAAGAACATTGAGCAAGCTAAAATCTGACAGCTTCTCAAAGCAAATAGGTAGTGTTGCTAGCAATTCCTGTATGTTACTAAAATTGAACTCCAGTTTCACATTAAAGGAATTCACATATTCAATGATATATTTATTTTTCATATTTTACTATTTTTATAAAAATGTTTTTAGAAACAGAAAAGTACTCACAAACTTCTAAGTATAAATAGAATATTTACTTCAATAAAAAGCATTTATGAAAGATTTTTCTGACAGTCATGGTATGAAAGATTTTAACTCATTTGACTTACATAAAAGAAATTACTATTAAGATATGTTTGATGCTTTTTAGTGTGAGAGCATTAAATTTAGATGCTTCATAGATTTCTAAGAATATAATCTGACATTAATAGTCATAATTGTACCTTTAGCCACACTTATGTTTGTTCAGCACTGTCAATTAGAAAACCAGGTTTTCAAGTATTCATAATTTTGTTAAATTTTAATGATCCATCATGAAATTTCCCACACTTGCGGTCTGCCTTAGGCTTATTTAATTTATTTTCTTAAATCTTGACAAAAATGCTTTAGGTGATTTTTAGATCACAGTAAAGGGAATATATATGGTTGTGTCCATGCTAATAAATTCTTACAATCATGTGATAGAGAAGCTCTGTCAACACAATATTTGAAGCATAGACCTGTAAATTGGTAGTGGATGCATGTTTTGTGCAGGTATCAAAGATGTGTCTTCTCGTCTATGAAAAAATGATGTGTATAGACTTGTTAAAGTCTGCAGCTAAATTCAGTGTGTGCTGTCTTGTACTACCAGTACAGACTTGCATCTTACCTTTTCAGGCCAAGTTTGCACCATTCCTCCAGAGCAACTGATCATATATCAGCCCAAGCCACAGTAGTTAGGTAGGGAGATTTAATTCCCCATTGTCGTTGTAGGAGAGAGGCAGCATGCAGAATACCATATCCTCAGTGATCTCAACCAAACGGCTGCAGAAACTGAAAGAATGGACCAGTCATTCTTTCCCTCACTTCATTCTTGGAAACCACTCAGCCATTTGAGACTTAAGGAAGGAAAGAAGGAAGCAGAGCGCCTCAGGCACATTGATGAACTTTAACCATTTGGGTTAATGAATCACACATCTAGAAGTAAGACCTTGTGGAGGAAGGTAATGGACTGTCTTGAAGAGAGACAGATCTTTGTTTTCTGCAAATGTGTAGCATCAGCATCTTTCAATCATAGAAATCCTTTAAAGATAAAGGGTCCTGAATCACATGCTACAATTTTTTAGTCTTCTACCTTGAAAATAAAACTGTATCAGCCCCAAACCACAACTGGAATCAAATGAAACCTTTTTTAAATATGACTGTTTGGAGAAAGTGTCATTTTACTATACATTTCATGGCTGAGTAAAAGAAACCAAACACTAGAAGGAAAGCTGTTCATTCTATACCATATGTCTAACCAAGCTGGAAATTATAATAGCAGAATATCTCATGAGATCTTGTCCTCAGGAGATTTACAGATTTGAGAAAGTGTAAAGATAAGATAAGAATATAAAACCACTGGTGCTTACATCTCAAATCTCAAGGGGTTTGAAGCTTGCCTGTTGTTTCTAACATATGTTTTAGCCTGCTTTGTTATGACTTTCCAGTGTTTTGATTTTTTAGGTATCTTTTTAATTCTATACTTCTACAAATTTATTTAGAACTAACCTTAATGACACAAATGAGGTAGGCTAGTTTTATAATACCAGCAAGTGTATAATTTCAAAAAATATAGATCATTTGATTTTCTTGAACTTATCTAGTAAGTGATATATTTGGTATAGAGATTCTAATGATATCCTTTAAATAAGTATATATCTCCTGACTTAGAAAGCACTGATCCTGACAGAAATGAGAGAGATGCCTAGAAAATTGAAGATATAATCCCACAGGGTATTGGATTAATAGAGAAAGCCTCCCATGCTTTGTACTGTCGATTAATCTTTATTAAAACTAAAAGTGAGTCATTTTTTGGATCAAGCTCAGAATCATTTACATCTGTAATCACAAAGTATTTTTTATTCTTTTTCAAAACCTAGTTGTAATTTGTCAACACAAGGAAAGTGTGTCTTTATATAAAGTTCCTATTATTCGTCCCAAGTCAAATACTGAGTACAAAGTTATGCTATTGATATGACAAGGAACACTCCAGGACAGGAAACGATTGGGTCTTAGTCATAAGATCCAAGGAAAAGGCTGGATACACAGGGAGCACAGAATCACAGAATCACAGAATGCTTAAGGTTGGAAGGGACCTCTAGAGATCATCTAGTCCAACCCCCCTGCTTCAGCAGCGACACCTAGAGCAGGTGGCACAGGGTGGCATCCAGGCATTTTGCAGACTCCAGAGAAGGAGACTCCACAACCTCTCCAGGCAGCCTCTTCCAGGAAAGAAGTTCTTCCTCATATGCATAGGTGGAACTTCCTGTGTTTCAACTTACACCTGTTACCCCTCTTCCTGTCACTGGCCACCACAGAGAAGAGCCTGGCCCCATCCTCCCTATAATCACCCCTCAGGTACTTGAACATGTTAATCAAATCTCCTCTCAGCCTCTTTTCTCCAGGATAAACTGGTCCAGTTCGCTTAGTCTTTCCTCGTAAGAGAGATGCTCCAGTCCCTTAATCATCTTCGTGGCTCTATGCTGGACCCTCTCTAGAAGCTCCACGTCCCTCTTGTGCTGGAGAGCCCAGAACTGCACCCAATGCTGCAGGTGAGGCCTCACCAGAGCTGAGTAGAGGGGCAGGATCCCCTCCCTTGACCCGCTGGCAACACTCCTCCTCATGCAGGCCAGGATCCCATTGGCTTTCTTGGCCACAAGGGCACATTGCTGACTCATGGTTAACCTGTTGTCAACCAGGACTCCCAAATCCCTCTCCACGGAGCTGCTTTTCAGCAGGTCAACCCCTAATCTGTACTGATGCCTGGGGTTATTCTTCCCCAGGTGCAGGACCTTGCACTTGTCCTTGTTGAACCTCATGAGGTTCCTCTCTGCACAACTCTCCATCCTGTCTAGGTCTCTCTGGATGGCATCACAGCCCTCGGGAGTGTTGGCTGCTCCTCCCAGTTTGGTGTCATCTACAAACTTGCTGAGGGTGCAATCTGTGCCCTCGTCCAAGTCATTGATGAACAAGTTGAAGAACACCAGGCCCAGTACTGACCCCTGAGGGACACCACTGGCCACAGGCCTCCAAGCAGACTTGGCCCCATTTATCACCATCCTCTGGGCTCTGCCATCCAGCCAGTCCTGAATCCTCTACCCAGGCCACTCAACCAGTCAACACTTCCTAAGCTTTCCTATGAGGACATTATGGGAGACTGTGTTGAAAGCCTTGCTGAAGTCAGGGTAGACAACATGCATGGCTCTCCCATCGTCCATCCAGCCGGTCACCTCATCGTAGAAGCCTATCAGGTTCATCAGACACGACTTCCCCTTGCTGAATCCATGCTGACTACTCCTGATCACCTTCTTTTCCTTGACATGCCCAAGATGGTCTCTAGGATGAGCTGCTCCATCATGTTTCCAGGGACAGAGGTGAGGCTGACTGGCCTGTAGTTTCCCAGTTCCTCCCTCTTGCCTTTTTTGAAGACTGGACTGATGTTGGTTTCTTCCAGTCCTCTGACACCTCCCCCACTCTCCATGACCTCTTGAAGATGATGGAGAGTGGCTGAACCCCTGCCAGTTCCCTCAACACTCTTGGGTGCATCCCTTCCAGACCCATAGATTTATGGGTGTCCAGTTTGCCTAAGTAATCCCTAACCCAACCCTCCTTGACCATCGGAAAGTCCTCCTCTCTCTTGATTCTCTCTTGTCTCCAGGCTCAGTACATGGGGACTGGCCTTAGCAGTAAAGACTGAGGCAAAGAAGGCATTTAGTAACTCTGCCTTCTCAGCATTCTCCGTTACCAAGGCACCCTCCCCATTCAGCAGTGGACCCATGTTTTCCCTAGTCTTCCTCTTCCTGCTGATGTATTTGTGGAAGCCCTTCCTGTTGCCCCTGACATCTCTCACAGTAAGCCTGGAGTCTATAATTTCTTTCTTGATTCCTTCAGATAATCACTTAGTCATGTCTTTCAACCTTTTTGATTCCAAGTTTGTAAAATAGATAAAATACTTTCCTAGTCCTCACAGCTGTCCAAAAAAATAATTCTTCTGAAGCCTGGAAGCCTGGTACAATTGGTCTGGATTAGTTGTAGTAATGTGCCATGTGCGGTGCTAATTTCTCTATTATATGCTTCAAAAAGTGATGTTTTTCTTTTTTCTCTGAGGCAGGGTTGTTATAATGATGACATATCAAGCAGGAGGATGCAAAAGTTAGGAAGATATATAGGAAAAAAACAGACTTCATAAACCATTTGGTGTTGTTTCACAACAAATAAAAGTCTCAGTGAATGAATGGTGGAAAACTGGAAGAATACAAAGACAATGAACCCTAATGTAAAGGTAATTTGATGATTAAGATTTGTGCTAGCATCGCATGCCATTGCTTCTCCCACTTTTCATCAACTTTACTGAGTTCAGATGTGAGTTCACTGTGGCCCTAATATTCACTGGGCATATTCAGTGCTTAATACATTTCTGAAGGATTTCAGTATAGCTCTAAACCAGCCAGGAAAAAAGTGTGGACTCTGCTTTAGCTTTCTGAGAAGAAGCCCTAGGGTTTTTTTAGTATATAGATTTCCCCTTTCCCAGCCCCAGCCAAAACTGTACCAAGTAACTTTATTAGTGAATAACAATCTATTCACCCAAATGTCTATGCTGCTTTCTCTCTCTTACAAGCTTACTTTTTCAGCCTTTCTCCAAAGATTTTTCTTACTCACCTCCTGATCTTGTCCTCCTTCTCCCTTCTCTGCTACACTTACGTTTTCTCATTTGTCTCCATCTCCTTCCTTATGGCTTTCAAAATGGATTTGGGTCAGCACTGGTCAGTCATACTTCCTCCAGGCTGATTGGACACTTCTGTCTCTGTTTGATGGATGAAATTTCCAAAGCTCCTAGTTAATTTTAGGGTGTCTGGGGGAGGAAGGAGCCTGGCATTGAACCAAACACACATTTAAATGTGCCAGAAAATTACACAGCAGTCAGAAAATTGCAAAATCTGCAATTTTATGCAGCCCACAATTTTCTAGAGGTCTTGATTATCATCCGCAGTTCAGTGTTTTACAGGAAGTACAAGAGGTTACATTTCCAGTGATTTTTAAGTGACCTAAAAACTGTAAAAAGAAAAAACACATAACAAACCCTCCCCCCAAACACTCAAGATTAACTGTTTTAGGGATATTTCTATCTATTTTAACAGAGTAGGCAACGTGGAAAAATGTTTTTTCCTTTTATGGAACAAATCTTACGATTTTGAAAGCACTATTCTTAAGGTTTATAGCGCTAATAAATATTCTAAACAGTGCTTCATCTAATGCTTTTTGACTTTGGGTGATCCAAACTGATAATTCTCTAGTAGGTATCTGTGTTTTTGCTCATGTCTGTATGACCCAATGGAAGTTTGAGAGAACAGCATCTTAAAAATCAAGATTGCTTTTTCAGATGGGCATGGGTTGCTCAGTTATATAGATAATCCTAACCACATGAGGACATTTAGCTGTTGTCTGTTGGAAGACATAAACATGGTCATTGCCCTGTGAAAGTCCTAAAGTCCTAGTCCTATATGCAGGCCCCTTGCAGGCCAGATGCCAGCTTTGATGAGTATGGGCACAGACAACAAAATCCACCACTCGCTTACAGGAATGCTGAGGTGTTGGGACTGTTCTCCTGCATACTGCCCTTTGTGGTTAGCAGAGCTGCCACCAGCCTGTCTCCACAGCTTTGCGAATGGACAGGAAAATTCCCAGTGAGGGCTAGTGCAAAGACACAGGATGCTTTCTGTTCCCTGTTGTGCTGCCAGGCATGGAGCTAGCCCATATGCTGTTCATGTTAAGTTCAGGAGGAAAATTAGATTTTACTGAGAGATGTCAAGATCACCACAGACCATAAAGGAAGAGCTGAATCTGTATCCAAGTATCCTTTTAAGATTTCTCCTTGAGCTCATATTTCTCTTAACTTCTTAATTCCTCTCAATAGACACTTGCCAAGTGTTGCAATTGGCACAAGTTGCCTCATTTGAAGTCCCAGCCTAGAATAAAATAAGTATGGCAGTGATTATGCTCTGCTGTGCATCCTATAGCCCTGGTCCCTTTGATGAACCCTGGCTGGTGTGGCATTGCTCCAGTGTGAGAGCAGAGCACACATGGCTCCTTTGGAAGGCACTGAACAAGGAGGGAGCAGAGAGCCTCCTGCAGGTTCCTCAGCATGCATTGGTGGGCACTGGAAGCACAAGTAGGAGCATGAAACACCTCTCTCCAGCAGTGAGACGCAACTATCATGTATGAGATCCATAAATTCAATATTTAAGATTGTCTTGCTTACTAACCACAGTACTTTTTTCTTCCTCAGATTGTAGAAGTTCAGCCACATTTTGCCCATTTTCTGTAGGAAAAACAAAACAAAACAAACAAGAAACATTGCTGACTTTACATGATAGCCAGAGAGACAAGACTAGGTGAACAATAACATTACAACATGCCAGATTTCAGCACAAGATTGCAACCCGGGCAGGCAGATCCCTTAGAGCTTCACAGGTAAGAAATAAAGTGAACACAGAGTGACAGGAGAGAGCAACCTCACTAGCTTGCTGAGGTTATAACTTCTCACTGCGGTCTGTCACTTTTCTCATTTCTCAGGATTCAAGATGCGTCTATAGGGTCAGTGTTGACACATCCTCCAGGCTGCTCGAGCTCTTCCATCAAGCCCTGGTCTCCTGAGGTGAAAGATAAGGACACTTCCCAGTAGACTCGTAAGTGCAGTTACCTTTCCAATATACAGGTTGCTTGCATGATGAACCCACACATACATAGGATGTGTGTGTGAGAGAAGGCATTCTGCATACAAAGACCCTCTTGTATTTTGCATATGGAGAGTCATTTTTGGCCTAGCTGTCTTGAGAAAATCTTGAAAACTGTACAGTGTGCTGATTTGTATTAACTAAAGAGGAATTCGTATGAAATTAACCAAATGATCGTTACTTACCACATTCACATAGACCTTTTAATGAAATGTCTTCTCTTTTCCACGGACACACTTCCTAAGCTGATGTTTAAGAAAGAACTGCATAAAAATATATATTTATAAGCTTCATTTCTCCCTGCTAGGTGTCTTTACAACAATACATCAAATAACAATTGTGTTCCTTGACATTGGAAAAATAGTGGTGACTCTGTGACTCCCTTATACTGGTGTTTTAAAAGGAAATCTAATAAAATTAAGCAATGATCTATAAGCATAAGAAGGTTGCAGTTTTAAATAATGTCTCCTGCTGTGAATTGAATAGCAAGGTAAAGTAAAGGTTTTAGCATTTAAAAATGTCAAGGCAACACAGACGTTCATTTTAACAGCATGGCAAAGCTCATAAACTTATTGTACTTAAAGATTATTGCCACTATACTACACAGATGGTTTCAGGATCCAACTTAAAATTCAAAATCCTTTGAAATGGTTTGGAATTTTAAGGCTTTGTTGAAGCAACAGATAATTCTACTAAATGTCTTACTATTAAAGCCAGGAATAACAGTAATGCTGTAATAAGCATTATATTCTTATACAATATTAGGTCTTTGAATTAAAGAAAAAAAAAAACCTAAATAATTTGACTACTGTAAAGGATTATGTCTCAAATGTTCTAATTAAAAAGCACTACAACTGGAATTGGCCAGAAATGTCACTTAGCCCAATCTGTATTTTCTACCTGCTTGCTGCCAAGAGACATGAGAAACACTAGAATTAAATGGTATAGATTCTTACTGCCATCGAGACACTGTGCTTTTAAAACAGTGGGGAAATGTATTTACTTAGCCAGAAAGAAATGAGGTTGAAAAAGTGAGAGATGTCATGTCAGCATCTCCAACTGGGAAATAAAATGTGGTCTATATGCCAGTTTATTGCTCTGATGAGGGACGCTGACATTTTCCTTCCCCTATCCTCCAACCTGCTCAGCTGAAACAAATGATGAAAATGCACCATGGTGGTTTCTTCCAGGATGTCACTGCCATTTGGTGATCTAATTGGCCCCAGAGGGCCATTCAGCCATTTCCATCAGAGATAGAAAAGATTTTCTTCCTTCTGCTAGAGACTGATAGGAGACATTAATTATGCGGACAGCATCCAAGAGAGCAACAATCATTCCCAACTAAATCAACATGCAAAACAGCCATGGAAATTGTCACTTCATAACAATGAGTGGCTATGGCAGAAAGAAAGAGAGAAAGAAAGAGAGAAAGAGAGAGAGAGAGAGAGTGAAAGAAAGAGAGGAAGAGAGGAAGAGAGGAAGAGAGGAAGAGAGGAAGAGAGGAAGAGAGGAAGAGAGGAAGAGAGGAAGAGAGAAAGAAAGAAAGAAAGAAAGAAAGAAAGAAAGAAAGAAAGAAAGAAAGAAAGAAAGAAAGAAAGAAAGAAAGAAAGAAAGAAAGAAAGAAAGAAAGAAAGAAAGAAAGAAAGAAAGAAAGAAAGAAAGAAAGAAAGAAAGAAAGAAAGAGAAAAAATAAAAAGGTATATTTAAAAAAAGAACCAATAAATTATCAGTTCTGATGCACAGATTCTACAAAGGCATGTACTTGATAGTGTCTCTTTCATTAGTGGCATGATTTAAAATCACGGAGAGGTTAAAATCAGAGGGACTTTTCTAGAGTCTCTCTGGAACAGATGCTGTAACAAAAGCCAGCCAAAGATTCCCAAAGTATATTTATTTTAGCTATTTAAACTATTAGGAAGCAAAGATATATTTCACCCGGCCATAATTGGATATGCTCATAGCGTAGGACAACTCTTCTTTTTTCACCTTCAAAGACAATAGACCAACACAAACTCAGGTGTTTTTTTGTCAAGAGTCATGAATTTTTCTGGAAGTATAAATTGAAAATTCTGAGGTAGGATAAGAAAGGGATTGGGAAGGAAAATGAAGCCTGTTCCATTGTCTAGCTATGCAAAATTTGACAAACCATTTCTTCCTTAAGGAAAGAAGGAAGAGGAAAGATCATTTACAAGGATCAGGAAAAGAAAAAGCAATTATTGCAGGAGGAATATTAATAAGAGAAAACGCAGCAAAAAGACAGCCCTAGTTCTATGGAGTATGTATACATCACAGACAGCTGCATAATTTACTGAGAAGTGTCTCACATAGCTACTGTCAGTACCAAAGTCAACTCATTTAAAGGTAGCGGCAGCACCCTGACATTGCACTGCAGCCTGCAGTGCAGGTATCCCGCTATCACCTCAAAGTAGCACAGGGAAGCATTGGAGATAGTTCCGTTCTCATGATGTACCTTCATCAGGGCAGAGAGCATATAAATGCATGTAGGTACTTTTTGTCTGCCTAAGCAGGCTGGCTGTGATCTCAGCTGTCATGTAACCCACACACACTAGCACGTAAATCAATGTATTGGCTCACAAATCACACATAATAGCTGGCGAACCGTCATGTTTTGGAAGAGGTAGGCAAAATCAATTTACGCTAGTTCATGCTTTGAGGTGGACTTTGTTTCTTTCCCATGTAGCTACAGCAAACCAAAGCACTTAAGCTGTAGTCAGGAATAAAGTCTTTTAGGCCATGGGCAAAAACACACACAGAAATCCCTGAAGGAATTTGGAAAAGTCTACAGGGCAGATCTTTTCTGCTTGTTGCTTCACTTAAGCAATGAATGTGGGCAGATAGATGGATTCTCCCCTCCCTCATCTTTGCAGTAGTAGAAGATATTCTGGCCCAGCGTCTGGAAATTGTCTTTGTGAGTCTGATTCAAGCCAAGTAGACTAAAGCCAATGTTAGACATAGCATTATTATACAAAAAGCCTTAGTTTGCAGAGCTGGACCCTTCCCCATGTAGTCTTTGTGTACTCCAGGAGCACTCCTCCTGAATTCCCAGCAAGCAAATCACATTATTCCATGCTGCACAGCCAAGATATATTAATTTCACTGCAAAGCACAACTGGGAAAAAAAAAGAAAAAAGAAAAAAAAAAGGAGTTTACTAACATGATATGCCTCATGAGTCTTCCCTGAAACAAAGAGGAGCTTTCACAGTAATTTAGAAATTAGCAGGACCCAGACGAAATAAAGAAGATAACAGAGCACAGTGCCTACTGTCACTGTTCTGCTGCTTTTACAGTGCTTCTAATTAAGAGAAGGATCTCACTTTTGCACAAGTGCCTGTTGTCAATCAGACCTTGCCGAAATTGGCATAGGTAACCGTAGGTTAAATCACATCATTTCACAAGTCACAGGCTTTTATGATAACATATCAAACACTTTCATGATGCCAACCAATCTGTCAGCATTGCTATGAAAAACAGATTCTTTTTAAATTAAGAAAAGATGGTAAATGTAGTTAAAATGGTAATATAACCAGTGGAGCCAGAGCATAATAAACTCAACATTGTACAGCATATACAGTATGCTTTCTGCAGGAGAGAACATCTTGCAGCAGCTAATGACCAGTAAAATAACCCTCCTGTCTTAGAAGGTCCATTTCATCTTGAAAGGTAAGAGGTTTTGGGTTTTTTTCAAACAATTATCTGGGAATAGGTCCTGCCCAGCCCCAAGTCAATGGGCCCTAATTAGCACTGACCAGACTTCTGTAGCTTTTGAGGCTTTAAGCAGAAGTAAGTAGCTTTCTGCAGCCAGTGTGGCAAGATTACACCCAGGTCTAGTTAAGCACCTAGCTAGAAGCACCTTAGTATAGTAACACTATTTATGTGCTGAAAACTGAGCAAGAGTTAGGAAATCTGCTAGATCAAAGAATTAATAGATTATTAGGAATATAATGGAAATATGCTCTGCATAACAAGCACTGGTGGGTCAAAACTGTACTCCTTCAACTCTAGATACATTTTTTTAGTGACAGAGACATTGAAGTGGGGTTGGAATATTTTAGATCAAAAGTAAATTTTGCATTACTTAGCAGCCAATGCAAAAGGGTGTCCTTCATTTTTTAAAAGAGGCACAAAAAATAGGGCTGGCCTCAGAATGTCACCTCTAGCACCTTGCCCTGTAGAGAGTCTAGGGCAAATTGGTAGCTCCAGCACGTCTGCCTCAGATGCTACCCAGGGATTCAGGCATGTTTAGGGACCATCCACGTAAAGCAGTTGGCAGGATGCTGAGGTCCCACCACTGCACAGTTTCAATAAGAAGCACACTGTCCTCTTCAACTGAACATGAATCTCTTCATCTGGGCTAATTTACTTTAGCCAAGATAAGTAATTTAGGTGCACTTATCTCTGCTCTCAGAGCCTCACTAGCTTTTGCACGGATGATCACCATTCCCTACTTCCTGTATTGTTTCAGTTGTCTGAACCTAAAAAGTTTATTGATGTGATGTGACTGGGTCTAGTTTTCTAAGTGTCATACACGTCACTACAAAATCCAAAGGAAACTGGTATTAATTTGAAAGAAAAATAGGTAATGAAAAGGCCTTTTTTAATGTGTAAGCTCATCTATCCTAGATATGATTTATTGTTTTACTCCATGCGCTCATGGTATACATTTTTTTTTTCTTTCTCACTCTAACACTGAGGTCAACCTGTTGTGTTTGTCTTAATTCTGCACTCCTAAGATGTTCTGGCTTTAGCTGCACTGCTAACAGTATTTCAGGATAGGAAGGATTTTGTGGGCTTTTCTTTAAATGAAATATTATGAACACCAATATGACCATAGGTGATAAAGGGTAATGGAATATATTTGAAGTAATTCATCTCACCCGGCTCATGAATCAGGTTTAGTTTCTTAAGCTACTCCATAATCATAAATTAAAATGGTGATAAAATGTCCTTGGTTTTAAAGATATCAGCTGAAAATGACCATCATTCTCTGTATAATTTTTCTATTATTAAATTGTTCTCCTGATATTGCTTATGGTATATATAGTATTTCAAGAGGGCAATTATTATAGTCTGGATATTGTCAGACAGGTTTACCTAAAAGGTAACTAAATGCAATGAGTAATACTAATGGATACAGTGCACTTCTGATGTTGTTTGTGGTGCTGATACTTTCATTCTGCTTAGTCTATGGAAAAGAGATTGCATGACAAACTATCTGAGAACAATGTGGGCAGTCAAATAGCAGTCTCTGCTGGTGAAAAGGGTGTGCAGAATTCCACATTAGCTCTCCCACTCTTCCACTGTAATTTGCTTTAAGCAGACATTTGCTCCTCGACTTCAGTTCACTTCTTTCCCTCATTTTTTTCTGAGGAAGCCTGAGACCTAATTCTGGCCTCAATATGCAACATTCATATTACTAAAGACCCTACTCTGGCATTTACATGTAACATGAGTAACTGCTGGCACTTGAAACCCAATCCAAAGCCCACTAAAGCTATGGGAGAGACTGTCACTGATTTCAGTAGGCTTTACAGTAGGCTCTTAAGTAGTCCTGTTTGCATTAGCTCCTTGTTCGTGGGCATATGTTTTTTCACTAAGATTCAATGGTAGATGGATCAAATCCCAGGAAAAGAAGCTGTTCCAAAGGCTGCTGTCAGACAGCAGATAAAAATAGTGACATTCTAAATAAATGTACCACTTTCACACAGCCAAGGAATATAAGAGACCAATTGTAAGCAGGTTTGGAGGAAATTCATTCTATGTTCAGTGACTAAAACGATATGTTGAATCATGCAAAAACCTGAATCTCACCTCTGCCTACAGGACATAGAGCTATGTTTGGGAGACGAGCTGTTCTATTCACTGTTGAGAGTTACGACAGTGTAAGATGCATATACTTGTATTTTAAAAAGATGTGGCATATGCATTATCTCCTGTCTGGTAGGAGGTATACTTCGTAGCTCTATTTCACTCTCATCTTTTTTGACTTAACCCAGGCAGGAACAATTCAGGGTAAAACAGAGTGCACCTTTGCCTCAAGCTCCTGAACAGTGAGGAGGACAGCAATATGGAGAGAGGGAATTTGACAGGCTTAAAGTTAGGGCTGCATAATAGGGAGACAGAAATCACTAAAACAACATTTGACTTGCTAATGGGAAGAGTGGAAAGATCTACAACTTTCTTAGCCCAGATACTTCAGGTACTTGTTATAACTCCCTCTCCTCTCATTCCTGACACTTGACCACAGTTTGTGCTTCTCATGAAATCAGATACCAAGACACAATGATATTAATCTTTTCCATTTACGGGTTACAAATATATATGTGTGTGTGTGTGTGTGTATATATATATGATATTTAGTGTATAAGTATATAGTTCACCAATGAACTACAATAAGAACAAGAATGGGAATGCTAATGGAGGAGTGGTAGGACCACCCCTGGTCCAGTCTCTCAGGGTGGCAAATGACATACTTTAGGGTACTGAAATCAGCAATGAGGGACTTCAAATAATCTGGCCTGTACTATAGGTCTTGTTCTGATGCACGAGATCTCATTTACCCTGTGAGAGTATAACGATAACCAAGTTTTAATCCCAGAATCTATTGCTGGCAACATGTTCCACAGGCGCACTCCCTACTTGTGAAAACAATTTCCTATGGACTATTTGAAATGTCTTGAATTTAAATGTTACTGATTGCTTCTCTTCAAGAGGGATGCTAGTAAATACGTTTTTACCTTGAATCTCTAATTTGGCTCATTCCAAAACAAGTAATCTCAGGCTTTTCAAAGCAAAATGGTCTGTGGAACCGGGATTTATAAGAACAAATAATGATCATTACTCTGAATACACCTAAATATACCAGCATGCAGAGTAAAGCTCATTCTTTGGAGACATGAATTTTGAATCTGTTAGTCTGCGGTGAGTTAGTTTCAATAGTGAGAGCATTTTGTTGACCAATGGCCTCTAGCCAGGTGCTTGGAAAGTCTTCCTGAGAGAGAATAAAATTTTAATCTCTTCAGTCAGATAGAGAGGCACTAAACCAAAGTCTCCTCCCCCCTCACATGCTTTACTAGAATGTAACTGCTGAATGTGGGAGGTTCCAGGCATTTTAAAATATATGTGATGCAGAGCTGTGCTTTCCTGATTCACAGCTCAGCTCCTTGCTGTGTGCACAACAGGTCTGGGACTCAGTCCTACAGACCTATGAAAACTTATTTGAAAAATGTGATGGGAGATCACTTTTTGGAGGGAAAAAAAAAATGAGCCCATCTGTATTTTGCAGGCACCGAAAGCTTTTTGTTCCCCACAGAAGTGCTCTGTAAATTCCTAATCAGAAGAGGCCTCATATGGAATTTGGGTGGTAATTCTGGACATACCCAAAACAGGAGTTTAAGTTACCTGAAGACCATTCAAATAAAATCAAAAGCTTCTGTGAGCATTTGTGCCCCAAGGAAAGGGAAGGGATGAGATGATGCCCAGAACCTTTTCTGAGAGTTTCATAATTTCAGTTTGTCATGGTCTCATCACTTCACCACCTTCCGTCACCTACCACAACCTCCAGCATCATCTTACAGCACCTAAATCTCTACTGCTTTACAAGCTGCTGTCAGGAATTTAGTACCTTAAGGCTGACTTCAACACCTTTCTTTTATGTTTTATGTTTTTTTCCAGTTTTATAGCCATTACACAACTGCAGTAAATGGCAACAAATCAAGTGAATGACTTAAAGCACTGCAGAAAAAAATTCCTCATCTGCTCACGCTGCTCTCTTAAAAAGAATTAAGTGCTTATTAGAGTAATAAGTAATATTTTGACCTGCAGAACAGCAGGTTTTCTTCTCTTCCTTGTTGGCTACTTAATATAAACTAAATAAATGACTCTCTTCTAAGCTGTTTTGGATGAGGCAACACTAATAGACAGCACCTGATTTCAGACTCCAGCTATTTCAGGTGTGGCTCTCACTTGGATGAGTGCTGTCTTGGATCCTCAGGAATCCCATTTTTCTGTAACAAGGAAAGAATTAAGCCCCAGTTAAGCCACCCTGACTAGTCAGGATATGTGCAGGCTTATATGATATCTGGCTATTTCGGTTTCAATATCAATGGGCTTCATTTTGGGTTTTAATATAGTAGCACTTACAATCTTGTGCGATTAGTTAACTAGGCGTATCTTGTTTTTCTTTTGGGTTTATCTATGGTCAACCAGTGAACCAATGAGCTATTCCTATGGTTTATATTTTGGGGAAATTTCTTGAGATAGTATATACCCACTGGCAACAGGCAATAGACCTAAGAACTCCAAATACAATCCCTAACATTTGCCTGAGAGCAATCAAGAGGATTACAATTCATGGTAGTTATTAATGAGAGCAGAGTCCAGATAATAGCAATCCAGGCAATGTTTAGAAAGTAGAGATTATCACAATGGCAATTTGGTGTTTATGCTCCCATAAATATACATACATAAATTCATGTGCATATAGAAGATAAAAAAGATTATACAGTGTAAAGAAGATTGTATTATATTATGTCAATCAATGCCCACCTTCCCCACCAATAGCACATAAAGTGAAATTAATCAGATTAATCCTGAATACAAAATACCATACCAAAGATGATTATGAAAGCCAAGTAAATAAAAGCATAGAGCTGGTGTGAAGCATAGATTAACAGAGGGGAAAATTTTTCACCTAAACCTGTCCTAGGGCCCAGAAAACATTTTTAAAAACATACTTTCTTCCCTATAGGCTCTAAGACTTCATTTCATATTTGTTTGCAAGTTATCGTTTTTCACATTTACAAGAGAAGAATAAAAACCAGCACTGATATCATGTGGGTCTGCAAGACTGTTTCTAATCTAAATGTGCACCTGTAAAATACAGCTGGGGCCCATGAGAAAGGACAGCTGTACTGCTCTAAAAATTTTGCCAGAAAAGCAAAAAGTTTCTGTGCCAGAAAGGTAGGGACTTCTGTCTGGAGAAAATACACTGCTTCCCTTTTGAATCAGCATGGATTCACCAAGGGGAAAATCTTGCCTGACTAACCTGATAGCCTTCTATGATGAAATGACCGGCTGGATAGACGAGGGGAGAGCGGTGGATGTCGTCTATCTCGACCTCACCAAGGCTTTTGGCACCGTCCCTCACAACATCCTCCTGGGCAAGCTCCGGAAGTGTGGGATAGATGAGTGGACAGTGAGATGGATTAGGAACTGGCTGGATGGCAGGGCCCAGAGAGTGGTGACCAGCGGTGCAGAGTCTAGTTGGAGGCCTGTGGCTAGTGGGGTCCCCCAGGGGTCAGTCCTTGGTCCAGTCCTGTTCAATTTATTCATCAATGACCTGGATGAAGGCACAGAGTGCTCCCTCAGCAAGTTTGCTGATGACACGAAACTGGGAGGAGTAGCTGATAACCCAGAGGGCTGCGCTGCCATCCAGAGGGACCTGGACAGACTGGACAACTAGGCGGTGAAAAACCTCATGCAATTCAACAAGGCCAAGTGCAAGGTCCTGCACCTGGGGAGGAATAACCCCAGACACCAGTACAGGCTGGGGACCGACCTTGTGGAGAGCAGCTCTGCAGAGAAAGACCTGGGTGTCATGGTGGATGATAAGTTGACCATGAGGCAGCAGTGTGCCCTTGTGGCCAAGAAGGCCAATGGGATCCTGGGCTGCATTAAGAAGAGCATCTCTAGCAGGTTGAGGGAGGTGATCCTGCTCCTCTACTCAGCCCTGGTGAGGCCGCATCTGGAGTACTGTGTCCAGTTCTGGGCTCCACAGTACAAGAGGGATGTAGAGCTGCTGGAGAGAGTCCAGCGCAGGGCTACAAGGATGATCAGGGGCCTGGAACATCTGCCCTATGAGAAGAGGCTGAGGGAGCTGGGCCTGTTCAGCTTGGAGAAGAGAAGGCTGAGAGGGGACCTGATCAGTGTCTATAAGTACCTCAAGGGAGGGAGTGCAGAGGACGGGGATGGTCTCTTTTCAGTGGTGGCCACTGATAGGACTAGAGGAAATGGCCGGAAACTGAAACATCAAAAATTCCATAGGAACTTAAGGAAAAATTTCTTAACAGTGAGGGTGACAGAGCACTGGAACAGGCTGCCCAGAGAGGTTGTAGAGTCTCCTTCTCTGGAGATCTTCAAAACCCGCTTGGATGCAGTCCTGTGCCACGTGCTCTAGGTGTCCCTGCGTATGCAGGGGGGTTGGACTAGATGATCTCTAGAGGTCCCTTCCAACCCTAAGCATTCTATGATTCTATGATTCTATGAATACCAAAATTTTGGGGCGCTGGAAGGTACCTAAAATAAGAGTCAATATCTGCCTTGTGGTTGCCTAGGTCCAAAGTCCTCAGCAGCAGTGCACTGAAGGCAGCCCTCTTCCTACTTTGCACCATTGGACTAGTGCAGAGGATAGTCTGGGCTCAGAACCTGCTTCATAGTATCACAGCAGCACAGACATCTGCCAGAGTATCCCCCCTACTAACACACTTTAAAATAAATTCTGCTGCCTGTACAGTACTGATCAGGAGATTGTCACCTCCAACCAGTATCTATATTCTAACGTATTCTGTGTAACATGAAGTGTGTTTTCTTCAAAGTCTAGGTATGAAAGGGACTATTTAGCATAATAGTGAGCTTATATTTCAAACAGGTCCTTCCACACCTCATTACCTGTGTGTAACAGATAATACGTGGTCACTTGTAAAACATTCCCTCTACAGCATATTCTATTTCCCCGCTATATAAAGTAATAGCTCTGTACAGGGGAATGTTTTGTTGCCATCTTATACTGTTGTCAAGCAAATCAGCATTTTAAAACAATCGTGGGTTTCAAATGCAATAGATGTTGGGAAATAATTAACCAGGAGACCCAACGACCCTGTTCAGTTTAGTGTTTTAGTTCAGTATTAAACTTTAACAAAGTATGAAATCTAGCTCTTTTTAAATTTAATGGATTTAATTTTCTGAATCGGGACCATTTTAAAGAATTTAAAAATCTATAAATCTCAAACTCAAGATACGATGTATATTATGGAAATGCTTATAAAGTGGCTGACTATGGACTACTCTTATAATTATTTCTCTCTCTTTACTTTTCACTCTCCAGATTCTAAATACTACGTTAAAACCCATTAAAAATTTTGTATGTCTAGTACAGAGTTCCATTCAGTCTCTGCTGATGACTAGGATACCTATAAGCACATTTACCTGCTTAGCAGGAGATCTAAGTTCATGTTATCTCTCTTCTACGTCAACAAGAGGTAAAGCAGTGCAGAAGCTGTTTTGACACCTCCTCATGAAATTTTCCTGGAGTTAATATATCTTGCCTCTTAGAATAGACATATCCTGACAAGAGTAGACATAGTCTGTATGTGTGTGGGTGCTAATCTTGGCAGTAACACTGAACTCCCATATGCTGATGAACTCCAGACACTTATTCCCTTATACAGAGAATTTACAGAGAATATAGTGCTTCTCTAAGCTCATCTGTAGTACTTTGGACAAGTTCTTCTTGCCAGTTATCATATTCCTGATGATCTTAAAAAGCAGGAAAAAAAAAAAAAAAAACCTGGAGAAAGAATAAATAATAATAATAATAATAATAATAAAACTTCCAAAAATGTCCTGGCTGGATTGGCTCTGTCTGGACTTAAAATGCCATTATGGACATTATCAATTAATCAGTTAATTTTAGAAGATCTCCTGGAGAAAATGAAACCCCCAATATAGTTGGCAATATAGAAGATACTCCAATAACCACATATAACTAAAGAGAAAATTATCTTAAAAAAAAAAGGTTAAAAGATGCCTTAAGTGTTAAAACAATTCAGATTAAGTTACCTATAAAAAATCAAAATTTATAGTCAACAAGTAACTGAAAGGAAACAGATTATCATGTTTCTTTTGCAAAACAAGATTTTAAGTGCAGTTCATCTACAAGTTAGGAAGATACACATCCCCACAAAAACACCCATCATAGCTCCTAGGCTCATCATGGAGGAGCGACATGTTTCTAGGGTGATTTTCACAGACTTTGAGCAGTGAATAGTAGAATATTTCTCAAACTGAACCACCCAAATACTATCAGCAGAGAGATCTATTTCTCCACATGTAACCTGATAGATGGAAGCGCCCACCAAGTATTTAGCTAGTCTTGTGCTCTGTGAGTCAGTGCTCAGCAGGAAAGTAGTCAAATTTAGGCCGCGCTATGTCTTGTCTATCATAATGACTTTACGAGAATGAGGATGAAGCACTGATATCAACACAAGTCAGTCTTTTCTCAGGAGTTCTGTGGCTGAAACCCATGTGTGGACACAACAATGTGGCAGTGACTGGTAAAACAAATTAGATGAGAAAGACTGTTTTTTTCTCTTTTTTAGGTTTTTATTTTTTTTCTTTGTTTTTTTCCAGGAAAGATAGAGAGGCCTGGCAAAAGTTTATGAAAAATGAGGTGATATGAGCTTAAGAAGAGTCAGCAGTCACAGGCATTCTGAAGTCCACAGTCAGAGGTGGCAAATAATATGGCATTATATATCTGGGGCCTGTCTTTCCTCTTCCAGACCTGTTATTCCAATGGTGGATTTTCCCTCTGCTCAGCAGTTTTTAGGATGCAGGAGGAGGTTTATCAGTCATCCTGCTAGTGCTATTTTCCCTTTATGTAAGCTTACTGCAAACTTCAATCTGTCTTCTGGCAACAGCAAAGAAGGGTACATTTCTTGTCCTGAAACATGCTCAAAAACAAAGCCTCCCCTATTATTCAGAGAAAATCTTCCAAATTCTTTAAAAATGTGAAATATTTGAAGCAAAGAATGACAGTAAGAGGAATTTATACTCATCCTAAAGAATATTATGGTTATGAACATGATTTCTTGAATGCATTTTTCATTCTCCGTTGCGTATTTCTATAGTGATCATTTGACATTTTTCTTCTATGTCTTGCTTATTTTTAGCAAGTTATTGATATCTTAGAATATCTCTTTTGCCATATCAGTTTTGTAAAATTGAGGTTTTTGTAATTATCCTCCTAATGGTTTTATTTTTAATAGGAAAAAAAATAAGGAAACACGTAAAGTTTGTAATTAAAATTTTGTAATTAAAAAGCTAGCTTTATTGTGAACACTTCAGAAGTCAGTTCTCTCAGTGGTTTTTTTTTAAACTTACTAGAGTAAGTTAAGCATGAGTTAAAAATGGAGGACAAGTAAATATGGAACCAAACTCAGTATAGATTGATGGCAGAAGTATCTACAGCCTTTGTTCCTGATAAAAGGAAGATAAATGCAGGAATTAGATCTGTATAAAAGCAGAAAGAAAGCAGAAAGTTATCAGTGTTATTAGCACTGATAACAAATAAAATGTTAGTGCCAATAGCAGTAACAAGGCAACAGGCACCACCAAGACAGCAAGAGATAGGTTGGCAGACAGAGGCAAGAAAGAAATTGTGCAGAACCCTGCGATGGACAGGACAGGAGTTTGAAGGCTTCCAGCTTTGTACAGGCAGGCATAACCTACCTGCTTGCTGCTGGGTGCTCCATAAGGTGCTCTAGGTTCCCTACCCACATCCTCTACTAGCCTCCTCTGCTCAGCTCTTGGGTCTGCACTGGGGACACACTGGTACCAGCATGCAGGTAGCACTTGAACTTGGAGAGAAATCGTGCAGGGGGACCTCATCTCCAGAGTGCTTGTAGCAAATGCCATAGGAAGACTTCCAGTTGGTGTGAAGGCATCCCACTGTCTGGTCAAATTTGCCTTGTATCAGTCTAGCTTTACAACTTCCTAAGAGCTTGTGATAGAAATGAGAAAGAAAAGGCAGCTTTGACTAGGACAAGGCAGATGACACCTCCAGTAAGAGATAAAAGAGCTTTGAGCAACTTTGTCTGACAGAGATGGACACAGCCTCTTTAGCTGCTGAGTTTCTGAAGAGAATTATCAGCCATTATAGCCAAGTGCCTGAGGCATTTCTCTTCATTTTAAAAATTGTCCTGTAAAACACACCACAGTAGACAATTGCTATTGTAGCAAGTCTGTTTGTTAATGACTAGTATTGCTAGCCAACCCAAATGTTCAGGTCAGCTATCACTCTGCTTCCAAACAAATGACCTCCAGCTGCCCTCTGAAAAGCCAGTGTTCCCAGGCATTGCATAGAAACATTGCTATTTAAAAATGAGTCTAGACCTTGGAAGAATGTGAGAAACTCTGTAAATGGCGTTTAAGATGATGGTTCTTCAGGTGAGAAACTTCTTAAATGTTTTGTTACTTTTATATGAAGTTATCAATTCTTATATATATATTGTTTCCCTCCCTGCAAAACATGAATTAATAATAAAATTACGCTTGGTTTTCTAAAATTTCTGATTTAAGAGACAGAAAAATAATACTGTACCAAATGAAGAGTATATTTACAATGCAGACTTTTTCTCAGTTCAATACCAATAGTGTATATTAGGGAACAGATGAAACATGTATAGATTGCTATATGGATTGTTAGTGACACTAGGACCTTATAATAGCAGTAACCATTGAATTTTTCCTCACTAAAATAGGCAACAGAGCTAGCAGAGGAAGAAGTGATTTGTCAAAAAAAGTGTGAGTTCAACTGATAGAAAACAAGGTTTGCTTCTTTTTCCCTATTAAATCTAAATTTACAGTCAAATCAGGAAGGTAGAAGAGCATATAATCTGTGCAATAAAAAAAAAAGTCAGTGTTATATGTTGTCAAACTGTAATTAGTAGTCCATTTTTGATGCCAGTTCAATCCACCTCCTTTGGAACATTCTGTAATACTGGATTGTCTAGGAAAAGAATGAGGAAAGTGCTTGTTTCTTCCATCCTGTTTAGCAGAGGTGCACAGAGATTAAATGCCCTGTTGAAATAATAAGTAGAGATAACTACAAACAAATTTTCTTAATTTGATGTTGCTCCCTGTTACCCCAAAGGTTATACCTGGACTGATCTTTTTTCAGACAAATAATTATTAACAGAAATGACCATGCCTAACAATCTATAGATTTATCTTATCTGTATCTTTTCTCAGAAGCCAGTCCAGGCTCACAGAGGAGAAATCCCATGCGATTGATAAACCAATATGAAAAATTCTTCTTGTATGTTTGCCAGGCTTTTAAAGCAGGAATGTTCACAGACCTTGTGGAAAAGGTTTGCCACCCTTGGACATCACTATAGCCAAAAGGCAGAGGTCATAGATTAGCCATAGTTTGAGTCTTACATTACTGCAAATATTCCATGCCCTCCATTACCAGCAATGGTAATATGTGTAAAGAAGATACCAGATACTAATGTTTTAGAATTATGAGCCCACTTAAGCAATTGTGCTCTTTCTAGAAGGTTTCTGCAGTACATTGTGAGGGGTGATAAAGGAGCTATGGCACGACTGAGATTAAATAAAAATGTATATTTTAACTATATATTATTTCCCTTTTTCTGAGGATCACGCATAAAACTGGTAATTTCGTTCATTATGCTGCGTACTAGGTACAGATTATTTCTTGCTGTTCTGATTACTGAACAGCTTTTTTTTTTTTTTCTTTTTTCTTTTTTTTCCTGTACCACTGAGAATACTTATTGATTGAAATTCATAACCTGAAAGAGTGTGAGAGAGTGCAGGCTGCATCCTTCTCAGGCTCCATTCGCCATGTGTCCACGCTCCCCAGGAGAGAGGCAAGGAAGCCGCGAGCCCCTCAGAGTGGGATGCAGCGTCCCAACCTCCCAGCTGTCACCGCATGCTCTGATTGTCACAACAGCTTAGAACAGATTAGAGGAAGTTGCCTTGACTGGCGTATTAGGAAAATCAGTTGTCATTAGCATACTGAACTAGGTAGGTCTAAACCTGCAAGCTCCCCAGCGGTACCTCCCAGCACAACTATTCTTTGTTTGATTAATGAATGGTGTTAGCAATTAAAAGCAAAACACATGATGGGCCTAGTGCATCCTTTACAATTCAATTTCATCTTTTGCTGAGAGCTAATGAAGAGTAAACAAGAAGCTGAGATAAACTGGGCTGATAAGGAACAGAGCCTGTATGTCTCCTTGATTTCATTTGCACAACTCCCAGAAATATGTCTGTGGGCAGCCACCAGACTGAGATTTATTTGTTTGCTCAACTTGATTAATAATTTTGCACTTTTGACTTGGTTTCATGTTTTCTTTACATTCACCCAGGTATTCGAACCAGATAACTAGCAAATGACAGCTTAAAAGGCATTACGTAGGCAAATATACAAACACACCCTGCCATATCTGCCTCACATTTTCATGTGAATGATATATGTCAAACTGATCAAGGCAGAAGGATGCAAAAATTTACTCTTTGTGAAGCTGTTCACAGTCGTGTTTGTGTGAAAGACTGCTTAAGTAAATTAGTTTCAGTCAACAGCACTGTGGAAAAATGGTCAAAGTGCTAAATAGACAGGTGGATCCAGTCAGTCTTTTGTGAATTTTTACCAAACTCCGGTAAGGGTCAGGGGATCACATTTCCCCCCGAAGCAGTAGAAGACACAGAACTCCTCCTGGTGGCTTAACAGGATCAGTTCTTGTACCTCATATCTGGGGTCTTGTCTTGAAATCATCCCCTATGGATGCAGCGCATGGAAGGAGAAAAAAAGCTGCTGGAATTTAGAAAAGAAAATTCCTTAAGGTTTCAGACTGACTGTTGTAATTTTGAACTTCTATGACCAAAAGCTTGTATGATTGTTTATTTTGTTGCAAGGTACTACATTCCCCTGCAGAATTGCCTTTCTTTATACTAATGACTCATACCATTACTACCATTACTACAGTATCACCCTGAACCATTTTAAACATATATATGTGAGTTGTTGAAGAAAACTATTCCTCTTGTCCTCTGTGCTCACACCCAGGCCTAAAACAATGCAAGCTTTTGGGGTTTTTTTGCTTCCACTCAAAAAAAAAAAAAAAAAAAAAAAAGTGCCAGTCTTGGTATCAATGAAGCCTGTATTCCATAACTGATGTCTCTGGGGATTTGGGAAAAGCAATTCTTGCCTCTAACTGCAGCAATATTCTATTATATCAGCAGGACTGTGTAACTACAGTGTGTTCACTGTGGTTATACTACAAGTTAGTTAACTACTGCCAAAATGAGTGGGTGGAGGAGAACACAAGAGTTTCATCTTTTAAGTTGCATTGCACTCTGTTCCTGTCAGAAATCTGCCCTGCTGTAAAAATAAAGGAGGTGTTGCTGTGTCTGAGAGTCAGGAAGAGGTAGGCTCCAAAGACATGCGGTATTGTGCAGTCTGGATTCACACCTTCCTAAAGTTTGCTGGTGTTTATCCAGGGGTTTGAGTCATATCTTTTTGTTGTGGGAATAGTCTCCTGCAAGAATCAAGGGAAGAAATGGACTGACAACAGTTGACTCTTTCCAGATGGAAAAGTTTCCATCAGGAACTTCTTTCAAGTTCAAATGCTAGCTGTTAAGCTGAGACTACAGACTCAGTGTTTTTCAAGTGCTTTCTGCACATCTTCCTTCTGTGGGAGGGAAATATCTGTGTTTGTCACCCACATGTCACCCAATATTGGGATGGTCCTACTGTTTTGGGTATGGTAGTATACCTCTAAGAGAGCTGTGAGGAGGATGTTAGCCCCTGGTGGGACAGAAACGTTGAGCTGGGGAGGACAAGGAGTTTGGGTCGGAGGCAGCAGTAACAATGAAGTCTTGCAAACCAGTTCTGGCAGAAAGAGCCTAACAATATTTTTCAAATCCTTTTTTTCAAATCTTTCATATAAAATTATATGAAAGGCAGGAGCATGCAAAACTACAGTCTCTCACTGGCAGACCTTCAGAGGAATTACAGATGTTGCCCTAGGCTGCTGGTCTGTGGAGAGCTGGATAGCAGTTCAGTAAGCTGACCTGCTTGGGACTGTGTGTTGACTTCACCTCAGCAATCACCTCGTATCTGTCTCCACAGCCAGTAATCATGGTTTTATGCAGATGGACTAGATCTCATCTGCTACACACAACTTCTCTCAAGATTTATAAAGATGAGGCAGTCACAGGAATGTGTGGTAAGTAATCAGCATTTTTAAAAGTCAGAACTGTAGTAGTTGATGAAATAATAGAGATAAAACTGAAGATTTTGAATTATCTTTTAATTCACTAGAGCTTAATATATTACACGAATGTCCTGAGGCATTGCATCTTCTACACCGGTACTTTACTGCACATTTCATGCTTGAATGGCAAGATAAAGAATTCACAGAAAATTGTAGGTATCTATTATTTAAATAGAGCTATGATTACACAACTCACCTGATAAATTAATTTGTAGAATCAAAATAATGTCAATATATTCTATAGGTAAATTACTGTATACGATTGTGTATGCAGAATATCCACCAAATTGTTCATTTACAGGATTGGTATGATACTACTTTCTTTTTGAAGCTGCTTGTGCAGCTTGAGGTAAGTAACTGGGGAATGCTCACTGTAACGAATAGATATGCATAATATTTATAATATACTTCTTTTTCTGTACCCTGTATAAAAAATATGCAATGTTCAGGACTGGAGGTTAACCCTTACTAGTCCAGGGTAAACTTTCGCATCATTGCTCAGGGATTTGACCAAGTAATTCCAAATAATAAATCATTCGCACAGCTTGAAAATTTGAACCCTAAAGGACTAACATGTTTGCCTGAATTTTTTATTGTTATCAACAAGATATTATCGGCAAGATTTGTAGAGTTACATTAGTTCATCACTGCCAGCATCTGGTAAAACTCCAAAACTCAATATGCATCGGTATGGGTGCAAACAAAATGTAGTGAAGGAGTTAGTTAAAGAAGAAAAATCACATTTTGGGGATAATTATCCCCAAGTGTGTCCATCAACACAAAATGGAGATGCGAAGATCCACACAATAGTTTCCAGAGATCTGGGTATCTTGAGGCTTGGGTGGGATTCTTGAGGTGTTTGTAAATAGGAGACTGGGAGTGGCTAGTTGGGGTGATCCCATATAGGAAAGATGACGTTACTATTCTTCAGATACTGGTTGGTCTGACACATTTGGCACTGTTCAGTATTACCTCACTTGACTCTTTCTTCGTTCCTCCCCTACTTGTCAACCAAGATGCTTAGAACTAAATGGCTGATAATCCATTATGGATTTTTTCTTGTTTTAACTTCAGTGCTCTTTCCTTGCTTCCTGATACCCAGATAAATCTATTCCTTCAGCAAGACTCCTGGGAACATTTCAACTCCTCTTCTTCTTAATAACTTCATATCACTAATTTTGTACAGCCGTATTTTAGTCCTTATTCCAACTAGACACATGCTTGTTATTCAGCCGGTATAAGGAAGTCATGACCGTCAGCTGGGATTATGACATGCCAGCAACAATGTAGGAGCTGGCAGGTGGCATCGTCACACAGAAGAGGGCATCTCCCACAGTCACAGTGGCTTCAGGCCAATGTCCTTGGCAATAAGAGTGTGCTTAAAGCTAGATTGACTGCAACATTACAGCATGACACTGACAGACTGAGCAAAGAAGTCTTTGCTTAACCTGGTCTTCCTACAGCTAGACCTCTGTTTATTTCATGTCTAGGAAGCTTAGAGATAACTCAAGTACACCAAATGAATTGTAGGGTAACCTTAACAGCTACTAACATAAACCACCATGAATATATGTCATCACATTCTTCATTGTGTGATGTTTTCCTGTGATTTTCATCAGGGAATTTCCGGTGCAAGTGGGAAGAAACTATATTAATGCTGACTGGGAACTGGATATTAGCTTTTGGGCTGAGTTCCCCAAAAGAGGATTCTTTGCTGCAGGCCCTTTCTGATGCTCAACTAGCATTTCATTCATTTCATTCAATTTTAATAAGTGTTATAAAAAAACATACCATACTTTTTGGTCAATAGCTTCTAATGGCAAGTGGCCATGCAAGACATTCTTCAAGCTACTGGTCAGAATAGAAAGTAGTCATTATAAATATATTAAATTAGGAAAACTAATCTGGACAGTAAGAATGTAACTAAAGTCACTGTTCTGTTGTTGATTTTATTTCCTCTCCTGTTTTAGCTTGGCACTTTTTATATAACTTACATTATCACAACTGTCTATGTGCCAGGAGAAGTGAAGCACATTCCACTTCCAAGCTTCTGCTACTCTAGATAAGCCAACAATAATTATTTCTGAGTGAAAAAAATTAACCCTCACAATGGAGCATGAGTCCGTAGCTATAGTCCAATCTAAGCTGTTTGTTTCAAGATACAAAGACCCAGATTCCAGATGGAAACATTCCTCGTAGGACCAAATTGGGTACTTACAGACTCAGAGTGACACTGGCAAACTAAAAATCTTGAAATCAATATTATAAATATTATTATTATTCTGTGTTGCTATAGCTTCTCAATGAGCATTGTTCTCTGAAGTCTGCCTCCCCATCAATTTGCAAGCTAGAGGCACAGAAATATGCTGTCATTACAGTCCAAGGGACTACTTCTGTGAGGCAGAATTTCTTCCATGCTGTTTTGATATATGCAGTCCAAAGTTTAAATAAGACACAGCAGAGGAACAGAAAAAGCAAACAGAGAGAAATGTAACCGATAACAGAAGAAGATGTAAAAGGCTAAAGCGGAGAAACTAGATGAAAGATGCATGAGGCAAAAGAGAAGGGACTAGATGACATCCTGAAGTGTCTTTAACACAATAGCCTATCATTCTGTACCAAATAATATTGGTTCTTGTTTTGGCACCTCACATTTCCATTTCCATTATCTATATTTTGACACCATTGTACTGGTAGAAATGGTGCAGCATAGCAGAAACAAGTGAATATCAAGTGAGCCTTATACTATTAGGTTGACACAAGAAATAAATCTGTACCTAAGCAAGGCAGAAGCTGCCATTTAAAATCAGTATTAATTGAATCTCCATACAGATTATAAAAACAGTCAAAATTTTAGTCAAAATAATTGAGAAGGAAAATAACAGACAATTCTAAAGAAAAAATAAATGCTGTGTCTCAGATTTAAAATGTCATGTGACAGTTACATACATGAGCAGATAGAGTGATATATTTGTCTTAATACACCTGGAACAGAAGTGACTGTGAAAGTCATGTTGTAGCACACCTATCTCCATTGCATATTCCATAGTGTATTAGTAAGTGCAGCTTTTCTGCCTGATAAGAAAAAAACATTTATGTTGACTCCTCCCACGACTAATTCACTAAAGCCACAATGATAACCAAAAGCATATCCCTATGTGTTATGACAAAGATATTTGGACAGTCAATAATCCACTGGAATCAGATGATCTATACAGAAAGGGGCATGCCCAACAATAGTAGACCAGGCATCTGTTGACAGCAAGTCCGAATACACCACGTAAATATATCTACCTAATCCTTCACACTCATGAGTAGGTCATGTTATACTGCTGCAGTGAAGTCCAGCATAGCTCTCTTTGCAGTTATCCATGGGTATGCAATTAGAAGTGAAGTAGGCAGGCAGATGTTGAGCAAGCACTGAGACATCACCATTCATCATCAGCTAGCAGATACTGAACTTGGCTGACTACCCCAGTTAGTCAGATAGTTTGGCAAACTGGCTCTCAGCACTAGGTTTTTCACTGACGATCTCAAATTGTACTAAAAATTCACTCTGTAAATTATGTTAAACTGGGGCATGGTATTGGCTTCATTTCTCTCCAGTGAGCAAAGTTACTAGAAATTCAGACTTTTTACAAGCAGTATTGCTGCTCTGTTTGAATCTTACCTTTCATCTCAAGATAGCATCACTACCTATTTAAAAGAGAAAAGGGCAGTTGGCCAGCTATTAAATTTAATTCCTTTCCTCAATCCTGCATATGCTTAGTCTTGCATATGAAGCACAAAAGGCAAAGCCAAAGGTCTAAATGATGGGACCATAAGGATCTTTACGTGCCATCTCTGAGTAAAAGAGATCAAACAAAGACTTTCAGGAGCTCAGAAACATGTCATCATATGTGGTATTTCCCTTGTCAGCAGCAAAGCTGTCTCTAATGCACAGCACACTTAGCAAATCAAGAATGCTTCAGGCCAAATTTGGGTAAAAGCTAAAGCTTTGCCTCCCACAGGTTTTATCTGCAGTTGCTGAAGCAAACATTTCTACCTTCCCTCCCTCACTGAATAGGAGATTGTGTTTCAGACTATTGTTTTCTGTAGACACTTATTAACCCTGTTGAATTTAGAGCAGGGGATTGCACTCAATATCTATTGATTAGCAGTCAGTGCTGCAGTAATCCTTAGGCCTTGATCAATTCAGGCTGTTGACTGGGCCTTGGTACACAGCAATGCCCTTTTCAGCAGTCATTGATATGTATGCAAGGATGTGGGAGAGGCAGGAGGGAAGGTTAGTGTGAAGTCAAGTGTTTATACATTACAGGAAATTCCTGGTGAGGTGATGGCAGCTTTTATCATAGCCTGACACAGTCCAGGGTTTAAATCATGCAAGTTTATATCAAATAAAAACACTTCTTGAGACAATGTCAGAATACGGAATTCATTACGCAGTGATTAAAGACAGTAATAAGCTTTGCCTAGGTGGAAAAAGGATCAGCAAATTCTTCCAAGCTCATCTCCTTAAATTAACAGTAAAATGATAAACCATCATGGATCATTTGTTTTCTCTCTTTGCTCATTCTTTCTGCTCAGAGTTGAATGTGATTTGACATAACACCTACTTCCAGTAGGAAATTGCCTTCTTCAGATCATGATGTCTCTTGCACCAAACACAAACTACAAAGATGCCTATTTATTCAGACTACAATATGATAGGGTTTTTTTTTTTTTCAACACACTGTTCATTTTGTCCTCCTGTTTGTTCTTTTTTTTCAGCATAGACTTCAGTCTTTAATTCACAAGCAAGGGTGGAATACTTTGGGAAGACTCTAGAATATCTTGTATCCAGCTGCCCACCATGTTCCCATTTCAGCTCAGCAACTAGCTTTAGCAACTACCAAATCATAACTTCCAAAAACTAAATAAAAAAGCTGTGTGGCCTTTCCTGTTTAATATTCCACACCAAAAACAATGGCAATTCAGAACTGCAGATTCAGGACCTGTCTTTCTGGTATGTGAGCATAGACCTCCAGGAGGCATATGGGGTAGACAGCTGAGGATGGGAGTACCTACAGCTAACTCCAAATAAGTTTTATCCCTGCATGAATAAGAGCCCCTGGAAAATAAAAATATGGATATGTAAAACTCCATGCTTTGATCCTTGAATTTTTAAGGAAATTAGGGTTAAGAACTTCCTTCTAGAGTAGTCTAAAACACTGGAGATATGTAGGTTAGTATATCAGTAAGATACAATTGTGCCTGTGTGTTTCATGATGATTTGCAGGGGGTGAGTCCAATGGATGGCTATGGTTAAATACCAGTGGAAATTAATAGAATATTTCATTATGCAATTGATTCCATGGTGATGGGATGTGACTAGAACAACCTATCTGATGGGATATCATAATTTTTTTTTTCTTTTTTTTTCTTATTAGACTATTATTTCAATTTTACACCAGGAGTCACTGTTCTAGCTTTATTTTCTACCTTCCACCGTTTTCTATGTGCTTCGCTCTGTGTTTGAGGAGAGTCTGATCGCAAGTACCATGTGTAAAGGAAACAGTGTAGGGAAAAAAAAAAGCATCTGCCTATGGACTCCCTTCCCATGGATGACCTAATAACTAGGCCATCCATTCCTATTTACTAGACAAGTTTGCTCTAGGTTGTCATTTCTTGATAATTGATAGGAAGGATTCAGTCATTTTCTTCCTTACCCACATTCCTTCTCTTCCGACCAGTTTTCTCTGAAGGCTTCAAATCTCTAATTCACTTAAAAAAGAAGATGAATAAAACCCATATACAGAACAGATTGCAGAAAGATAGGTGCTTGCTAAATTTTCTGGGAAGCAACTCTGAATAGTGACATAACTAACTGACAAACACTAAGATATAACCTGCTTTTGCTAAATGCTAGCAAATGTGAGATAGTAGGTCAAAAACAATATAGTAAGAGAATGTACTAACAGTCAAGAAGAAGAACAAATGTGGGCACACAACTACAAGCAAATTATACATGCTTATATATTTAATGTGTTTTTGCTGAAGCCAAATGTGAAGATATCCATTGCACTCTGGGAGTCATAATCTTTCATGTATGATCCAAAGCTCGATAATATATGTATTCTGTGAGAGATTCCTTGCCCTCCTGAGTCTTCAGAGACAGCTGATGTGTCTGGAATTTTCATATAAAGCAAAGAAAAATAGGCACTTACAGAGAAATAAGTTAGAAGAACATAATAAATAAGAAAATTAGAACATAATAAATGCCCTACTGGGTCACAGCAATGGCCCATCTAGCATGGTATTCATTCAGTAGAACATGATATTCAAGGAAAGCATGTGATCCTGGCCTCATCCTGCAGTCCATTCCTCTCATATTCTCTCAGCACCTCAGACTGTTGCACTAGGGAAGTTAGAGCATACATCCCTACTTGCTTCTTTTTATGTCCATTTATGAACCTGTTGTCCATAAATACGTGTAATCTGTTCTTGGCCCTGCTGATGCTATTTCGCTTACAGTCTCCTGTAGCAACAAATTTCAAAAGTTCTCTACCCACTGTGTAAAATATTTCCCTTTTTGTTTTAAAATGATCTCTTTTTAGATTTATTTAGTGTCTCTGAAGCATGCAGTGAGGGATTAAATGAATAACAGGTCTCCATTCAGTTTACCCATTACATCTTTGATTTTGAAAACTTTTCTCATATCCTCCATGCAGCCTTCTCCCCAGACCAATGATTTCAAACTTTCTTCTCAAAGGCACCTGCTCCATCGCATTGGTAATTTTAGTTGCCCTTCCCTGTGCTTTTTTGAACTCCACTACATTCTTCTTCAGATGCGGAGGCCGGAGCTACACACCAAGATTTTGCATAGGAGCTAACTCATGTCTTCTAGTGTGTTGTCACTACCCCATCTGATGATGTCCAGCATTGCACTGACTTGCACTGAGATGATGAGAGGTGTTTCGGAGAAATATCAATGGTAACTGTAAGACCTCGTTCTACAGCTGAAATTGCTGGTTCTGTGGTCTGAGCAGACAGTCAACCCGTGAGCCAGGCATTGATTTAGAAACAAGGCCTTCATTAAAAGCAAAAGAAGAAAAAAGAAAAGAAAAAAAAGGCCATTTGGATTGTCCTACTAATCAGGATCCCACTCTTCACTGCTCTCTGTAGGTGGATTTGCCCCCTTGTTCTAAACACTCTGCTTAGTCACACTGGGTACCTGAACCATGCAACCAATCTCCTTCACACACTCAGTGGAAAGTTCACGTATGAAGGGGTTTTAAGGGTCTCAGTAACCAAGTAAATAGAGTAACGTTCTTTAGACTGGAGCATACTGCAAGGTTGGCCTTTGTTGGAGGCAAGGTAGGGTCATATCAGGTCGTTTATGCTCCATGAGAACTTTTGTTTTGATGATGTTGATACCTTTCAAGAGGTGGAGAATGTATATTCCTATTTAAACATCTGCCATTTTTATGTTTTGGGATTTTTTTTTTTGCTTTACATTATCTTAATTATTATGCCATATTTCACGAAAGTAAAATAATGTTCATGACAGTAAAGATTGTGCATGCAGTCACCAACATTTTTTAAGAGATTGGATGTCGCAAAGCATATATTAGCACTACTAGTGCAAATTCAGCCAACTGAATATAGATTGAAAGCTATTTGCATCCAATACATTTTTAATGATTTCTGTATCAGTTTGATAATGATATCAGTTAATGAGCCGACTGAATACAGATCTAGTTCCCACCTCATGAATTTTTTACCCCTCTATGTACGAATTGGCAAAGGTAACAGGTTGTCCTAGGAACCCACACTGAATCTTGGTTTTGCTGAAACTAAAATCCTGGAAAATCATGATGATACCAGAGATTGAATAAAATGTACTAAAGATCCTTTTTCTTCTAGCTTTGTTTGCTCTTTGAGCATTTAAGTGCTTATTCACATCTGTAAGTTCTTCTCTGCAATAGATGCATGGAAGAAACAGCAAGCCACATCAGGTGTTAGGGACAGTGAAGAGGTGCAAGGACCTCTTCACCTGAAAGGAAACAGGCAGAAGTGAGGCAAGATAAGCCAGACTCTATAAAAGAAAACACCATGGTCTACCCTGAGGTGGAGGAAGCTTCCTTCTGAAAGTAGTTATTTGATTCACTTAGTCTCATGAATATTTAGTTTTCTTGAACTTTCATATTTCTCTTTTATTTTAATGATAATTAGACATTTAGGTTATTATGGTCACATACAGCATGCTCAAGTACTGTGTATTTTTTTCTGCTACATCCATGTGATTTTGTCTTATATCTCTGTGTAATTTAAATATATTTATATTTTATTAATTATATTTACATAGGTATATAGATAAAATACAAAACCTTTTAAATAGCCAAACACATTTTTTTCTCTTTTTTCCCAGACTTACTGCTGCTACTTAATTTTATAAATTGGTAATAGATACCTGGACACCTAGAATCTTAAAAAAATATGTTTCTTTGGATATATTTCATATTTCTATTCAAAATATACCATTTTTGCTTTTATATTATTTTAACTACTGGTCAAAATTTTTGAGCGTAGTTAAATCTGAAAAAATAATCTTTTAATATAACTAGAGTATTTACCACAGCATAATATTAAATTTTAAATTGAATATGGACCTTTGCCAACTGCAATGTGCAATTATGTTTATCTGCACCTGCTACTCCTCTTACAGTCACTTGGTGTTTTCTTGAAAATTCGTCTTTACTGGTAAAAATGGTCCTCTACTGATAAAGTTTATCAACACACATAGCAATCTGTTTTGAGTTTTGATGCTAATGCTTTATTAAAATAAAGGTATAAATAATATGACACTGAGCAATAAATAAGCAAAATGCCTTATTTTTAAAGAAGTGTCCTTTGCAAAGTTTCATTTTGCAATGCAAAGCCTATCATTTTAATTATATATCTATTATCAGGGGATATGAAAGTGTATATTAAATTAATGAAATGGATTACCTCAGTTACACAATGGTTATTAACAGGAAGAGTTCCCAGTTTTCATATTATGTACATCACTATCTTTAATTGCATTAGGCTGAGCTAAGAGAGCTATTTTAGGAGATATTTCAACAGCACAACAATTTCTGCTGGCTTTTTGCCCATTGTAGTTCAATTTCTGAGGGTTCCCTCATAAATGCTAACTTATCATTTCTGTCAGTCATACTTTAGCAAACACTACCTCATTAAAACTACCCTAAAGTGGCTTCAGTTTTGAAAACTCTCTATTGATGTCTCCATGAGACAACTGGTGCTAGAGGGCTATTTCTTGCATTGGAGTTAAGAGATAAGAGTGCTGCAGAGTATAGATTTGCAAGGGACTGGTTCTGGGGCCAATTACAGCAAAAATGATGGACTATGATGAGCTTAGGCTTCCTAATATGGATGCAGAACTGCCTATAATATTAAAACTACTGAAGCAAATTATCTTTTAAATTATGGTTTGCAATCACTGATATACAAGTGTAAAATCAATTAGCTGTCAGCTATTGGTTAATAGTGACTTAGTGACCTGTCCTGTACCTGATGGGAGTTTTGAGCAGAGGTCTATAATGGGGAAGACACAGTTTTTCTCCTCTACTAATTATGTATCACATACAGAAATCACTTTATCGGAACCTCCTGTAGAGAGAAGTAGTATTCCTGAAATGAGTACATACTGAAACTGTTAAAATAGTAGGAATTAAGTCCAAACCTACTTTTAGTGAGATGCCACATTATTATACAAGTTTCAGGTATTGCACTGATGTGAGATGACCTGAGTAGAAGGGTTTCCAAAGGGCTGCTCTTCAGGATTCTGAGACAAGATCATCCCTCAGGTAAGTTTAGGGAAGATACTTGTCCATAGTGGACATCTGCCTGCATACATGGAAAATACTTATTCCATGGTAATGGATTAGCAAATGACTTTACTAATCTATTGCAATACGGTATAGGATGTTGCTAAATTTAAGAACATTTCCCTTAAAGTTTGGAGGTAAGATGAAATTCTCCACAAAATCAAGACATTAAGGAAGAGCACGGAGAGAGTAGTGTAGAAATCCCAAAGAGACAGAAAGTGAATTGGTACACTTTCTTACCCCAAAGGACCTGAGAATATCCTAAGAAACCTGCAGGCATTTAAAATACACAGAGAGAAAGCAACCTCAGCCCGAATCCTGCAGCAAACAAACAGTGGTATTTGCAGACAGTTATGTCAGCAAGTGGTTATCCTGCTAAGGAGTAGGGGAAGTCTGTTGTCTCAATAAGAGTTGCATTTGTGCTCAGCACAACAAAATATGTATTTGCCTTAGGCCTGAGATGGTATCAGAAAGGAAACAGTAACATGGGATGCAGCTTGAGAAATCCTGGAGAGGTTGCTAAACTGCACTCCAAACTGGAGAGGATACAAGAACTCAGCTAGCTGCCTGTTTACCGTTCATTTTTATTAAGATAGATGCTTATATGTCCTCATTGTCATAGAATTCAGTCAGTCTCAAGAATTAAGAGCCACAGTCTCATTATTAATATCATGTCCAGATGGGGAATCTGTACATAAAAATCAGTTCCACAAAACATCCAAGGTGTCCATGGTGGGAGATGGGGAAGAATTGAGCACTGAAGCTGAAACCTGCAGAAATGCCAACTCCTCATTAACCTAAGTCTCTCAGTACTGTAGTTATCTGTAGTTACTCAATTTTTGTTATTAAGGTTATTAAGGTTCTCTATATAGCTTAAAGATAACAGTCTGTCGTGGACATATACCCATCAATGCCCTGCTGGCAACACTCAATGTCTAAAACAGTAAGTGTACATATATAGAGAAATAACATAGAAATACACTTTTTTTTTCTTTTTTTTTTCAAATATGGAGAAACAGAAAATTCTTCATGCTACCTGTAGCTATAACGCTTTCTTTCTTCATATCTGTCTATACAGATATGTATATACAGTCTTAGTTATGAATGTAGAAGGCTGAGATCTGAGAGCACAGGGCAAGTACTGACCCATTTAGGAGGAGTTCAGGATACTGTGATTTAAACTGTGAGATCAAGGGATTGCTGAGTACATGAAGATGATGGACTGTGTAAGGTGTGCATGAATGGTCTGTAGAAGAGGAAGGACCTAGCAGGGGAGAAGGATTAGAGGGCACAGATGGCATGTTATGGTGCTGCCCCAAGGGGAAGGAACGGTTAGAGATCTCTGCCTAAGGTTTGATGAAAGAAGATAAATGAGCAAGAATTCACAGATGAAGAAGGATGAGAACACACTGAACGAGGGAAAGGGACAAAGACAAGTAAGCTGAGTTGTGCAGGTAAAGTTGAATGTCCTTACAGAGTACCACAGTGACAAAACTTAGTGAAATCTGTTGAGAATACAAGAATACTTCTCACAAGAGGTCCCAGAAACTTTCAGGTTACTGATATTCAAAAAAAACTATGTGTAAAAGTTGATTTCCAAGATTGCCTTGCACTGAGATGGTTTGTTATTGCTGTTAACCACTCATCCACTATTCGAGACCAACATGGCTTTTGATGTTTTTTGGCAGATGATCAAAGGATTCATTCTACTCCTCCCCTACTATTTCTTCCTCTAAAGGGACTTGGGGATCATCTTTCTGAACCACAAAGGATCTTTACCTGACCTTGTTCTGGAACCCTCAAACTTCAGGTTTCTTTCTTCATTTTTCTTGCTTGCCTCTCCCCTTTACTACTAGTTTTCAGTAACATTTAAAATAAATTAGAAAATGACTGCTAAGAAATGCTCCCAGGGATCTGAGGTGTTTCCACTGTCAGAGGTAACTATGAAAACATATCAATTTTGCTTAGAAAGGGTGTTCTTCAATGTAAAAAATTATTTGTGTTTTAAGGGTCTAATTTTGGTAGCATTAAAGCAATGCTAACACTTTTTATTCAGATTTGCAATGTTTGCCACAGGTCACCTGCCTCCAGAGCTTTCTCGCAGCTTTTGATAACACATATATTTGAATTCTTAAGCTCAAGACATGCAAAACATGCAACAGTACCACCCCTGAGCATTCCTGTAGTATGATCAAATCTTTTTACTGATTTATCCGTATATACATTGAATTCAGTGGCCATTGGCTTCAGTAGGACCAAAAATAATCCCATTGGCCTCTGCTCAGAAGATAAATACTAGTGTGCAGCTTATAGCGAGGCATGTTTCTTTTAAAATAAATGTGAGAAATAGTCCAAATGTTTCAGTCAGTCATTTGGTAGCATCTTCGTGCAAAACAGACTAACTATATTTTAATTTCTTCAGTGAGAACATGAACTCAGATCAAGTGTTGACCCTGCATCCAGTACAAGGGCAGATGCAGAACTAAAAAAAGTCATTTCCTTCAGATGAGCAAATATCCAGTCATCTGTCTCCAGTATCTACTGAGGTGGTAGTTAGGGGGCCTGTAACACTTAATTAAAGGGGAAGACATTTTCCCATCACCTTTTATATTCCACATGTTACAATGTCCAAAGTTATATGTGAATGATGGCTAAGTACATAACTGTTTCTGCATTGCTCAGCTCCACTATTCATTTCTTTGTAACATATTTTGCGATCCTTGAAGTATGAAAGGGTCTATATAAAACTTTTTTTTTTCTTTCCACAATACATCTAGCTAAGAAAAAAAGGAGAACGGAGTTCAGTGCGGCAGATTCATATCCAAAGCCTTGGAAAGATTTCACAGAATTTTTTTTTCTGCCTGTTCATTTGAGTAGATAGATGCTTACACAGCTTTGCATTACTTAAATAAAAGAATAAAATATGTGGTGAGATCTATGCTCATCCTGATTAATTGTAGTGTGATTTCATCTTTTGTTTGTACAAAATATGTCCTCTGGGTTGTAGCAGTTTATTTTACTGTAGTAATCTCAGCAGTGTTTGCCTGCACCAAGGTATTTGATACATTTACCAAGCTTTTCCTTTTTATGTTTCATTTACTAATGCTTCAGGCAAAAATGTTTTGGCAATTCAGAGACACATGCAGAAAACCACTTATCACAAATGAGTCTGGGCTGATGGTTCTGTTTGCACATTCAAAATCCATGATCTACTGGAGTGATATATCATAAAGGGGCACATAGCAAGCTGCATTTCCCCATCCTCATCTTCCAGAAATACTGTTTATTTGGCAATGAGGGAGCCTCTGAGCCCATCCATTGTTTGTCTGATCAGATTCTAGACTGCTGCTGTCAACAATATTCATAATTTCTGTAAACATGGCCTTTTCTTTATTTTTGTGGCTATAAAATGAGACAGGTTGATTATTGCACCCATGTGCCTTCACTCATACACTCAAACATGCAAACGTTGCTTCGCCTGGTGATTGCTCTGAACGTGACTGTGCAGTCAAAGAGGATTTGCAAATCCGCTTCCCTAAAACCATTCTATATATTTGGTTTTTCAGCTTGACACAGCCATGACATTGAAAAGAGATTATTAGTGGGCTCCAAATATCCTAAACTGGGAAATGTCCTTTTGTGGAAAAGCGTGCTCAGTAGTAATCATATTCTCATCTGATCAGGAAGGGGCCACCACAATGGCCCAAGAGTTAAAGAGCTTATTTTCTAAATCCCTTCATCCTCTATAGAACCGTGAGACACTGACAGCAAGTCACTTAACTCTGTCCAGCCACAGCTGTGTGGGTTTTGCATAATTAATTATTTATACCAAGGCAGACACAGTAATTAACTTCCAGATGAATATGATATTCTGATCAGAAATGCTTTGCATTTCAGCCATCCCTCAAGCAAGTAACTGTCAAAGCTGGACTGTTTGACAGAGTGGGCCTTGCCAAAAAGCCCTCCCAGACATCTGTTCTTAAACAAAAAAAAACAGATTCTCAAAGCAGCGCTTACAGACATTGCCTCATTTCAGCAGGCAAAGAATAACCAATTCACAAATTCTGGCTAATTTCATCTAATTTCAAGACACTGTGCCGAGTCTCATAAAACACCAAGACTTGATTTTTCAGTCGTGGACACCAGTGCAAACTGAGTGCTGCCTCAGTGAAATCAATGGTTTGCGCTGATTAAGGCAGGTGCAAGGTGAGAGTGAAGCCCAGGGGATTTGTTATGAGGCGGATTTGAAGACAGCCGGCAATTTTTTGATTTTCTTTGTTTTGGTGAGCAGAAATGAACAATAATCATCAGCATGACAATAACACTGAATGTTCTACGTAGTTAAGACATCATGTGATTTTATCATTTACTTCTTATTACTGCTATCATCAACCTATTAATAATTTACTGAAATAAGTATTCATACCAAGACAAATGAATGCAGAAATTTATCGTACCTCTTTTTAGCAGTAATTTGTACTAATCATTAAGGATTCTGACTAAATACTCAAAATCAAAGATAAGGAGGAATAGATACCCCGAATGTACACACTGCCACCAGCACTGACTGCATACTGCATTTCACTGTTATGGTTTCCAGCGCAGCACCCATTTAATCATAGTGTTATTATGATGTGTGCTGAGTACAGTGGAAGTCTTGATGATCCCCACAGTGAAGAGGTTATAACACAGCAGAAGGGTGCCAGCCTGATGGACAGTAAATCTGTGTTAGCTGTGTGCAGTACACTGTCTGCACGGGACAGGGAGGAAGGCTACTGGTATGACACGTTCTGGCTGCTGTGCTCTGGGACAGGTTGAACGCCCCAGGGTCCCTGTGACAACTCAGCATCTGCTGTAGGAAGAAGGCTCTAAGGTCAGGGAAGGGCAGATAGCGGGTAGGAGACACGGAAGTCAGCAAGTCTCCAGCCCAGGAGACCAGGGAAATTCTGGTGTAGTTTTACCATATGACTGAGCTGCTCTGGCAGCAAAAGGCATTCCCACTCCAGCCCTGCTCCATATATTCCTTGAGATGGCATTGGCATTCCCCTGACCTTCAGTGGGCTGGATCAGTGAGCTAAATCTGCAGGAAAAGCAGCAGCCTTTATTTGTTGATGGGTTACTTTTCTGTGGGTTTAGCTCCTTGGAACAATTTGCTATGAGATATGGTTAAGTGCCAAAATGGGAAATACTGGGGGTAAAGAGGGGTGTTTGTTAAATTGACTTGGCTGTCTTGGAGCAGTCTTGAGGCTTGTGTGCTCCAAGAGAATCAAAGAGCAGATACACCCAACCAAACCTCAGAAGTGATGAACATGATGAACAGAAAGACCCTCTCCTAGGGTCCAGAGGAGGCTTTTTGAAGGTGTTTTGACTTATAAAGTCCTTGAGAGTTTCTTGACTAAAAGCAAGCCTGGAGAAAAGCACCCATTCTTCAGAGACTTTATTTAGAACCTTTATTTAATGCTGTTAAAACAGAAGGTTTAAGTTTTACCCATTCCACAATTGTTTTAGTTGTGTTAACAAAAGTCCTGCTGAGATTTTTGGTGTGCTCACCTTTGACAACAGGGTACAGACAAGCCAAGCTAGTTCAAGCTGCTGTCCATCTTGGCCATTACATCTTGCAAGCACTCATGGAAACATTCCATCAATTAAACCATGTATTTACCGGGATGCAGGAAAGAATAGCCAGGATTGATAAGCTTGTGCATGCTTAGAGGGATTCAGAAATCTTTCTAACTCTACTTCACCATCGATTCCTGAAAGACCACAGCACACAGAGCAAGAAGCCAGAATGATGCCTCTGCAAACACCCTAAGTTCCCCTAAAGTATTTGACATTTGTAATCTGATCTAGATCAAAACAAGGATTTATCCAGTATGCCACCTCTTATGTTCCTACGAGATCCTCAGGCCTGGTCTAAAGGGCACAAAAATAAGAAAAACAAGTTAATGTATGCTGCATCTAGTCCATCAGAGCAATTCTTAAATTTCTGTAATGGATCAAAGCCTATGATTTTTAGCAAAAAAATATCCCAAAATAGTAAGGAGAAAATTTTAAGTTGACTCCAGTGATGCAGCTTCTCCTATATAGACAAGGTCAGGGTGACAGGCAGCTAGACTTTTCATCCTTAGCATTTCCTATTTGTAAACCTATTTGCTTAGTTCTGTCAGCCTGCTTAGTTCTGTCAGTTCTTGCAGTAACTGTGGAGAGAGGTAAAGGATTGACTGTAGTCAAAATTCAACTCTGTTATTAATATAGTTACTTTCCTGTCCCGAGTCTATTAAACAATATAAAGACTAAGGCATTTAGAGAAATACATTTGCAACATATCATCAGGAACAAAACAGATTTTTCCCCCTTAATGTAATGATTTAGGCTTACAGGAAAATTTGCATTTATTAGTCTGCGATTAGCACAAAAGTTAGATGCAATCCATCATGGTCTACAAAAAGGAGGAAACAAAACTAGAGATGAAGTCATCAGTAATTTTTATAGCTATTTCACATAGTGACTTCCATTTCTTTGTGCCTGTGATGTAAATACACGTAAAAGGACCTCTTGCAGTACAACACACTCATTGAAATGTCAGTGTGCACAAATGTGTAATGTTACCATTACAGGCATAAGAGTGATTGAGCAGCTCACATTATCCATTCACTCTGCAAATCTGCCCAGCTTCACAGTGAGAGTGTGTGATGATTTATGGCTTTATTTCCTTCTTTGGGGAGGTCTGTAGCCTCCAGTGGCATCAGGTATAAAATCACCATTTCAACCTGCCTCCCAGGAAGTCTGCCGCTGAACCCACTCTCCATGTGGTGCATACACTCCTCGTGTTGTGACCTCTGATTTTTACACATCAGACGTCTGTCTGGTTAATTAGCTGTAGAACAAAACATGAATATGCACATTCCTCCTCTTCAATTATCTAAAGAAACTAAGGGTCTTCAAGATACTCCAAAACACTTGGCAGTCACTAACAGAATTCTTTCATGTCACCAGTCATTGATATTCAGCCTAACTAACTTCTAACTTATTAATACCCTTACCAGAAAGAATCAGCTTATGAAGATACACTTTAATTTTGGGTGTCCAGCTCACGTATTTGTTGTGATGTAATTCTTAGATAGAATTATAAAACACTTGGCTTTTTGTGTGTGCATTTCCAATATATTTTCAAAATATCTTCAATTATTATGATTTTGGGGGTAGCCAGTTGCCAAGGTCTTGTTTCTGGTGTGTCTTGTTCTTTCAGAGCTTACTTGGTGTGGCACTGTCCTGTACATTTGGTCTAAATGCTTTCTCAGGGCATTTAATGGTAATGAAGATGGAACTATTTCAGATTTTATAACCCATACATTATTTGGATAGGAAGGATGTGGACATGGAAATGTTTCTCTTACACTTCTTCCCAGTCTTTATGGCTTTAACTAATCTTATTTTAGTGAGAACAGGAAAAGAAGAGAGTTTCCCAGAGTCACAAGTTTCGTCAACACTAAATGCTCCAGGACTATTCCTATTTCTACAAAACCCAGCAGACTGGAAGATCAAGCTTGTAGCTTGAAGCAGTGAAGAGTTTTGCAAAGTCTGAATTTCAAACCCTAAGATTATTGTATTTATTAAAAAAAAGAAAAAAAAGCATTAAAAATGCCAGATTTCCAATACTGAGGTCAATACAAGTTTCACTTGATTCTATTTTCAGTTTGGGAAAGCTAAAATAAGTATGCTTTTGCAATGACACATTGTTCCAAATGTTATGTTACTACAAGAGGATTCACTTAGCTAAAATCTTTTTGAAATGTGTTTTCATATGCATTTTTTTTCCAGAAAAGAAGTAAAATCATACAGAACAGGAGAACAGATATAAATCATTGATTTCTTTTTTTTCAAACCTCAGATCAGTGATTCAGTGTACTGGCCAGGAAAGCTGAGACAGCTCCAGAGAAGGAGCAAATTGGTGCTCCAGCATGTGAGTTCTCTGCCTTTTATTTTTTTTTTAATAATGTTTAAGGTACCTTACAAGCATTCATCAGTCTACATGTCTTCTGCTCTGGCCTTCTTTTCTGGCCAAGCTAAGTCAGCAATATCTCCTATAAAACACTCTGGAGATAACTGGTATGTGCAACCAGAGCTGAACAGTCAGTGAAGCGTAGGAGAAAGACAAGCAGACAGACAGCTCCTTTCATGTGTTTTCTCAACACTGTGCAATTCTGGTGACCCCCCTGAAGTCATTCTGGATTTATGGTAGCACATAGTGGATAATGTTCCGAGTGACCAACACATGCGGTAGAAGGAAAAATTTCTCTTTTTTTCACTGCAATTTAAACATCATACACGCAGTATGATCAACAAAATGAGAAATGGATGATCGTGAGGGATCAGTAACCACACATCAGTAATAGTAGAAGCTAGTGATGCTTGCCAGGTAATTATCAGCATATCATATTCAGCACTATGTCAAATATACCCCTTCTCTAAAGCACTAAGCATGCACTCTGAGGGAGAAAATCTTTGCACAAGAGTGCCAGCTCCACTTTGGACAAAGAGTCTCTTTTCAGTACGGAGAGACTATTTTTTTCCCTGGGGAGTATGAACGCACATGAGAGGACAATTAACAGTGAAAACGCAGCAGGACTGCTGCATGTGAGTATGCACAGTTTGCTCCCCCGTTGCTTCTGGACTGGCACTAGCTTGTCAAATGCCTGGAAACGAAGCATTCTGGAGCCTTTATTAAGATTCATTGGAAAGGCAGCCCCCAAAGCCACAGACAGCACCAGCGTGAGGCAGCTCAGCCTCTTCTCTCCCAGAAGCACTGCCAGCACATCTGGCTCTGGCTCTGGAGGGGAATGAAGAAACTGGGAGGGAGTTTAAAGTGAATCTGTCAGCATTTGCTTGCATGACAATCTGCCATGTAGAATACGTGCCATGCACAATACAATACTCTCATGTGGCTGATCCCCTACTACACCCTGGCTGTAGGCTAGTGCACTCACATTTCTCCCATACATGCCAGAGAAGGACTACAAACCTACACACAGGGCTTCACAAAGAGCAGCGATGCCCACATGGGGAGGAGATGACTTCTTTTCTTTCTTTTGTGCTCTTTTATAGGGCCCATAGCAGCATTAAATCCCATCTCTTCAGAGCAGCTTCTGAAAATCACAACTCCCTCAGGCAATCAGAACTCTGGGTTTTTTTTGAAACTTTGCTCCCTCCTTTTGTTGCTTGACAATTTGATTATTTCTTAGTGGTTTCTGTGATTATGTGTATGCATGTGTGTGTGTGTGTATGCATCTGCATGCATATATAAAAACAACTTAAAATGCTCATGTGTATCAGCTCACTGCAGATATACAAACACATACTGCCTTGTGACTCCAAAGTAATGTTTCTGATTCTCAGTTGTCCTGCATCTTTGCATGAGCATGTACAGCACGTAAAACAGAGCTTGTATGAAACAATATATTTGTTTTGCATTCATAGTAAAGCTGCTTTTCACCCTCTGCAGGTACAGAGAGTATATTTCTGGATGATAAATAACACAAGCTATTACCTTGAATCGCCCCCAAAAAGCACACAAACTCTAGAAAATACAAAAGATGCCTCTTCATGTACTCCCCCTTTGGAGTAATGACAGCAAACCCAAATCATCCTGCCCACCTAAATGGAACATATATACTTGAGACAAAACTTGACAAACAAATGTCACTTGCTGAGGGAGTGGAAGGGCAAGCAGTGTTCCTGGATATAAGTGGATCTGTTATTCCACACATTTCTGCTTGTACCTTTCAAATCTGTATTCTTGGTTTTAAAAAGGTCATTTGCAACAAATTTGGCAAATAACCTTGGTATCTGGGAGCTTCTGTGTTAAAAGTAGTATTTTCTGGGATCATAAGGAGCAGAAAAACATATTCTGCTTATAAAGATGAGAAAAAGAATTTTTACAGAGCACTTGAAGCTTCCAGATGCATCAACCACCCGTATTTGGACAAGCTAACTAGTCAGGCATTAACCTAAGGGTTTAAGATAACTCATTTCCACTTATTGTCTGAAGAGACAGAGGCTCTATAGTCCGAGTTAAGTTTCAGATTGAATGCCATAATAGCCGCAGTGCCTTAAGTTTGCCATTGCTAAAAATGCAAACCTGAACACAGCCTCTATAGCTTTTACTTTTAATTTCTGAACCAACATTGGGTGCTTGCAACTCTGCAGTCTACTCAGATCACCTCAGTCTAAGAAGAACATGTAAACTCAGTTTTCTACTTACTGAATGCACTAGGAATCCTCAGGGAATAGCCCTAAATCCTAACCAGGAAATGGGCATGCCCATAGCATGTTGTTATGTAGCACCCTACACCCATGAGCATTCCTAAATGTGCACACTAACCAAGCATAAGAGCCAAAGGAGCTTGCAAGCTTACCAAGACTCTTCTCACAGTGTTATAGACCTCTTCAGAGGACGGTGGAGCTCAACAGGAGGTTAATGGTTCTTGTGTCAGCCAAATCTTGTCTTATTGGTCTTTCGGTCAATATTTTACCTACTGCTGCGTTCATGTCTAATTCATGTTTTCTTGTCAAAGTAATGCTCTGGAGAAAAATGTTTCTTAATTGTTGTTTGCAGTGAAAATTGTCAAAATGCTTGCTAAGTAAATCTAGATTTCAATTAGAATTTCCACTATGCTAAAAAAAAAAAAAAAAAGAAATTTTATTGAAAGTTGAAGTGCTACTTCTTCTGAAATCAAATAAAATATTCCACAACCCTTCATTTTTATTAAGGAAATGTTTCATTTTGATCATGTAAAAACAGCTCATTTCTATTTAATTGTTTTGACTACTACTAGAAAAATCTAAATTATAAAGCTGGAATGAAATGTTTTGCATGTGACCTTTTCAAAATAAAATAATTCAATAATTGCATGAAAAATATGCTGTTGAATTTGATATGCTATTAAAAACACACATTTTCCTTTGAACCAGCAGTTTCTCACAGAAAACCTACTATTGATAACTCGTTGACTAGCTCTGTCCTTAAATACCGACACTAAAATAAGCCTGTACTATTTCTCATATTACTATACTTTTTCTATTTGACCGTTCCAACTGAGACTTTTGACCTACTCAGCACTGCAATTTATCCATTGCTGTCGGGAAAGCACAAGGTGACACTTTCAAAAATAAATGCTACATAGGTCATCTTATTCCTAAATACTTTATATTTAATTGATGAAAAAAAAGTGTTTTCAATAGTAAAACACTTGACTTGAAAATGCGTGTTTGCAATATTGGCCATAGTTTACACAGGAGTAATGATTCCTTTTTCTTTTTTCTGATGTGTGAAAAGAAGTCTTTCATTGAAAAAGTCTTGATTTTTCTTCAGCACAGTGAGAATGACCCAGCTAACCACAAACTGAACACTTAGCTTTGCATGCAGATATCACCGGCTTTCGTCCAGAAGTCAGATAGTCTTCTATTCAGGAAGCAAAGGTCATACGAATGAGAAATGATTTGTAATGCAGGATTCATTTTTACAGATCTTTTTCAAATGTCATAGGACTCATTTTTTCATGATTTCCCCAAATTACATTTTCATTTAGAAAACAATCAACTATTAAAATTTAATATAAAATACAAATTTTGATAACAATAATATAGAAGGGATGACCTCTGTGATTTGCTAAGTATAACAACACCCTGCATTATTTCAGTGGTATATTTTAAGAAAATTTAATTAATTATAAATCAGGTATGTGAACAACTTTCCATTCTAATATATTTTAATGAACTTCTCACAATGCCATGATACAAAATCAGGACCTTAAATTTATCCTATAGCTTCAGTACATCTTTTAAGACATGCCATTTGGGTATTGATGTGAGTTTTGGAAGAACAGTTAGGAAAAACAGTTTTTTATACCTTAGTTTGTATAAAGTATCTTTACCAAAATTGTGTATATATTTTTTTTAATTACAGAAAAAATTACAGGTGCCTAAAAGTAATCTTTATTTTTTAAAAATGTAATAATCCTAGAAAAATGGACATACTGTACAATTATCATTTAAAAAATAAAGACAGATGGTCTGAATAAGTGGCAAACTCATATTTTCATTGACTGCAAGCCTACATGTATTTGAGAAAATACTTTGAAATTAATTATTTGCCAAAAAAGATGTCAATGTTTTGGAGCTCTGCCATGCCGTAGCATCTTGCCACTTGGATGAATGCATGAGGAGAAGGCAGAAATGAACTCGGTAATGATCTGTCATAATTTAGAGCAGTGGGGCAGATTCAAAATTAAAGCCAGCTCCAAATACCCTGGAGGAGCTTGTTCCACGCTACAATGTGCCAATAGTTCAGGAGTGTCACTTTCTTCATCTCTAACCTCATGTTCAGCCTCACTCCTCCTGGATATAGTGTTTTTCTTCCTGAAATGCTTGTTTCTCATTAACCCTCTGGGGAAGCCCATTCATTTACTATGTTTTGGTCTGGCATAAAGAATTGGACAGCAGTGCAAAGCTTGTGAGCTGAAGAGAGTGAGATCTGGGAATGAGAGCAGCTGAATGAGGCCTGGGCTCTGCTCCTGAGGTGCTCAGCAAGCTCTGCCCACCTCTTTTCCTTCTCTGAGAAGTGGCAGTAGTACCACTGATGCCTTTCCTGGGGTTCTCAGGGAGCTTTCACTGTTATCTGCATACGTTTCCTAAAATGCCCAACATAGCATTAAGGCATTTAAATGGACAAAATAACATTTGCCTTCTCAACAAGAGATGCAGTCATCTGGCCTACCACTCACAGAGCTTAAGTAGGGGTACTATGATAGACTGAGGCTTTTAAAAAGTTTCTGGTATATTTGGCCCACATAGAAGAGCAGAGGGTATATGATATGCAATGTATGTTTTCCTTTTAAAAAGAAAAATAGTTCTGCAATTTTCCCACAGAAGGCTGTGGGAAGTAGGTTTCTTTTGGAGATACTGGCCTAGTGAGATCTGAGTCCGGTGAAGTATATCCTACTGCTACAAAATCATAAGCGTGTCATAAATGACTAAATATGAATGAAAATATTTTAAAGTAGCAAAGAAATGATACCTATGCTGATTGCAGAGCACTGAATATTGTGTGGTGCATATATACAGTTTCTTTAAATTGCTTTAATATATCATTAAATAGACAAAAATATGAGTGAAAAACAGTTTTCTCTTCAGAAACATCTGACATTCTCATGGCTTAGCAATAATGTTTCTGTACAAATAATGGAGGCTTTAACATTAATTCTATGGAAGATAGGGGCTACAGCAATTCCAAGTCCATATATGTCCCTACCTCATTATCCTCCCAGACCTAAATGGTACATTCAAATTGTCAGAATTTCTTTTGTAACGAGTTAAAAATGGGAAATTTGTGAGATGAAGTATGTTAAGTCCAGGGTGTGATGCAGGCTAGAAAATTAAACAAAAGGAGACAAAATTCTGGGGTTGTGCAGCTAATTCAGTAGCATACTTGAAATATTATGTACATGGCCTGTCCCTAGAACTCCTCTCAAGCTATGTATTTGTAAACCCTCAAGTATGGAGGGGGTTAACTTATTTCTTCAATACAACTGCAGCATATATCTCAAAACAATAATCTTGTTGTAATGAGCAGCTGTTTCTGTTGATAATAAGGATTCTGAAATTACACATGCGTGACTCGTGAGGCGAATGAAAAAAAACATATGAAGGAAAGAGAGGATTATATAGTAGGTGTTGGCAAACAGTGCAAAGCACAATACAACAGTATTTGTTTGTGAATGACCACCAACCTTTTCCAAAATGTCAAATGCTGATTGAAAAAAAACTAATTTCATCTCCTTTAATTATATGTATGCAAATCATTGTCTTCATTTGCCTGTTTTACTTGGCTATTTGCTTCCAGTGTGACATTCCTTGTTGTGAGCATGGAAAGCCATGTGTTGTCTCCGACCTCGTGCTTGAAGATAGATAGTTGAAGCTATTTCCTTGACCCTCCCCCTCAACTCTAGGGGTAACATCTCATTATCTCAGTGCATAAAACTGATTATTAAGTAGTCTTTGATGAAGTAAACAGGCTTCCACTTGTCCTTTTGAATTATCTCAATATCATTAATTGTTCAAAACTGACAACGAGGTCATTCAATTAGACTATTCTCTATACCGTCTGTGGTTAATGTCACATTGATGTTGTTATCCTGAGCAGAATGGGTTAAATTATCAGTATACTGTTGCTGCTGTGATCCTAATGTAAATGAACATTTGGTGTTTATTTTTTTTTCCTTAGCTACTGGTTACTAGATTATTAGCATATTTGATATATTTTGCAGTTCAGCTAATAAGCAGTTTTGAAGGCAAAAGATGGATGTTTTATAATAGAGTTTATAGACCATTCTCCCTTGTAGCAATATCTGGAACATGTCTGTGTTCTATTATGACTAACTGACTTTGCTTTTAGGCCATATGCACCACTGACAAGGCCTAATTTGTGTTCCTGTCTGCTGCGTAGGTGTTTTATAACCACATTTTGGTCATCCTGTGAATTTCATTTTTTTTTTTAGTTTTCTCTTTCTCTAGTTTCTGCTGAAACTAAATTCTGCCTTGATATTAAAATTTATTAAAGCATTTTGCATGGTTTCAGATGTATTAAAATTATCTCACCACCACTTCTCAATGTGTTCAGAGCCCTGAAGTGCATTCAAGTAATTTTGGTAAGAACTGTAATAAAATATCCAGGAAAGAATTATGTATATGGACTAGAGCCTCAGGAAATACAAACTGCTGTGTTCCTACTACAATGAATGCATAGAATGTTATGGAAAGCAGATCTGTGTAATGTTCTATTATAAAACTTCCAATAAGCAAAGAAATGCAGCTGATACTAATGCAAATCCAGGGAATGGGAACTGTAGCTGACTGTTCAGATGGGAACTCACTTTCTTCCTCAACAACTGGGCTTTCATACCTCAGCACAACGAACTGCATTGCAGAGGGGTGTTCCTGGGTTTGTCACCGGGGATGGTGGCAGCTGGCAAGAGGGAAGAGAGTTGTTATGAGGGAAATTGCTCTACAAAAGTGGGTGCCCCAGACCCAGGAGGCTCCTGGCCAAGGAGCCTTTCCATTGCCCCACTACCCCTTCCTTGCCTGAGCTAGGAGCTCACCTGAGGGAATCAAACCTGCTGTTCATAATAACAATAATAATAATAATTTTAGCTCAAAAACTGCTATTCTGCTGGCTATTAAACTATTAGATACAGTACTGCTGTAGTGCTTGGTGTTCTGAATGAGTTCCAGTCCAGATCTCTATTTGTCCCAGGTAATGTGATCAATAGAGCTAACATTAGAGCTGGCTAAGCAACGGCAGTGCCACTTATGAGGTTTCGAATTCTGCCTTAAAATATAAAAATCTTCAGATGGCTCTGTAAAAATAGAATTATGTTGAGGCAGCTCATCTTCAGATTTTTCAAAACCAATCCTGTCTCCCTTCTGCCTCTTACCTTCACCTGTCTCTGCCTTTTCAAAAATAACCGGAAAATAGTGATTCTTAGAAAAACCTTCCAGGAGAAAAATCCATTGGAACTGTTATGTCTGTGCAGAATATTTTGGCTTTGTCAGAGCATGGTATTTTGGCAGAATGGCATTTTGTCTAAACTGTTTCAACCAGTTCAGTAATAAGCTTTCCACAGACAAGAGTGTATATCTTTTCTTTTCCCTTTTTTTTTTTTTTTTTTTCCTTCTTCTTAATCAAGCTGGGGTACTACATGCATTTTGCCAAGCCTCTCAACAGCTAATATTTTTGTTAAAATGTCTACTACATCTGTCAGACTTACGACAAAACCAGGTTTCCCACCCTGAACCTTTCAAGCAGAACCTTTTGTAGAGGACAAAATTCTGAATCTACCTTAAAGCATAAAGGATCCTCAGGGCATTGGAAGCTAATGTGCTGCTTTAATGCAAACATCCCTTGTGAGGGCTCTCGGTCCTTGTATTCTCTGAGCAGCAGGAGGAAGAATACATGAATACAAATGAGCTTCACATCAGTATTCAGAAAATGGAGCTATAAGAGTTAATGAGCTGATGTCCTGCTGCTGGACGCTTGCATGTTAAAAATCCTGATGGTTTTATCTAGCAGCGCGTTTGAAAACCTGTGTAAAGCTTGTGACTGTGGAGCCCCAGTGACTACAGAATGTCTCAGTACAGTCTTGATACAGGCAAAGAGCTTTTAATATATCTAAGTCTAGTAAGGGAGGAAAAGAAGGGATTTCAAGCAGTGTTTGGCCTTCGAGTCACCTGTGACACCAGGTAATTCTTAATAGCATCATACAGTGGACTGAATATGGTTCAGGCATATACACTTTTCCACATGTCAAATTGCACACAGGAACTGGAAGTGGGAATCTGTAATTAAATGCCATGGTAAGTAGCACATAGCCATGTGCTCATTTGATAGCAGCAGAATTCAAAAGAAAGATTCTCATTTGTTTTACAGTGAGGGTGACAGAGCACTGGAACAGGCTGCCCAGAGAGGTTGTGGAGTCTCCTTCTCCGGAGATCTTCAAAACCCGCTTGGACGCAGCCCTGTGCCACGTGCTCTGGGTTTCCCTGCGTGTGCAGGGGGGTTGGACTAGATGACCTCTAGAGGTCCCTTCCAACCTTAAGCATTCTATGATTCTGTGGTTCTATGATTCTATGATTAATTTAGGAATTATCAGGGTGTATTACAGGACAGTAATACGCCTGTTGCTCAGTGGGACAGTTCTCTACGTTGCAGTGAGTCTCAGCTCAGTGACCATGGATGTGGTGCTGCGGTGCTTGGCCCAGGGGCTGCTGTGAAGAATTTACTCCACACACATAGAGCTGTGCATGTTTCCCCTCTTCACAGGGGATGTGATGGATTTACTCTATGCATACAGAGCTGTGCATATTCTCACTCTTTCCACGGTGTCCCAAACCTCAGTGGTCCTCCTGTTCAGGAAGGAGGGACATACAAGTAGTGGAAGTCACATACCTGAATACCCCATGGAGGCTGGCCCTTGGAGGGGACCAAGAGGAGCAATCCCTGCTCTTCCTTGGTCTGTGATGAGCAGGATGCACAAGAGCAGAGGGATCCCCGCTTTTACCTATAAGAACAATCTGATCTTCTAAACACTGTTTTAAAAGCCTGGGGCCTGTTACTAGCATCAGTGTGAAGATTAGCTTAACATGGGGCTTGTTTATTCATGTTCAGTGATTATCACCCAGCTGGTGCATTTTTCACTCTTGGTATTTGAGAATTAATAAATTTGCTGAGTGACAATTCCAACCTCATCTCTAATGAAATTAACTTCCCTGGCAGGAAATAATGAGCAGAGTTTTGATGGGAGCTACAAGATGTCACTCATATGTTTTTTACAAGTTCTTTTCTTAACAACTGTGGTCATGCAGAAAAAAAAATAGTCCAGAATAGCTTTTAAACAACAAAACAAGAAAAAGATAACCCTGTAGGGATTCTTTTGTTTCCTGAAAAAGCCATGTCTACACAGATATTGAAGGTCATTATTGGGCTTGGATTTGCTAACCATCTCCCCTCCAAAGTACTAAAATCAGAGTTCAGTAACTATTCAGCAAAAGCCCCGACTCCTGCCTGAATGCAAGGGATTGTGGAGGAGCCTGCAATACCATGGAGCTCCCCTGCACATTGCAGACCTCAAGCAGCAGATAGCCGAGAGCTGCAGTCTTGCAATTTGTTGTTCCTGTGTCTTTGCCTCTCTGTGTTTTGCTTTGTTTTTATGTTGTCAAAGACAGACGGATTCTTTAATGGGATTCAGAAATCTGTGAGGTGGATGGCTTCAGTGCAGATGGTAAGATATAGTGTATTCCTTAGTGAAGAATACCAATGTCTGGAGATTGGTGTTGAACATCTATTGAAGTTTAAATTCATGTGTTGACTTATTTCTTAAGAGTTTCCCCATGGAGATAAATCCTAAGGTAGTAAGCATCATTCAGTCTGGGAAGAAATGATACACTGCAGTTAGTTTCATGATTTAAGTATTTTGCTTAGATGAGTTCTTTTATCTTCCTAAACTGATTCAGTTTTCAGGGCAGAGTGGCTTCCCTTAAATATGCTGATACATTTTGGCTGAAATGCCTGAAAGTGATAATTATTTAAAATTTTGTTTATGAGCACTGCTGCTCAAAGATTGATGTCCCTACCCAACATAGCACCTGTCTCTGTGCAGCTGTGATCAATGCCTTTTTTGGGAGACTTTATTTTGTGTGTTGGAGTGATTTGAGTGATGCCAAGTACAGCTTTGTTAGTGAATTAAAGACAACATCCAGAGCCTTCCATATTGAATGTTTCTTTCTAGATGAAACAACAAGTTTCTTATTTGTAATTTGCATTTGAAAAAAAAAAATAAAGTACAGCGTTGTGGACTTTGCATAGCCTGTTGCATAACAATTCTCTCAGGCAAAAAAAAAATCATTTTCGGAGAAAAGGAAGAGAGATTGTTTAAAAAAAAGCTGTGTCCTTCTAAGCAAAGGGCCAGACACTCTCCCAACATGCTAACAGACAGAGCCAGGAACAGCAGGGAAGATTGCTCAGCCAAACATCAATGCCCAAATCCAACAAACACCAGAGGAGTAAGATCAAATTTTAGCGGCTGAGGTTAGGATTTTGTAGAGTGGCAAGGTTTGTTAAGAGTAAACTGTCCGTCATTATGATAATTTCTTGCTAAACTTCTGTTCTTTATTTTTGAAGTCAGATGTCAAAAAGATGCAGAAGCCAGAGAACTGCTATAGCCATGAGGCCCAAAGAAAGCTGCAGCAAGTCAGTTACTTATATGTAGACATTTATTAGCATTTGAAATACCCTAGAGCATCCCACCTAGCCTTAAGGTCCCAGTCCAGAAGAAGGCCTGGCTCTTGTAGGTCCTGCATTGTACCAGTCACCATCATTTAAATACCTTAAGGCTTCCCCAAAGGTCCTAAACAGCTATGTAAAAGCTACTGAATGAAGTCAGGAGCAAGGAGTGACAGAGGAATTTACTAGCATGTAGGACGAAGTGCTTAGGTCGCTTCAGAAAACAAATAAACAAAAAAGCTGATTTCCCCACCCCCAACAGTTCTTCCAAAAGGCAGGACCCTATTCTGAATCCTACTGAGCAGGCTTCATACCACCTGATTTCATCCCTCTGCAATTATGTCACCTATGTAATATGAACACCTCAGATACCCCTTGCAGTCAGTGGAGATAAACAGGAAATTTTATCTATCATCTGACTTATTTTTTATGTCTATTTTGGAGTGAGATGAGTCCCACTGTAATGGAACTTCTTTCTTTTCACTCATTGTAAACAGAATGTAAACGAACATCTCACACCTGGAAGTCTGTGAAAATGTTTCCATTTGGTTAGATGTCTTGCATTGCACACTGTTTAAAGCAAGTGTATTTCCCAGCTCCAAATCATTGTTTTGTTTTTGAAATGAAAGGCAAAATAAATCTGTTCCCTCTCACATCAGTGGAAGACTCTTTTTAGCTAAACTGAAGACCTATACACTTAAAGCCACCGAAAGAATATGCTGCAAATGTAAAAGACTCATTATATTGAAAAAAAAAAACATACAGATATCTTTAAATGCACCTACTTTTGATTTAAAATCAAGCATCAACAGAGATTCAAAAAACAGAGCTATTCAGCCGAGAGTCAAAATAAAAATATATACTTCGTTCTTCTGAACCTATGCTAATCTAGTGGCATCAAACTAATGTGGTATTTGAAATTTGGCATTCAAAGCTTCTCACCCAGCTTTTAACATAGAAAAGCAAACTGAAGAATACATTGAAAATGCAAGACTAGAAAGAGGTCAATGAGAAGCAGTTCTTCTGAATGGCATGGCCCTTTTTTTTTCTCAGTATGCTCCCTGTCAGCATGCAGTTAAGAGGGGGAAATGGGAAAAAGGGAAAATAAAATGTGAGATTTTTTTAAACCATGAAACAAAACACTAAAGCTTCAGGAAACTGACAGGAAATAAAGGTAAATTTACAAACTCTTCAAACACACAAATAATTTAGTGTTTTTTGACAGTAAAAATGGGGGATCAAATGTGCTGTGACAGGTTCATGTAACAAGGACAGATACATAGCTCTATGTCCAGACAAAACCATAATTAAAGATTAGGCCATACACAATTTTTTCAAGTAAGAATTGTATTGATGACATGAATAAAAGAAAAAAGTCACATTTAAAATCAGGCATTTCCAAGGATAGAAATCTATTAAGAGGAACAGTCTTCAAAGAGGAGAGAGACATTATTTGGAATTGGAGTTATATGATCAACTTTTTAAAAACTATCTGAACATATATTTTGTGAATAGCAACATTGCACTGCAGAAGCCAGAACTGACAGAATATTTTTTTTTATTTCTCATTGGCATTCAGATCTCTGCACAGGAAGCATTTTATCTTATGAATCTTAGACATTTCAGGTATGAAAGATTTGTCCAAAAATTCCTACTGGAATTATATTATTTGCAGCTTGCTCTTCAGGCATCCAGCGCAGGGGACAATATCAATTTGTCTTCTATACTAGGTAAACATTTATGTTGACAAATATCAAGTAGTGACAGAAAATTCATGAACTACTCATGGTTTGAAGGCAATACATCTAAACTATTCAGCAAGCACTCATTTCAGCTGAGGATTTCTGAGACCATTTCACAAATGGGAACTTGTCCAAATAGAGACACAGAGGGGAACATCTTTATATCTGATATGGGACTAGTTTTGAGCAGCTCTAGCATTATCTGATTAAAATATTTATTACACACTGGGACAAATGGATTTGGTAAGTAAGTTCACAACCCTTTGAAATCCCTGAAGTAGCACAGATCAAGAATCACTACTACGGACAAAACAACAAGATTTTGGGGAGATATGGAATGAGGAAGAAACTTCTAATTTTTCACTCTGATACTTCAGCTAGATACTAGAAGGGTATGATCCTAAATGGAATATTTGGGTTTTAACATCTTCGTTCTAGTGGTTGTGCAGGAGTCATGTCATCCTTTTTTCACTGCTGGGTATTGACTATCACCCAATACTTATGCACTGAAATTTAATTAACAATGAAACACGTGAACAAATAGAGTTGTTATTAGAAGAGGGTGGAGAGCTACTTGGTATCTAAGGAAGTGTTTTTTTCACCTTTATCATAGTGTAAATGAAATCATGTTAGGCAGATCTTCTGGAGCGCATGCTCACTGAAGCAAGATGGGTTATCTTCCAACACGTGATATGCAGTGTGATTATGGAAAAGAATCATTAAGATAAAGAAGGCTGAATTAATTTTTATTTTTCTTAAAGACATTTTTCTTAAAGACATTCTAACCAGAAAGTAACCATCACCAAAAAGTGACCATCATCATAAAACATAGCAGTCTCTGGGCCCCCAGACCAAGAAAATCAGTTGTGTTCTTGTGTTCTGTGCAAACCAGTTGTGCTCTTCAGAGAGGAGATACAGCAGGTTTCATCCCAACTATCTCAGGACATATAAAATCCTAATCCTAATAATTCCTAACTTATTGTATGTAATAAAATAAAACAAAACAAAACAAAACAAAACAAAAAGGGTTCATTCCACATGTTCTAGCCACTTTTCTTCAGGTAAAAATGAATTCTGCCTGGGGATGCCTAGTATTCATGCCTTGACTGCACGAAGATAGCAGAGTAACTTTCCTCACTCTTTTTTTATCCACATTAGGTGAGATGAATCCCATCACTGAAAAATGATGAGTTAAAAACACAGTTTATGCCAGTCCTTCCTAAGAGGTATAGCACAAACAGCAACAAAATGCATTCCAGCAAGATTGGAATACTTTTTAAAATGATTCTTTTGATGAAAAAAGTTATAGCAATGCAGATTCTATTCAGAAAATCAGCAAGAAGTCAATGCCTTCTGCCATAGAACGTTATGGTCTAATGGCTAGGATACTTGCTAGGCATGTGGAACAGAATGTATCATATTATTGCTCTGAATAAGAGACCCGAATTTGATTCTTTCCCCCATTAAATCAAACTTTGGTAGAAGAATACACATAATGATACTACTTTTCATGATTGTATGTATGACTTTATACCCTTTTCTTTTATTAAAAATGTTTTTAACAAATTTTAACAAAATGCACACACAAAAAAACTTCATTAGGATAAGCTACAATTAAAGCATTTTTGTATGATTTCTTTTAACCGTGTCACTGAAAAACAATCCATGCTTTTTCCAGGGTATGCTTTATTAAAGTTCTCATTATAGTTAAGGCCTAAGTTCAAAATCTAACTAATTCACAAGAAATAGGAAGATTTGAATATGGGAAAGTGTAAAAGACCTCTCCCACTAATCATTGCTTCACCTAGTGTATGGCTACTTCCATTAGAAAAGACCATCACGTTGATAACATGCCTTGAGTTAAAACTATCTAACTAAAACTAAAGAGAGAAATATGCTAGGCTGGCAATAAATAAATAAATATACCTATACGTGTGTGTGTGTATAAATATATGCATACATGGTGCAGCAGCAGTAACATCCCCTTTTTGGTGCAGCAAATTATGTTGAAAGCACATAGATGATAGACATAGAGCATGTGCTATTCACATTCCAGAATCGTCATCAAAAGATACTGATAAGATATTAATAAGAAATGTATTAAATTGCAAACAATTGGACTGCCTGGAGGTTCTGTGTTATTTTGTCATATTCATTAATGATAGGAAGCAGAAGGACTAAATGACCCCCAAAGCGATTCTCATATTTCAAAAGGATTTATAGAGTGGGGCCAGCTATAAGAAAGGGATATGAGAAGCTATGAGAAAGGTAACCTGTCTAATGAAACCTTATAATGACATCCCTGAGACAAGTCCTACTTCCCTCTCAGTTTGTGAGAAGTGCTGGGTCCACCACTCAATCACACCTGTAGGATACCTCCTGTCTCTGATTTCTGTGCCTGAGTGTTTTCTATAAGGAGATGACAAATTTTCTTCAGAAAAAAATAATTATCACATTTTTTTCATTACATGTGAAGAACGAATATTTATTACAAGAGTACAGGGATTTATTGAAGTATTTCAGGAAAGTGCTGCAAGTATCTCAAGTATCAAAGGAGGGTTCTTGGGTAAGCCTTACAGATACCTTAACTCACCCATCATTTTGCTGATGTGATTTGCATATAAGCATCTAGATGATGCTTATGATCAGATTTACCTAAATTTAGGAGTTCTTATTTTATTTATGATCCTTTCACTATAGCTTTGGCTGTGGTAGCTAATTCTCCTTTCTGAATAACACATATTTTGCTCTCTTAAACCTTCAGACATATGCAATGTATGCATATATTTTCACAATTTATGTTCACTTTGCATACATGTAAATTGCTAGTAAAATCTATTGTAAAATGATGGCTTACATTTCATTTTCTGTACCTGAAAAGTGGAACCATTATTTTTTCTCTGTTTACTTTAAAAAATGCAATGATTATTCACTAAATACCTCTAAATGCCTCTTGATGATTCTTAAAGAGTTTCTAATGGAAAAAAATGCATTGCTTACATCTTCACAAGTTCAAAATAGCTGAACATTTTTATTTAAACATTTCAAACACAATATGAGATGAAAAGTGTTAGTAAGTGAAAAAGCATATATAATTTTAAATTATTTTTATAGTGGAAATCTGTTCTTTCTATTCAGACGAAAAACATTTACCGAAAAATGAAAATTACACTGTTCTCAAAAAATTGCAAACTTTCATGTTTAATGTCCTCTATAAATCCAAGTTTGAGACTGATGCCAAAAGCAGTAGTGTTTGCATCGATCAAATGTAAAGAATCAAAATACAATGTCCAGTTCTGAACCTTCATAAAAATCTCATTAAAACCTCATTTCACCTTGTGAAATCAATGCTAGCAATCCCTTACTGTTCATTGACTCCAGTTCTACAAGGTAAACGCTCAGACACCCATCCTAAAATATTTCAAGTGCTTAAGTACCTTAATGAAAACAAAGCCAGAAACTTGGGGCCATATATGCAGAAATGGTATTCTCACATGTACATGAATTTCCATCATTATTGGCAGTTCTTCACCAGGCAGTGCCCTAGCATTACTACTTAGCACTTCAGTTCTGAAATCAGATAGCATGAGGGCTTCTCAGGGATGAATCAGATGTGTTCCCTGGGAAGATTCGGTGCACCATGCTAATCCAATTCCCAGGTTAAAGCCGTGTTCTCGGAGGAGTCATGCTGGCCTACATGATGACGTGGAATTCCTCCTGGCTGAAATCTGCCCTGCAGCACTAGGGAGTAGGTACGCGTAAACTGCCGACCGAGGTCCTATTTATCAAGCTATCCATTCTGACAGCCAGGTTACGTTAATCATTAAAACTCTGCTTCTCTCTCTCTTGGGGTCTCTGGGGCTTTGTTTAATGCAGCGGACAGATGGCACTGAGGAAATTCAGGTACTGCTTGATGAGGTTTGGAGGGGGGGTTAATGTGGTTGCTAGAATTTTTCAAATAGATTAAGTTCAATTGTAAATCACTGCTGCTCTCAGCGCTGGAGCCTTTATTAGCCCCCCAGTGCTTAGCCTCAAGAACTGATCCTTCAGCAGAAAGCAGGCTTCATGGGGGAAGGTAACACTTTTTGTTCTTACAGCACGATCTATTAATGTGGTGTTATAAGGAGGTGATGCAGTCAGTTTAACTAGGTAGGATCCCAGCAAAAAATCTATCTTTGTTTATTTCGCCAGCAAGAGCAAAAATCTTATTTTAGTTATTCCTGATTTTCTTTAGCCACGGATATAACCCATGTCATTATTGCAAAAGTCCTGAAAGACAACCTGTCCTATTTTAATTACTTCATTAACACATTAATCCTTTTTTCCCTCTAATAATCACTAATTTCTACTATTCTACTATTCTGCTATACTAAACATAATTCTTAAACTGATGAAATTGGATATAAAGAAATAGGATATAAAATCTCCTCCTACATATTGCAAAAAACTGGGTTCTTCCACTCTCAGTCAAAAAGAACAAGAAATACAAAATGCATCCTACAAGTACAAACCACTCTTGTAGCTTCAAGCTCTTGTCATAGATTGATCCCTGCTGCCACTCATCAGTCTCTCACAGCATGGTTATTTATACCGACCGAGGCAAACAGAGAATTTTATTTTAGGAGGTAGATACAACAGTAAATTAATTCTGCAGAAAAGATCTGGCAGGGAAATTATTGTTCTGAAAGATCAGGATAAAAAATGGCCTATTACTGGGGATAAAAGATTAAGTGTGAACATGAGCAAATATTATTTAAAGAGTAAATGGTCCCTGAAAATGCAAAGAAAAGAAAACGATAAACTGAAGGATTTTGGGGAATTAAATGCATTCCCTCCAAAAGTTCCAGGTGAAATAGGTTTTATCCTCCCAAAGTGTCTACACAAAGTGTCTATCCTCCCAACAAGTGTCTACAAGAACATTTTAGCAACCAGTGATGTTGTCTTAACAAGATGGTTTAAAAATCACTATTCTCATTTGTTAAAGCATTTTTTATAACCTCTTGCATTGATGTTAATAATGTCTCTTCTCCAATCCATAACAAATTAAATCTAACCACACAACATCAGTGTAAACTAATGTGTTGCAGTGTATTTTATTTGACTAAGTACATTTGTGAGAGAAAACAAATGGCTAAAATCTCAGTGTAAAAGAAGTTTTTAGTATGAGAAAGCACTAGCATAAAATCTATTCAAACTGAAGATTACTCAATGACACAAAAAACAACATCTTCTGAGCAGTGTATTTTTTCAGGATAGTAGTAACCAGATACTGGCTTCTACAATGTGAATTTTAGTAGACCTTTCTTTTGTTTGTTTTATTTTCCTTGGTTTGAAAATTATTTCCAAGTTGCCAGCTTCTACAGTATATATTTTAACTCCAGTATACCAGTTTATGCAGAGTGGATGTTAACTCCATGGCAGTGACAAACTTTATACTGGAAACTGGTTGCTTTATGCGGCTAGAGTGTATCTTTACTTGTCTTTACTTACCTTTTATATTTTAAATTTCATTTTTGTTTTTTCTCCTTTAAGTGTTTGCAAAATGTATTCTCATTTTCTTTCTTTGATGATGACCTATAAAAAGAGAAACAAAACTTAAGTTTGTACCACCTGAGGCTTTATTACACAGTCTAAAGAAAAATAGTTTCTATGGAGCATTTTTGAATTACTTTTTATATTTTATTGTTCTTTATTTCCATTATTTAAGATCATATTTATCAATATGATCATTACTGAAACTGTGAAAAAAACATATTGTGTCTTTTGAAAGTCATCAGAATGTGAAGCTATATCTTTACAGCAAAAAGGGTAAATCTGTGTCTTTTATCTTAATTATCCATTTTATCCATTTCAGATAAAGATTCTGCACTATACTTTCAAGAACCTCATGTCTATTGAGTATATCTTTCACAGTTCCCATATAATCCAGTCTTGCCACTATTTTTTTTTGTTATTTTTTGGCCTTCTCACCTCTTTGTCTGTTACAAATTTTTCTAAAAGGCAGAATTATTTGTTGGAGGAGCTTACAATGCTCAGGAATAAACAAACTTAATAAAACTGAGGGAAGAATCACAAACAGTTTTCAAACACACAAAAAAAAATGATGGGAGAAAAAAAAAATAGAAAAGAGGGGATAATACTTCTTCCAAAATGCAGTGAATAGGACAATAAATATTTAGAACAAATTGCTTCAAGAACTATTTGGGTTAAAAATTATAAAAAAAATATAACTGTAGGACAGCTAAATACTGGAACAGATTATTGCTGTTGAAGGTATTCCATAAACAGGTTAAACAAACAGACATGAGGAGCAGCTAAGTACTTCCAATCCCGCCTTGGGATAGCAGGAAGGGTTAGGTGACCTCTTCAGATACCTTCCCACTCCACGTTCCGTATCAGGAGGAGCAGAATCTCATTCTCTGAGGATATTTCTGTATCGCAGAAACTCAGCTGTTGTCAGCACTGCCGCTGACAACTGTGAAGGATTGACCAGCCCTGGAGACAGCGCAGCACACAAGCAGGGACGTGGCAGGCAGATGAGCTAGGTACCACTGCTACGTGGCTGGGTTATGACTATACGAGGAATTTGGCTAATTAGTGCTTCCTGTTTGACCTATGCATGTAAGTACAAAATGAAGACAAAAATGAAGCACAGTGGCATTTTGTGGCAGGGGACAGAGGGGTGACACTTTAAAGAGCCAGAAATGCTCCAGTGCTCTCGAAATGTCTTTGAAATTGCCGCTAAATCGTGTTTTGTTTTACTCCTCAGTGTGGTTTGCCAAAAGGGTATTTTCAGCAGAAATATGATATGGATAAACTATGCAGAAAAAATGTAAATAAAAAGCACAGGATTATTAATATCCTCTATAATATTCCAAATGCTCAAAGGATTTCTGTGACTAAAATTGCATCATTTTGCAGATGGCTCCTTCTTAAGGACAGAAGCAATGTAACTAAAATTTCGTAATTAATCTGGCAGTAGGTCATGGGCAGAAGGACGATCAGGTACTGAGAAAAGTTAGGCTAGCAGATGTCACACATGCAAACAGCAAACTGATTGTAGCAGTTGTTTTTGTTATTTCTGTGATGACTTTAACGTTGTTCAGTGGTCCTTGTTCGTGCCTAAAATAGCAATGTGTGGATATTCTGCTGGCTATGTTTTTTTCCCATTTCTTATTCTCCTCATAAACCCCCTTGTGAGCCAGGAGGTCAGACAGGCTTTCAGAAATCATGCTAACTATCTCCACCACAAACAATTTGTTAGTAGGTTGAAACTCATGTCCAATGAGATTATAAATTAGCTCCTTTATATATAGAAGATTCTCTGGCAAATGCCACATAGCAATTGCATTTCTGAAATAGAGGTCTTTTCTGGAGGTTTGAGACATGTGAAACAGCTATTGTTTCTTAAATGTGTTTTTCCCTTATCCCTCAGATGTTGCCATGCCTCCAGCTGCTCTTTTTCACAGGCAGATCACATGGTTTATATGCAGACAGAGGGCAGGTCACATGGAAAGAATAAATTGGCTTTTTGTCAGGCTCCTGTAGAATCACAGGGAACAATTCGCTGCAGTTGCTGCAAAGCCTTTTAAAAATGAGGAAAGAAATAAATAACCAGATGCATAACTATGCTGCAGTTCTGTCTGTAAAAATATTTCTATTCTATTTGCAAAAGAACAATGAAGCATGGGAAAATGTAGGAGACTTGGCCAAAACATATCACAAATGTCAACTCGCTTTGCTTTACTGTCATTTTGGACTGTCCTTCTTGGCATGACCTTTTCTTAATGGGATCTGATTCCACCAGAGCCTTGAGCTGGAATTAGTGATTCCTTTTCTTTAAAGTAAGTATGACAAAATTGCCAGAAGACTTCTATCCCGACAAGCTTTGCTTCACGGAGCGAAGGTGAGAATGTGAAGTGGATGAAAATAACATGGAAACAAACCTCTCCCCTGCTCACTGTGTCCTTTAGAAAGAGTGCTTGTGTTGAGGCTTGCTTTGCGGTGGACGATATTCAGCGCATTTGCAGTGACAGCAGCCTGCCATGCTGTCTTCTCTGGCACTCTCCTCTTCCGCCATGTCTGAGCTCAACCTGTAGGCCCATTCCTGCTGCTATCTGGTGTCCTGCTGTGTCTGCCCATCCCCTCTGCCCACAGGAACTTCTTTTCCCCGTGTATGCTCAGCCTCTTCCCGAGACAGGATGATCTCCATCCCCTCCATAGAGTCCGGGTCTGACCCACGGTATGGCTGCACAAATGGAGTAAACACGCTGTCTCCTTTTGCACAGCCATAGCCAATATTAGCACCCAGAACAAGCACTGCAGCAAAACAGACTTGTGGCCTCTACCACAGGCTCCTATGATGGCCTACCATAAAAGTAATGTTCAGATAATCTTAATTCCTTCCAGATTTACCTGTTACTCATGCACTGGGACCAGTCACAGCATGAGGAAACAGCCTGCATATTGCTCATGTTCACAGTCGAGTGAATACCTGTTCTTCAGGTATGGAAGAAATAGGTGGCTAGTGGTTGAGATTAGAAATAGGATTTACATCCTGGTGTGAAGAATTTAAAGTAAGGAAGGTACTGAAGTAGGAAAGCAGAGGAAGGAAGCTCCATGAAGCTGGAGTCCTGAAGATATATAAAGGAAAAGAGAGGGTGATAGGTGAAGAGAAGAACAGGAGACATGTTGCTGAGGCCCTAAATAGGGGAACTGGGATGTGCAGTGCGAACTATGGATCTTGCGGCCCAGGACAGAGAAATTTGAGTTGTAATAATGTGTTTACCTGTACTTTTATGCGGAAAGCTCACATCATGAATTTCCTCAAGTTATGCTAGCTGGAATATTTCCAACAGGATACAGCTACCAAATCTCAGATCTGTTTTCCTATAAATTGCCTCTGAGGCATTTTTTTTTGACCTCAGAAGAACTTTTCATGTTCACCTTTGGTCTATTTTGAGATTTATCAAATGACAGAATGATTTCTTCATCTTTGAACTTCTCCCCTTTAGCAAAGTGCTCCATCCCTCTATTGCTCCATACTATCTGTCTCTATACAAGTATAAAATTTCCTGTTTCTCTTTGCTCACAACTCTTTTTTCGGTGTTTATAAACCACAGTTTGTTCTTACTAATTCACCACTTAATTATTTCCACTAAAGTGGTCATAAATGACATACCCAAACTTACTACATTTCAGAATCAACAAAAGTATTGTGAGTTCATAGCATTAGAAAAAAAATCCCTTGTCATCCTGCATAAATTGAAATGAAAGCAAATTGATAGAGGCAGTACATCCACCACAAAACTTTGACAAGCTTTATGTGTATGGATCTGTAAATTCTATAATATCCATAGGTTATTTATGGAGTGTGATTCAAAAAAAGATAAAATTAAACATTAGGCAGTCTGACCTATAGGTTTTCTTTTCAGGCTGCCTGCTTAGGTTGACTCTAAGCACAAAGTGCCAATGCTTTATAAAGGAAAATCTGAATTTAAGATTGTGGCCCAAGAGGTCCAGTAAGATTTAATCCATCCAGACTGTCTATCCAGAGTGGATCTGAGATTCTAAGCTGCCAAATCAAAGTGCATATAAAATTTCTCTATAGAAATCTAGATTAAATCTTTGCCTGAGCATATGTTTGCATATAAGTAGTATGGATTGCACTTTAAAAGTGGATCAAAAGCATACTTCTGAAAACAAGGGTGTATAACTGAGTGCTAACTTCTCAGAAAATCTGCCAAACAATTCTGTATCTGCTGAAGGCACATGGCTTCAGCATGGTCACATGGTCATGGCACGACCGCACTCAGAGTCTGCATATGCCTACATCCTTGTAAGACAGCATCTTCTGAGGGGCTATAGCAGAGGCATCTCTGTACTGCCTGCCCTCTGAGCAACGTTCAACCTCACGGCCAGCCTGGCGTGGTGCTCCCAACATCTACATGGTCATGTGAAGCCCCACAAGAAGAGCAAGCTGAGTCAGAGCATTAAATAAGAACAGCTTTTCTATTAATATTTAAACATTAGTTTGGCCTTTTGTTGTTGTTGTTGTTGTTGTTTTTGTCTTAGCCTTTGTGATTTTTTGCCTTCTTTTAATGTAAAGAGGACAGATTATGAATAAGGGGGAAGCCCATACAATACTTTTGGTCTTTCATGGTCAGCTGTGGTCATGCATTTACTTGTCCCATCTTTTTCATTGCCATCTACTTTTTTTCACCTGCTCAGGTTCTTTCTCACTCCATCACAGTCACATTCTTGGATCACTCATCTTCCTAATGTCCATTAGAATCTATACAGTTGAATTCTGTATGTAAATTAGGGAAAGTTACTATTTGTAATGAAGTGCTTTTGTGTGACAGTTTGGTGCACAATATTAGCTTGAGAGCCTCCCTCTCTCTGATCTGTTGCACATGGAGCATACTGTGTGCAAATGAAATTGCTGAACCGAAGTATTGGAAAAATAGCATTTGAACACACAACAGTAATAGGATATTTTTGCTTTCTAAAACCTTCCCATATCATAAAAAGATTTCCCAGAGCTTTTTTTTTTTTTCTGATGAATATCTCCAGAGTTTTTAAAATTAAGCTGATGAGCCATCTTTTTAAAGAAGTCTTTTATAAAGAAGAACATTATTTCACTCTATGTTTATCTATCCAAACACCCAACCATCTATTCGTATGTGTATAAAGCAGCCACAGAATCTGGTGACTGTTGATAGATCATGAATCAGTGTCTGCTCTCAGCAAAATATGAATAGAAATGTGATTAAATATGCTAGTATGCTTATTCTTCAACTATCAGATTTCACAATATAGTTCTCTGAGTCCTGCTGTGCGTTCACATTTATTACCTCAGCTCTCTGTGTATCAACTGCCTAAATATCACAAAATCACAGAATGGTTAAGGTTGGAAGAGACCTCTAGAGATCATCTAGTCCGAACCCTCTACTCCAGCAGGGACACCTAGAGCACGTGGCACAGGGTGGCATCCAGGCGGGGTTTGAAGATCTCCAGAGAAGGAGACTCCGCAACCTCTCTGGGCAGCCTGTGCCAGGGCTCTGTCACCCTCACAGGAAAGAAGTTCTTCCTCACATGGAGGTGGAACTTCCTATGTTTTAATTTATACCCATACGCGGGACCCTCTCTGGAAGTTCCACATCCCTCTTGTGCTGGGAAGCCCAGAACTGCACACAATACTCAAGGCGCAGCCTCACCAGAGCTGAGTAGAGGGAGAGGATCACCTGCCTTCACCTACTGGCAACACTATGACCTGCTGGCAACACTAAATATCCTGAAGAAAAAGAAAGAGGGAAAGAGATTAGACTGAGAGAGAGAGAGGGAAATGAGGAGAGGGGAAAGGAGAAGAAAAGGAGGGAGGAAAGAGCAGTGTTGAAATATCCTCAGAATATCAGCCAACAAGTTGTTTTATCTCATAGAACAGACTAAATGCCATCAACTAAACAATTAAGTGCATTTGTGAGAGAAAATCAATGGCTAAAATCTCAGTGTAGAATAAATTTTTAGTTTTAGTTTATTTAGAAATTTTATATTACCGTCCCATAGTACAGAGTTGCCTATGTAAATTCTTGCAGAGGTTAGAGATATGAGGCTGGGAATGTGGCTATTCACTGTTAAGCTTTATTTAACTGAAAGTGCATAAATAATGTCATTTATTGGCTCAAGCTGAAAAATGCTAAAGTAAAAATAATGCCCACAGATTTGTCTTTTTCTCTCTTGTATATTATTTTAGGTAATCTTTAAATAATTTAGATTTTTGTTTTGTTTTGTATTTTTTTTGAAGAACTTTGGTCTCATTAGAGGCCTGTATCTGTGATATAGTTTGTATAACAGATAATACATGTGTTAGCTTGTTAAAAAAAAAAAGAAAAAAACTATTTTGTTATTCACTATTCCCCACTCCCCTTCATGCATTTACTGATCCTTATAAAAAGTTTCGAAAGAATTAGGAATGGATAATCTTGACTTTTATTTTTATCTTCATTTTACTCAGGATTCCTTTGTGCATTTGTCATGTAGGGCTTTTGCAGCTTAAATTTTATTACCTTCTACATGAGAAATAGAAAGCAAGTGAGAGCAAGAGGAAGATGTCACGGTTCTAAACACCTGCAGAGAGAAAGAAGTGGAAATTCACTGGATAAAGATGTCCTGCTGAGAATCTGAATTGTAGGAACAGCAAGAGCTTTTACCATGCCATCTATTTTGTCCTTCTGCTTTGGATTCTCTCTAGCTGGTACTTTGGAGGCTCACAGAACTGCAATACCTAAATATTTCACACATATTAATTCATGTTATCCTTTTATAACCCTAGTGAAATAAGAAGACATCTCCATGTTATATATATATGGCAAACTAAGTGCATGGTAGATTGTGGAATGGTTATTGCTTGGATGGCAATTAAATTCTGATTTCCTGAGTCTCAAGATACTCCACACTGACAATAGGGAGACATTCACTAATAGGTAGACAGGGTCTTCTGAAATATTAGTATTAGTCGAATAAAGCTATTTTATTTCATTAAAATTTCCCTGTTCATAGTCTTCCTTCTTAGGTCAGAAGGAGAACAATGGTTTCTTACACTCAAAACCTTCTTTATACTTTTAGCTTTCAATTAAAATGATGACTGAGCAAATATCTAGCTTCAGCACCCAGGGCCATCAACAAGAGTGACAAGAAAATATTTCCATTACTCCTAATTCAATTCCAATGCAAACTATCTAGGCATGTTCAGGGGTAGCTTATTTTTGTCTTTCTTTGAAGAATTAAAGATTGGTCTGAGCAGTGAAACAAAATGCACCATAGTTTTCAGATGGAATGGAAAATGCTTTGGAAGCCTGGAGCATGTCTTGGTCAGAAACTCACAATTGAACTTTTCTTCATATTTGAGGATAGAAAATAATCTTCTTTCCCATTCAGATTGGCAGGGACATTTGGGATCTGTGCCAATAAGTGCAGCTTGGGACTCCTATCACCTGCTGGTGAAGTGGGTGTATCTCACCTGATCAGTGTCCTACCATCTCTTGGCTGTTGTTGGCATTGTAGTTTTCCTAAGATTCAGAGTTTTGTAGACTGAGTTGATTTAATGTCTCTAGAGAGGGATCAGTATTAGAGCCAGATGGGTTGAATGCAGTCTCTTCTAGATACAGGAAAGCAGACTGGACAACTTAGTCAACCTTCTGCTGATAAAAGCTACACAAAAAAAGCAGACCTGCTGTTGAGGCCAAACTCACTGAAGATCCACATTTTGTAGGCATAGGCCCATGACAAGCTACAATATTTGGATAATCATGGAAGAAGTAGGTTTTAATTTCTTAAATTTGACACTCAGCCCTCAGTTTGTGATGTAAATGATCCAGACTTTAGTAAGGACCACTTGCCTAAACTTCATGTTGCAGCAACAGAATCCTGAAATAATCAGACAAGGCGCTCATAAATGAACCAGTTTCCAGAAGACCATGCTTTTATCTGCAGAATGGGAATTACAGATGCCTGAGCTCATGCTGCACTGAGAAGACAGGCACACCATATCGGAGCACAGGCATCCTAACGTCAGTAATGTGACAGAGCATGTTGTGCTTTAGTCTTTCTGAGGACATCTCATGCACTGACACACATTATAGTACATTTAAGGGAAAAATCAGCCTAAGCTTTTTCACCCGCATGTATAAACTTGAGAATTCTTGTATGGAGTGTGAAATTTCACTTAATTGGTGTAGGTGTGGTGCTACAGTGATGTAAGATTGCAAATAAAATCCTTTCTCTCTTCTTAAATATCTAACACATGAATTATTATATGTTTCTTCCCAACTTCTATCCATGAAGTCTAGAATGATAAGCTCTGACACAGACTTGTACACTGTGTACATTTACTTTCAATCAGATGAGGCCATCCACGGTTTTTACATTTAGTCTTCCAGCATGCTCTGAACACTTAGCTGCATCCATATTAGAGATAAAGATAAATAAACACCTCTCTATGTTATTTTATAGCAGAAAAATGCACAAGAAAAAAAATAAAAAAGGTTTTCCAAAACTTACGTAGATTAGAACAGAATTTCTGTAGCCTAACACCAAAATATCTGATTCAGACTGCCCAGTTTAGGTGCCTAATCTACACATTATGACTATTTCTGTCCAAAGCTGTGTATGGAACTAGCATATGAAGGCATCAAAGGAGAATTAACTTTAAAAATAGTTGTTATATTACTTACATTAAGCATCTATAGAGTGAGCAGAATGTAACCCTATATTTCAAATACAATATTTAACCCTTATTCAGTGAAGTGTGTAAGTACATATATTTTAAGAACATTTTTGAAGCATCAACAGGCTTACAACATATCCAAATGGTTAGCAGAATAAGTGTAGGATTAAATACATGTTTAAAAGTTTTGCTGAACTGGTGTTTATAGGCTTGTCAAATTTCACATTTCCAACAAAACCTTGCTGGGAAATAACATTGTTTGAAAATAATCCCCCAAAATAATAATGGCAGAAGTGCTTTCTCAGCTATTTTCCTAGTATGCCAGTGGCTGGATTGTTTCCGTGATACTTTCCCTAGTTGCTGGGTTTTTTTTTTTTTTTTTTCATTTGAGTTCACATATACAAGAATTTGAATGGAATGATGATCATATGGAAAAAAAGGGTGTAAGTTGCTCAAAAGGAAACCTCAGAATGAAAAGGGAATCTTTCTGTACCTTTCTGTGCAGGGTAATCCCAGCATTTATTTGTAAGTAAGTGCTCACTTTACTGGCCCACTCCTTTGATAGTAAACTGCTCTGCCAAGGGATTTTTGATATCATACATCCAAAGAGTAGCAGGAGGTTAATAGCATGAATCCAGAATTACTATCCAAAGCAAGCTATGTTTATCCAAACAGCGATTTCATTTCCTAGCCAACCTGCAAACACAAAAGATTTATAACCAAAGATGTGCAACAAGGAGACATTTCCCTGCATTTAAGCATTACATTCGGAGTACAAGCCTCTTTTAGAAGTGTATGGCCTTTTTCTCAAGAAGACAGCACCTGCTGGCAGGGATTAACTTTGCTCTGGAGTCTCAAATATGAGAGTATTTACGTACTAAGGAAAACACACAAAGCTGCAAATTAGTTGCATGGTCACTCACATAGACATGAAAATGTACACTTACTTTCATTAACAACCTACAGCTTTCTGCTCACTGCACACTGGCTCAAAGAAGCTTGCATCCATATGTCACAGTTATCGGTTTACTTTTAAGCTCTAGATGATCTGTAAAATGGCAGGGGAAAAAAAAAAAAGGAGGACAGCTGGTAGGCTAACATTTCTTGTTATTCTATTCTTTATTCATTATAAATCTTTTGTTTTTGTTTCTAGTAGTTAACTAGGAAAACTAGTTCTGCTCCTTATTTTCGTTGTGCCTTGCTTATTCATAGCTTGTTCCCCCATAAACAGAAAAAAACCTTGGCCTGTTCTGTTCACTCTGTTTATAGGAGTAAGAATTAATTTCCCATTTTCTTTCTGTTTCTCTTATTTCTGCTTTCTAAAACCTGTCAAAAAGCCATGACTATTCCCACAGCATTTTAGGAAAGTTTTGATGGTGTCAGAGAACTTTTTGTTGTAAAGAATCCTTGAATTACCCTGCTGAGCAGATCATAACAGAGTTAGCCAATGTATCTTGAAAAAACAGTGCTGTTCCTCTCATTTCTGGTAAAGACCTTTGCAACTTCAGGACTATACAGGAGAAAACTAAACAGTAGAAAAGTTGCCCTGGAATAACAGTAAAGATAGGCCTTGCTAAGGAGCGCTCTCTGCCTTAATCCAACAGGCCAGAGGACACAGAACTGACTACTAGGGTGCACCTCGCAATACAAATAGACCATTACATGGTTGCAAAGGCATGGAGGAATCATCTCACTAGTAAAGAAGCTACACAGATCTCCCTTTGTCATCTAATGTTAACTTCCCACATGTTATAGTTGTACTTTTGAATGCTGTGATGATCTGGGGCTTTGAAACATCTCACAAAAAAGTCACATCTATATGCCCTGTTTTATTTATTTTTTAAAATATTCTTTCTAAGAAATATTGGCTCCTATTGGAAAGAGGACACTAGACTAAGTCAGTCCTTGGATTGAATTGATTCATCCATTCTTATATTCAATGCCTTCTCTACATGCAGCTGGATGGGGCAGATGGATAGGATGAGAGGCCACAGTCACAAACTGAGGCACAGGCAGTTCCATCTGAACATGAGGAAAAACTTCTTTAGTGTGAAGGTAATAAAATAATGATTGCCCAGAGAGACTGTGCAGTCTCCTTCCTTGGAGATATTCAAAAGCCATCTGGATACAATACTGACAACGTGCTCTAGGTGACCCTGCTTGAGCCAGGCAGTCAGACTAGGTGATTTCCAGAGGTCACTCCCAAATTCAGCTCATCTGTAATTCTGTGATGGGTCACTCCAGGCTGGGAACTCATGTTCCCCCATTCATCCTGACAGATGAATATCAAAAATATTGAAATATTTACCATGTTATCAAAACGAACTGCACTGTAGGGGACTGTCTTGACATAGTATGGAGACTCATGTTTGGGCTTTAATTTTTACAAAGATTTCATGTTGGCCTTAGGTTAAGGAGAACAGTTTAATAGCCAGAAAGTCAGATCTGAAACAGCAAATATATTTATACAGCCCATTATATTGCTCATGAATACATGACTATCCTAGTTAACTATATTGTTAAATGTATCAAGCATGATGTAGAGATTCTGAACTTGGTGCCAGCCCAACTTCATGACCTCCCATGGTGAGAGAAAAGCTATTCAGATAAATCAAATCAAATCCAGAAATGGGACAGCCTTGTGTTGTGAACCCTGCCAAAAGGCAGATTAGCTTGGGCATAGCACCAAAATGTATTACTACTAGTCTCAAAGTAGCTCACACAATATCAGCCATAAGAGGGAAATACTGAATTTCCGTTTATGGCACCAATATGGTTTAGTCTTATAATATCTGACCTTTTTAATAACTTTTGCTTAATGCAGCTCTTTCCAAGTGCCAGGAGACCGTATTAGACTCACAGTATAAAATAAATTGGCAACCTAGCCTCAGGAAGTCATTTACAGCAGGGCTAACAAACTCTTTCTGCCATCAGCAGTTGCAGTAATTGTAGGTACTTTCATCAGCAGTGGTGTTAAATGTGAACACCATCAGCAGCAATGATGTGTAGCGGGGGTAGGAGCAGCAGCAGTTGGGAATACCAGCAGCAGCACCCGGAGCTCCTGGCTCTCTGCCACCGTACTTTCCTGAAGCTGGGATTGCACTAATGATGCACACGCTTGTTTGGGAACCTTTGACTTGCAGTGCCATCATCAGAATTTAACTCCAGTTTCACAACTTCTATAAAACAGCTTTTTCATGTGCAATGTTTCAAAGTCCAATAAAAGAGTTATCTGTGCAAGTTGTGTAGAGAATTTCTCTCTTTAATCAGTAACAGCCACACCAGATAGGAATTACGTTATACCTAAGCTTGACAAATATTCATACAGAGAGTGTTTTATTCCAACATATGGTTTATTGAGTCATCATATTTCAATATCTTTATTTTTAAATAGTATTTTTAAATACTTTTAAAGAAGTCTTTTTAAAAATATGTATATTGATTGTACTATGATATAGGAAATCATCATTTTTATCCTGAATAACAATGGGGCTACAAAATCTAAGTCAGCTACATACATTTATCACAGGTTCTTCCTTGTCATGTTTGAGAAGGGGAAGGAATCGAGATGGCAAGGGGAGATGGGACCTCGGCCTAATTCTCTGGCACATTAATCTAACACAGTCCTTCAGTTTTGATACTTAAAAGGAACACACAAACAAATAAACACAAAGTAACCAGGTCCCCAGATGTTTTAATAAATGTCCAGCTGCATCTTCATGCAGGAATAGTATGCAATACATGACAGGCAATATGCATGTTTTTGCCAGATAGTAGATGTACTGCAAATTTATACTCAATCTTAAATTGGAGCTGGGACTGCAAGACCAGATCTACAGCCTTCAGCAGTGACTGCATAAGTCTTGCATAAAGTACTGCAGATTGATAAGATTGAGAAGCCGAATTCAGACTTATGCATCCCAATCTCACTGTTTTTTTCCCTCACTTTTTTCAATACAAAAATGTTCCTCTGCTCAGCAAAAAGGGAAAGGAAACTGGGAACGGGATGTGGGTCCAAATAGGAAGCTGCCAAACATGGTGGTGGCATTAGGATTCAATTAAAGTAGTGCTGGTTTAAATAAAGAGTTCTGTTCGGTTCCAATTCCTCCTTTTGTCTCCTGCTCTCATGAAAGAATTCCAGAGAGGCAGCAGGAGCAAAATACAGGCACAGGCTCTGGCAGACCAGAATTCTTTGTTCAGTCCTTTAGTTTCAGCAAAATCTAATCAGATTTTCTCATGTGCTCTTTTCTATTTTCAATTGATAAGTTGCAAACTTTCCAACTTCCTTTCCAGAGTTTTCTTTTTTTTGCTCTTTTTCCCTCTTCCAATCCCTCTTTTTCCCAGTTAATCCCCTGTCCCTTTAAAACAACCAACATAGTGGAGATAGGAGGCTCGTGGTTTGACAGTGGGAAGGTTAGGAGAGGAAAGAAGTGATGTAGTCACACTGCCTAAGCACAGAGCCCCGGTCATGTCAGACTGCAAAGCATCTCAAATTATCCAATTTGTCCTCCACTCCTACCCAGATCACCCCTGGAATTGGTTTATACAACCCATTCTGATGGATAGCCTATCATCCTCCTGTGTAAGCTTCTAATGCAATTTCTTATCCCTTTTAGCAACAAAGATAATTTGTTATTAATATCTAACCCAAACTTGCAGCGCTGCTCTTACCCTGTTTTTTTTTCTTGCCCTGCCACTAGCTGACATGATTAGCTGACATCTTTTACATATTAGAAAATTGCAATCATGTCCTGCCATGGTCTTCTTCTGTAGGAATTAAACAAGGACTGTTCCTTCAACCTTACCTTATAGGTCATACATTTCAAATGTCCTATAATGCTTTTTTCCCTCTAGCTTTACTTTCCAGTTCCCTTAAATCCTTCTTTGAATATGGTGCCATTAGCACATAATTGTTCTCCAGCAGACACCTGATCAGTGTTGAGCAGGGCAGAATAAATACTTCCTATATCTTGCATACATCATTCCTATTAATTTTCTCTTTGTGACATTTGCCTTTGTTAGTTTTGGAAGGATATCACATTGTCAGCTCAAAAAGTTTAGCTTGGCTTGTGATCCATCATGATCTCCAGCTGGAGATCATGGTTTTCCATGGCCTTCAAAAGCCTTCTACTCTCTGTTTTGTCTATTGCAGTATGTATGTGCACACCACTGAGTGGCTCACACTGACGTAATGCCCCTCAGTGAATTCTCAGCAGTTGCAGTACCTCACTGCTGCAGAAAATGGCAATCATCATCAGACTTGGGTAGAAGTATTAGCATTTGAGGCTTTTATTTAGCTTAGGAAATAAGGAATCAGGTCAGATAAAATATTTGGTGAATTTTTGTTGAATCTGCACAGTCATTCTAATTTTATTTAAAAGTTTAGAACATTTGTGAGGATATGCTTAAAACAAAATGTCTCTAAAATACACTATACTATCCAAAAACAAAGCATCTGAGCTCAAAATATTAGACATTCAGCTCTCCTCTTCATATTTTGTTTTGTTGAAAAAAAAAACTTTCTGATATTAAGCAAATTCAAGTGATAAAATTAAATACTTCCCATGTCAAGAAACCCATCCAAGAAACCAAGAGAGTCACATTTTCTCTCAAAATTTGTGACAGCAAGTAAATTTGTTTGGACTGAAATACTTCATGGATCCAATCCAACATCTTATGGATCTGACAGTGTCTTGATTGTTGCCATTATAGCAGAGCACCATTATGGTGAAAAATAGTTATTTCAAGTGGTTTTCCATTATGAGCTCTCTCCTGTAGTCACTGATCATCAGAGATATTCAGATTCCCCTTAATGTTTGTTGACATTGTCAAACTGTTGACAGAATTTAAGGTTAAATCTGAGCAGATCTACTAAATAATTTGGATTTTCACCCTTTCAAGTAGAATTCTAAATTGCAGAAAGTGCATTCTACCACACTATAGAGGACACTTCTTACGCACATTTCTAGATATCTCACAGCATGTTGACAGATTTCTGGCAAAACTTCTTCCTTTGCTTTTTTGTTAAAAGCAAATTCCTCCAGGAGAATGTCTCTATTTCTGTGACTCTTGAACCCTCGTTACTAGAGAAGTTTGCAAACTTTGCAGTTGGTTTCTCTCCTTGCCTGTGCAAGGAAGTACGGGCTTTGCGCTGAGGCTCCCATGACCCATGGCTCTGTGTGAAAGCTGTCAAAGGGGTAAGTGGATTCAACACTTCATAATGCCCAGGACAACCAGCCCAGGATGATGGGATGGGCCTAGAAGCCTGACAACCTTGATCCTGACTTCCAAGTCTTTCCAGCTCTGATGTCACTTAACACAATAGACTTTTCAAATCAGGACAGTTTTACCATTGCTAGTCAGAGGTGGACAAAATGGCAACTTCTGGAAAAATATGGTGGTTTCATATTGCAATTGTGTTTGACAAGAATATGTCTCATTCTGGAAAAAACAAGAATTATTCTTTAACACTTGACCACTTGACTCAGAACAATTTTCAGTCACCAACAATTTATTTTTGCCTCCTCAAAACCAGAAATAGGAAAACAAAAATCAAATCAGGTTTTCTGTACAATTCAAGCTGTTAGAAAAGTGAGAAGGACTCAGAGAAAAACAAATTAAAATACTAATACAAAAGAAAAACTTTACCTCTGTATGTCAGTCACCAGAAAATCATTTTCTGCCGGGAACTGGATGTACTGCAGGGAAAAAAGTGAGGGATATTTTGTCCACCAAACCACATTCATCAGACACTTTCCCGTATTTCAGCTTTGTCTGTCCAAGAGGTCTTCACCCTGGGATCCATGCAGTATTGAGTATTTCTTTAAAAACACTGGGCTTACTGCTAGTGCTGAGGAGATTCATTCCCTGAATGATGAGAAAGTATTTTATGGTTAATAGAGCTAAGTTTTCCTTACTGCCTGGCTAAGAAAGTAATAGGGGAATTTTACAGATGAGGAATTACATAGATGAGTGTCTAACTACAGGTAGTGAGACTTTTTCTACTAAAAGTAGAAAAATGTAGGACAAATATTAGAAAGAAAATTTGCAATGGAATAAAAAGAAAGAAAACACATCCCATGAGACACTGAAAATAAGCACTAAATATCGCAAAAAAAAAAAATCCAGCAGCAGCAAAATTCTTGACTGGAGAATGTACCACTGCTCATATTGTAAGTAGCTCTAAGCATCTGTGCTGTGTTTATTATAACAATGTCTTTATTATTGGGCTGGGGCCTCTGGGTACTACTTTTTTATGACTATGATTCTATGTCACCGAAATGAAACCAAGAAGTCAAATCTACTATAATATGTTTCTATTACTCTTTTCCACAGATCAAGTAATATTTATGCAGCAAACGCATGGTTTCTTGCTCAGGCTGAGCGACACAGTAACTCTTAAAATGCCCCACTAACATTGGGATGCTGATCTGTGGAGAGGTAAACTGGGTTATTTTGTCCAACCATAATTTTTGTGTATTCCATAATTACTCATTTGCTGAAGATTCTTTCTCCCATTTGGAAGCCTGGCCTAATAAACTAATTTCTGCAGATGCCAGGTTTCTGGCCAACCATCTGATCTTGTATCCTGCCATACGGTTACCCATATGTAACCATGCTAATGACAATAAAAATAAAGATGAAAACGACAACAAAAAAGTAAAATGCATAGTTGAGCTATTTTGTCACTAAGGTTACTTAGTTAGTTGACACTAAGGTTAAAGCTTACTCTTTAAAAGTGGGTGAAATGGAAAGCTACCCACTTCCTATGGACATCTCTGAAAAAGCATAAATGACTGCTCAGCTAAAATATTGAACTTGTCACTGAGTTTCTAATGACCCTCCTTATAGAAAGTAGAATATTAGCTCTACTTAGACAGCTTCAAGAAGAAAGAACAGCAAAGGGACACACTCTCCCCATGTATTATTCCTGAAATCTCCCAGCATATGCTACAAAGTTTTTAAAACAACTGAAAAAACTCAGAGTAACTTCTGTTTGCAAAGACTTTGAGTGTTTTCAGCCTCACTGACATCCTATTTCTCCTGAGAAGGTCTACTGGGCAGTGACTTAGGAAATGGGCAGAACTGTACAGATGTAACTACTAACCATTAATGGAAAAGGCCACTGGAGAATGCAGCTTGATAGATGAGTAGGGTACATACCTCAGTGTGCCATACAAGGAATGCACTCACTGCAAGATGGTATAGGGATGTGCCAAGAAGAACTTGGATTTCTCTCTCAACCACAGTGATACTGCTACATATCCCACCAATTTAGTGGCTCTAGCTATGAGGTGGAAAGTGCATCATAAGCCCAAAGAAACTAGGAGGTCCTGTACACAGCAAAAAGGTGCCATGTGGGAGGAAAAACAAGTTTTACTCAGTAGCAGAAACCACCTTGTTTTGTTACTAGAGTAACCCTATTTCAGCAAAACCTATATGGTGTGAGCCAGTGGAGTACGCAGGTTTCAGTTGCTATCTAGGTCTAATGAAGGGCTAGATTTTGCCACATGACTTGGGCATTATCAGCAATGGCAATGTGAGTCTCTCTTACTCTGTGAGGTTCACATGCTTCTTACAAATCTGTACTATATAACTAAGAAGCAGTATTGTGAAAGACTTGCTGAATAGACTGATTTCTGTCAGTCAAGGGTTGTTGGATTTTCCAGGGTGTGCTGTCTATAACACGGCAATACAGTTGGAAAGAAAAATTTAAAATAGTATATACTGATCACTCTAGAACTAGATCAGCAATATTGGCATACATTTAAACCACCTTTGGTACATAAATTATCAAAAACAAATTGGCACAAATAAACATTACTACCGCTAGTACGTGAAAATAAGAAGGAATCATTTCTGTCTGCACTACATGTTGGGATTTTCGTATTGACTAGACAGATTATGAGCTACATGTCAATTGTTTATGATTAGGGCTGCTTCTGTATTTAAGTGGTGTACACTATAAAATTCATGGGATTTAAAATGCTATCTGTGTTCTGTCTCATGTAAGGGGTGATAGACACCCTTAATTTGTAAGCATTAGCAAAATGAGATGCAGTTGCAGAAAATGTAATTGGATCATCTTTGTATTTTATGTCAGCATGCCTAAGTGCTGTTAAAGGATGCACAATGCATACAATGCAATCTGACAGCAGAGTAGCTGTTGTAGGCATGACAAATAATAGCAGTCTTCACTTTTCATTGTCATTTTTTCATAGGCAATATTCAATAAACAAGAAAGCTATAATACTGCCTAAAACATAATGGTTTAAAAACCTTTCTTACATTATGTCCATAATCACAGTTCCATTAGGAAAACATGGAAGGCTGGCTGTTTCCAGCTAGAGAAACCGTATTTTAGCTATTATCTCTTCTTCCCTTATCACCTTGAAACCTTGTATCTTACATTGTGAAAAGACGAGAAAGATTCCATTAAGGCACCTTATAATTTTCAGCTCAGTATTAGGTGGTCAGTAACAGGAAATTGAGTTCCTATTTGTATTTTTTTTAAGGAGCTAATCTGCATCTTCACCACTGCGTAGTTGGAAGATTACATCAATCTTTTGTTGGGGCACAGAGTGAGTTCTCTTCCCTTCTTTCACACAATTCCCTTGCTTCAAAAAGGCTGATGTGAGGCAGATGATACATTCTGGAGGCATCTTGCAAGGATCATGCTTTCAGCTTAGCTGTTAAGGAACAGACTGTGGAAAGTGATGCATCTTGTGTCACGATCTGCACAGGTGTGAAATCCTTTAAGTTCCAGAGATGGAGATGCTTCACAAGAGGGTAAGGAGCTGCTGCTGACAGTCATCTTGAACCTGGAGTCCATCCATTACATTGCTGCTGTGCAGTGCAACAGCCTGCTTCCCAGAGAAGTCTCTGGTTTATTAGCATCTCTAATGTCAAGAAAAAATGAAGAAATTTTAATTATGTTTCTATTTCTTATTACATTTTAGGACACACATGGGTATCTCAGTGGAAGGCATAGAAATGGATGAATTATGATATTCATAACAGTTGCATGAAGAATGGAGGCGGCCTCTCCAAGGACAACTCTTCTCTTTTCAGGCCTCTGTTCTCCAGCCTCCTCTGTCACTTGCAGTAGAGTTATTTGATTTGAGGATTTGTTTTGTGTTAATTAATAGCTCTTTTTTTGTTTCCACTTCTCATCAAACAGATGCAAAACTCACATAAGCTGGGTTTGGATGTTTTGGGTGTTCCTTTTTCTTCCCAGTAGAAATATTCATTTCTTCCTTTAGAAAATGACATAAACTAAAGCAATTCTTCTAGAGAGAATGAGCGATAGAGTGGAAAGAAGCAGACGGTTGAGTAAGATGAAAACGGCAGAGAAAGCAACAGGCCTGTGATGCCTTGCAATATTGAAGTCCCCCCATTTATCTAATCCCTTCTCTTTTGCATTTGCAGTGAAGCTCCAAGGTTGCTCTCCAGGAGCCAGACACAGCTGGCCGTGGGGGCTGCCAAGTGTAAAAGCCTATGATATCATGAAATAGCTGTAATCTGTCATTGCATTCGTGTTTTGTTTTGTTTTTCTCACTGCATGATGATTTTGAAAGATGGGCTGTCAATGAAGGTATTTACCTGGAAATCAAGATACCTGAGAGTCTAATTTGAGCAATTGTTACCGATCTGCTTAGTGGGATCTTTGAAGGACAGTCATTAAAACTGAAGGGCTTTTTGCTAATTTAACACCTAAGATTTTTGATCAAGGGTTGTTTCACAGCACAGAGTACAAAACTTTCTAGCTAATTCATGAATACAAGTGTTTGAAATGTCTATAAGAGGCATTCATGTTCAGTGGCAATTCCAAAACCATTCCCCTTGATGTTGATCAAGAAGGACATATGGGCACTGTTTACCATTATGCAATCACTGCCAAACATTCCCTCTATACCCATGTAGTGGGTAGCATTAGCAGGGGATAATTGTACAGAAGGCTGACTTGCAGAGCAATAAATAAAATATAGAAAGTAAACTAAGAAACTGTATGCTCAGTCTACTGTATTTAATTTATGAGCATGACAACATACAAGAGCACTGTAAAGCAGTTTGTGAGCAAATTTTCTTTTGAGAAGACACAAGCAAATTACACTAATTAATATACATATACTATAACAATTTTACCAGATGCTGAATTACAAGCAGAATAGGAAGATAGGAAGCAGGTAGAGAATAAATACAGAGTATTTTTATCTGCATACTGTTTAAGTGCACAATATATATAACTAGCAAATTTAATTTCAGAATGCCCTTGAAGATTCAAAAACTTCTGAGCCTTGCAGACTGAGTCAGTGGTTAGAAACTGCCTCATGGAACGGAGTCCCAGAACTCCAGGCAGCTGTTTTTTATTTCAGATGCCACCAAAAAAAAAAAAAAAAAAAAAAAAAGACCTTCTTCATTCTTCATTCTGCTGATAAGTAACTAAACATTTATATATAAAGCACTTACGGAAGGAATTTCAATCACCCAACCTCATATTTACAGCTACAGTATACAATCTGGCAATGCAGCCTACTAAAACTTCTTATAAGAGAATTCGTTACAATTCTGTGCATTAACCTCTTTCTGCCTGTTATGATTCTCTTCAGTTGCTATGGCTGAGGGATGTTGGGTCTGTATCTTTTGACTTGGAATTAAGTTATTTTCCTCTGCCTGCAATCTGTACTTACTGAAGAGAACAAAATATGCTCCAAATAAAAAAAGTAGAAACTTATCATGTATTCAAACATTCTTATTTTAATCCTTAAAATAAGAAATGAAAACTTGAATTACCATCATTTTGTTTTGATTAAACCTCAGAGAGGTAGAGAAGCATTCTGTGCAGGTTCCTGAAACAAATAACAATCCTCGATTTAAATGAAGTCGAGAATTCTTCTGTGGATAATCATATTTGAAGCCAAACAGCGTGAACTAGAATTCTTCTCCCTTGGGAAAGTCTGAAACTTGAAAAAAGTTTATTTCTAAAACAAAAAAAAAAAAAGAAACTTTGACATTTATTATGGAATCAGAATGGGATTTTTTTAATAATAAAAAAAAAGAAATACATACTTTTTCTTCCTTTTCTAAAGGTAGACAAACACCTTTAGACCCCAGACTGTGACAGCCTATTGAGTAGGGATGGGCTCAAGAATATCTTTTAGGGGGAAAAAAAAAAGGAAAGGAAAGAAAGGAAAGGAAAGGAAAGGAAAGGAAAGGAAAGGAAAGGAAAGGAAAGGAAAGGAAAGGAAAGGAAAGGAAAGGAAAGGAAAGGAAAGGAAAGGAAAGGAAAGGAAAGGAAAGGAAAGGAAAGGAAAGGAAAGGAAAGGAAAAAGGAAAGGAAAGGAAAAAGGAAAGGAAAGGAAAAAGGAAAGGAAAGGAAAAAGGAAAGGAAAGGAAAAAGGAAAGGAAAGGAAAGGAAAGGAAAGAAAGAAAAGAAAAGAAAAGAAAAGAAAAGAAAAGAAAAGAAAAGAAAAGAAAAGAAAAGAAAAGAAAAGAAAAGAAAAGAAAAGAAAAGAAAAAAAAGAAAAGAAAAGAAAAGAAAAGAAAAGAAAAGAATTCACCTGGAAGATCTGAAAGCTTTAGCAGCAGCATTGCTCTCCAACAGGTTTCCTCTATCAGCACTGAAAATCCCAGGACTTACTTTCTCAGACATGTAGTGGTAAAAAAGAGTGTTAACAGGGCACTGGTCTATTTTCTCAAAACTGTTATCGAATAACTGTTACAGAATCACTAAGAGAACTTTCTTATCAGAATTTGAACAGCTTTAAAATTATCCAGCATTGTCTTAAAAACAGGATTTAGGTCTTCATCACAAGAGAATACATAGTATAGTCTAGCCCTCATTAGGTAAGTCTTTCTATTTGTTCAGGAAATAGTTCTTTAAACTCATTCGTAGTATATTTATATCATATAATCCATTTTTGATTGCAACACTAAGAGCATTTCAAAAATCTAGGTTTAACAATTAAACTTTAAGTCCTTTTTTAAAATGACCAAGTGAAACTGTCAAAGTTCAAAAAAAATTACCAAAAGTTGAGTCATAAATCAATTCATAAAAGGTCTGAAATGATTTTAGTTAAAGTGGAAACTGACTGACTAAAAATATAAATCCTTTTATGAAAAGACTATCTTTTCAGTGATCGCATCATATACTCTCAACAACAGCAATGACTTTCTTAGTGCCTAAAAATATAAAATTATATTTATATCCAATTTTACATAAATTAATTGCATTAATAAAATATTGCAAGATTCTAACTAGGGCTATCATATGTAACACATCCTCTGATAGTCACAATTTTGCAAGCCTCGCAGAAGAGCAGAGTTTGGGGAGAAAAAGGTAGTGAGATTGCCAATCTGCCACACAGATAATTGGGCAGAAGACTTCCACAAAAAGAGAGAAAAAGCTATAATAACTTGTCCAGATCCTGAATTTCCCTTAACTTCCACATTAATGCAAGAATGCTCATTTCATAATCTTGAGTAATGACAGAAAAGTCCAAATGGAACATCCTACTATTGCATCTACCTGTGCATCAGAAAACTGGTGAGTGTGTGATGAGGAAGAGGAAAAAATGGGGACAAGGGAGATCTAGTGCTAGAAAGCATGCAATATACCTTCTATGACCATGTTCAGAGGTATACATATGTTAATGAAGTTTGAAATTAAAGATTGCATTTATTTTTTACATCAGCTCCTCTCTGTACTGAAAAATCTTTTTTCAGACTAGCTGAGAAGAACAAATGATCAGGGAAGGGGACCACAGTTCCTGAGGTATGGAAGAGTTGGAATGCAACTAGAGCTGCCTTTTGGATTTCTACTTATACTTTTCTAGGACTATATTTTTCTAGGTCTAGGACAAGATCTCTTAATGTCTCCGTTTGTGCAAGTATCACATCTGCTCTGACAGAATGAATTGAGGAAAACTTTGACTGGTTATAAAGAGTAGCACATCTAACCAAGTAAAGTTTTTTATTATTTTATTTTTGTTTTCAGGAAACAGCATAAAATCTTTCTTTTCCTTGCTCTGTTTTTATGTACATACAAAAATGCTAGTGTTTGTTAGTGTTAGTATTTCTTTCCCAAATAGCCACAATTAAAAAAAAAAAAAAAAAAAAAAAAAGGAGGGGAAAAAAGAGAGAAAAAGAGAAAAAGAGAGAGATTTGGATTTGGGAAGCCATTTAAGATTTCATCAGAAATCCTATCCTCAGTGAAATTGGATCATTTGTGTTATCTGCAGAGCTGAGAGAAGGAAATGACAATAAAATATAAAATATCAGTGAGAGAGTGCACAAAATGAACTGAAAGATTTGAAGGTAGGCCGGAGAAGGAAAATAAAGATTGATTTAGTTATTTTTACAGTTATGAGATGTTAGTGTTTCATCATGCTGGGAAATAAGGCAAAATTCATGTTCATATTGGTTTGAAAATGCTCAGAAGGGAGACTTCCAAACTCATTACTAATAATACCTTCTTAAGCTCTTTCCTACAACCAATTGAAGGGCCTTAAAAGTCCACAGTACTTTAGAGCTTTAGAGGTTTTGCTTTCTAGATCACCCAGACTGAAACAAGTATCTTGAGGCTCAACACAATCAAAGCTATGCTGCTGTGGAGCCTTTACAGCCAAATAAAGAATTTTGGTCTCAGTGACAGGGGTTGGCATAGATCCCAAATGAAAAAGAAACTGTAGGAGCTGAGTGAACCATGAAACTGCCTCGATGTATACATTAGATTGTATGAAACACTAACATCTCTTTTGGCTAGTAACTGGACAGCTTTAAGTCTGATACTTAAATCTGATGTTTTTATTGTTTGGATATGAAAGATGTTCGATGAAATGGATGGCTAGATAGTTTTTCTGCTCTGGAAACAGACTTCCATTGCAGTCATTTGGCTGAATCTCAAGGAGAAGGTAAAAATGAGGGGATCCCAATCAAATACTATCCAAATTTAATTGGACATGAAGCAGATTCAATGCTTTGTAGGAGCAAACCTTCTGGAATTAGGTATGGCATAATCAAAAGCAAATATAGTTAGAATTCCAAAAGCTCAAAATAACAATCTAGATTCAAGTTTATCTGTTCCACCTATTTCTCATTGACTGTGAATATTAATCTTGCAATAGTTGGAATATTCAGTGGTATGGTATGCACATACCTTCTATACCTACACTGTTCCTTATTATTTAAGATTATTTGAAATGAGGCTTAACACAAAGTGAGTAAGTCAACATTTTGTTTAGATGTGGGGGAAGAGGGAATTCTTAACTAAAACATGAATAAAAGGGACAGTGGTCCACGACAGACACCAAATGGAAGATGTCTTTCAGGCCCTGGGTATCTTATTCAAAATATCAGATGGATTTGTTTTATAAAGATGATATAATATTATAAGATTACTTTGGGGGAAAAAAAACTCTCTTTCACCCAACAAACAAATATAAAATTAAGGAGATTTACTAATTTCTAAAGAAATTAAGGAGACTGGCTCTAATGGCTCACTTACTTAGAGCTCATTGAGTCTAAGCTTAGTGTCTTTAATGTCATTGAGACTGACAGAGCATACTGCAGGACAGACCTATTTTTTATGCCTTGTCCTGAAGAGGGAGCAAAAGATAGCTAGAAGGAAGAGATGCGGTACTTAGTGGAGACACAGGTTTGGCTAATTGTTTTGTTTGGAAAGCATGAAGACATAGGGTAGTTAGCCATTCTGATTGGAAAGTGTAGCTAGAAAAAATATCCTAAGCTCTTACATGTTGTCTTGTTTGTATGCCTTGTATAAAAAAAATAAATTTTAATCAGTGAAACATAATTAGGGTTTAAAGAGATGTAGAATATATATTTGTATTAAAAGCAACAACTTCCTTATCACACCATCTGCTCACCATTATTTTTCTAGAGCAATTGGAAATGGCCAGAAAACTGAAGCCATTAGTTTTATGCTACTCTCTGAGCATGTAGATTAAAAAAAAAAACAATAAAATGTTAATTAAAGCCCAGCTTTTAGAGATGCTGAGCAGGCAAAGTTCTTACTAACTTCAGCAGTAACTGCTGTTTCTCAGAACCTCTGAAAGTTTACAAAAACCTTTTTAGGTAACTAAATAGGTCAGCATATTTGCAAAATTTACCCCAATTACTTTATATATAGTAGGCAATGGACTGTTAGCTAGAAACCATATGTTTGGATAAACTTTGAATGCAATAAATTCACAATAATCACATGGAAAGATGGTGGGATAGAGCAAAAAGGATTCCTGGAGAATGCAAAAAAAAAAAAAAAAAAAAAAAAAAAAAAAGCAAGTTATTCACAGTGGAAAAACAGAAGCTGAAGAGCTGAAGTGTTCCAACAGCCTTACCTAGAATGTGTTCTCGCCATCTGTGCATAACTTGACCCATTCATTCATCAAAAGTATTACCATAGCATCTACATGATATATGTATCTAGAATCCTTGTGACAGTAAAAGTGATAGCTATGTTGTTTATAATGTAAGAATCTGGAATTAATACAAGATAGATCTGTATAACTCTATTAGGTACTGGTTTCTTCTCAAAGCCTGTTGGGGCTCTTTTAAGATATAATCTCACTAGTAAAGTATACTATAATGTGATTTGGCCTTTCTCCAGCCTGAAACAAAGAAAGCATAGTTTTGCTTGGGTCTGTAGGTTAATCTGACTTCACTTTGCTCCACAAAATTAATTCTGAAAACATAAGAAATGAATTTTCCTGATCAGTTGTGCAAATATGATTAATAAAAGACACATTTTTTTTTCTGTTTAAACATCACAGTGCCTTAAATTTCTCTCATAGTAGCCTACAGACAAATTTTTGGCAACAATGCACGATGTGCATCTGAGAAGTTCTAAACCATTGCAGAGATCAAACTGCACTAGCATAATCCAAGTTCCCAGGGAAAGCTGTTTGGCTTTATCTGTCTCTTTACGATCAGTGTAAGAAAGACAGATGTGTCAGGAAAGGAATCAGAATTATAGCCTGAACACTGTAAGAAAGGGAGTTTGGAGAGAGAGAGAAAAAGAAAAAAGGGGGGAAAAAAAAGCTAAAAAAGCTATTCAGTGGTAAAGGAGTACTACAGAAAATGAGAATTGAATTTCATTGAGTACCTGGGTCTTGTTAGAGCTACCAGTAGTATGGTTTTTCCTTCCATGTAATGTCTACACACACACTAAAAATTATGTTACACAGCAAGAGGCCATTGCCACAACTTAAATGATGTGATTCTAGCTAGTAAAAAGTCTCGTTGTGTGGTATACACTTTAAAATACTTACACATATATAATGCATTATATGCCATTCCACAAGAGCTCTCATAAATGTATTTTGTCCAAACCTCTCTATCTGTTCAGATCATTTGCAAAACTGCCTCTGTAAACCTAAGCAGAGCCAGGTAAGGACAAGATTTTCTAAAATGAATGTGGCACTGGTTTGTGATTGCTTGCACCGATAACAAAGATGGTGTGCAAATGCTCTTCACAGGGACAAAACAAGATGAAGGAGGAACACTTCTAATAAAGTCAGTCTTCATTAACATTCAGTGTTAAATGAAAGAGGATACTGGGAAGAGAACTTGCTTGGTCAATGGAACATAAAAGTGATTAGAAAGGTGGCATTCTGTAGGTTGAATGCTTCTTAATTTCTAAATGAGTGGAAGGGAAACAAACCATAGTTTGCTCTTGTTTCAATATAAGATGTCTTCTGGTGGGGGAGGACAAAAGAAGGGAAAAGCATTTTTGCATCAAAGAAGATGGATGAGATGGGAAAACCGTATGTAGAAGAAAGGGTCAGAAATGTCCTGAAGGGGGGTATTTTTTCAAGGTAGCTGTAGAGCTTACATATGCTTTATATAAGGCAAGATTATTACTTTTCCTTTGGTGTAAAGCCTCAGTGTTAGCAGTTTTTCATCCCAGATGATCTAATCTCTTTACAGTCCAGGTTTTTTCCCCCCTTAGCTCATTTGTCATATACTGTAAATATGACAAATACTGATACAGTTGAAATGCTGAGAGACCCCAGAGGGCCCATATCATTCCTTATAATGAGTTCATCACACTTCCCTGAAGAAAATTCTTCAAGATCTTGTTAACTTGTGTTCAGTTGGACTTCTGCGTCTGACATTTTGTTCTTTGTGTCCTGTTACCTGGGAGAGAAAACTATTGCACTTTATAAAGTATATGAATCGCTTCATTTGCCTCCAGGTAAAATGTATCCATATGTGTAAAACGACAGTTTGCAAAGGCTTGTATGGGAATTACCCTAGAAGCAGCATGCAGCCAATGGAGTTCAAGCTGAGGAAGGGGTCTGTGTTGTTCATGCTGCAAATATGGGTCAGCAGGAATACCTAGTAGAAGCTAGATCTGCATAATCAACTGGAATGAGGAAAGCATTGAATCTGAATTCTTGATGAATTCTTGTTTCTGTAAACTATTTTGGTATCACCTCATTTTTTCTCCATTTTCCATCAAGAAGCTTTCTGGAGTTGATTGTCAATCTCAGCTAATGCTGAGTTCAGTGAAGCAATTCCTTCCCCCAACCTATACACTCTTCATCCTTACCAGATTCAGGCCAAACCACATGATTTTCATCCAGTTATTGAATCTTTCACCGCAGATGAGAGTACTGAGTTCTTGGAGAGACGCTTTCTCTGGAGGGAGGCAGAAGTACCCGCAGTGTTGTACCACAGTGTTGTACAATCTCAGAGAAACAATTGAAGTGACAACCACGTACTTCCTACAGAATACAGAGCAAGTTTTCTATTCATTTACATCAAGTGCTGTGCACAGGTCCAACAATACAAATGGGAATACGTGGACTTTTTGAAGAGCCCCTCATAAAAGATCAGATCACGTCACTGTCATGAAGCCAGACTGAAATGGTCTCTTCACCCCGACACGACTTTGAATGTTCATTACACAACAGAGGCAGGAACACCTCTGCACTGTACCTCTACCTCCTCTCCTAATATATGACTCTTTTTTTCTCCCGACTGTATGTTAAATTCTTAAATCAGTTTAAATTTGTATGCCATTTAAAGAGTTTAATGACACACAGTAGTTCAAATTAAGGATTCAAAACAGCTTTTAGTTTTAGGGTAGCTTATAAGCACTTCTTAAAAGGGTGCAAATCCTTCACTATCTCCTCTATGCAGGGTTATAAGAGAACGATAAACATAACCTGTTTTTACACGTGCAGGTTTCTGTGCCCATCATTCTTAAATTCCTGCTCACAGTCATAATTCTGAGTGTATTCCAAGTTGAAGCAGGATATAGTAGCAGTAGCAGAAGTCATATTTCTAATCCTCTGTATTTGGAATATGAATTTTTCACCAAATATATCGGTTTCTTATTCATTATTTACTAAATATTGAGTAGATTTGGACAAAATTTTGACTGATCAAAATGTTTTCATTAAGATAACTTTTTTACTAAATAAATGGTTTCTTAACTGGTAGGAATTAAGGATCAACTGAAAACGTGATGAGAAAGTTTTCACTTTTTGATTAAGAGTATTCCAAATGTTAGGAAGTGAGGGGGAGGTTATTGAAACATTCCTTGAAAAAAATAATGTTTGCCAAAACCATTATGGCTGGTAAATAATACAGCATAAAAACATTTCCTATATTTAGTTTAGGTACTCCTCTTTTCCGTTGCACAGACAATTCCCATTCTCACTGAAATTCTTTTATTTATTTATGTGATAATTTTATCAATATTTAGGAAAATACCATTGAATACCCATCCTTTGGATTATTACAGTAAAACTGTATAAAGATTTTAGACATACACCAATAACTTCCTATGTAGTATGTCAGCCAGATAAGGATAAGGAGTCAGATGGTTGACAGGTGACTGCTCAGCTTTCAAATCTATGAATGTTCATTGGTCTATCTGAGGGTTTGCCAAGCTGATTGTTTATAAAGTTTTATTCGTTTGTTTGTTTTATGAAGGCTTCTGCAGTATCAGAAAAGTAGTAAATTCATGTTGTAACCTATCCCTCGGGTGAAAAAGTTACTGCATCTCTTCCTTTGTCAGTCCAACTGATCTCATAAAATTAGTTACTTGTAAGGACTGAATAAACTTTTAAATCTCAACTATTTGTAGAGAAACTGAATGAGATTAAAAAGTCATTGAGATACTGGAGAAGGGGAAGAACAGACAAGTAAGTTATGTGTGATCACACAGGAAATCATTTAAAAAGGGGAATATCATGTAGATGGGAGGGAGATTACACTGTAGCATAAACTGAGAGTTCTCAACAACATTGTCGAATTCTGTATCTGGATTGATCCCTTCTAATTCTTCAGAGGCATTGTTCAGATGCACAGTTTTAGCTATTTCAACTGTGTGTGAAGTGTGGGGCATCTGAGGTATTTATTTTCTTAGTATGGATGCCCCTCTTACAGATCTCATGTTTGGTAGAATAAATTCACACCCATGTCCATACATTACAAATATGCATGGATGTTCACTGGAAGCCAGATGTAAGGCTTATGGAACCTAGTGTACTCAGCTAACTGAAGAGAGCATAGAATATTGAATTGGCTCCATATGGTTATAATAGCTAGATATCTTGAACAAGATGCTTTCTAACTTTACTTTGCAACTTACATGGAAAACTTGTTTTATGCAACTTATTCTTTATAACAGCCTTGAGTCTCCCTCTTTGCTTGTGGATCATCCCATTTTATCCCAAATAAAGTTTCCCCACCAAACCAAGATACCAAGCCCTTTTGATCTGCATCGGTCTCCAAAGCCCATTTTCCTCAGGTTATGTGCTTTCTATCCCTCATGTGTCTATTGATATTCATCTGTATACAGAGGCCCTGATATATCCCTGAATACAATGCACACTATAGCTGACGAGTTAAATCTTCTGAGGTGAATTAGCTTCTGCTTCAGGTCAGCAGGCAGGAGATAGATAGAAAATGAATGAATGGGTTTTGAGGGGACATTAGCGGTGCTGCATTAAGGGAGGCACTGAAAAATAAATATAGCTAAATGAAAGAAAAGATATTTATTTTAGTTCCCCTAAATTTTGCTTTCAGGCAGAAACAGAAGTGGGATTGGAGAAAGGGAGGAATCCAGGTCAGCAAATGATGCCTCCAGAGTCACATGAGATATGAAGTTGAGCCTGAGTATAATTTGGCTCCTGCATTTAACTATGCTACTCGAATAAAAGATTTTTATTACAATACACAGAACAATTTTGCCAGCTTTCTTTGCATTTACTGAAGGTCATTAATTTCTTTTTTAAATGTAATGCATTCCTCCCTGAAAAAAAAATCATGAAACATAGTATTATTCACTTTTTTGGCACTATTTCATATAGCATTTCAACATATATTTTTAAATGTTTAAATAAAGCCAAGTTTAGAAACTCACTTTTTTTTTTTTTTTTTTAAGCAGCTGACTTTCCTTAAGGATTTCTAAAAGCCAGCATTTTGAAAAATGTGAGGTCACTTCAGCAAAACGCATGCTTGGTTTCAATAAATTCATTAGCAGGTGGGTTGCTTATTCTGATGCAAAGTGCCAAGTTATAGAGGTCAATGGATTTATAATGTTCAAGGAGGTGAATTTACAACCCCAACGGGAGCTAGCTGGCATGAGGAATTGCTAGTACAACTGTAAGCAGTTAGAGTTGGGACTCCTGACCAACAAAAACTTGTCTGGCACCAAGAAACATTATTTAAGAAAGCTCTAGTCCATAACCACAGCTCCCATAAATTGAATGAGAGGCTATTTTTGTTATTGCCATTTATTTACATCACAGAGGTGCCCAGAAGCCTCACAGGGGATCTTGGTCTAGCTGTTAACTATATGATTGCAAAGATATGCTCTACCTTGAATGTACTTTTAGTCTTCAGAAAAATAATACATGAAGAAATAAAGGTAAGAAATAAAAATTAAAATCATGGAGGTTTATATACATGAGATATTTTTTAAAATGTCCTCACGATTTTTCCTCTTTTATGGAGACTAGTCTAGAGAAAAGATCTGAGGGTGGAGCAGTTAGTAGCATTCTGCTTTAGCACAGAGAAGGTGTTTCTCACTTCAGAAGCAGTGTCCAAGACAGGAATAGAAAACCAAATAAATGCTTTGAGAACAACTGTGGGATGATGAGAACTCTGCAAAACTTTTGCAATGAAAAGAAAATCAATTAGGTTTGAGGTTTGGTTATAAGCCAAGAAGCTGGATTCTTCTCAAGGTTTACGGAGCTCTCTAAATCCCCTCACAATACTAGGAGAGGTTTTCAGGGAAAATAAGTTGACGTATAGTTTACAGTGGATTAAGGTTAGTCTAGATCCAGTTCTTAAAATTTGAGATGAAATTCCCATTGGACCTTGGGGTTTATTCAAATTCAAATGATGGATAAGTAGTGTAGCCACTCCAGCCTGTTAAAATGAACCCCTGCGAGCTCAAATCAGATAACTGCACAATAAAGCTTTCAGAAATTTTTGAGCCATGGAAATCAATAGGACTTCTGATACTAACTTGAATTAGAGTAGCAATATATATAAATCTGGACTTTTAACTTTGTAACATGCAGAAAATTCAAACATCACTCAAAGAACAAAGAGAATGAAAAGGCAGAGAAGGCTTTTACTGGCAGCTGCTGTTGATGCTTCAGTTTACACTAGCTACACAGCAGTTTTCACTGAGGTGCTAAAAGAGTAAGGATGGTCTATTCTTTTGTACCATTCACCACTGTGATACTTCTTAAAGTGAAGCCTTAGCAAAACTGTAACATTTGAACTTTCATATGACTACTATTGGTCTGCCACAATGAAAGCTTCCAGCTGCAAGAAAACTGAACCAAGTACCAATGCTATTAATAGGGAAAAAAAATTGCAGGACTTTCTTGAAATTTGATTATCATCAATATAAATGAAATCAGAGTCACCAAACAGTGTTGTTGATTCCCCTAAAAATAAGCCCAACTACAATTAAAGAAACTCTGCAAAATAAATCCTTATCCCCACAAGGGTCTTTTTGTTTTACTAGAGTTGAAATTAAAAATCTATTATAGATCCTCTCTAGATGAAAAAAAACATGTTTAGACAGTTTTTGCCACATATATATATATCTGCTGCACTTGTGAAAATTAATATAAGTGTATCTGTCACAGGTTTCTGAAATCTACAAAAATGACTAAGTTTCTGATTCTAAAAAATATATGTCTTGAAATCGTGCCCCGCCTCAAAAAAATGCAAGTAGTTAATTATCAAGGAGGTAGTTTTCCCATTTCAGTTTCTCCATGTCTTTTATAGCTGTAACATAACAATACAAAACTACCCTCTGATTTTGCTTTTTTCTTAGTAACAATTATTATTACTATGAGGTGGGAGATTCTGCATTGGTTGAGTGCTAGAATAGTTCCCCACCTCCCACTGTCCATTAACAAAGCTAACACCTCATAAATAAATGTGGTGAATGATACAAAGACTCTTTTCTAACCTAGCAAAAATGGACAAACAGGGAAAAGTTACATTTGCTATTAACACATGGATCATGGTGAAGTGTTTTGACATAAATGATGGTACAACAGGAGAGAGAGAAATTTTGAAGGTGAAGATTTAGGAAAAGAAGATTTAGGAAGATTTAGGAAAGCTAAGGCACGTCTGGAAGGCAAGCTGGCAAGGGACGTTAAAAATAACAAAAAAAAATTCTTCAAATACATTAACAGCAAAAGGAAGATCAGGGAAAACATGGGTCCGCTGGAGGACGGGATGGGCACCTTGGTTACAAATAACACAGAAAAAGCAGAGTTGCTCAATGCCTTCTTTGCTTCGGTGTTTACCAAGGGCAGCCCTTTAGAGCCCCAGGCCCTAGAGACAAGAGAAGAAGCTGGTGGAGAGGAAGACTTGCCCTGGGTAGAGGAAGATTGGGTCAGAGAGAACCTAAGGAACCTCGATACCCACAAATCCATGGGCCCTGATGGGATGCACCCCAGAGTGCTGCGGGAGCTGGCAGATGCCATAGCTAAGCCGCTCTCCATCATCTTTGAAAGATCCTGGAGAACGGGGGAGGTTCCGGAAGACTGGAAGAAGGCCAATGTCACGCCAGTCTTCAAAAAAGGCAAGAAGGAGGACCCAGGCAACTACAGGCCAGTCAGCCTCACCTCCGTCCCCGGAAAAGTGATGGAACGGCTCATACTGGCCGTTGTCTCCGGGCACATGGAGGACAAGAAAGTGCTCAAGAGTAGTCAGCATGGATTCACCAAGGGGAAAATCTTGCCTGACTAACCTGATAGCCTTCTATGATTAAATGACCGGCTGGATAGACAAGGGGAGAGCGGTGGATGTCGTCTATCTCGACTTCACCAAGGCTTTTGACACCGTCCCTGACAACATCCTCCTGGGCAAGCTCCAGAAGTGTGGGATAGATGAGTACACAGTGAGGTGGATTAGGAACTGGCTGGATGGCAGGGCCCAGAGAGTGGTGATCAGCGGTGCAGAGTCTAGTTGGAGGCCTGTGGCTAGTGGGGTCCCCCAGGGGTCAGTCCTTGGTCCAGTCCTGTTCAATTTATTCATCAATGACCTGGATGAAGGCACAGAGTGCTCCCTCAGCAAGTTTGCTGATGACACGAAACTGGGAGGAGTAGCCGATACCCCAGAGGGCTGTGCTGCCATCCAGAGGGACCTGGACAGACTGGACAACTGGGCGGTGAAAAACCTCATGCAATTCAACAAGGCCAAGTGCAAGGTCCTGCACCTGGGGAGGAATAACCCCAGACACCAGTACAGGCTGGGGACCGACCTTGTGGAGAGCAGCTCTGCGGAGAAAGACCTGGGTGTCATGGTGGATGATAAGTTGACCATGAGGCAGCAGTGTGCCCTCGTGGCCAAGAAGGCCAATGGGATCCTGGGCTGCATTAAGAAGAGCATCTCTAGCAGGTCGAGGGAGGTGATCCTGCCCTTCTACTCAGCCCTGGTGAGGCCGCATCTGGAGTACTGTGTCCAGTTCTGGGCTCCACAGTACAAGAGGGATGTGGAGCTTCTGGAGAGAGTCCAGCGCAGGGCCACAAGGATGATCAGGGGCCTGGAACATCTGCCCTATGAGGAGAGGCTGAGGGAGCTGGGCCTGTTCAGCCTGGAGAAGAGAAGGCTGAGAGGGGATCTAATCAGTGTCTATAAGTACCTCAAGGGAGGGAGTGCAGAGGACGGTGATGGTCTCTTTTCAGTGGTGGCCACTGATAGGACTAGAGGAAATGGCCGGAAACTGAAACACCAAAAATTCCATGGGAACTTAAGGAAAAATTTCTTAACAGTGAGGGTGACAGAGCACTGGAACAGGCTGCCCAGAGAGGTTGTAGAGTCTCCTTCTCTGGAGATCTTCAAAACCCGCTTGGATGCAGTCCTGCGCCACGTGCTCTAGGTGTCCCTGCGTATGCAGGGGGGTTGGACTAGATGATCTCTAGAGGTCCCTTCCAACCCTAAGCATTCTATGATTCTATGATTCTATGATTTAAATATACTATATAGTTCCTGCTGGATATTCTTTTCTCTGTGCCAGCTGGCTGCTTGCTTCTTCCCTCTCAAAATTTAGCCACAGTCACATCCGGCCCACTTAGTCTGATCCATTTTTCTTGGCTCTGCTGCCTTTCATTCACTGAGTCTTCATATTTATTTATTTCCTATTCAACTAATTTCCTTTCTTCATTAGCAGCACAAATGAGATATTGCTCACACAAAAAGAAATTTCATGCTGCTTCTGAAATATTAAAAAAAACTTACGTTATTCCATATATTTCAGTATATCCCTAAGTTTACTTCCTATATGTGGCTACTGATTGAGTTAAATAGGAGGGTAACATGTTTTCTTTCCAGGTCAGCTGTCTTTTTATTCTCCGTCGTGAGCCTCTTCATTATTAATGATGCCCTCTATGGAATCATTAATGGAAATAATGTTGATTGAAAAAAGTCTCTTCAAACATGATGAAACCTAAGTGCTACAATTTCATAACAAGAGAAAACTGATTTTCCTCATGAAATTTTGAAACAAAAGTTTTCAGGTTTTACTTTTGGATTATTTTGAAATTGGGGAATATATACACCTTTTAAACAATTTTCACCATCAAGAGCAAGTATGTTGTCAAGTGACAAAAAGACACATGAAATAAGACATGAATAAATTAGTTCTAATGAGGGTGAGATGTAAAATGTCACTTTACATCAAATCAAAATATTGAAAATAAAACTTGTCTTTGGAATGTATCCTTAAATAAACATAGTGGTAGAAATAGTCTAAATTATATATATATATATATAAGTAAATCAATAGTTCTAATTTCCAGCCATTCTACCCTTAATTTCCAAGGGGTGACTATATGTTTGCCCATACTAGAGAGCACAGAGAAAGTCATAATGGGTTTAAGCTAGAAGTGTGTATTTTTACAACCCTCATCCTATCCAGGGTAACAGCTGCATGTGTAGTTAGAGGTGATGCTTTCATATAAAGAGAATAAGTAGTTGCCTATGACAATGTAATGATAAGGACAATAAGGTGTTTACTAACTGTTTATAATATAGACATGAGAACATAATAGTGCTTGAGGTTTTCCAAATGTCTCAGATTGTTTCAGATGAGGGGGGAGGTGGATAAGAGAGGAGGAAATGGGAAGGGTTGGGGGGAGGGTACATAAAGCTCTGTTTGTGAACATATTTACCCTGTAACCTAACGCCATGTTCCTCCCCCACCTCACTCCTTTTTTTCCTACATCCTCTGAGTATAATTCAATTAAAAATAAGGATATGTTTTCCTACTTGCTAAGGGGAAGCATGTGTTGTCCATTAAAAAATTGCCTGGCACAAATGGATGGCCTGTAGATAACATACCAGTTTATCTTTTTCCTTTTCTTTTTCTTTTTTTCTTTTTCTTTTTCTTTTTCTTTTTCTTTTTCTTTTTCTTTTTCTTTTTCTTTTTCTTTTTCTTTTTCTTTTTCTTTTTCTTTTTCTTTTTCTTTTTTCTTTTTCTTTTTTTCTTTTTCTTTTTCTTTTTCCTTTTTTCTTTTTTCTTCTTTTTTTCTTTGTCATTAGACTTTCTCTCTGCTCCAGGTATTTTTTTCTACTTCATTTTTTGTTAACTTCTCTCATGTTCTCCTTCCATGACTGCATTGAAGCGGGATATGAACCCAGCATGGTCAGCATCTCATGTGACTCAATTTTGTTCAGAAATGGTCAATGTTTGTTCTGAAATGGGCAAAACATGTCCACACACTTCTAGTTCATTAGTTAGGATTATTTCATGTTGCTGGAGGCATATCTGCCTCTTCCCTTTTAGACCATGGAAAAAGTTGTAGAAACACCCCTGTCTCCATTTCATAATGGGCAGATGGCCTCCTCCTCCTCCAGCAGTTCCCAAGTGACTGGATGGAGCTGCATGTACATCTTCCCATCACCTGCTTTGCTCTGCTTTCTGTAAATATCAGACTTGGTGCTTTCTGAATGGCTTTCAGTGCTATACAGCACTAGAAACAAAACCCCTGCCTGGTCTTTATTTTTAGTGGAAATGAACCCCCAAATTTCTTAACTCAGTTCCCTTATCATGTTAAAAAAAGTGCCCTATGATTAACATGTCTGCTTTGATGTCTTATAGGGAACTCCATAACTCACAAACAAAGCTTCCTACAACCGAGCTTTTCAAACTGTGATAAAGGCAGGAGAAAGAAGTGTTACCATTATCCTGGTAAGAGTCTCTGTTCACACAGGCAGGGATGCTAAATCTCTTGAATACTAAGCAAGGTACAAACACAATTCAAACATGAAGAATTTCAGTTTATGAAAAGCCAAAAATTTCCTTGCGGAAAATTTTATACAATGTTAAAATGATACAGTAAAAATGCTACTCTATCCTTAACCATATTTAGAAAGGAGCTTATTAACAGAATGCCTCCCCCAGCTTTCCACATAAAACAAATAGATTTTTTTCTAACAAACAGAGCTGTGTGCCAGTAACAGAGGTCTCTTCTGATCTTCAGTGCCTCAGCTTTTCCCAAAACTAAGAGGCAAAGACACCCGCTTGCTCTCTTGATGCAGACGAGTGCACTGTCATTTTCTAGTACTGGTCATAAAAAACAGGAAGTAACAAAGAAGAACAATGCATTGCTAGTGAAAAAGTTACAAAAGGAAAACAAAGTTGCTTTAAACTTTCAGTATTTAAGATATTTAAAATTTGTATTTTTGACTAAGCATATGGCTTTTTAACAAACAAAGCTATAATAGTTTCATGTTCTTGTTGAACTGAGCAACTTTTTTGGAGTTAGGAATTCTGTTAAGGATAGATGGTCAAAACATTAAACGATCACCCTGTGGAAAATGTTGGTACTTTTTTTTTTCTTAATCATTCAACAGCATTAGAACAAAATATTTTATTTTTCCATGAATTGCAGATTTTAATGTACTTTAACATGTCCTTAGGAGGAAAAAAAAAAAAAAGAATATGGAATTCAAAATTTTACTTCGTTTTTTTCATGATTAGTATTTATTCACATTTCATGACAGAGGCTTAATATGATGTGATACCAAAATATTACAGTGTGGTTCCAGTGTGCATTTTTTTTTAACACTGTATGTAGCAGAGAACTGTATGTAAAAGAGAAAACAAATATTTTAGCTAGTACATTGTAAAATCACATATTATATAGAATTGGTGAGGTAATTAAATATTGCAAGCATAATTCTTATAAAATGAAAAATGCGACTATGAATATATGACTTTTATAAATTATTGGTTGGAAAAAATACTATAAAACATTGGTTCATTCTGCATGAAATGACAATAAAAATCATATAAATTGAAAGAAAATAAATTGTTTTGTTGAAATAGTTATTTTTCAGGACATCTATTCCACTGATGGATTTTCGGACAGGTATGAGTTGTCTGAAAATACTGATATATATTGATGCATCAATATATATTGATACTAGTCACTTTTTTTCTTTCAATAATCATAAACACACCTGATCCATTTTTTATGTAATGAGATGAGTAAAGAAAGGTCATAAAGGAATTCAGAGCAATTCCTTCAACTAGTCATTAAGCAGGAGCCTCTTTCTTAAAATATGTAACCCTCTATAACCTATGGCAACTTCAAATCACATCCTCCTTTTCTAAATAGCTGACATTTGACAGATTTCACTTTCTTAAAAAATTGTCCATGGATAAGTTATTTTACCCTGTGTCTCCTCATCAGTGAAATTTTCTTTCCCATATAAAGATTTTGAAGTTAGAATCATAAATGTTGAGCAGAGATTACGATACTGAACTAACTTGCCCCACAGAATTGGAAAAAATATGGACGTTTTTGATTCTTAACCTGGTTCACTGGTATTCATAAACAACAATAAATACATTTCCTATACTTTATTATTCCTATATATATTTTTTCTGTCATGATGAAAGAGAAACTATTGCATAAAAATTAAATTTAGAAGAATTAAAACTCCATGAAATTAAAATAATATCATTTTTGTCTATACTGACTTTTTTTTTGTCACTGTACAAAGCTATTTCAGGTCAGAGAGTCATCTGACAGTAAACAGAAAATGTTAAAAAGAACTGATTTTACACACACACACACACACACACACACACACACACACACACACATACATATGTACTGCACTAAGGAAGAATCTGTGTGCCTGAAAGCATGTTTTTATTTTTTTTTTCCCCCAGGTAGATGAGATGATCTAGTAAAAGGTATACTTCTTCCAACAAATAATGGCCATCTGGATAAGGATCTTCATCATTAGAAACTATCAGAAGTAAATATGCATACTATTAAATTACATAAAACTCTTAGAATATATAAAGTGTCATGTCAAAAGTATAAAGTGAAAAAAAAACATAAAAGAGTAATTCTGTGCACTCTTGTCAAACGAATAGCAAATATAGTTCAACTGCATCAATATAATGCAGTCTAATCCAGCAAGTTATAGGAATTCATAGACACGACTTTTTGCTGCATGTTGGTATCAGTGATGCAGCTTTCATTTCTTACCTTGCACATATCCTCCACTGTGGTCTTTTTTTTTTTTTTGTGACCTGTAACATGCTTTCTGAGAGCTCTTCTAAAATTTCTATTACAGTAAATTTTTGTTCATTCTTGAGGAGAGATTTCATTAATGATAGAAGACAGAGAGACTAGTGCTGGTGACTAAGAACGCATGAGGTGGGCGAGATGATTGCTCTCACTGTTCTTTTGACAGTGATTACAACCTGTTTAGAGCAGGAGGAATGACATTACATCACGGGTATAGATATAGAGACAAGAGGAACAAGATAAAGAATTATCCAAGTAGAATCTAAATAGGTTTGCACTTCTCCACAAAACTGCTCCTTCTACTGTCCTTTTAATTTCTGTAATGGTTTCTTAAAGAACATGAGAAAGAAAATAGAAAACTGGATGTAATATAACTCGTTATTTTCTAAATCTTGCTCATCTGCAACTGAAGATATTATTTGATCTGCTTTGAATGAATGCACCTGTTTTCTCTAACTGAAACTGTCTTGTTACATGGATATTCAATGTTTTCTTTCATTTACACATAATCTTCTAACAAAAAGCAATGCATCTGAAATGAACAGCAATTTATTTGTGCAATGTTAAATACATTCTCTTTCAGAATATTTCCATCTCCAAGAAACAACTGTTGATATATTTGCATGATCTAATAACTTTTGAAGAAATGCAATTCATAATGTTGTGCCCTTTAGCCAAACTTTGGGATCCCTTGGAAAGGCTGGTGAGTAGAGACAAAAATATTCTCTGTATAAATCTTTTCACTTGCACAGTGAAAAGACTATTCACACAGTCCTGTTTCTCTTAAAAAGAGGAGGCAGTTTCCCTGCTCAGAAATCCCTATATGTGTATTTAAATATACACACACATATAAAAAAAACTCCTGAAGCATGCTCTAGGTCCAAAGCAGCCCCTGCTTCTCCCATTTTTTTAGGATATTACCTCATCCAAAGCAGTTTGCAACTAATTTCCCTGCCTCTGCACGTTTCCCATACAGCTGGGAATCCCTGGTTAGACCTACTTGAGTCAACCCTTGAATGCCAAGCAGCAGGTTGTTTTACAAAGCTAACAGTATAAGAAAAGGAAAGTGGTTTTATTTTGACGCTTTTTGCTCCTCAGAGACTCTGGAAACTCTGAGATTCCAGAACCTCTAAGGGTTCTCTGAGTGGAAGCATATTTGGCGATCAAGAGAGCTTTATGGCAGGCTGAGACTTATTTACGTATCAGTTGTGAATCAATACAGGTCAACTTATTCAAACAATAAACCTTTGATTCTTTTCTGAAGCCTAGTGAAAACAACTTTTTTGTCTGCACATGTAGGCAAGAGAAATATGTCCAAAATGTCTGGACTCAGTGTTTCCATCTGCCATGGAAAGGTGAAGGAGAGCAAGGTAGTCTGAGGTGGTGAATGCAGACTGAGAGGGCTCTCTGTGCCTCATTCTCTCTAGAGGATTGGAAACACTACACCTGGTAGAATCGCAAAACCTGAGGGATGGTCACTAGCACACATTTGGACTGGCACTTTTCAACTGAAAGTTTATTTGGTGCTTTTCTGAGAGCCATGTGTATTTACCGCGGCCTACTCCTGAGGAGCACCTGAAACACCACAGCAGTGGTGCCATAGTGAAGTGCATTCAAAATGTTCTGATGTTCTGGGCTTCAGATGGGAGTCTATCATTCCAGTCTATCATTTCAGTAACCCTAAAATGGATCACAGCTGTTGAAATCAGCAACCTGGAGTCAAAACTATGTTCACATTGAAGCAATACCATGGTAGGCAAAAGAGCCTTCACACCTTCCTTATGGATGACAGCATCTTATATTCCATCCACACTGTCCCATGGTGAGGACAATTAACTACCATAACCACAGGAAGAAGCTAGCTACCTCCACAGATGATCCAACGCTATGAACGATGTATCCTAAGCAAGCATTCCTCCTCATTTCAGGTTTCTAGAGCTAACAGCTGTGGCTGGCCCAATAGCTAGTATCCCTAAAAGAGCCAGCCCTCCTTTCTTTCCAACAGCGTGATCCTGCTCTCGCCATTGCACCAATTCTGGCGCTGCCCTGACCCCTTGGCAAGCCAGTTCAGCTTGTTCAACGGGCAAGAAACTAGTCACTACTTTTCTCCTCCTAGGTTATGGGTCAGTGGAAGACCAGAGTTGGTGCAAGCAGAGACAGCAGAAACACATGGCTGGGAACCAGACAGCTCCTCTGAACAGTCATTTGATCAGCTGAGCCAGACCACAAAACCCCACCTTGACTCTTAAGAGATTCCAATCTGTCTAAAGGAACAAGAAGAGGAGAGCAGCAGTGGAAGCCTAACCTGGATGAGCTTCACATTTGTAGTATTTATTTAAGCAGTATTCTAGAGCTAACATTATGTCTTCCTTTTTTTTTTTTTCCCCAAAGAAAATTAGCCTTTTTAAAAAAACTCTGTTTAAAATCTTTGCTTGCAATTGCAAATGTATTTGTAATACACAGCCATTCAGGTAGCATAGTAGTTTTCCAAGACTGGAGGTGGATGCTAAAGCTGGTGTCAACTAGGATTTTAAAGTGGCTGTTTTCCTGTAGGACTTTTTGCAGGTGGCCTTTGCAGTTGACTTTATAGCCTAACAGGGTCTGACAGAAGAATTACGTAGATGATAGAGATATGAGGGTTAAATAAGAACACAACTATACTTCTTTAGCCTCTTCGAACAGCCCACTGTTAAAGTAAATGGCTTTACTAAAACTTTGTAGTGGACTAATTACGTTAGCCTGGATATATTTAATTGTGTTTCAGGATGGGCTCTCAACTGGTTTAACAGTGGTTCAATTATATTTATATTCACTGAGTTATAACAGTTTATAACAGCTGAAGAGCTAGTACCATCTCTGTCTCTTACAAGCGCAGTCACTGGAGGCTGCTGCTAGTCCTTTCCCTGCTTCTGTTTCCCTCCTGAGCAGTGACAGAACTTGTGCCAATTCCTTCTGAAATGCTGTTTTTGTATGTGCTAATTTAAATGAGACAGACAGATCTATGGCAGCTGGCAAAAAATAAAAGATTGGCTGGAAGAGGCTTTTTAAAGTTAATACTACTCTTGGTGGAGATAATTACAGTCTTTAAAAGTTAGCCATTAAGCTCACAGATTAGCAGTGACCAAGCTCACCCTGCCAAGCCGAGGGAGCAGGAAAGGAGCAGCGTTATGTTCTGGGGCATCACTGCGGTTGGAGGTGTGTGACTCACTCAGAAGCAGCCAGCCAAAGAAGTTCCAATGGAGTTGTCAGTTCCCTTCAGAACTGAATCATTCTGCGGAGACAAATCGGCTCTGACAGAGTTTTACTTCTGACGAAAACTAGGGGAAAATACCAGATTTCTCAGCCAGATGCAATACTAAGTTGCATACGACACAAGCCTGGAAGGTTTGTGAATGCTATGGGTTATAATTGCCTCTTGGTGGAATGAGAAATGTTTGAAAAGCATTCAACAGGACAAAATTAAATGAAGAGAAATGCAAAATGTTATCTTAGGAAAGAGAAATGCCCAAATAGTAAGTGTGAGATGTCAAAGTAGGCAAGAGACTGTGGACAAGAATCTGCACTAAGTCACCCAGCTGGTGTTGTTGCAATAATTAAGGAAGTTATTCTTGGATGTATGGACTGCCATATGATACATAAGAAACAGGAGTGAAACTGTTCTGTGTATCATTTGTGGAGCCATGTCTAGAGAACTATATCATTTTTTGGGCATCCCACATTTCGAGAGCTATAAAAAAATCGTGATAAAATAGATAATATAATAAATAATAAAAATAGAGGAAAGAAAGAAGAAAGCCTGAAAAAATACATTTAGTCTAGAAAAGATAGTATGTATGCTTTTTCCAAATGCCTTTTCTTGGAAGAAGTGCTAGCTTGCTCAGTTCCTATGCTTTGTTTCCTCTCCCTTGTACATTCATTTTGTGTTTCATTCTTTGTCTCTCTCTCCCACCCCCTTCCCTCCACTTTTTTTTTCTTTTCAGTTCTGTCAGTTCCTAAACAGGTGAATAGCATAGGCAGTATGCCAGCACCAAACAGACAGGAAGCTGTCAAAATACACAGTATGCTGCAACTACAAGGATAGCTGTCCTCCAGCATACACGAGGCTATTTTAAAGAGAAAGGTCATCAGCTCTCCCATACACACCAGGACTAGTAATGCTCCAGTTGACTTGATATTTAATAGATACAGGGTGTTGGACAAACTCCTATGTAATGATAGATTAGCCGTGGAAAAAGTTACATCAAGTGGACATGAAATCTCTATTCTGTCCGGTCTGGTTAGTCTATCAGTCTGGTGGAGTTTTAGTACATATAGTTTAATTACATGTATACTATATAGTTGACTGAAAAATGTATGAGCTTGCTTCAGGAAGTGACATATTAAGACTCCTTGCAACTTAACCCCTAAGAAGTCATATCATAACCCTGTCCAAAGTGAGGCATCACAATGCAGTACAGTATAAATGAACACAACTGAACATGATTAAGAACTGTGCAATACTCATCTGCTCTCATCTCTGTAGCCATAGACAATAGTTTAGAAACTCACAGCCTTTTTTGATTGAGTCAGATCATTGTTTGTGGTGGCAACTGGTTCTACTACTAACAGCAGCAGTAGCACTCTGACAACTTGGGCCATTTTAGCTTGAAATGCCACATAAATCTTTAACAGTTCATATACCATAGTATACTGTTATCTGCTCAGGCAGAGCTGAAGTAGCCTTGTATTGCTCTGGAAAGAGGGTCAGAAACACTTAGAAGCTACAGGAACTAGTGCTGTTGATTAAGGATATGACTTTCTTTCTTCAGGCAATACTCAATGTCTCTTGCAAGACAGTTGGAATTTTGTGCTGCTGGTGATACTGTCTTTTGGGCAAAGTAGAAAAACGCACTGAAGTCCTGTCCATTTGTCATTATAAATTCCACCTGCACTTCTCTGCAGGTTCTATGAAGCAAGTCTCTCTGAAGGAGGAATATAGCAACCCTTGTTCATTACTTCAGCTTGATTAGTGCTTTTGTTTTCTAACTGCAGTCAAAATGACTATCCAACTAAATATATTATTTCAATTAATTTTGATCTGCATATCCTATTCTTGCTTTAGTGACAGTTGGTGTAGAATCTGACCCAGTAACACTAACTTAAAGTACTTAAAATGTAATTCAAATACTCTGCAGGAAAGGAAAACAAACTATTGTTAGGAGGAATAGCATTACTGTGAATGAGATCATTCTGGGCTACAGATGGGGAAGCTGAGAATGTCTGTATAGCCGTAGTGTTAACACTGGGAATAGGAGATTCAAATTGCAATTCAGACTTATTCTGCTAATGGGAAGTTCCCTAATATGTGAACATTTTCCAACAACAGACAACCTTTAAAAAATCCATGCTTTTTAAAAGTTGTCACAGCAGCATTCTTTTACTTATTTTTAAACGGGAAATAATTCACAGATAGCTACTATTCTGAACTAAACTTTTCCTAATATAGTGATGGAACTTTGCAATATCACTAGGTCTTCATTATCACTTAAAATCAGCCATGTCCTTACTTCTCTAATCCAACAATCACATCACTCAGAAAATTCTCAAACCAAAATAGAAAATGTCTACATGGCTCAATGTCTTCTCCCCAGATAGTAATATAAGAAAGTTTCAGCAGACCAAAGTCTGGTCTAATGAAGCGTTTTTTGTCCTTGACATCTGTAAGTAAGCCAAATTTAATTTGATCCACTTAAGGGAGACATAACTCTTCCATGTGCAGAATGAACACCAATTAACTACACTAGGTATAACCTGGATCATCTGCACCAACATTTTCAGGAGTATCAGTTTAGTATGTTTAGTCAGTCTAGTAGTGACTTAAACCTTTTTGAAGCAATCTTCTGTTTTAAATTTCAGTAGCTGCTTTTTTGAACAGTTGACAACAACAAACCCCATGTTGTTACAAATTTAACATTCTATTTTAACAGAGCAAAAAATTATTTCAGCTGTGACACATTTATTGTCTTAAGACCCTATGTTATTGCGTCCACTTGTCTGCAGCACAATGAATATCCTCTGCATGCACAGAACCTGACTGAACAAAACCCTTTTATTTAGAGCTCTACAACTTCAGGCCATGCTTTAACAATCATTTTAATAATGCCTCCATATCCTGATAGTCCTCTTGGTCAGTTTTTCTACTGTTTAAAGTTTCAGCTGAGGTGACAAATGTCAGTTATTGCTATACTCTTCATGATTTGGCTTATTAATCTCAACTATATATTGATATATTGATGGCATAAATAATATCAGATGGGGCTAAAGTAGTGATATTTTGATTTCATTTATTCATGGTGATCAAATGTGAATTTGATCTTTCAGCTGACACTATCTAATAATATAATCTGACACTGTGTTTCATATTAGGATTGCAAACAGATCGCAACTAAGTATAGGTCATTCTTTGCACTACCAGAAGTGGGTATGTATTCAAAAAGATTCATTTATTTAATACAATCTTTTGAACACAGTATTGCTGTGTTTAGACTTCTTACTATGTGTCAGCCAGCTATTTCTACATTTTACTTTTCAATCTGCAGTATTGAGTAGAAGTGAGCTGTCTCAAGGCATAGACAAATTAGACAGTTAAACAATAGTCAGGAGAGCTGAAGACAGGATGTTCTAGGATTCCTCCTCCCTCATGCTCTTCTTGCTGTCATTACCGAAGGATGAATGGGCATGCCCATGGGATGATAGAGGGGTAACTCTATATTACAGAGAGTGTCAGCAACCACCACACCATACCCTGCTCTCTGGCAGCACAAGAGACAGGTAGGATGAATAAGAATCCTCCCAGAATGGTAGGAAGAAAGGAGCAAGTGACTGTTGCTTCCAGAGTAAGATAAACTGGGCATCTGTGTAGGAAAAGTGTGTGAGTGAGGGTCTGATATTCCAGAGAAGCAGATTCAGCAGGAAGTAATCACATATACAAAGAAGAAAAGGGAAAAGAGAAAGGGGAGGATAGTGATGTGAGGGGCATAGCATCCATCATCTTGCATAGTTCTCAGGTATCTCACTCCTCCTCTTCATCTAGTTCCTAAACCAAGCGAAGACTGAGCCAAGGATCCCAAGCCATGGCAAAGACCAAAATGTTTGCAGCCTGCACTTTCATTTGGCAGCCCCTTCTCATCTCCCCTCCAAGTGTTACTGTACAAGCGCTGTGCTGAGCTTTTCCAAAGAGCTCCATCTGTGGCCCAAATGGAAGTGAAAAGGGGAGGACTCTTTTCAGCCTACCCCTTCCCATGGCAGCCCACATACACTCCCTTTCAGCTGAATTGCTAGGCAGAATCTCTCCTAACTCTAGACCTATGTGAAAATAAACAAGTAATTCTTAATCTTAGGGACTCCAGCCACTCCAGCCGTGGTCAAGATGAAGAACTTCCTAGAGTCCTATAACATCCGACCACACACTTTAGATGTCTTCCGCAACCCCACTCCAGCTGTCTTTGTCTCTCCTCTAACCCTACAATGAGCGGAGGCATGAGCACACCTTAAGCCAGGGACAAATGGATGCAACTCAGAAGAAAAGCACAGGGAATAAACATTAATTGCTGCATACCACTTTTCTTGGCAGCTTTTTCCAACTCCACTCCTATTGGGACTCCCGGCTTTTCCTGTCTCCTATCCATAACCCTAGACACGGGCTACACCTTTGTCAAGGACCCCCAGACATGGCCCAGGTGAACAGGTTCTCCAAAAGAATATTTTCTGCAGCCTGCCCTTCCTCTACCACCCCCTTTCCAGCTGCAATCTAGCTGCAGGTCTAGGTTCTTTCTCTCTTAACTCTAATATTAAATCTAACGCGAAGTATGTTCTGACCTTTAGCCAGGGACCCCCAAGTGTCAAACACATGAAGAATCACGGAGGATAAATAATGGTTTCTTCAGCCTATACATTCCTCTGGAAAATCCCTGGCAGTCACACTTCAGTGGGGAGCTAGGTGTTGTCTCTCTCCCAACCCTGAAAGAAAACCTAACCATGAATGTAAACAATTAACTAGAAAAACACTTAATTCAACACTCCAGACATTGTACAAAAGTAAAAGCTCTCATGGATTTTTTTTTTTCAGCCTATACAATGATTTGGCAGCTGCTTCCCACAATTCCTGGTGAAGCACTAGAAGTTCAAACCTAATGCTAACTATAACCCTAAACATAACTCAACTCTAGCATAGGCTGACCCTTAGGAATAAACCCCCATGTGTGAAGCACTGGAAAAGTCTTTTATGGAAGAAATCTTATTACAATGAACATTTAATTTGGCAGCCTATTTGAAGTCCCTTGGTCTCTCTCCTAAACCTAATCCTAGCCTTGGGCCTAGACTTATCCAGGGACACATAGTCCTGATTCAGATGAAAAAAATCTCAGGGGAAAAACTTTATTTCAGCCTACTCTTTCCCTTGGGAACTCTTGGGATCCATACTGTGACAACAGCTCTGGTCTCTTCCCTAACACAGACATGAAGCTGGAGCTGTGCTGAGACTCAGCCAAGGACCACCATCCAGGGCCAAATGAAAAATTCTTGGAGTAGGGCTCATTTTGAAACCTACATTCTTTCAAACACAGCCCTCTAAACATAAGTGTGGACTGAGCCTTAGCCACAGACCCCCTCCTTTGGCCCAGGTGAAAAATCTGTCAGAGAAGAAAAATGGCTGCAGGCTAAATTTTCCCTTGTAAGCACCTGGGAACTTTATTCCAGCTCTTCCAGACTCAGGAACCTGTTTTGTCAGCCTCCATATCAGAACTGAATCTTACCTAAATGTCTGAGAAGTTTTGAATAATTTTGTGATGGAATGTTTCCTGTGATCTATCTATGAAATATACATTCTGTCACTGTGATATTGCCATCTCTCTTGCAGCAAGTGGACAAGAACAATTGGAGACCCACTCCCCATGAAAGAAGACCAGTTATATCCCTTCATTAGCGAGGCAGCTCTGCAGGTGTTTTTTTGCATAGCATCATTTTATTTTTCCTAAAATCCATTACTAAACTAAACCACTTCACTTGATTTTTAAGCTAACAGTTTGTAACAAAATACTAGCAGGAATCTTTCTGCTTCCATGTCTGTCTTTTCCAGTAAACCGATTCCTAAATGTTCACTCTCAAAACAGAAGAAGGATGGTGAATTTTCAGGTACTTATCACAGAGTGTCAAAGGATACCTAAAAATAGGTCATGCTGATAAGGGTTCCATTTGACAAATGTCAGGCTTTTCTAATACTTCCCTTTGCACAACAAAGGGCAAGCCAACATTTTCACAGTTGTCAAGTAATGCTCTGCACTGAAACACAGAAGAACAAAACCTGACAGTGAACCACTGCTGTATCTACATTCTGGTTATATAAGGTAGTATAGGAAAATGAGTGTTTTTCAGCTTAACTTTAATGTCAAGACTGGTAGTATGAATATAATTATGGCTGATATTTTTATGCTGCAGTCTGGCAGATAGTTAGCAATAAATACACCGCCTCATGCAGCAAATGAGCAGACTTTCAATAATGAAAAAAAAAAAAAAAGAATATGTCAAGTACTTGTGCAAATTTGAGCATTTTCTTGCTCTTCGTTTTCATTATTCTCCTGGAAATGTCTCGGATCACAGTTTAGATTCAGAGCCTCTTCACCTCACCTTTCTGGAGAGAACTTTGAGAGCTAAACCGCTTTCCATTGCCTAGTAATGGTTGTAGCATCCATCTTTCAGCTCAGAAAGTGACTCATGATCTTCAGGCGAAAAGGCAGCAATGAATCATGAAAAAAGAAGATATTAAAGTGTTGCGGCTACTACCTACATAGCTAAACCGTGAAGTCAGTGAGCCTGTGCCAAGGAATTTGCCCAAGTAGTTTATCTCTACAAAACACACTGAGGCAAGTTACAGGCTTTGGATGCTGACAGCACAAATGGGGGAGTGATACAAGCACAAATGTCAGGAAATAACAACATGTGCAAGTGCTGCTGTGGCTGAGGCCACAGAAAGAGCATTGAAAAACATCCTCCTTTTGAAAGGAGAGATATGTGCTCTCCACTCCATCAAATTTCACAAGATATGCTGTTTAAGGGAAAGGCTACCTGTGGCTGTAGGACTAATCAATATCTGCCATTTTAACTGTGCGCAGCATCATCATCAACTTTACGTCAGATTGGAATCTATTCAAAAATAGGGAAATAATTTTCCTTCTTTCCATTTCTGCCATGAACATGGTAACTCTTCAGCTTCAACATGGTGGTGGGAGAGTTCTAAGGGAGATTTAAACTGCAGGAAAATATCTAGGGACAAAAGAAGACAATCCAATTCTTTACTGCAATCCTCAACCTTCTATGTCTTTGGACTACATACATCTGTACACTCACCTCTCACAGAAAGTGGATTTATACTCTTTAAAGTGCTACTTATCCCTGTCAGTACTGTACTCAGAGACTATTTTAGTCAATCAGCCAAAAAAAAAGACAGCTTTTAAATCCTATATTCACTAAACTTGGTGGCTTTTTTAACCTAGTCACCTCCCTTGAACGTATCACATCTACCATTATAGTCGCTGCTTCCATGCATTGATTTTATGGTTTCTTCATTTTGTGATTGTATAAATGTTTTCTTTCATTCCCTCTGGGAATGAACTTCTAGGATCATATTAAAGAATCTACCTTCATTCTTTGATTTAATAGTTACTTACTCTAGATTAATATTTATCAATAATATTGCAGAATGATAGCAGACTGTAAATCTCAAAGAAGACATTGGTCATTCTTTCATAGAGAAAATCATGCACACAAAGAAAACTGTAAAACTCGTGCACAGTCAAAAAATGATTAGTGTACACTGTAAGAATCTTTGTATAAAAAAATCTTTCTTTAAATGAGCTACTACCTTATAAGTATTTATAAGTGTTCAGGTTTCAACAAGAAGCAACAAAAAACATACCTTATGTCTATCAATTTCGAAATTGCTGATACTACCTTTCAGGTCTGCATACTCAAAAAGCACAGAATAACGGTGCTCATTTCTGTGTGCATAGAGGCCTAGAAATGAGGAATAATAGGATATTCCTGTTTTATAAGATCAGTGATTACTGTAAGGCAGGAGAAATAGAATATTTTAAGGACCTAGTCTATAGTGCCATCTTCTGTGCTTTAATGCAATACAACAATTGATTTCCATTTCATCCTTCTAATAAATCATTACTATCTGTGGATAAGTCACATCCTTAGAGTGTTAAAGCCGATTTGGGGTCTCTATTTCAAATATTGCATATTTAATTTTCTGTCTTGCAAGTAGAAGCAACTATATTGCAAGTACATTTCTTCTTTGAAATTCAATGTAATAGAGACTACACTCTTTCAAGATACTTTCCCTTGATCTCAGAATTAAGAAAATGCCTTACAGTTCAACAAGCTCCAACTAAATTCAACAGAAATATTCCATTGGTTTCAGTAAGATGTTCTAATTGATAGAATATCAGCATCCTGTACCTCACGTGCAGTTCATCTTGCCAGAAGTCCTCTTTCTGCTCTGCTAGTCCTCTACTTATCTGCTAAAGTACTAGTGTCCTTAATACCAATCTCCAAGAATAGAGAACATTAGATATTTCACATGTGGTATTAAAAACAAGCATAATCCTGAGCTGGAAAACAGGAACAGTAAACAGGAAAAATCAGGTGACAATTTAAACAGAACTCTATTTGGAAATCATTACAACAGACTCCATGTAAGAAAAGAGCAATAAAGGCACTGAAAAGAATTGTAATAGAAGAATAGACCCCCATTCTTTTGAGCAAATACAGACAGAGAGTCAAGTAATAACCTTCTATCTAAAATTTTCGACCCATTATTAGATTTTCAGGAAGTCAGTTTCAAAGAAGATGTTTATAGAAGAAAATAATAAAAAGATATAGGGGACATCTGCACATTTTCCATTTCCATTTCCAAAATTTAGATTTTTGGAACACGAATAAAAGACCATCAGGAAGCAGATACTTGGTCAACTTGACAAGACAGATTTATTTTCAATTAACATGAAGAAGAATGACAGTATAGATTTTACTAGATTTAATAGAGAATACACAAGCAAGATGGACCATTTTCCTCTATAAGTGAAAATATAGGGGAAATATGTGAAAGTATTAATTCTAAAATAGAACATACAGTCAAAAATCATATTCAGGGTAATATAGGCACTGCTCATCATAACAAAGAATATGCAGAAAAAAAATCTGATAAATTTAAAGAAAATATTTTTGAAGATTTATATACTTTGAGTTTGAGAATTAAATACTCAGTGATGAAGAAGAAAATTGGTATCTCATTGTCACAAGTTGTTGAGATGCTTCACATAGTTGGAATATGTTTTTTTCTTGTTGTTGTTGCAATTTGCTTTGGAAACATAGAATGGATAAAAAGGCCCAAATCTGAATTCTCTGTTGGTAGTGCTGTTATCTGTTTAAGTTTTATTGGTGATGCAGAACCCTGGAATCATGTAAGCATATAGATAATATGCTAAATAATGTAACTCTGTACAGGCACTCACTGCCTGTAACAGTCCTCTAAATTATGAAAATTAGATTTCTGTCTAAGTGTCAGTTGATAATGTATAGGAAGAGAAATGATGTTGAAAAAAGGAGCTTGAATCTAGGAAATGTATATTGGAGGTCTCATGTAGCAAAACTTAATCAGAATCCCTAAAATTATTAATGCTAATTTTATAATGCACAAGAAATTACAACAAAAATAATGTAACTTGGTTTTGGACTTTATTGTACTGGATAAAATTGAATGACCACAATATTAGGAGTCAGCCTTTGCCTAGAAACCAGGGATCATATCTTTATATTCAATAAGAACAAACGCTGCCTCATTGCCGATATATAAGTAACATGTGTGATGCTCCAAACTAGTTTATATTCAAAAACTGAAAAAAAAGAAAAAAAAAGTGCTGACAGAAAAAAAAAAGATTAAAAATCACCACTAGAAAAAACTGAAATGTCCAAGGTTCCCTAGTTCCTCTGTTAAGAATAGAAACAATCTTTGCTTGAAGTTTGTCTTGTTTCAGTGACAAGGGCAGGAATTATATTTTTTTAAAAAAAGTATCAGTGGAAAAAAATGAAATAACTAGCAAACAACATAAGTCCTGGGAGCAGCCTAAGACATCAATGGAACATACAGACTAGCAGAGATAAATACATTTTACACATCTTTAGTAAAATAAATAAGACCAAAATAAATTACATAAAGGTTCGTTGCTAGATGAAGATTGTAAAATTGTTAATAATGCCACAAGAAGAACAGAAGTTTTTAATAAATATTGTGTCTATATTTGGAAAGAAGCAGAGAGCTGCATCCATACCATATGAGGACAAAAAAGTTATTTCCAGGCTATTAATAAGCCTTAGGAAGAAGTTAGACAATATCTACTTAGGATAAACATTTTTATATCAGGAGGCCTGAAAAACTTGCTTCAGAGTCACACAAATGCTGGCTAAGGAAACTGATGACATGCTGATACCAATTTGTAATAAAGAATAAATATATGCATATATATGTATATATAATCAGAAAATGCAAGAAGGCCCACAAAATAGCTAATATTATGCATCATTATAATACATCAAAAGGTCGAGCAAAATGATGCAGTTAAAAACAGGCTATTTTGAATCTCTGCAAAAATCTTAAGTAACCTGACACAAGATTTTATTAGATAAAATGTCTATATGTGAAAATAGCTCTCTCCAAATTACTCAGATTGGACAGTATTAAAGATTTGGTTGACAAAGGCTGTGTGCTGACATTGCATTCTTACACACCCTTAAGTCCATATGAGCTGTCAATGCATCATGCAAAGGCACCCTAGCACCAGAATTATAGAGACATGCTAGCACAACTCTGCATTCATACTGATCTTCCTATCAATAGGACTAATTACCCTGGACTCATGTCATGCTGCTTCTTGTGAAGTCAGTCAGCTTGTGCAGTGCTGGTTTGAGGAGGTCCTCACTGTATCACGCAGTGTGATCATGCTCTTACATTTTTGTAAAGATTTTGGACTGCATGGAATTTGCCAGGAGGCTAGCGTCACACAACATGTTACTCACAACAGTGAGTAACACCAGTTAAGTGAATTAAAGGCTGATTGACAAAACTGAACATGCAGTTGCTAATGAGGAAGTCATCAAAGTGTTTTTCTTCTTTTTTTTTCAGTGGGGTTCCATCTGGATCCACGTTACGGAAGACACCAGTCATGATGTTCAGTGTCTCAAATAAATAAATGCAAAGTAACTGCTTCTAAAATTAATTTTTTCTTCTTCTTCTTCTTCTTCTTTTCTTTGGAATGGGAATGAATTAAAAGGACAGGACTCATAAGTCAGAGCTATCATCTGAGTTGTTTGGAAAACTGATTTATTAAACGTGTCTCTATTTTCATATTATTAAATATCAAGTTATACACCTATGAACAAGGAAAGAGCTTTTCATTTACGTCATGAGGGACTCTAACCTGGCAACCAATGACTCTGGAAAAATAAATAGCCCAACATAGGCCCCCATTAAAAATCTATCATAAGACCATGACATGGTTTTTGGTTTGAAGGAAAAAGAAATACCAAATACTTCACTGTTGTGAGGCAGTAATTTTAATTTTCCAAACATATGATAGTGTATGGAGCAAAACTGGTAGTGAAATACTTTAACATGCTCTCATATATTTCTAACATATAAAATTTGGAGAGTGTTTAAAAGCTCTAAATTATCTGATTACTTAGAAATAGTCTTACATTAAAGAGCTAATTTTTAAAAGCTTCTCACAAAGAAGACTTGCGGAAGCACCTTCAGAGGAAGATGATTATGGATGCTATCAGGCTCTTTAGTGTAAATGGAAAAAGAGGCAGTGTCATAAGGCTACAGCTAGACAGATTTTAATTTGGAGCTTAAGCACAAATGTTAACAATGAGGATTGTTAACTGCAGGAAAAGATGACCAGTGATGAATTTTCTATTATTATTCCCTATATTTTTAAATGAAGATGAGATGCAATTTAAAAAAAATGTTATATGTATGTTAATTGATGAAAACTCCTGCAAATAACACGTCAAAACAATTGGTCTGATGGCTCACTGGCTTTAAATCTATAAAAGCACATCACATTATTCACCAATGCTAAGGGCTTACATAAGAGCATCTACCAGTAATGCTTCTAGATGACTAGGAGAGCATTTCCTGGAAGGCAATGACCTGGCCTTTGTCATTCCTCATTTAGACTGCAGTAATTCAGTGTTCAGTGAAAATACTCAAAGTTTCAGTGCTTAAAGAATTCCAGTTACAGCAGAGTGCTGCATCTCCACAAGGGCTCACTGCTGACTCACCTCCTGTTTTTATTCCCAATCCTTTCCTGTAAAGTTCCTTTGATATCATGTGCCATTTGAGCTAACATAGCCCATTCTGATAACAACTCTGATAACAATTTCTTATTATAGGAAGCCCTAATGGAGCAGAACCATTTTCTTTGGTAGAGAGTAATCTGACGTGGTGGAATTTAGGAATAACTGATGTTTAAGTATCCTAACCTAACGTCCGGTTTACAGATTTTTTATTTTTGAAGTGATTAGGAAATTGAAAAATTCTCCAGATACTAGTTACATTGCCCACTGTGTTTTGAGTGAGATCTTTCTGACAATGACCAAATGAAAATTTCAATGTATTGTTCCTTTTTGCTCACCCTTAGAAGACCCACAGATAATCTAGGCGTACAGATGCTCCTATGGAGCATGGTCCTATGGTCACATATAAGCTGCTAAACTCATCATGGAGTTAAATGGTTATCCAGCAGGCATGACAACTACAAAGTCACATTCAGATGGATTAGATAAATATAGAGGTTTTTTTTGACACTATGGGACTCTGTCCATTGGCTTCAGTGAGAGCTGAATCACACAAAAACAAAAGATTTTTGCGGTTGTTTCTACATTTCAACAAGCTGGATTTAAATTCATTAGCATTCCAAATGAGATCGATAATGAATAGTTCAGTAATAATTACCAGGACTCTACATAAAACTCTATAAATTATGTCATGAACTACAGACTGCATGTGCCAATTTTCCATAAATGAGGGATTCATTCACTCTCTCTTTTCTAACAATGAGCACGTTTGACAATCGTAAATAGAGCTATATATTTTCATTCATTCTAATTAAAACTGTACTCATTTATTCCTTTACTAATTTTGTCCTTTTGTTACAACACCAGGTCTATAAAACTCATCTGAAGGGATCATCCAAAGCAGAAATTCTTAAGCCTCATGCTCTATATCTGAATTTTAGCTGAAAATTCATCTGTTTTCATATTAAATTTGCCAAGGCTAAACATGACCCACCAACAGCTCAATTCAAATTACTGCAAGGTAGCTGGGCTACCTGGCATAACATTTTTTTGCACATCTTATGGTTCTATAGTGTTTTTCCTATTTTTCCAAGCCCCTATAATAGAGTGACTCTCTGAAAATATCATTTATTTTTTTTATATATTTATATTTATTTAAATACACATTATATTTGTTATGTAAATATGTGTTTTTATTTTCTTGTATTTATTTAAAAATAAATAAATGACTAGGCTTCCTGGTCACACACAGTGTTAAGGGTGAACATGAGCAGTGAAAATTTGAGCATAGAGAAGGCCATTGTAAAGACTTATACTTTAAAAATTACTTTTAATCTTATTTCATTAATGTATTGTCCTTAGTCATGGCATTTGACCAATTGATAGGTCAAACTAAATACAGGTCAGAAATCAGAAGGCAAAAAGTATTTTAGAAATATGCTTTTAAGTTATACAGAGAAGTTTTTTGTTCTGAATTATTATTTCACTTGAAGAAAATGATCTAGTAAAACAAGGAAAGAACTCATTCTTTATTTACTGAAGCTGTGATTGTATTTGCAAAATAATTACAAGGAACATTATTCCTTAATAATCAAAATTCAAGTCAACATTTCTGAGTCAAAATGCGGAATAACTTTATTTGATATTTTGTCTCAGAAAAATAGCCTTAAAAATTCATATGCTGACCAAAAGTTTTTAAAACCAGGAACTGAAAATTGTAAGGAATCATCCAGTTTGTTAAATCCAGACACTTTTCAAAAATACCAATGAAATCATATAATCTCTTCCATAATCTTACAATGTTGAGCTTGAAGTTTACCTTCTGCTCACTACTACAATGAAAATTTGTTCCAAATGAAACCTCACTGCAGCCAAGGGTACAAAAGGTCTTCTTATAATTTTCATCTTGTGTGATAATTATATTTATTTTCCTTTTTTTTTGTGTTAATATTATTCTTCACTTAAAAAGTATCCTTTCCATCTTTGATATTTACTATTTTTAGTCAAGATTCTTTTGAAGTTAAGCAAGCCAAGCTTTTCCAATTTCCTTTGTAAACAAACTCTCAAGTTTCTTTGCTGTCCTAGTATTATTCTCTCTGTAGCCTGGCTGAATTCAGTCTTTCCTGACTGCAGATGATTGGTAGCATTAAAATGCACATGTACACTGCTAAATACCATGCATTTACCATGCATTGGTAAACGGATATGGTAGGCCAGGGACCATTCTCTGAGTCTGATAGTTGGCATAACATCACTCATGTCCATACAGGTAAATGCATTTATTCCCTTGCATTCAAACACTACCTTGAGAATGGTTGGCAGCTCACATTAAAACATGAAACATGCCCAGTCACTATCCAGGGGAGTGTTAATTGGCCTGAACGAAAAAAAAAAAAATGTAAGGGTTATACAGTAGTCATGCAACAGTGATTGGCCCATGTCATGACCATGTTTAATTTAGACAACAGTACTGGTTTTTCTCAGTCTCTCCTGGAAATATTTTTCCTAATTTACCCAGATCTGATGTCTGCATCCCATTCAGAGTACAGTTATTCCGGAGTCAGTTTGGCTTATAGAAGATGAATGGAGAACAATTATTCTCAATTTTCAATGAGCCAAAATGTTTTTTGATTGTCTAACTGTGCTATTTACAATCTTGTTCAGTTCTGCCAAGAGATCTTCAAAATTTTCAAGTCTAAAATGAGTATAAATCTACACTGTAAGCTAGAAAGTCATACCTGTAAATTGTAATGGAGCCATACTCTCTATGAAGCAAGTAGAGAAATGAACGAGGGGTTTATATGTACATATATATACAGAAATGTTCATTTAATCTATTGTATTTACTTGACTAAGAGTATATATGTGAGCTACCAAGGTTCACATAAGTATTGGACATTTTTAGGTACTGTGATTCATCTTTAGTCCTATACCAAAGAACTCCTAGATTTCCTCTATTTCATTCCAAGGTTGCATCTGTTAATAAAACATCCAAAGAGATTTCATGTTAATCTGATAAAACAATACCCAGAAAAAATTCCTGTGCATTTTATGAGATAAAATTCACAATCTATACATGTTTATAAAGCTTTCATTCGGAGACCACATATGAACCTTCATATTCCTCATCCCCAAGAGGTTTATAGCCAAATCAGCTTTAGTCTTCCATTTCCTTGAATATTTGATTGAAAAAAAAAAAAAGGCATTCTGGTTAAATTTTAATGCAGTACAAATAAAAGCAACTCTGACTTTGACTCCTTATTTCTTAAATGTCTTATCTCTTAGCCACCAGAGGAAGCTTATTGAGGCTATAAATAGTTGAAATAAGTGATTGATAATGAACAGGGGGGAAAAGTTAATTAAAGATTTCAAATGAGGATTTTGATATCCAATGTGTTCAAACAACGTGCCTTTCTTAGATAGTACAAAGCTTTACCCATATGCTAATTTCATGGAAATGAGTTTATTATACTCTGTGTTTTTTCCATTAAACAAGCACAGACAGAACCATATATACTCTTCTCTCTCTATCCCAAGCTCTCACAGGTCCTGTGAAAGGTGTGATAGCTACTTGTTTAACATCCTCTTTTATTCCTTTTCAGCCTCTCTGTTGAATCAACATAAAAGATGCAGTTACTATGTGATAAGACATCCCTAAAATACTCTTTCTCAACACCAGCCCACCCCTGCCAAATAAAAGCATGAAAAAAATGTTCTGTTTTTGTTGGAAATGTTAGTTTGTAGACTTCGTTCCCCAACCTCATACATTTTTGATGTTTACTGTTCTTACTCTTTTTAAAGAAACAATGGGCCACATCATCTTGTGGAAATGCAGGTAGTGCTCCATATGGAACCTCTATTGATTTCCATAAACTCTTCAGACAACCAGCATAAATATATTGGCAATGAAAACTTCTGTCCAGCATCTCTCTGTAAGGTGTGGCAAAAAGAGAGAGTAAATTTTCGTTCCTCTTTCTCTGGATAAAGATGATGATTTATAATGTAACCAATATTACTATATTTCAGCTCTTTGAAACACCACAGTGAGTTGCACCAGTGATCACGCATAACTCAGTGTCTTGTCACTAGAAGTGAGCATTAATAGCTGCTTCATAGGAAGAGATCTTTCTGTCCATTATTAGTAAACTGTCTGCTGGCAGGAAATATTTTCCTTCATGTTCATAGAAAAAAAGCTTAAGGGAGCTTAAATCCTGACGAATCCTGAAGTGTATATTTCTTTTTGTGCGATTACATAAGTAGCCTATTCATCACACAGGTTATGTAATCAGTTCTCATGTAGGGGAAGATATCACAAAAGGTGTCCAGGTGCCTGTACTTTCTCTAGACTGTTTCCTACTGTCACATTTGGAGGCTGCATATTGCACTCATTGGACCACCAGTTTGATCAAACTGAGCATTTCTTTGGCTGTTACGATCCACCTCTGCACTGCTCACTGCTGCTACTCTCCAAAATGCAAATTGCCTACATGCAAAAAATTTACTGGGAGGGGTGCCTGGCTCACTCTAACCTTCAAACCATGCCAAGAACTGGGCTAACATCTCACCATTGTGTACAAAATTGAGTTTCACTTGCCAGGAAATGCCCTGGTACTTTAAAATTTGCTGTTTTGGACATGTCTTCAGCCTGTAGCCACATTTAAGTTCTTGGTTGCTGGATCTCACTCCTTGTCTGCTCTCACTTTGCTCTCCAGAAGCTTTTGCCAGCTCTTTCTTTAGTGCCTTTTCCTAAAGCAATGATCTCCTCCTACCTTCAGAAAGTTTCACCTAACACTTAGTGCAGCAGCCAGAACAAGATGAGTTTGTAGACTTTTTTTTTTTTCTGGTGATCCTGGCCTCAGCCCTTCTAACAAAATATATATTGTGTTTGTGCATGTATCTCTCTGACCAAGTAACAAAAACAGCCAATTCCATTCTAGAGATCAGAAACAAACACCACCTCAAGCCATACAGAGATCTTAGAAAGTTAAACTGCCTTGAGACTTCTCATTTCTCGATGAAGCAACTGCCTGGGTGGTTGCCTGCCTGCTATTTCCTGCAGCAACTTTCTATTCTGAATATATTTATATCAAATCTGTGAAAAGACTTAACATCTAAGAGCAAGCAAAAGCTATTCACATCCCTTAGCTTTCTTAACTTGCTGCTTTTACTGTCTTCATTATTTTTTCTGCCTGAAATATTCAGAGCTCCGCTGTCTTTTCTACACTTACTTGGCCAAGTAAGAGTGAACAATCACACCACAGAACAAGCCAAAATCGCAGTATAAGCATCAGTGCCACACAATAAAGTGACACTGATAAAATAAAATGTAATTAGTTAAATAAAACACACTGCAACTTTTTTATTTTTATCTTAAATGAAGTGTAGAAATCCTGTTGTGTTCTGGACATTCTGTGTGACTCAGAGTGGTTGCTAATAATTTATTATGCAACTAATTATTTCTATAACAATGTAACAACCTGTCTCAGTTCCTGAGGAGTTTCCTGAAATTCAAGGAGGTCATTCTAGTTTTTCCAGCAAGAGTTCTACAATAATATTTATATTTTTTAATATTCTGTACACCTTTTTTTTTCTCTTTTTACTTATTCCCTTGTTTTTTTTACTAACAAGTATAATTGGACATAATGAGCTCAGTTAGGTTTTTGCTGTTGATTTTGTAGTATTGAGTGTTCTTTGAGCAGTCCTAGGTCCATACTATCCATACTGTCCATCTGACAGTTCAAAAGAGTTTCCTGTAGCTCTCTGTCATATTTGCAGCCCCATATAGATGTCTCAGATAACCCAAGGCTTCTTAAGCAGCTTAGACATTTATGCTTAGGTGTCTGAATCAAGATCAAAGTGTTGCAGCTGTATGGAAACATATCTATTCTGAAGAATGTTTTGGCTAAAACTACTATGGCTACCTTTGGCTAAAAGGTGTGAGTTTTTGTTTCTTTTTTTTCCAAAAACCAAAATCTCTTTGAAAAATTATATAAAGAATGTAAATTCCATGAATTTATGTTAGTTCTTGATTTTAAAGATGTTCCTGGTAACTTTGGCTCTCTTTCATGGATGCTTTGTAATTATGAGCTTTCATCTTTATTTTGGGTAAGTAGTTGAAAGTAAGTGGAGTTTTCTATTCTAGACATCTATTCTATAGTGATCTATTAGTAGACGTCCTGTGACATCTACTTTAGTCATCTGGTACGCAGCTATATATGAGAACAGGGAACTGGACTTGGTTAGGCATGTTCTTTCCAGGGTTTCACTCTCTCTGTTATTTTACTAACAATCTTCTGTAGCTTTTATGGCTTTCATAAGAATCAAAGACATAAAAAAATGTTGCTCAATTTGAACTGTTCTGAAACTAAATATATATATATTCCTACGTTCATCTTGAAGTGTAAAAGTAGCAACCTGTAGCAAAGATGAATTGGCAATCATAAGAATTAAACCTGGGACCTCTCATTCTACAAATAAGGGACCCTCTTCCACAGTAAGGGGCTATGACAAGCTTATCAGCATCTCTGTAAAAAGGAGGGACACGTACGTCAAATGGTACAAAAACCATTGACTCTTTTAGGCTGAAATACGCATACTTTGAACTCATTTCACAGAAATGAACAAAATACTGCAGTAATTTAACATTATTATAATGAATGCTTTATATGATCAGACAGTGAACTTGTTCCGAGTGGAAGAATTTTCTTTGTAGGTATATTGATTTAAATTATAGGGAGATGCATGGAGAACTAATTAGGAAGCAACACTTGGCTTCCCAGAACAAATACTTAGGCAAGCTCTTCAAAGATAATGGGCAAAACAATTAACCTCAAGGACATGACATCCTGTCTATTAATAAGACATATGTTTATTTTCTGAGAACTGAAAAATGTAAAGGCTAATGAGTAGGTAAAGGTCTCCTGAAAAGAAAAGATAGAATGGTAGGCAGAATACAGCTAGGAAAACAGACATAAGGGCTAAATAGGAGGAGATGTAGAAAGAAGCATGTTCTATAGAAAGAGCCTAAGATATGTGCGCCTTTCCAGAGCAAGGTCATAGCAAGCCTTAGCAAAAAGCTCGGTACAAATATATGAGGGCGTACCACTTTTAGGTGTGCTTTCTTTCCTTCTAAATAAATTATAGTTTTAGAAATCCATCAGCCACATATTATCTTGGCATTGCCTTGAGAAAAGGGGAACTATAGAGCCTGACCCTCATACAGACCCACTGAAACAATTGCAGGGAAATGCAATCTAGGGCTTAGCCTGGAACAACTGCCAGGTGACAGCCAGAGACCTGAAAGGAATATTCACTTGGATTGCACGAGTCATAGGAGCAGGAGTAGGGCATCTACTAATTTGTTAGAATAAAAGTATATATCTCTCTATATATGTACGTATATAAATTCCCTGTTACATCATAGCTAATATATTACATTCTAACAACATATATCCTTTTTTTGCTTCATGTGTCTCTGCTAAGCTCATTTTCAAATATCTAGACAGTTTATGTTTTTTTTTCCTCCCTCCATGAGGGAACTCTTCCTCCTCCTTATACCACATCAACCTTCCTCTGCTATGGAACATCTTCAGGCTGTTTTTTGACCCGTGTTGCTCTGAGTAGAAATTGTGTTTCTGTTCTAAGATACAATACGCAGTGAGTCAGGATGTGACAGCTTTATAACTTGGGTGAAAGTACAGTGAATGAGCACATTACAAAAAGGGCAATTACTGTAGGTTTTGTGATGTTATTTATAGTACTTACTTTGCTAACATGAGCTAGTTGTTAATACTGCTAAAAAGTAACGCCAGTTTTCTGCAGCACAAGTGGCTAGTATGCTGATAAATGACACTGCATGAAATGGTGGCCATGAAAAGCAAATTCACAGTGAATCACCCTCCACACCAGATTGGAATAAGAGCATTGAAAAGCTGATTTGTGGGTTGATGTTACTATTTAATGTGGTTTCCATCAAGCTGTTCATAAAATTCATAGCTGAAGCTAACCTCCATTACTGTGTCCTTGTACATTCTTCTTGAAAATAACTTGTTTATGAAACTTCACCAGTGCAGAAGGATGTTGTATGATCAGAAGCAAATGGAAGAGTTTCACATAAACATCACTATGAAGGAGCATCCAAAAGGCATACTCCCTGAGAAGACTTCAACTTCTAATCTGCACCCTGTGATTATGCATAACAGTATTTGTGACCCTTTCTGCAATATGCATTGAGACATGCTTACAGGCAGATGCAGGTTCATTTATAACATGATTATTTTCATCAAGAATTAATGATGGGAAAATGATGACCAGGAGACTTGTGCTGAGGACAGATCTAGTGTCTCCAAGGAAGGAGCAAAACTCACGTCCCTCGTCATAATTATAGATCATGATATTCTTTAGCTGGAGAAAGCATAAGTGCCTACATTCTGAAAATTATTGTATTGGTGCTAAAAGAAACTACACATAATACTATTTGAGGACAGACCAGTTACTCTGGTATATGACTTTCTCTGAGTTAGAACTTAAATTAATCTTGCTCAGACTGCAGAAAAGATTGTTAGGAGGACCTGACTATACTATATGCTTGATCTTCTCTTTGATTTTCTGGTTCAACTACTCAAGATAGGAGTCACTTCAAGATTATAAAAAAGTGACTCCTTTTTGATGCCAACATGTGAACTCTGTGACTAAACTCCCATTACTATCAGTGGAGATCCAGACTTGACTTAGTTGTCCATGCATAGATAGATGCCTATCTGTCTGAGAGGTCCTTGAATATATTGCCAGGCCTCCAGCTGCTGCTACAGAACAGCTTTGCTTTGTCACATTAGCCTGCACTATGTCTACCAACCCCATAGGACCCCTGGAGATTCTCAGACCATCTTGAATACTTGAAGTGGCAGGTAAGACAGCAGTAGTCTATACACCAGCAACAAATCAAATCCAGTCAATATAGTCAGTGAAGACTAGAGACCAATTGAACCAACAAAGTGTAGGGACTAGATTCAGCTGCCTCAACACTAGCAACTTGTGCTTCTTGAGACTTCCTAGGTTACTAAGACATACGTTGGCCTGGCAGATACTGCAAAGCAGGGGGACCAGGCCTTTTGGCAAAATTAGATGTAATTTTCTACATCTAGTAGACACAAGTCCATCTCAAATACTTTTCCTTTTTTTTTTTTTTGGTATTTTAAATACCTTTTTTTAGGTAACTAGATGAAGGCCTGAGTATCTACTATGGGGTGAGCTGAATCACTCACTAGACCTTATTGCTCTTATTAACTAGATACCAGCAGAGACTTACAAACTTACTTTGGCCATAGATATCTGTGCAGATAACTCATTATGAATGTTAATCTGTAGCTAAACTCCATTGTTTCTCACTCTTGTAAATCTAATACCCTCTCATACTGGTGTAGGGATCCTAAGAAACATGAATAGTGCTCAGGGTCCATGTAGGTAAATGAAGCATTAGAGCTTTCCACAGAAGCTGAAGGAAAAGCTCACATTCAGGCATTAGCACCAATTCCACATTATCATCAAAATGTTTGTGATAAAACAGTTTATTTTTATTTTCAAGTTGATGCTTTTGTGTGAAGCTTTTACCTGTGTTGATAAATTTCATGGTTGTCTTTGTGATGATTAAACATTTGGCATCTCCAGTCATTTTATATGACTTACTTAGAATCATGATGAGAAAATATCAATGTCATATCTATACAAACCACGGCAATAAAACAGAAAAGCACTTTGCCTATTTGAAGCTCTCAGAGGGAAATTTTGTATTGCTTGTTTACAATAATCCCTTTCTTCTTTGATGAAGCTTAAAAAAATAAAAAATAAGAATGCTTTGGCACATGCATAATTTATATCAAAAATATTGCTTTTTAATACTGGGAAAAATACAAATGTATTTTTAAAATCTCACTATATTAAAGTTAAGGTATATATTCTTAGATGCCAGAATTGGGTAGAGTTTGTAAAAGAAGTATATAGTGCTGAGATGAACACTTTGTAAAGTTTTATACTCATGTTTCAAGTGCAGATTTGACACCATAAATTTAGTCTGTGAAGGGTTTTTTGAACAGTCAAATTGCTACAGGGCTATTTTTCCTATTTTTCATAGGAGGAACTGAAGTTTTCTTCAGATCAGATTGTACAAGTGGTCTAAAGGAGAATCAAACAGGAAAGCATAATTGCCTTAAAGGTGAATATAATTTTAATGAAACAAGAAGCCCTAAAAAGACTGTGTGTCCACTCTGATATCTCTGAGAATATATTATAGAGTCAGTAGAGTCTTCCCACATACTTTCACTAAAGGATGAAGCAAGCATCTCTTTGAGCTCTATAAGATGTGATCTCTGAAAAATCTCAGCCTTTTTTTTCCCCCTGTTTGGTAATAGAAATAAAGTTAAATGATAAAACTTGAAAATTTGTAATTCAATACTGAGAATTGATTATCACAATGAAGTTACCAGATGTTTATTCTAGGCTCACATTCTAGGATCAGTTAGACAAGCAAGTAATTGAAATCTTTTAAATTGAAAAGCTTTTAAATTGAAAATCTTTTAAACTGAAAGCTTGCCTTTCCCTGGATAAGCTGCTCAGCCCGCTAGCTTGAAAAAGAAGAATACAAAGGGCAAGATTTTCACAACTGATTATAGCACTGGGAGAGTCACTTTGCATTTTCTTAAAAGGGGCTTGATTTTCATAAAATACTGTGAATCCTTGAATTGTCTCAAGCTGAGCACCCCAAGCTAAGCTAGCTAAATTTACAAGCCATTTTCTTCAGTCTCTGACAAGTGATATATTTAAATTCAGTTCCACAAAAAAAAAAAAATCAAAGAGAAAAAATCTAATTTGATCATGAGAATGAAGTCCTGCTAACTTTAATTATTGATAAAATAGATCAAACCCAGGAAAGATGCAACTGATGCTGACATCTTTCTCTTTCATTCCTTGTTTGGAGTACCAAGGAAATGGTCTAACTTTACTCACAACATTATATTGCATTCTGAAATTTAAAAACAAACAGCCTCTGCTCTACAAAGTCCTCACCCACAGTCAGAAGAGCAATAACTAATTGGATTAAGAAATAGATTATGACACCCAACATGGTTTGAATTGGTTAATTGGATTAAAATAGATTGAACTGGCCATTTGGATTAAGGCATAATCAAACTTCTCCACAGACAAAAGATCTGAGTAGTATGTATTTAAAAAAAAGAAGTGTGAGAGAGGGAAAATAAAATAAAATAAAGATAAGGAACAAGAAATGCATGTTAAGGGAAGGGAGGGAAAAGGGGGGTTATGCTGCCCTCTTCTTCCCAGCTATTTTTAATGAAGGGCACATTATCTCCTTGCCTAGCAGCTGAAATAACATTGTGTAATGGAAATGAGCTCAGCAAAAGGGCTGTAGTCATTATAAAAGATAAAAATCCCTAGAAGTCTGTTTAAATGTTAATAAATAAAAAAAGGATAAAAGAAGTAAGGAAGCAGTGCAATACAATGTTACTCACTATGCAAAACTTCCAAGTCTGTATTCCCTCCCCTCCACATTATTGATTTTTAAATTACATTGTCTTTTTATTACTTTTCTCTAAATCTGTCACTGTAAGAACTGACACAAAATCTAATCAAATTGTAAGGAAACCATCAATTCTATCTAGTTATTCAGATGGCTGGTGAATAACATCACAGCCCTCTGGTCCTGTTCACAGTAATGAAATCAAGCCCTGGCCTATGCTTTCTGATTATAAAGGTTCTGCCATGCAAGAACTGCACATGTGAAGATAACATGTGTTTCACGATATTGAGGAACAGGGTGGGAAAGAAACAGAATACAGACCATCAAATTCTATTCACCAAAACATTTCTGTATTTCTTATTCTAAAGTTTAGATAGTGATGTCCTTTTGAATATTTTCTCATATATATATCCTTTCTACCAGCAACCCTGGCAAATATATATATATATATATATATATATTTACAAGTTCATAGAGCAATAGAATCTATTCCTTCCAATGTCTTTCAGTGAGTGCCACATGGACATACACAAAAAATTGGACTATGCAAAGTGCCTAGGCCCTTACCATTAGAAATGTGCATCAAGGGAAGTGCTGCCATTTGTTCACAAGGTGAGGATGCAGAAAGTCCAGGGCCCAGAGAACTTCTGCTGGATCTCTGTGGTCTTCCAGGAAAGCCACAGTCTCAGCCTCAATAGCTGGGGGTTCATCAGGCATCTCCTACTACAGTAAGAGTGGTTAATGCGGCTGGTGGGAGGAAGGGCTAGGGCAAGAAGCAAGAGAAAAGAGGGAGGAAGATGATGAGGGCTGCCACAGAAGTAGTTAGGCTCCCACACATTCAGTCCCAGTATTTCACAGGGCTCATGCAAAAGTAGTGACATGAATCATTACTTTTCCGGTCTATTCTTTGCTGTTAGGTTACAGAAGACTGTATTTTTCCTTTTAGGCCTTCTTGTAAAGAGCTCAATTACTCTGGCTTTGCTCAGGTGGAAGATCAAGTGGGTCCCTCAGCAAACAAAAGTAGCAAGAGGGTAATAAAAACAGGTGATACTTGAGATCAGACATGGATTTAAACTCAGGACTAATTATCAAATTCTGCGGATGGAATAATTGCTCAAAGAAAAATTTCTGTTTAGAAGAAATGTGGTATGTGCCATCTTTGTGTGAAAATCCTACCTCCAGCCTTGACCTTTGCAGAAGATCTGTCATAACCTCACTAATGCTGATGCAAAATACATCAATGAAATTAACAGACTAAAAAAATATGAAATAACTATAAATCATAATAGGTAGTATATATTGTACTATCCAATCACTATGTGTAAACAATTTTGGTTCCGTTCAAATTTTCTCTTTTATCACCTTTCTCAAGAAAGAAACACATGGAACTAGTCAAAAAGAAATTAAAATAAAAGTAGGATTCTATATGCAGTTTTGTAAATATTTATAGTCCAGTCCATGAATAAAACCAAACCAAACCCAAGAAATGCATTTTCTGAACTGTGAAAGGGAATGTCTTTATGGGAATGTCTATCACCCTGTCTTCAACTTTTATTCTTATATTAATAAATAACCAGGAGGTTTCTTGCTTTTGGCAGACAAGACACCTCTACCAGCCATTTAAAAATTATGGAAGAAAGCTTTTTGGGGTAGTTCAGAGCGTGCCTCAGAAGGTGACTTCTGCACATAACCATCTTCCTCACATTGATGCAAACAAACACTTGCCCTTTTAAGCATGCTGTGGAAGACTTTCAGCTGCAGAAGCACATGGTTTGGGGGCTTTAAAATCAACCTCTGAATTAATCTGCTTACTATCACTTACACAATAGTACACATCAGGGTAAAATTGCCATTAACTCAGGTATACCAAGAAGTTTTGGTGTGCTTAACTACTTTGCTAGGACTCTGTATCTGGTCAAAGAAAAATGAAATCTCTATCCTTGCTGTGCTTCGTTACATCAGCCTAGCTGGGTACATCACTGCTGTACCACCCTCACTGAAGAAATAAGAAGGATAAGAGTTCATACAGCATCACGGTAATTATCAAACCAGCACCACAAGGAGTAATTCATAAAGCAATATTGGCTTTGACCCATCGTTTCTTGCCTCCTCCCCCAAGAGTGAACCTGCCTGTCGATCTGCAGTTTCAAGGTGTCAGAAATAAACTTCTTCATGCTAACGTAACCAATTAGGTTTTATTGCTTTATTGATGCAGCAGATATAAAATGGCTATGTAGAGCATCTGTCATAAAATGCTTGCTTAAAAATCCGTTGTTGAAGACATCAGTACTCCAGTATGAAGATGAAAGGAAGATTTAAAACGCATGATGCGAATATGTGTTAGAAGCTAATTACATGCAGTGGGAACAGATACAAGGATGGCTTGCCATCAGCTGTGGATTGCATCTAAGATGTGGTTATCAGTGCTAAAATGTTTTCATAAAACAATCTTATATGCTGTCGAGCTAGTCATTTTTCTATCATAAATTGTTCCTTCCAGTGACTATTTTTTTCCCCCCTGAAGAAAACGCCACATTGGATTGAATTTTAATATGGCATGGAGTGGAATTATTTTATGGGGAGTTTACCAATACACACAGAATTGTAAATGCTGGTCCTGATCGGCAAACCTATTGTCAGGAGACATCTCTGATAACAATTACACTAATTTATAGAAATATAAAGAGTAAATTCAACACAGAAAACCTATGACCACTTAAATCTATGCCAAATTAGTTCAAACGAACACTATTGAATAGAGCTGGACTGCCAACATGTCCGTCTAACAGCCTGTGACAAAGAAAGTTTAGAAAGGAAAAGGGTATAGGAAAAAAATATATAAAGTACCTTTTTTTGGCCATATCATTTCATTTTGATATATGCTCTGCTTTTGAATTTTTCATATGAAAACTTAAGAGTCTATTGAAATTCTTTAAAAGGAGAGGACACATTGCCATCAGACACAGTCAGGCAGGCAGTATGTATAGAGTCTGATGTACAGACTAGGAAGTCTTTTATGTTTAGGAGTATTGGCCCTTGAGCTGTTCTGTGCAGCCTGGGCTATAATCATCTTCTTAAATTGTTATTACATGGATACTTAAAACAGTAAAACCTTAGCAAAGACCCAAAGCAAAACAAAAAGAAGCCCAAATAATATTGCTGTCATCAGTTTTAAAAGGACAGATTCAGTGTCCTAGAAGATTCCCCTGGAAAGAGAAATTGTATGAGGATCATGTGCATAGGGACCTGTTATCAGTTCTGAATTATTTTCAAGAACTAGTTTCACTTGCTGCTAACAGCACGGATGCATCCTCAAGAAAGGTCAGAGGAAAGATTTTAAATACTATATGTTTCTTCTTTTTATACAAAGCTATGTTTTTCTGAAGAAGTTATGAAATCTTGTATTGTAAAATCCACAGTACAGAACATTTTTATGGCACTGAAATAGGAGATAGATTATTCACTACATGTGTAAACATAAAAGAACTGAAGACCTGTTCTAGGTTAACATTAAAACACATTTTTCAGAGATCCAGGCATGTATCTAATAAATTTACCCTCTTGCTTAGGAAAACAAGGAGCTAGATATAAGTACCCCTCTCAAACCTGCTCAGATAAATATTTGTTGAAAATTTCCATTCCCTATTCTTTTTTATTTTTCCTCCTCGTTCCCGCTCCATTTCCATTCCGCCTCCCTTCCTTTATTCTGCTGGTTCTATAAATACTACTTCTTTTTCAGTGTCAGGAAGGACGTTTGGTGGCAAGAGGTGAAAAGATTTAAGATTCAATACTCCCTAAATACTGAAATTCAAACGAATAAGAAAATTTCAACTTATTTGCACTGATATAACACAATCAACCTCTCCACAATCCTTCTGAAGCATTCAGATCCATGGCTAGAAGACTGGTGAGGAAATAATCTGCTTTTATTTTACATTTTAATAATAAAATATGCCTTTTTAATTTTTATTTTGAGCATTCACTAGTTCACTCTTGTGAGATTAAAAAATGCTTTTCATCCAATTATCAAGCCTGACATGAAATTCCTCTTATTGATACAATGAGCTTTTTAACCATCCCATAACTTTTAACATAAGAAAGAGGGAGGAACTTATTCATTACAGAAATTATTTCCTTTCTTGACCTATCAAGAGGATCAAATGCACATGCTAAATATTTGCAGGTAATGTAATTTACTGCAATCCTGTCAAATAGGATCACATAAATCAAGATTTACCTGGACCAGTAAGTCTTTGAAGCAATAATGGGAAAAAAGTAGCTCTGACTGTAGAATACACAAGATGACTACAATGGACACTTATCTGTAACCCGGCTTCATTCCCATCTGCTCACCAAGACAGCATTAATCACCATTATCAGACATTTATCTATGTGTGGGCTTACTGGTGACATTTACTCTGTAGAACAAAACATGGTAAACCTCTTCTTGAAATGCTGAAATACCCAGTTGTCTTTGAAGTTTAAACAAGGAGCGTTTCCATGCACAGCTATAGCACTGTTTTTGCACTTTGAATGTTATCTAAGTTTAAGTGATTCACACAAATGCACAATCCTCTTTCATTAGGACTTGGCACCCTATAAATCATAAAACTAAAGTCAGAACACAGCGACAGAGCATATATTAAAAACACAGCCCTTAGAGCTACAACCTTTCTGGTCCTGGGACTGCTTCTACCCAGACAATGCAAGACATGGATATATTTTGCCATCTGAGTGCTTTAGGCAAGTTACACTTGTGAAGGTTGAATTCATGGCTCAAAGGAGGCACTGGGAACATGAATTAATCCATCATATGCCTTAGTTCCTTAGATCCAAAATACGAGCAATGATTGCCTCTCCTAAAAGGGTAAACAAAGTATATATATATCTGTGAATGGTTTTGTAAACTTGGATGCCAGAATGTATCTTAATATTTGCTATATTTGGCAGAATAATGCCAGAATTGTAATAACGCCAGAATTGTATCTTTTTTTTTTTCCTTCTAAACTTTCTATATATAGAATCATAGAATCATAGAATGCTTAGGGTTGGAAGGGACCTCTAGAGATCATCTAGTCCAACCCCCCTGCATACGCAGGGTCACCTAAAGCACGTGGCACAGGACTGCATTCCTTAGTTTTGTCAGCCTCTTGGAATTTCTACATATATGTCTCTATGTTATCTTGCCTCTTTGTTTACATGATGTATGCCGTTCATCAGGAATTATTGGACTGGGCTGGATTCAGCCACTGTGTGGGCTGGGGTCAGGCTGTAAAACCATGAAATTGGGAGCATAATCACATGGTTTTAACGGGGATCAACCACCTCCTGAACCCTTCCTGTAATGGCAGGCTATCTTAAGATACGCATTAGTGAAGAAAATCAATGAAGTTACCACCATTTAATGAGTTATTGCCTGTCAGCTAAGGTATGGTACCTGACTGCGTTTACCACAATTAAAGAATAAGCCATAAAGGAGATTAAGTAGATGCATTTCATTTCTGAGTGGGGCGGGCTGGGATTTCACATATATTCAGGTACCATTGAAGAGTATTGATTGATTTTGTTTGCATTCAGTCTTCCCCTCTGGACTAGTCACAAACAATCATCAATAATTAAAACTGGTAAGACTAGGCCTAACCCTACAATATATTCTTGCTTTGGAATATACTTTAGTAGGAAATTCTTTAAAGATCATTGAAGGAAACAAAACAAATTACTGCACCATAATTAAACTTATAGTTAGTCCAATGTAAATTTATCTCCAGTCAAGCTACAGAGCATACTTCTCATCTCGTTAAGAATCAGACAGCAGTGAAAGGAGCAGCTTTTAGTTTGAAATCTGGCCTTTTAACTTACACTTTCTAGTCCATCTAAGGCATCAAGCACTAAGACTTTTGTGAACACGCAGTTGCCAGTAGTCACAAAGTCAGCACTAAGTTTCTTGTATGGCTCTACACAGGAAACCACTATAAAAGATCTGGACTAAATTTCCCCTTTTCCTTTGAGAGGACTTCCAAGGTCAGAGTTGAGGTCATTAACAGGACAGTGTGGGGAAACTCACACTGCAGCTCTCTCTCATGTTTGCTGCTTGTGGATAAACAACAGGCTTCACTCTGAAATGTTTCAGCCCATTAATCTTCATAAACACAAATATTTATAATTCAGTAAGATTGCATACAATGTATGCAATCCTGTATACAATGCTTGCCTGGTTTGCTTCCTTTTGTGCAGTTCATTAACTGTTTTAACACAGGCTCCAGTTCCAAGGTGGGTTGTGTCCACTCTTCATCTACGTCTCCATAAATCATACATGCTGTGTCTGAGAAAGTACGGGTCATTCTCACATTTGCAAATTTTTTGTTATGGTATTTAGGAAAAGTTTTTGGTTCCAGCTCTATCCTCTCCTTCCAAGGTTGACAAGACTAGGAGAATTCTAATTGCTTTGAAAATCATGGAAATACCTTAACTGTGCCAAGCACTTGTCCAAAAAATCCTGGCAAGCAATATTTTCAGAACAGGTTATTTACATTTGAACAAAAATACTTCATTCTGCTCCATAACTGCAAATGTGTCAGCATGACAATGTGCTTACTGAGCTCCGTATTTTGCTCATTGTGCTTATGTTTTTAAAATAAGTCCAGCACTCACATCTACAAGAAATACTTTTTCATAATACAGCAGAGTAATAATGATGTTATTTCACTTGTAGAGCAGATATAACCAGCACAATATCATATCTAATGGGCCACTGTCAACAACGAACCATCCATGAAGGAGCACATTCAGTGCTGCCACTTTCTAGGCAATTAGTCTCACTGTTAAAGTTATTACATTTCCAGTAACACTATGGCAGTGACATATGCACATCAAGGAAAAGCTATATGCTGGCAATTCTTCACCCATGCTAATTGCTCACAGAACTGTGGCAGAAGTGACAGAAGTTTTTTTTTTTTTTTAAAAAAAAAAAAGAGGGGGAGGGTGTAGGGAGGAGAAGCCAAAACAACCCCATGTGTCCTTAATGAAAATTATTTAACTTTCTTAGTGGGCTGTGTGGATTTCAGTTTATAGTTAGCTAGATGTTGCATGCATTATTTTAACAGATATTCTGGCAGTTTTCTGCTTTCACATCATTGACTAAAAGATCAAAATTATCTAGTGCATTTTTTTTTCTTTCCAAAAGATTCCAAACACAGTTAAATGTAAGAGTGCTGAAAGGTAGTTCCACTTACTTGCGCAACATATTGAGGCAAACTAGTCTCTTTTCTACATACATGCAAGATTTTAGGTTTTGCTAAGTAGTGCAGAACAGCACCATACAGCTTACACCTTAGTGCAGGACTTTTTAATAAATAGTAAAAATTTTGCTCCCATCAGTTCTGTGAATCAGGCAAAACAGAAGCGTACTCTGGCACCATCTAGCAAAACCACAAAGTAACTCTCGTTCTTGTTTCTGAGTTCACATTACAATAGGTATATCAAATAACTAAACTGGGAGAGAATTCAGAATATTGGTATACATTTAAACACTCAGTGTCAAAAAATGCACAATCAAAAAGAATGCTTTAAGGATCGATTTATAAATATGTACCCACTTCTCAAGTGTGTTTTTGCACTGTAATCAGAAAATCTAACCACTTCTGTTAAAGCACAATGTAACAGAATGTAAAATATACAATATAGAGATTACAAAGCAAAATATAGGTTAAAAGTGTGCACTTCTTTAATCTCACCTGAGAACACCAGAAAAGAAATATATTGATCCTCTCCTGAGGACAGGGCAAACAGCTTATTGGTCCTGAAAAAGTCACCTAAATTTAATTTTAAATATCGCCAAATATACCATGGGAAAACAAGATACATTTTACAGAGCTGTAGTAAAAATACGTTCTGGTGCAATTACTAATTGTTTTGGAAGCATAAATTACATTGTCAGATCTCAAGAAACCATTTTTCTTCCTGTTAATATTCTAATCTACAGCCAGCTTTCACGTCGGAGCTAAAACTTTTAAAGGAAAATGAACAGCCAAAACCAGAAGATAAAAAGAAAACCATTTTACCTTTAAAACAGAGAAGCATGGCTATCCTTGTTCCGCCTCATATACAGAGGGTAACCTTCTCAGATGGTATAAATTGCAGTCCTTCCAGCTGGCTTCAACTGATACCAGTTTACATTGTCTGAAGGTCTGGCCTAAGTCTTCTAGCAACTTTGACCTTAGAAATCCCTTTGTTTGAAGATGGTTTTATGGAAACTACCTTAAAAACATTTGTTTTTGAAAAACAGAGACAATCACTGAATCCCAGGATAGTTGGGTTTGTAAGGGACCATTGGAGATTGTGTGGTCCACCTCCCTTGCTCAGGTCAGAAATGGTTATTTCATCAAATAACAAATACAGCATATAAGGCTTTAGAAAAGTTAAACATAATTAATCTGACTTTATATATCCTATCATTTAGGCTCCTGTTTTAATTTTGGACTTGCCAAACAACTTACTCCATAAATACTTTCTTTTCTTTAAGCACCCCAGTGTCAACTTATTTGCAATTAATGATATTTGTTGTGGATGGTTTCTAAAGAGGTGAGATTCCTTAGTGCTAGCAACCTACTCAGATATTTTAAAGCACTTGATAATATTGGGAAAATTGGGAGAAAATAATCTCCTCAAGAGGCTTAATTTTGAAAATATTAACCTGTAAGTCATTTCAGGCAAGTATTTGTAAGCATGAAGTTTATTTTATCTGTTTATCTATGGACATTTTCTTGGCATTTCTCCATTTACTCTTGAGAAGGGACATATTTAAAATTATTTAAGCCTCATGCCATTCTCTTTTCCTATTCCTGTTTGCTTTCATCACATCTTTTATAAAAAGGTAAGTTTTAGAAGATCTAGTATAGAACTTAAATGCATTCAAATTGTCTTTAATACTTTTAAAATTAATTAAAATGTCATTGTATAATAGCTATGAAACACTAACAGGAAAGCGAACACTTCTAATTTTCTTGCATCCCTAAAGGGATAATGGCCATTTCTAAGTCTTAGAGATTTTCTCTTCCTGGCTCTTCTTAGTCCTTGTAGTACACATCGAGGCTACAAAGAGCTAACTACTTCCATCTGCAGGGTGTAACCACCAAGATAGATACATTAGGGACTTCTCAGCTATTTTCTAAGTCAACACATAAGTTGACAGAGACATATATGAGCATATTGGGCTATCAGGAAGAAATATACATCTATATATTGGCTCACATACGCATATTCAGCCATGAATGTCTTAGCAGAGCTCCTTTCAACAGTGGGCTCTTCTCAAAGGCAGAATGTCCATGACTTTCCCCATATATTCCAAGGGCCAAGCAGAGCCTAATTCCAGGTCATGCAGCAGCACTGAACACAGCTCATGGAGACTCTGGTACCCTGATGCCATGGTATAAATTGCAGGGATCAGTATAACTCACATGCCCGGTCCATGTTCCTGCCAACATTTGTGGAGTCAAGGGAAGACTCAGCATAGAATCTCACAGAGATACCTAGTCACAACATCAGGTGATTAGAGATGCAGAGCTTTTACATGTGTGCATGTGCAGAGCTTTTACATACACATTTTTAAAAAATATACTTGAAAACATTTCGAAATCTGATTGCATTTGTCATTTAGCCATCCACACTGGCTATTCTGTACAAAGAGAGAATTTTTGTTGGCTTCTTGACACAAGTTTAAAATATGTTTGTGAATGTAGCTATGTGAGAAATGATTTGAGATTAGACCTTCCTCCATTCTGCTGGAATAAACCTGATAGCTTCAAGGTAAACCAAATGGAAGGCATTTTATTTAAACTCTGGCTAGTCTCTATGCTGCAATTTTTCACAAAGTCATGATATGCATATGCTGAAAAAGTTGTCATATCTGAAGTCTTTCTGCAGCACAAATGTCATACTAATAATAAATGGGCTATGGTTTAAGGCTAGGGTTTTCAGAACATGCCAAATTCTTCTGTAGGATGAACACCAAAGAAATTACCTCTGAAGAAAAGGATTATATATTTAGCTGCATTAATAAGCCATTGTTTTTTTTTTTTCCTCTAAAACATCCACATATGCAAATTTTGGTCTTCATATATTTAGATTTTTCTCTATCACCCCAAGCCTGTCCTAGCTCACTGCAGCTGTGTCCCCTCCAAGCTGTCAGGCTCACATATTAACTGGGATTTCATCAATTGGGCCTGAGCTGCATTTATAACTGAGCCCCAAGGGGAAAAGCTAATGCATTAAACACAGAACATTAGCCTCCTGGAAGTCATATTTCCTTCAGAACTAAAGAAAGCTTCCCCAGTCAAGCTATACAAACCAGAAGCACCAAGATGGCATGGAGAAACTCATATTGTTTCTCGTGAATTTTTCATGAGGGTGTCTGCCTATGCATCTCTAACATCCAGTCAAAGTTTACTGACCTTTATTAATCAGTATCCCTACGAAAGGATGGAAAAAAACAAAACTGATCTGGCTCTCCTTACCATTTGACTAAGGATATTTGATGTCAGGGTGCTTGTTTTCGGTTTAAAATGAATGGAGAGTATTAGGGAAGAGTACTTGGAGCTGGGGGTGGGAATTAGGATGGATGGATGTTAGTCTGTAAGTCCACAGCCCAATGTCTACAGAATCATGCAGTGCCGGAGGTAGTTAGTTTGTAGCTGCACAGATGGTCATAGATGATAAGATTTGCCTCAGGCAGGAGAGCTGTTCTTGCTTATTCTACTGAAATGCAGCCTTAGATATCTGTAGCTAAATTGCTTTGATTTTTTTTATTGTAAACTCCTCAAGTTAAAAGGGTAAAGCTCCATTTACGAACAAGATGTCAGAAGGCGAAGTATAAAATGCAAGCATCCCTTGCTTAAATACAAATTTCAGAAACAATTTCATTTCAAATACATTTAACTTGCAAGCTTACCAATCGCATCATTTCCCATACAGTTCAAATCAAGACTCGGCAGAACTTTCTCATTAATGCATCAAATAATGCAGATGTCCTTTTTTTGCCCTCTTTGAAGTGACATATGCTTCAATTTATTTTTAATCTTCTAAGTGATGTTGTAAGTAAAGCCGCCCTGTGTGACATATGAAGTTACTATTTTCTTCATTGCTATGGATCTGGAGAACTCAGGCAGTAGGGGCTAAATCCAGATTGAATCAGGCTGTTTAACCTAAACGCCAAGGAATGAAAGCCAGCATTTAATTGTGGAGACATATACAAAGGCAAATTTGCCCCTTGCACTAAAACAAAAACACCCTAAACACTTAAAAACACCACATCTGCACTTTTCTTTTACAAGTCCCATTTTCACTGCCAGATGAAGCCTTTCAGTTGTAGCTGTGGAACAACAGTGTCATCCAGTGGTTAGCTGGCTAACCACATACTTCTATTCCCTCTAGATTTCCCAGAGTGTGCATCCCAAGCTTGCCTGAGAGATGACAGCCTGAAAATGAGCCAGCATGAACAACTCGCTCTCTTCATCACATCTTTAAGCAATATTTCACATAAGACATCTGCTTTCTACAAATTCGGCTCTGGGAGTAATGTAACGGATTCCTCTAGGAGCATGTTGGTCATACACCTTTCAGGCATAAGACACCTTCAGCAACCATTTTGTTTCTGGCTGACTCTCACAAAGTTGTTTCTCAAAGGTTTCAGAGTTCAAGACCATTTCAGTCAATATATTTTTAGGATGTAACTTTAGAAAGCAGCTGGGTTGGGCTTTAAGAAGAACGCCCAGGGCTACCTCACAGCGTCCAGCACTACCATCCATTCCTACTTTCCTTGCAGCAGATTAGGGACATGGGGACCTGCAATCCACTGCTTCCAAGGGGGAAGGTGGAAAAGCAGTGAGGTGGGGGCCCGGAGACATAAGATGCTTTGTTTTTACTTGCAGAAAATCCTGTGCCTTCTAACACAGCAACCATGTGGGGTCATGACAGAAACCCTGCAGCTCGGTGCTTCTTGAACCACCAGCAACACAGAGGTTTTGTCTTTGTGCGCAACACAGAGGTTTTGGCCCTTTCGTTTGTCCAGTTGTTCTGGAAATTGAGGTAAAACTAGCCCACGTGCACCCTACAGGAAGGAGTTCTGAGTCTTAAATATGTGTGTGGAGACAACCAACTTTCTACTCCTAACACTGAAAGAGCAAATGAATAAGCTCTCCCTATTCACTTTTTCTAGGCCATGGTGGTGCCAGATTTCCTCTCATTTCCACCCTCCAATCCTTGTATTTGATCCCAGCAGCCATTCCAGGGCTTAGAGCATCATTGGGTTTCTTTGTACCTTTATCAGCTCTATGACATCCTTTTTGGGACAGAGAGGCAGAAGGGCATATAATAATGGTGATTAAAGATTGCATTTTGGCAATGCTGGAACTTCTTTCACTTTTCATAAAAGAAATTTGAAATTAATCACACAGCTTTTTTCTTCTAATAATATAAAGATCTTTGCTAGTATTAAAATAAATTGGTTTCGCTTTATGGTTTTCATGCATTTTCCCCTGACCTAAGGATTAAATATTTATATTAGTCTCTAAATATATAGTACTTAATATTTTATACTGTGATTTGCCATGGTCTAAATGAAATCTTTTAATTTTACTTCACTGATACTTTCAGGCATTCTCAAAATAAAATAGAAAAAAAAATCTGTGGTTTCTGAATTATAAGAATAATAAACCTAATAATAAAAAAAAAAACTCCAGATTATCATAAACTTCAAAATTTCAAATTTTTATTATAGTTTGGCATAAGATGAAAGAAAATTTCCATGGGAAAACAGTTTTATCTTCTCAAGGCTAGTTACAAGAGACATCCAGATGGAAAATGATTCAGCTTCTCAGAGGAATATAATGTTTTGTATACATTTTGTTAAAGGAGTGTATATGATTCTTTTTGAGAAGATACCTTAATCTCAAGTTTTATACTATGTTTGCAAGAAAAAAAGATGCTATCAGGAGAAAACAAATAATAAAATAAAGAAAGCCTATAAGAGGTCAGCCTTATGACTAAAGGATCTTGTTTTGTTTTCTTTGTCACATAAACCAACCTTTTTCAAGGAATAATTTACCTTTCCTTTGGATGAGACCTTTTAAAGAAATTCAACAGTATCATGATCTAAGACACTTCCTTCTTCTTTTGTCCATGCCATCTTTCTATTTTACTTCAGTAAGACCGGAGATAAGGAATTTCATAAAAGAATATCAGTGATTTAGGCACAATTAGATATGTGCTCTTAAATCTGCAAGGTGCATTTAAAAATCTCCCTTGACAGGTTATGACCACTTATATCCTCATTTATATGGCCTGCCAAGACTACTTCTTTAAATTAGCTTGAAGCAGGCCAGATAAACCTAGAAGGAAGTCAGTTGTCTTTTCTTTTGGCATATAGACAGCCATTGCTTCTGCTTTCAAGGCTAACAACAAACAAGATGAGGGTAGAGATAAAGAAGACAAAGACTAAACTGTCTTCATCCTTAAGAGCTCACCATGCAGGCAGCAAAATGTCAAGATGAATTGGATGAAATAGTAAACTCCAATAAGAACAATACATCTTTTGAAAAGAAAGGCTGCCAGATAGCCTGAAAATGTTCCTTGACTAGATTGTTTCTTCCCCAGCAAAGCTCATGAAATCATCACACTAAGCAATCACAGATAAAATGAAGAGGTAATTATGAAGGTTTTAGCCATAATACTTGAACATGGCAAAAAAGCAAGATAAAAGCTCTCTGCTCATTAGTGTTATTAGATTTAAGTTTGTGCTGAAAATCTATGATATTTTAAGGAGCCTTGAAGCATAACTCAGCTTGAAGAGTAATTTCTGCAAGAGCACACAATGAAGAGAGAGGAGCGCGTTGTGATAGCATTGCTGCCAATCTAACTGCAACTGGCTGCTGCTGCAGGCAGGAGTGGGCAGGAAGAGGTAGCACAACGCTCCTCAAAACGTAATATTGCTCGGAAAGCTTCAGAGGATCTGTGCTGAGAGTGTGCAGAAAAAAAAAAAAAAGGCAGGTTTTAGATGAAGGTGACCTTGAGATATATGTAAACAGAGTAATATCAGTGAGCTCTGAATATGACAGCAAGAGGAAGATGTGTTCCTCCAGAAAGGCAGTGGGGTCACAGTTACAGACTCAGGTGCTGCTCATATGTCTTCATATTCTAATTTTAATGAAGCTATCTAACACTGATTTTTTTTCTAACCCGATGTGTTTTGTTTGGGGGGGCTGTTGTTGTCACTTGCGCCTTTGCAGGTATGTTAGTTGCAGCTGTCACATGACAAAGCAAATACACACACACATAAATTTTGGTGTTATATGAAGTAAGTTTTCTAGCATGTAAGCAGAAAGGGGCAGGGGAAGGGCGCTGGTGACTTGATGCAGCCAAGTCATCAGTCTTCCAAACAATAATGCTCAGAAAACTTCCTATTAGGAGATGGAGAAAGAAAAATTAATTTCTTCTGCTGCGAAAGAGGCTCACACGGGCAAAAACAGTCTCGGCTGCAGGAAGCATTAAAATATGGGTAGTAATGGGAAATATAAATCTTGCTGTTTATACAGGGTTGAACCTAACACCAAAGGCAATATAATATATTTGCCCTCGACTTCTGGAGCAAAGGGGCTCTGAGCACTTCTCATTTTGTAGTCCTGGGAAGCCAGCCCTGCTCAGCAGAACAAGCCCTTGTGGTGACTGCAGGCTGGCTGGGCAGACATTCCCTGCTCGCTCTGACTAGCCAAACCCCAGGAACCACCTCCCTCCACTGGCTTTGGGGGCAGCAAACATATCTCCTGCCTCATCTCTACATGTTGCTAGGGCCAATTCAATAACACTGGGCTCAAGAGAGCGGCAGCGAGCAGGCAGAATGATAATGTTCTTACCCTCTATTGCAGCAAGTGAAATACTCCAGACCTGCACAATTGAGGCTGTAATTCCATTGAGGGTTTCTGGTGACATTAGCCAACCTTCCCACTCTTTCCCTTGATGGAATTACAGCCCCGCTCGGTTCTGGGGGGTAGACATCAGTGCTGAGGTCATCAGCATCAGCTCTTGTCCTCTCTGAAAAGGCTGAGGTGCATAAAATAGCGTCTGAAATAAAGAGCTGTTGGAAGTAACACTTTTAACAGGAAGCCAAAGAATACAAGTAGCCTAGTTCAATTGCAGCTTTTAAGGCAACAGTAGCTGAAAGACACAGCAATATCCTGAAAAAACAGCTGTGTTGTTTGCATTATTTGCTGCAACCTGGCACCTCCACTGTGGAAATATCTGTGGTAGCTATAAATTTCACCTTGTTTGCACAAGTCTCCACTAAAATAACTTCACTGAAGGCAGTGAATTCAGCTTGTGTAGAGCTACCTGATACGATGTCCAGATCAAGATTTAAATATAAATATACTACTAATTCTAGGCAGCTACTGGACACTGGACAAAGCCATCATTACATAAGGGGCAGTTCTGTGGTGGGAGTGCTATTCAGCCAAAGTTTAGCTTTCCATAGAAGGCTGCTTAACTGGTTTCTGTACTTTGTCATCTCAAGTGGCCTAAAAATATGCTGACAATAGAAGCCTTTTTTTTTTTTTCACAGTTGTATAGAGGCCTCTAGTGGGGAGATAAACAGAGGCTCTCCCAGCCAGTGTAACACTCCACCCATGCCAGCAGAGCCAAAAATGTGTCCACTGCAGAAGCTTTCTTTAATTTTGGAAAGTTAATCTCCTCCAGAACTGGATTACCACTGGCTAATCCCTTTAACCACAGGCACATAATCTTGGAAATGGATAACTTGCTCAGAGACCTGCTCAGAGAACACAAGTTTAACACACATACACGGCCCTTTGGCTGCTCAACATCATGCCTGCTAGAGCAAAACAGTGCCCACTACGTTTTGCTGGCTTCCACATTGCAAAAGAGGCCAGTCATTCCACTCATATATATATATGTATATATAGTGGATTGTATGTGCTACCTTCCACACTATACTAGAACTCTGCTATTCTACCTCCTGCAATCTTGGAATGTGTTTTATATTTTAGTAGAAGTGTGGTACTAAGCTTTCAAATGAGTGGTTTCTGCTCACTGCACAGGCCTGCCACCCTTTTAAGCAGCTAGTTGCTGCATTTTGCATTGTGCAAGAGTTTGTGTGTTTGTGTATTGTGTCCCACACTACACTGCTTTTTATTTACATTTTGCAACACCCGTCTAGTGCTGTGCTGTGACTGATGCACAAAAACTAAGTTTATAGCCTAGTACCTGCGATATAATAAGTATTTCTACCTTCTTAATGCTGCACTATAATGTGAGTGAGAGGAGAAGGAAGGAAAAGGATTATTATTTCTTTTTGGAAAACACAGGAAAAATCAGAGCTGATTCATAATTAGCAATGTGAATCACAAAGATGAGTTGCAGTGCAAGAGTTATAACACATCCTAGCTGCTAAGTCAGTGCTGAGCAAGAGCTTTAAACATTGTTTTTAACTCTGAGCATCACTGGTGTTCGTTCCACTATTGGACAGTATCTGTCATATTGATTAAGGATAGATAGCAACACTAGTTATAGTCTAATCAGGAAACTGGACAGCTTCCGAACACATAATTACGTATGCAGAAAATGCTTTCTGCTGACTTATGATATAAACTAGAATATTACTAATATTCTGTGATGGTGGGGAGGGGGAAGTGATGATGATACAGTGCATTCTGAGTGTGATTTTAAAAGACTAATCTCAGGCTAGTTGTGATTCAGGGTGTGGAGCTAAAAGTAAACAAACACAGTCCTACCTACTTCATAGCTGTGGATGTTGATAATTGCTTAACGGGGTGGTGGAAGGGGCCTTTTAATCTTTCAGCATAGCCAAACTTCTAATTTGTAGATTCTTCTTATGAAATGGTTATTGCATTTGCCTACAGCTTCCCTGTAGTACCAGTTTCTAATCAAGGATGTATTCTGAATACGTATAATGACTAGAAGGTCATTTGAGATTTGTATAATGAAGAGAAAATTAAAGCTTTGTGTAAAGAAACACTGTCACAGTATGAAATCAGACCATTTATAAAAAAAAAAAAAAACTCATTGGTGTTGTAGAGCAAAAGCATATTTCTTTTTTGTCATTTTTATACTGACCAGCATTAACTTAATCAATTACGAAGAGCTGCTAGAGTCACAGCTTTGTACTACATTGGAAATACAGAAATGACAGTATGCCAGTATGCCATATGTGCATCACTTCTGTCTCCTAGGCATAACAGAGAAACAATTTGTCACCGTAGTGCACCCAACATGTCCCCTTCTATCAGCCAGCCCCTTTATCATATGTTTGTGCCTCTATTTCAGCAGGTAGTATTTACTACTGCATGAATCTGCTAAGGCAGTTCCACAAAACCCTATGTATGTGCACCACAAACCCACACTTCCATTAGAAATGACATAAAAAACGCACGGAGACTTGTGCCAATATAGGTATCTGCCTAGGATCAGCTGCGACGGCAGCAATCCAAGGGCCAGGTAAACTGCCCTGGAAGTGGTTCAGACGATCAGGCAATGTCTAGTCTGCAAGCAGCGTGTGATCTTCACCTGCTGCCACAAGATTTCCAAAGGGACAGCTGGCAAGTGAGGAGCTCTTGGGCCCGACAGAGGCTGAGGGATGCGGCTGCTCAGCCCCACAGGCGTTAGCAACAGCTCCCCAAGGCTCAGCTTTGTCCTGGAAGGAAAACTGCATGCTGGGAATTTGCTCCAGCCCTGTCAAACTGAGAAGTATTTTCCATATGTTGAAGATTTGCTGTTTTATTTATGATGCTTTAATGGCTTGGTGTAATGAAATGGTGCAGTATGGGCTGCTCTCACTTGAACAGACAGCAGAAGTTATCCTCACTTATTATGACAAGGATTCAAACTCTTTCTAACTCTTTAAAGTAACTGTTAAATGAGGCTACTGAATCTACAAAAGACTTCACTTCTAGTCTGTGGAATGTGGCTCTCTGCTATAATGACTAGAAAGTGGTCAGATATCTCTGATGACAGAAACTGCATAGCCGTTTCAGTTTAATTCTATGCAGAATTTTTTACAGGTTTTAATCCTGTACCCTCTTCATTTCCTGTGTATTCAAAGTTGCTTTCATAAATCTAAAGTCCCGACAGTGACATATTTTAAAACTAATTTAGATTACCTGGGATAATCCACTTTTAGTTTGACTGGCCCTGGCTGTTTGAATACCTTTCGTGTCTGAGTCCCAAAATGTTGACATCATGCCTTTTTCATGCGTCCTTCTGGGAGACGTCTAGCACAGAGAAGGCAACCATGGAATAGGCTACAGATCTTGGATGTGTTCAGCTGGGTGCTGGCCACTCTTGCTATTAACTTTTTAGCATGGGTCTGGAAAAGCTTAATGAACTAGTATAGCTGTCTCGGGGTCTAGTTGTCCTCAGTTTCTAAGACAAGAGTGAGTGCCTCATCTTCTAACAGTTTTCTACTCCAGAAACCAAACCGTAACCCACTGGCTTTACAAAGATTTCTAGACTATTACTGTTTGTTTGAAAGAGTACAAGGTACAGACAGATGTTAATTAAAACATCGCAACACTAATGTTTGCCTCAGTATCTTCCGTAGTTCTGCCTACTTTCTACGAGCTGCTCTGAATCGGCTAGAAGAGAAAGGATCTTCTCTTACAGAGCTTCTCCTGGCAAAGTCCTGCTGAATCTCCTGCCTGTCTAATAACAAACTGTTTTTTTTTTCTATTTTACCACAGATCTTATCACTTTATGGACCCATAAAGAGCTATTTGAATGTTGCTAGTCCATGCACTTAACCCAAACATGATGGCATCATGCACTTTCCTTCACAATAAAAGAAAAATGAAGCAAGAGGTTCATCGCAAATGTTTACGAGATCGTAATTTCAAATTAATGAGTTGCAAAAGAACAGACGTGTGAGAGATGGGAAATTAGAACATAAGCACCAAGGAATTTTTGTGTCAATTTTAATTTTTAATGTTGACATTCTTACCTTAACAAATCAGATTGATTGAAAATTATTTTTGTGGCACAAAAAGGACCCTTCCACTTTGGAAGCGAAGGTACCAGTGTTAAAGAAACAGTATTTGCTTCAGAGTAGTAGAAGAAGACTGTTTCCTTCTGTTGTTTTTTCACCAGTCATTTCTGTGATCAATGGAGAATGTACATGGGGAAATGGGTGATTCCTTTTTATTTGTATCTTCTATTTTGAAACTCCAATAATGCACCGGAAGATTCATTAATGGGAACACACCTGTGAGACACCTGGAAGTCTATCTGACTATCTCTTTTGAAATGAGACAACTAAAACGCTCTAGAGGTAAATGCATTTTCAGGATGATAATTTGCACTTTTCCTATCTCACTGCTTGCAGAATACACACGCACCAGAACGCCCAGTGCTCTCTGTGATGAATGGGGTCTCAATGGTTCAGACTTGCTTGTTTCAGTGAATTTGTAGCAAAGAGACTGTTTAGTTCTCAAGTGACTCCACTGATTTGCCACTCAAAATGCAGGAATTTCCTTAGAGCCAAATTGTGGTGTAACTTCCATAGTCACATAATGGAACAACAGGACTCAGACACCCCATAAAAATTATAATGTGAGTAGCTGCTACAGCAGGGCGTTTGGTGTCTCAGCTCCACTCCTGGGGCAATGTAACATTATCCAGCCCATTGCACGGTCTCACAGCAAAGCCACAGTTAGGCTTTTAAAGAATAAATCTTCACCCTTAATATTGTGCCTGAATTGTCAGCGTTAACATGCTAAGTGTTAGTGTTAGAGGTTAAATGGTGTTGCTGGTTAGCGTAATGGCCAGGCATGTGCAAAGCTGGAGTTCTGACTATTGCCACAGGATACCTGTATCTCAACACCATCTCCCAGAGCTTCTTGGTGGTGGGGTGGGGTGTGCAGGGGGAGGAAAATAAGTGGAAAATCTCACACTTTGAAGTATAAAACACCCCATACATTGCCCCTGAGAAGGCTGGGGCTGGGGACCCTGTGCAGGCTGGAATAGCCCTGCCTGGAGCAATTAAAAGATGTCCTGCCTCGGATTTGAGGTGTTACAAGCGCTGGAGCTCCACTGACATTAGATCACCTCCATTCTCACTGCTTCTAGCAATCTCTGCAGAAAGTCACATTGCACAGATAACACTATGCCAAAGACAGTGACCACTGCTTTTAAATCACAGTGTACCCTGAACCTCACATTTTGTTTAAAGAGCGGCCACGCTCATGTTTGGGTAAGCTTTAGCATTGTATTTGAGCATGTGTAGCTGTGCTGCACCTACACACAAGCAGAAAGGGGTTACTGGTCTGGTGGAAATGCGTGTTGCAATTGCCAGCTCCGATGAATGCTCAGAGAGATTGTGTTTCACTATTTGCACAGGGTGCATTTTCTACTACATGCTGACACACTCACATAGCCCTGCCCACACATGCCTAGGCGCATGGACACCCACAAGTACTCCTTTATGGAGATTACAGTAACCAGCAGTTATAATTTTACTTAAGCTTTTATGATGTTTTTAATTAAAAAGTCTTTAGTGCTTTTCTAGCATGACATTTGATTGCACTCTAGATAATGCACCCTTGCTGATTCTGGCAGCAGTAAGAAAATATATGAAATATTTTTATAATGAATTTGCATGATCTGTCTTCAATGAAAGACTTAATGATTTCAAAAATTTGTATTCTTTTAAATAAAACAATAACATATGCTAGAGTAGGATAGCTGAAGAAAATTACCCTATCCAAGTTGCTGTCCATTCTAAATTATATTTTCTTACATACTGCCCAGATTCAAGCTTATGTTACATTTAAGAATTTTACAAATTTGTTACACAATTTTAAATTATTGATTGAAATAAAATCTGCTGCAATTTGCTCCTTGCTTGCTTGGAAAAACCTGGGAAAAAACATTTTACCTGATTTTCATCTCAAGTAGAATTGCATCTACTTATTCCTAAGGGGCTGTCAGCACCATGTTTTATTATTATTTTGATCAATATTAATATTTATTTTCCTTTGATCTATTCACATGCATTCTTTTGTCCAACCTGGGCGGCAACAATAACACTTTGTTTAAACATAGTACCTTGTTAAACTGTGACACTGAGCTTTATTGCTGTGTATTTTCATGGATTTCAGGAAATCTGAGATCAGAAATGTGGTTGCTAAGGCCTACACACACTTTGATATCATGGATGCATTTTGAAGATCAAAGAACAAAATTCTAGCCATAATGAAGTCATTTGGAGGTAAGCATTAACAACACCAGCTTCTAGACCTTACTCAAATAGTAGATATTTTCCTTAGAGATTTTTTTTCAGCTAAGCTGTTTCTGATATTTCACACTGTTTCAACAACAGTTTTTTTAAAAATTGTTTTTAAAAAATTTTTCTAAAATCTAAGTTTGATGAAAAGAGCCACACCAGATGAAGCCAATTAGATAGTTTCCATCCTGGGAAAGTCATTTGTGCATGGCTCTATAATGATAGCATGTGAATGCTTCCCAAATGGATTTCTCCTCATAACATGCTTATGCCATGTACACCCCCTAACCCATCCCCTTCTATGGATGAGAAAAAAGGCACAATTTTTCACATAAAAACAAAACAAACAACAACAACAAAAAAACTTCTCATTTGTTATTTCCCAATTGGAAATGTCTATCTCCAGATCTTTCTGGACAGTGCTTTTTTACTGTGCTTTACTTATCATATGGCACTTTATTTATTCCAAGTACAATTCTCCCTGACTTCAGTTGTCATTCTGAAAGCTCAGTGTTTCTGCAAAGCAGACACCAGATGTCTCATGGTAGGCACTACAATGAGAAACACACACTCTCAGTTGCCACCTGTGAAAAAAAAGTGATTTATGCAACTTGCCCTGGGATGTAGGGTGAACTGACCCTGCGAAAGCCCTGGGGTTGTATTGGCCTTGTCCCATCTGCCTGCATAAATGAAATGATGAAGAGGACTGCCTAAAACTTTGGCCTATAGCAGATATATAGCACTCTGCAAAAAGAAGAAAAAAAAAAAACACATGCACAGTTGCACAGTTAGGCAACTGGACAGGAACTCTGTTTCCGAGAGAATAAATGGCTTTTTGGAGGACAGCTCTGGAACTATCATCCAGGCAACTTGCTCTGAATTTGGTGTTTAGCTGGAAAAATGGCCCCCATGTTGAACCTGCTCTAGGACTGCTTCTTTGGAAGGACTGGGAAGGAAAATATTATCATCTATCCAGAATAATACAGGACTTCTCAGTCAGAGTCAGGGACTGAATATCTATCCCTGGCGGCCTTAATCTGCTTTAACAGCCAGGCTGAAATAAAATCTGCTGCAATTTGCTTCTTGCCTATTTGGAAAAACCTGGGTCTGATGACTTTGTCATCTACACCATTTTAATCTCTTTGACTTTATCCTCGTTTTCATCTCAAGACAAATCACAGCTACCAGGCCAGCCTTCCCCTTGTAGCAAGTCCTTTACTGCTTTCAGTTTTTATGGTGAGACAAGGTTCATTTTAACGAGGCTTTTTAAAATCCCCTCTGACCAGCAGGCGAGTTCAGAGCAAGCAGGAGGCAGGTCCTGTGCGCAGCTCGGTCTGGGCTGGACCCTGCTCATCAGCAGCACCATTGGGACTGTTTAACAAGCCTTTTCTGAGCTTGAGGCATTTTCTTTTTTCATTTCTAAAAGCTTATAGCTTGCCCAGATTTTGAAAACTACTTTTTGGTGAGAGCTAAAGGCTCCTTTCTGACGCAGAGGTATGAATGGCCAATGACTCAAATTTCAGATGTGTTGCACGCTGTGGAGATGATTGAGTCTTTCAACAAAATGGTGGTTGAATCTAAAATGGATGGAGCAGCTTGTGTTTCCCCCATGCCATTCTGAGGAACCGGTGTACCATTTTGATCTTTTTTTTTCCTAAATTTTTTATAAAGACTTTTCCAAAATCACTCACTCTGAGGCACATGCTCTGCAGGGCATATTTCAATTTACAAAGGCAAAGTTATGAGTCTTACAACAACATATTTCAGGCAACTTTCACTATAAATACCACTAGTTGAACTGTTTGGAAGAGGCATGGACACACACAGTATGTGTTCATACTCAAAATTCAACATTAATTTTTATCAACAACAAATTTCTCGACAGTAAATTTTTCCCCATGTTAAAATCAAATCTCAGTGTAAGCTTAAATGTGGAGCTAACATGTTGCATCCACAATAAAATTTTGTAATATCTTTAATGTCATCATTAATTCATATGAGTCCTGCCATTATTTGTGGCTTAAAAGATACCAGCAGAGGAAAGGAGAGGAATTTCTAACTTGAAAGAGGTTTTTAGAACCAACACATTATGGTGTGCAGTCTCATTTTTTCTTAATGGCCCAATTTGGTTCAAAGAACGCTTCAAGGCATTCAAAAACACTTTAAAAGCAGCAAGTTCTCAAATATATATGTCAAGTTGCAGCCGAGGGTGAAATTTTATAGCCCATTGAAAAATAACATCATATTAGGGAAAATCTGACACGCCCTTAATTGCTGCAGCCTGAGCAAGCCCCTTACAATAAAGTGCACGGTTAAAGTGCAGGCGACACAAAAAACCCTCTAATAGGAAGCAGGATCAGTGTAGTGAGCACACGGCTTTACTGCACTAGGAATCATGGCTTTTTAATCAGGATACCTGGGCTATAACCTCAGCAGGAGCAGTTCCATGTAGCTATGTAGAAAAACAGCCCAGGAGGCACTTGAGCAAAAAAATGGCTTCATTAAAAAAGAAGAAAAAAAAAACAAGTTATTTTATGCTAGTTATAGCTGTCAAAGCAAACCCAGGGCTGTCAAAGCCCTGGGTTAGTGCAACATATAAGGTTCTTACATTCTTATAGTCTTGGTATATCAAGCATGTTAAGTTTCTCTGTGAGAGAAAGGGGTTATAATGCATCTATTTCAGACACACCGAGGGAAAGTGGCATAGGGAAAAAAAGTGCCACATGATTGCTTAGGTACTTACGTTCAGCCATTTTGGTGAGTATTAGATGCCTAATTATCTTGGAGGATCGAGGCCTGGGTGATTTGCTCACAGCTGCACAGGAGATCAGTGACAGAGAAGCCAATACTTGCTTCGGCCATGCTGTTATAAAGAAAACATGTTTTGTTTAAATTCTTTGTAACTGCGTCACACTAAGCACCATTTTTAATATATCTCTTCTCTCTTTTTCTTTGAGGGCCTGTGGAAAAGTACATATGGAAGGTACATCTTTATGCCACTTGGCATCTTAGGCAGCTTAGCCACTGCTCTTTATAAAAAGAAAACCACAATTGAAAAAAAAAAAAAAAAACTACCATACAAATATTTTTTTGTTTTCCACTTTCTAATAAAACCACATACCTTCTGAGCAAAATCCCCCTGTTATTCCAACTCTTTCTGTTTTTATGATGCATCATTCCAAAGCTGAGGCACAGCTCTCTCCTTTGCTTAGTCCTGTCACTCCCTCTAGCGGCTCTGGCTCCGTGGGCTGTGTTGAAGGAACGGGTTTGCAGAGCAATTGCCAGCGAGTAACATCAGGGGACAGTGATAATCTAATATGCTGCAGATCCCCCTTTACACACGCACGTGTCTGATACATTGGATTAATAAAAGAAATAAGGGAGACTTGAAAGAAGAAGGAACTGGCATCTCAACAGATTTTAGCGTGCAAGTAGAACAAAACACACTGATCGGAGCCTGCCATCTGATACACAGCACTTTTCTCCCTTTGATGGAATTTATGGCACCGTGCGTTTTGAAATCAGATTACTCACATCGTGCGTGCCAGATCATTTCCCTATGTGGGAAAATCTGGGCAAGCGTCAGGAAATTCTGTGAGGTTCCCTCAACATGGATTCCAGCAGATTGTTTTGTCAGATGTTGGCCACCCTGCAGATAAGACCCCCAGGCCTATAGATCTCAGAGGAAGTCTGCCAAAAAACAGAGTCACCTCCCTTGAGCCTCCAGGCCTCTGTTCTCCCTTCCAGCCTCCCACTGCTCTCAGGCTGCTTTAAAGAAACTGTCCTCCTGAGTTTGCCCTGGGGCCCCAGAGCTCCCCAGGAGGCTGCCTTGGGCAAAATTAACCCCATAGCACTAAAAATACTCTTTTTCAGAGGTCAAGATATTAATGACAAGAGGCAGCCCTCCTTTCCATTCGAGTATCTGCATAGACCATCAGGGACATCCATAGGTCACATAGACACAGGCAACCCTCAATAGAAAAAAATGTGCAATCTGAGATCCTGCTTCTGTCTGGGAAGGCAGACAGTCCCTGTGAAAGAAAATGTGGGATTGAAAAAAAAGAAGATATTTGTCTAAATGAAATGTTGCTCCTCCCATAGCCTTTTATGCTATGATGCAGATTATGAGGACAGGGAGGTCCTTGAAGCTGCTTGGAATATTTCACATACAGTTTAGTTGCTTCAAATATTTGGTTCTTCTTATTGAATCACATGAAAATAATTATATCTTGAGTCTGTAAACCTCCTTCACTGTCTGAAACGTGGTGGGGTGTTTTCTCATCTGTGACCAACAAGCAGGATCTGCTCATCAGAACGCACACAGTTCCTGTTAATGACTGGGGGATTAGTGTACAAGCCCCCCACCACCACGGACTAGGTTCCACCATGTGTGTCCTGTTAATTCAACGGTGAGAAAGTACAACAGAATGCAAAACGATAATCTGCAGTAGGCCTGAAACAGCCACGAATTTGGAGGGAGTTCAGATCCAGACTCGCACTCCTGTGACTTACACCAGCTCAAGGGACTGTGCACGCAGCATTAGTATAATCTGAACCCCAGGATAAACGACAAGCTTGTTAGAGCCTCAGCTGAGCTTGATTTATTGAAACGGGATTCAGGGCCTTCCCTGTCATGTTTGACCATGACAGTGGCATAGTAGGAAGGAAAGGATAATGTTTGCTTTTATCTGCAGTGTTCTAGTACTTCCTGCCCATTTTCTCCCCAATACTTTAGGAGCAGGAAACAAACCAAAGTGAAGCAAACTTTGATATTGCTAAGAAATTGTTTCTCTGTAGGGTGGGAACTAGAACAAAGAAATTGATTATAGAAATTCCTGAACTCCTTTTTCACATTGGTCATCTCTGACTTCTTCATATACCGATACCTCCAGTCCTGATATATCTGCTCCTTAGCCTGGCAATGGAAATGCTAAAATTACTCGCCTTTCCATTTTCATCCGGCAGAATATCATCAAATGCCAGCCGCAATTTACTAATCTCAGTAATGCTGATAGAGAGAGAACGGAACAAAAACAAACTCTCAGAGAGGTCAAATGATGGTGAGAAGAAGCCTCCTGAAAAGCTTTCCAGCCTGCTGTGGTTATGGTGATAAAGAACCCTCTCATGGCTGCAGCATCTCTAGTCCTGGGTGAAGAAAGGGGGAGGTGTACGTACAGGATGCTACAGCTTCAGAAGATTTTTGGACAGGGTTTGGTTTAGGAGTTTCATCATGTTCTATGAGTTTTAATCTTGTTCAAAACACTTTTCCCATTCCTGCTTTGGGTGTAGATGATCTCAAAGGTCTTTTCCAACCCTATTGACTCTATGACTCTATGATTCTGTGTTTTCTTTTATTGAGTTCCAGAGGGTATCAGATGTGTATGTATCTCTGTGAAAACTGCAAGGTACTGCCTTAACTAACAGTCCATGTTCTGATGTAAACCTGTTTGCGAGCACCTGCTAGGAAGTTATTGTGCTTACAAACATACAGGTGGATTTTTGTGAGGCTCTAGCATCTAAAAACAGCACATTTATTTATGCATCTAGTTGTGAGAGATGAAATCAAACTATGAACAAGGTGCCTGAGTTTTGCATGTGCAGCGCAGAGCCAAGTAACCAGCTTTGATCAAGGAGCTCATTAGGGTAATTGTGCACAGCTTGGGCATCTTCAGAGATCCATGATGGAAGGATTGAACACAAGCTCTGTATTAATTCCTACTCCCTACTGGCTACATCGCTAAGACCTGCCCAGAAGGCCAACCTAATCTTGATAGCACCCTGGTGGTGAAAGGACTGACTGAGTGAGGCTCGCTTACCTTAACAGCACGGGCATAGAAATCATAGAATCAAAGAATCCTTAAGGTTGGAAGGGAGCTCTAGAGGTCATCTAGTCCATCCCCCCTGCACATGCAGGGTCACCTAGAGCATGTGGCACAGGGCTGCGTCCAAGTGGGCCTGGAAGATCTCCAGAGGAGACTCCACAACCTCTCTTGGCAAATACCTTTCCTTGATGCAACAGATTGACAAAACAGATTCTGGGAATGGATTTAAGCAGGTCAGATCCTTCTTCTGTCTTAAGAGGTTCACCCCCTTTTTTGTTTTCCCTGATCAGAGTTGGGCTAAAATTGCTTTCAGAATGAGAGTATCCTTCCCTTGTCTAAAACAATCAGAAAATCACTGCAGTTTTCTTTCCTGTGTGAACTAAGTCACACTCTCCCAAGGCATAATACAGCAAATTGAATATTTTTTTTTCTGATGAATTTGGAAGTGCACTGAATGGATTGAGGATTGAGGGAAGTAAAGCCAAAGTTGGACAGAGAGGAACCTCATGAGGTTCAACAAGGACAAGTGCAGGGTCCTGCACTGGGTAGAAATAACCCCAGGCACCAGTACAGATTAGGGACTGACCTGCTGGAAAGCAGCTCCGTGGAGAGGGAGCCCTCATGGGCCAAGAAAGCCAATGGGATCCTGGCCTGCATCAGGAGGATCGTTGCCAGCAGGTCGAGGGAGGGGATCCTGCCCCTCTACTCAGCTCTGGTGAGGCCGCACCTGGAGTGTGCAGTTCTGGGCTTCCCAGCACAAGAAGGACATTTCCAGAGAGGGTCCAGCGCAGGGCCACAAAGATGATTAAGGGACTGGAGCATCTATCATATAAGGAAAGACTAAGCAAGCTGAGCCTGTTTATCCTGGAGAAAAGAAGGCTGAGAGGAGATTTGATTAACATGTTCAAGTACCTGAGGAGTGACTGCAGGGAGGATGGGGCCAGGTTCTTCTCCGTGGTGGCTGGTGACAGGATGAGGGGTAATGACTGTAAGCTGAAACACAGGAAGTTCCATCTCCATGTGAGGAAGAACTTCTTTCCTGTGAGGGTGACAGAGCCCTGGCACAGGCTGCCCAGAGAGGTTGTGGAGTCTCCTTCTCTGGAGATCTTCCAAACCTGCCTGGATGCCACCCTGTGCCACGTGCTCTAGGTGTCCCTGCTAGAGCAGGGCAGGTTGGACTAGATGATCTCTAGAGGTCCCTTCCAACCTTAACCATTCTGTGATTCTGAAAGCCAGTGTGGAGCAGCGTACCCACAGCAGCTTCCCTTCCAGGGAACAGGTTATGCTTTCTCCATGCTAAAGAGTCAAATAGGCAGCTGGGGGCAACTTGAGGGTTCTGCTGAGTTTCAGAGGCTATCCCATAGGGATGTGTATGAAATTGCCATATGGAAGGCATTTGAAAAACTTCCTGCCATTTCACCGAGCTACATATTCACAGATTTAATGGCCTATCCATCCCCTTCCCCAGCACGTTTGCACACACATGCACATGCTGACAGCACTCACGGTGGCATGTATCCAATCCAGTATCCTTGTGTCCTCGCAATCTTGCTTCCATGTGATTCCATTACAGGTGGCCGGCTGTATGGCTCTTAAAACAGGAATGCCTCTATGCTTTGCATTTTCTCCATTTTTTCTTGTATTTATCTGATTTAGAAATATTTCTCTTTGTCCTCTCCTCTCATAAAAGTTTAATTTCTTTCAAACTATCATCTGGAAAGCCAGCAGAAGCTGCCTGCCCAATACTGTCAGTATGCACTCCCCTGAGTCGGCTCCAACTCAGCAATGATGACAATAGATGACAGGTCACTCATTTTTTCCTGCCTCTTTCTTTATTATATACTGTAGGCTGAGAACAGCAGCCCTCAACACTTGCTGTCCAGCTCAGACCTTCTCTCAGCGTGGTGGGCTGCTACCTGGGGGCAGTTCTCAGGTTGCTGTCTTTGGCTGGAAAACTTCCACTGCTTTTCCTTACTCTCCCTGAGGGATTTCTGCAGCCTCCTGGATTTTTGTTTGATCAGGTTTCTGAGGCATGTGCAGCATCCCACGACACTGTACTCAGAGTGAATCATCAGAAACAATTTTAGCCAGTGAATTTGTTCATACAAGTGGCTGCAGATCTTTCTGCTTCTCTTCTGCAGGACAGTGCTTCAGCTGCTCTATTTTGCCCTGCCCCAAAGGGCTTGTTTGCAAAAGAAGATGAGGGTAACAACCTCGTGTCTCTCACAGTCCTTTCTGAATATTGTGAAATCATCCTGAAAATCTGTCCTATAGATCAAATGTCTCTAGGGATTTATCCCAGGAACAGTTTTGTGTTTTTTTTTTTTTTCCAACAGATTCAGATTTATTGGAAAACCATTGTGATACACCTAACAATTGCTATTTAACTTCAAACACTTTGGGGAAGTGAATCTATTTTAGGTAATAGCTGGCAATGCAACATATAGGTGCTTCCTCTGAATTTCTGCTGCAGATAAACAAGTTTTAATTTCCTATGCAGATGCTACTTTTATATCTTTTCCTAGCTGTCTGCTCAGTGAAACTCCCACACATAGAGGAGAGACTTTTGCAGTACCTTGAAAGCAGTTTGTTGCACAGATGATACCTCCTCTGAGGCAGTCAGATGTAATTTAAAAGCACATGAACTCTGCAAGTGAACTCTGCTACGTTCAAGAGTCGTAAGGGAACTGCTGGTAACTCAGAAGCTGGTGAAGCCAAGTGAGACACAGTTTAAAGATCTCTGATCCCAAATTCCATTGTTAAACACAACAGTAGTTCAGAAGCTGAGAACTGATAAATAAAAGCTAACTCTAAGTACTTTTGCTTCACTGAAATAGCCCGTTTTCCACTTACCACACAAATCTCACATGGAAAATACAAAAGCGGAGCAAAACACAAGAGTGTTAGGGCAATACAAATATGTAATACACAAAAATAATAGATTAACTACATTGCCAAGAGCATCTATGCTGGTCTTATGAGAACAGACACAGCTATGAGATCAGCTCTCTCAAAAATATTGCAGCAGGCTAAGAAAGCATGAAAAAAATATTAACTAGGAGACATTTTTTCCCCCAATTTAACAGATAATCTACGCATCCCATTTTGAAATGAAAACTAAAAAACAAATTGTTTGCACTGTTTTTTTGTTTGTTTGTTTGTTTGTTTTCCCTCCGGGATGGAGGGGAGGAGAGATGGGTGTTCAGGGATGTTAGAAGTCCCTGCTGGGTCTCCTGCCAGCCCTATGGACTGGGAGTTACCGTCAGCCACTGGGATATTTCTTGGCTGGGAGCATTCACCTTAAAAGCTTGCACACGTTCTGGGAGTGAGGGATACATGCAGCGGGATGCAGACAGACAAACTGCAGGTGCAGTAGCAACACAGTGTGCCAATATACTGAGAAATCCTTGCAGCAAACACTGAGACCATGAGCACGGTACATCCAGAGATTCCCATCTGCAGCATGGTGCATCCTACTTTTCCCATTGAATGTAAGCCTGGTTGGTAGAGTCACCAGAGCCAAAGAAGACCTTTTAAAGTTTATTAGTGTCACTGACAGAATACCTGGCCCAGAAGACTTGCAGCTGTGGGATCTGGTCTTGGTTCTGTAGTTCTATCTGGTTTCAAAGAAAGACATGCACACTTCATCACAGAATATTTAATGAAAGAGAAAAAACTCAAAGCTGAAGTAAATATGCAGATTGCATTAACCTTTCACCTGTACAGCGGGCCCCAGGGAGATGGATGACAACAGAAAGAGTAGATTACCCCACTGGAGTTCATTTTATACCTGCCCGGTGCTTAAACTGGGGTATTATCTGGCTCACTCTTCGTAAGTAATGAGTTTGCAGATACAGGGACATTTTCCATCATATTTCACTGGCTTTAGAGTACATGACATGCACTGTCTAAATGGCTGAAAAAAAGTTCATGACTGACCAGCTGGTAACACAAAATGCATTTTTATACTATTGACAGGGTATTCTAGCTTTTGTTTCACATTACAATGCCTGCATATTTACATAAACCCTATGTCTGTTTAGCTGAATTAAACCAGAGGGTGATGATCTTTGTCTTTATAAAAGAACTGATTTAATTTTATTGAACATAGTTTTCAATTTAAAAGATCAAAGTCAGCACAGCCCCCTGCAGCAACAATTCAGTCTTATGCATTTCTTGGAATATTCAAATTAAGAAACTAGGGGAACTGAGACTGAAAAAGCTAATGAATTTTAACAGACAACTACCAATTATTCATTCCTTTAAAAAATAGAAAAGTCTTTGGAGCCCTTTGTTTGCTATGGGCTTGAACAAAGACATTTTTCCTTCCATCTAAGCCCCATGGAGTGTCCTGATTCTCCTGCCTCCAAAACTGTCAGGCATTGATAGTAGATGCAGCATGCAAGTTTTGTGGCAAATCTCAAGAAGCTGCTAATATTGTGGAGGGACTTTGTAAAACATGGACCAGCAAAAAAAAAAAATACCCCACAAAACTAATGAATCACTGTTTACCCAAATACTACATACTGGTTTTAGGAATTCAACACAGTGACTCCTACTTTATGAAACATGTATTTGTATGTAAATTGCTTGATATTTACTTAGGATAGTGGTTTAGATGCCTCTTGACAGCAGCACTTATTGATCACAGGGCAGGGTGAGCAAATGGGCTTCTCCCTGTCTCTCTGGGTCGCAGTGAGCACCACGATCTGCTCTTCCCCCTACCTCATCTCCATGGCCTTCTCCTAATAAAGCTTGGGGTCTCAATCCGAAAGGAGCTGTGGTATGTTCCAGATTAGTCTTTAATCTGGAGGACAGGGGACACGGGACCCCAAGCCCTGCTTCACCTGCCCCGACTTGATAAAGCCTTGATTTATTTCTTCAAACTCTTCCTGTCCCGTTAGTATAATGGATTAAAGAACCAAAATCTGTTTTGGTTCCAAGCAAGCCTTTCCAGTCCATTTACAACATGCAAAGACTAGAGCTGCATCCACATTAGCATCTCGGTTCAGATCAGAGATGTGCTCCTTGAAGTCTTTTTCTGAGATCAGCCTGCTTTTCCATATTCTGTTTTGCCTCATGGAGCAGTCCTGGGGTGCGTGAACTGGACTCTGTCCAGATGAAACTAAACCAAAAGATACAGCCTAGGAGCACGCTCAGTGCACCACAGCTGCTGCCGTGAGACTGTCCATGCGACCAGATTAGTCTAAAATAAATCACTGAAATGCACACAGGGCACATACTGGGTCCTCGGCACCGGCTCTTCTGCATCACAGATCTGCCCTACTTGTTCCACACCATCTGCTAACATCGGCAGAGCCCAAACAGGCTGCATATTTGTTTTTCTATGTCTCTCACTGCTTAAATGGGCAACTAGCGCCGTTTTAGGCACCATATGGTATCCCCACAGGCCACCAGCTGCCACTGCGTGGATGAGCAGGTCACCCAAATGTCTCGTCTGCTCTGGCAGCCCTATGTGGACATCTCGGATACCGCAGGGAGGTGCTAAAATCCTTAGAGAGGACTAAATTGGCCCAGGATGCCTATGTTTGGGCAACTAATACCATTTTATATAAGTAGCTATGGTTTCCTGGACTGTCAGGGCGGGGAGGAAGTGCGGGGAAAAGCAAGTAAGATTATGGTGAGTTCTATACGGTAAAATAAATTGTTCTGTAAAATTCCCTGATATAAAAGGATGGAAAAAAGGTTGGATTCATTGGTTTTAATAGATCTACTGAGAAGCTTAAATTCAAATTTATGCATATGTTGCTTTTCTGGTCTGGGACTCCCAAATGCTCTTAGGACTATCAGGATCTTTGCAGACTGAATCCTAAAGCCAAATCTGTGCAAATAATTAGAAGAATAGCTAATTACTAAATTTACCAGAATGGTAATAAATTAAACATGCCCTGGAGTGACCTATGCCTTGAGGACAACTGACAATGAGCAGCCTTCACTGTGCCAGTTGACTTCTGGTCTCAGACATAATTTGGCAGCAGGAAGTGGGAAAAAACAGGAGCGCTCCTGTTGCCACTGTGGGATCTCCCTGCGGAGCCCCAACCTGTTCATGCTCCCTCTTCCCTACTTAAATGAGTGCTCCCATCCCAAAGCTGCTGGAAAATGCCTCTCTTAGTTCTAAGAAACACCCTAAATTCCTGCATTCACATGGAATTACTTGAAGCCTCAGCATTTTCGGCAATGAGACCAAAATCCTGACCTCTTGTGGCCATCAAACTTCCAGTAAAATGACTTATCGCACAAGGCACATTAAGCAGGTGGAATTCAATTAAATTTCTGAGTGTTCATGCTGCTGCTTCTCTACGTGTGGCTGCTTCTCAGTAGCCAGAATAAACCTCTTAATTTGTTACACATCTTTGTTACCAGTGCTACACTGCACTGGTAAAGCAAAAGATATATTAGTAAAGTCTTTTTATACACCGTGAACAAAAATGTGGCAGAAACATGAAGCAGATCACCTACAGCTAAGTACTTTCACTCACCCTATGTGTGCTGTGAATCCCAGTGCTAGTGCTGTGCAGATAATAAGCCAAATACAACAGCACCTTTTAACAGAAAGTACAAATTTATTACATATACTCAAAACACATTAATTGATACATTAATGAAACATTTTTAGATGAACAATATGACTTTTGAAAGCTTTTTCTTGCTGCTACGTTCCCCCCTTGCATATACAGATTGCAGGGATACAGGAACTATAATTTTGAGTACACTTTTATTGGCAGGATAGATACTTAAGTGAGGAAAGCATAAGCAGTGTTTTAAATAAAATGACATTTTATTTACGTTCTTTCTTGAACTGCTGTTCATGTCTAAACCCACAAACACTTACACATATGTTTTGTTTTATACTTAAGAATAATGATAATGAAGCAGAGATGCATAAAAATAAGCAGTTGCAGAACGGAAGTCTTGATAGTTCCTGCTCTCTCAGCATGTGGGGAACACAAACTAACAAAAGAAAATAAGAAAGCAAAAGTACAACCATTTTCATTGTTCAAATTTTCGATGTTTTTTCATTTCACATTCTCTCAAAGCAAGAAATTAACACACATTAACAAGCTTCTTAATAGGATAGAAAAAAACTGTGCAGAAAAATATTTCAGAAATTATTAACCAAATATTTTTAATTTCAGGTTTCTTTCCAATCTCTCTTTCTAATGTGATAGCATTATCCTGGTTTCCTCTGAAATTAATTGATATTTACATCAAAAAGCTTCTCCATGAACTTAAAGGCCTGAATGCTTACTGGGCCTTACGTACTACACATTTTTGGAGGATGCTTATCACAGAACTGGCTGCTCATCCTCTACTCCAGCAAATACTTGGCCATCAGGTTCTTTGTTCCTAAATGTTATGATTTTATTGGCTTTCTGCCGGATTAAATTCCAGCATCTCCTTCTACACTTAATATTTCTGCTATAACCTACCGAATTTTGGAACACCTAACGAACATGAGTAGGTTTTCCTTGAGATGATTCAATGTGATGATGCATCCTGAAATGTCACCGCTGCCCTTGTGTACCTGATACAACACTGGGGTATGTTAGTGGCTTTGCTAGGAATGACAAAGAACACAGGAACTGTATTTTGTCCTATACACAAAAGTATACTAGACAACAGCGAAACAGATAACCTAGCAGGCTTACTGTAGACAGAAGAAATAAAAGACTCATCCGTAGGAGGACACACATCGCAGTGTGTTTTCAGGTAGCAGAAACATAGGACAATAAAAAGTATCTTTAAGTGCTGTTACACAGTAGTTGTTTTCACAGACCACAGTGTTTTTTAATTAGTTGTAACACGGTCTTGAGAACTTCTTCTTTGGAGGGGCTGGCATCAACCTCTTGGCATGCAGGATTCACCATCCTTCTGTATGACTCTTCAACTCTATTTAAAAACAAAACAAGAGAAATGAAACCACAGATTGCAGGGATATGAACTGACATAATTATTTATCATCTCAGGGGAAAGTATTCACATAGAAAAATGCACTAGCAAACTAAGAATGACATGTACTGCAAAGAGCAACAAGTCATTAATAACTCTTGTGATAAGACCCTCAAAGAGGTTCTTTTTATGACACTGATTTATAGAGTCCTATCAATATTCTTGTGTCATGATATTTAAGTTATTTTTTCTCAATACCTTGGGCATGGAAAATAGTATGGTTTAGCAGCACACTGGACAGCCTCCTTATAATGCCTGAGCTGCATTTACTCTGAGCCAGATATGGAGTCTGTGCATTACATGACATGTTGTTGCATAGCTCCGCTCACTGATCTAAGCTTGAAGTCACTGGAGAACTGCAAGAAAGTGCAGTGAACCCTTTCACTTAACCTTACCATAACCTAATCATTCAACCCTTTCCTGCAATCAAATTGGCTAACCCTGCCTTTACCACCTGTTAATTCTTCACTTACAAACAGCTGCTGAAATTGAAAATAATATGAAAACCTCCTTGCTTAGAGTAGGAAGTTCTCACAACAAAAGCTCTCCCATAGTTAGCCTCTGGGGATATGAATGAGAATGAATAGCATTTTCTCTGTTCCTCCAAGAATTAATAACGTCAAATATTCAGGTCCCATGCCATAAAAGCAGTTGAGAGAGACTCTGAATGTGCTCATATCCAGGTTGGCATAATTAAAAAAACAGAAATAATGGAAGTTTTTTGTAAAGGCAATGAGAAGTAGCAGAATTAAAAAAAAAAAAAAAAAGATTCTTAAATGGCATCATGTTCTCTTAGTTCACCTGTCCTTCTGCATGTTCAGCTGCATGTACCTGTGTCTGCACAGGGCTTATGTCAAATTAAGCAACAGATATTCTTAAGGTATGTCATCTCCAGAAATATTAAACCCTAGAGGTAAATTTCAGCTTTGGAGTTGGTGGATGCAGGTAGCTATATTCAAGCAACTGCATGGAAATGTCTGCATGTGCATTGGGTGTCTCAGCTTCCACTGGAGACACTGATGATCTAATCAATGCACTCATGGGAGCCCAGAGAGCAATTCACCTATGATACCTAGCAGTTGCCTGTACCTAGTAATGCCTGAGATACTGAAAGTATCTCTTTCAGCTTCTAGCTGCTAGTCCAGAAAGGGTCCACAGGTTATGTCATATCTGCCAGCCTCGTGCAGACATCTCATATAACCATCTCACATGTAAACATACACACAAAACACCCATGTGATATTCATGACTCATCAGGTGTCACATAATGCCAAGCATGTCACGTGGACACCAAAAAAGAATCTGAGGAGGAGAAGTAGCAAGGCCAAAGACAAAATTTTGGTTCTGAACTCTTCTGCAAGAGAATAAAATTCTCCACCTGCATCTTTCAGGGACTTTCAATGAGAAATAATTGAATTTACTCTCCTTGTCCAAAAAATCCCCAAAGTTTAAACATCTGGAAAACTGTTCTCAATAATGTGAGCAGAAGGACATTTTGATCCTGAGTCCAAAGGAGTTGAGATTGCCCCCATGCTCTTTTCCCTCATCAAAGCGTACTTTTGGCGAAACAAATTGTTAGTCTCCAGCTCAGCTTCCTCCTTTGTTTTCTCCAGCCCTCGGCCGTGCAGCCGCCGGATCCTCTCTTCAGGGCTCAGAGTAAGGAGGAGGACAAGATCAGGCTTAAGCAGATCCTCAGGCCACTGGTACACCTCGTGGTGAGATGGTGGAAGATCCTCAACTTTCCCATTTATTTCAGTGGCAATTGCATAGGCAGCTGTGCTGTGCCAGTATCTAGCAGGAAAATACAAAATGTAGAGAGAAGCTTTCAAAAGGATGCTAATACTTCAGCAATACAGAAGGCGGGTCTCAGTACGACTGTAAGTGCAAAAACGATGGTATTTGGAAGGGAATAGTAAAGAATGATCCCATGCAATCAATCATTTCTTAAAATAGCAATAATGCTCAATAAAATATTTAGATTTACTGTGAATTATTAATTTAAACATATGCCAGAAGCTATATATTAGGCAAACTGTGCTCCAAATACTGCTGTCAAAGAACAACTTCTCATGTAATGAGATCAAACTGAGAATGAGTTTCATGATATGTCCAAATCTAAACATCAAGTTCTTCTTCTCGTGTAGTTCAAATCATGCCATTTTTTTTGCAGCAGGTAGAGAATATATAGTTTTCAATTATAAAAGATAGAACTTTTATCTTTTCTGGTTTTCACACAATTTAATTTGCACAAATTAATTGTGTTTCCCCTGTGTTTGTCATTGCAACCAGAATGAGGCACTGTATTTTATGTATTTAGTGAGTTTGATGAAGATTAAAAATAGCACCCACATACCTATAAACAACTTCTGTGTTCTGTAGGGAACAGGTTATAGTATATCTACTGCAGCAAGTGAAGAGTTTCAACCTACACCTAGACTTTTTTTATTAAGAATCATACTGCAAGCTGCATATGTAACAAGAAAAGACACAAATAAAACCAACAGCAGAAGTCTAAGTCACAACGACTCCCACTGAATTCATATATATATACTTAGTAAGTCCAAAAAGAGCTTTTCATTCAGGTATACTGCGGGTGTCTGACATCAAAAGGCTTCAGATCCATTTAAATATTTTTTTTTCTAATTTGCTTAGTACCACCTACTTCTGTACCGAGACTATCAGATTGGCTAACATGAGAAAAAGATTGCTTTGAAAATGAAGGCTATCTGCTCTTGGGTAAGTCTCATCTTTCACATGTAATGAAAGTGGGGGAAAAATTGAAGCAGAAAAAAAATAAAACAATATAGAAAATAAATTGTTACACAGGATGATTTATGAAAGACATGTCAAATGAAAAATGGTAAAAGTCAGAAGTAGAAGAATAAGAAATTATAGTAATGTTAGTAGGTAAGTCATGGACATAGATTGTAATAATCATACTTTTGAACAAATAAGTGGCTCCGGGTACAAAGCGAGAAGCAGACTTATGTCTTTACAGCCTGAAAGAGTAAGTTGACCTAAAATTCAGTCACTCTGACGCGGCCATATCTCAAAGCCCTCTTGGAGGCTACCACGCTCAGCCGTCTCCACTGCTCCGGGTTTGCACATGCGCTAAACCCAGTTATGGGTCCCCAGTATGGGGACAGAAAACCCACACTTGAGTCTCACCGTAGGTATTAGGCTTCAGAAGACTTATATTATCAGCCTACCTGCACAGCAGCGCTTCCAAAGAGAAGAATCCCAGAGGGTGTCACTGGCAGGTTTTCCTGCAACACTAAGTGATCGTGTGATGGCACTGTTAGAAGAGGATTTCTTAAATGTACAAACCTGTCCACAATCACGGGTGACTGCATGGATGCTTTCGCTATTTCTGAAGCAAGAATATAGTTTCCTGCAGCATAAAATGTCCTTCTAATGAGTGCTGGTTTGTTATCAAATATTGTTCTCCACTGGCTGATGCAAGGTGGCGGCGACCTTAACAGAACGGCATTCAGGGCGTCCTTAACAGATTCGGTTACCGTGGTTTTGCCTGCATTTCATTTACAAAAAGAAACATTTGTCATCTTGCGTAACAGATACAACTGACTTTTAAAAGCTGAAAAATGTCCTTATCTTTTCCTTTGGAGCACATGTTCTGACACCTAACTGTGTAACTGGAGACTGCTGTGATAAGGGTTTTTTCAGCAGAAAAGGGTTATGAGGCTGATCAAAGGAATTACTACTCCCCTTCCGGCACTGAGCCCTTCTCTCCTCCCTCTTGCCAGCTGTCCATCCTCCCTCCTTTAAAGGCATTTCACAAGCCAATTTCTCTACATAACCTTTCCAGTATTTTTCTAGCTGGCAGTCTACATGGATGTTGCCACACATTGATTTTTGGCATCATACTGTTTATGCACTGCTCTCTTTGTGCAGTGGATTTTCAGTCCCTTTTGACTGAAAACACAGAAAGCAAAGTTATTCAGAAAGCACCATTTTTTTAATGAAAAACTGCCACTGGTTTCTCAAACCACTCTTTTACTTCACTCATCTGAAAGCTCCACGGGAAAACTCTGCATTCCTGATCTCCACAAGCAGTTTAAATGCCATTACTCCACTTTTGGCATATATATATATTTTTTTTTTTACATAGATAAAGCATTCATCCGTTGAGTGAAAAAGTAGCATAGGTTGATGTGTTCAAATAAGAGAAAACAGACTGGTATTTATGATTCATCCAAGTATGTCACAAGATTTCAGTTTTTGTTTTAATTCCGAAGCCTTGCGTGCAGCGGGATGACTGCACAACGGTTCATCCCAGCGTTTGATCCGCTGCTCCTCGCACGTGCCGCTTACCTGTGGCATCCAGCCCCTCCACGACGATGACGGGGAAATGCCCCTTCCTCGGCTGCTGGGGACACCTCTCCAGGATCTCGAGCACGGCGCGGGCCTCGGGGATTTCGGAGGCGCACTGCAAAGACAGACGCATCCCATTGCTCCCTGTCCGCTCTCGGGAGAGGGCAGCGGGCAGAGGCGCAGCGCCGCGTCCCGCCGCTCACCTGGCGCAGGCGGGCGCGGGCGGCGGGCGCCGAGGGCGGCAGCGGCGGCCGCGGCGCGGGCGGCATCGCGGAGCGGCGCCCGGCGCGGAGCGGCGCGCGCGGGAAGCGCCGAGGGGCGGCGGGAAACGAAAGTGGCGGCGGGAGGCGGCGCGGAGGCCGCTCGTGCCCGCCCGCCCTCGCCGCGAGCGGCAGCGCGGGAGGGCAGCGCGGGGTGCGCGGCGCAGCGTGGGCCCGGGGGGGTCGGGAGGGTTCACCAGGAGAGAGGAGAGGAAAATACGCGCTGCGGTGGTAGCACGGGATGCCGTGCCTGAGTCGGGGGGTCTGCCGCTAGGTCAGAAGCACTGCCGCGCTGAGCTGCCCCCTGCAAGCCTGCAGGCCATGCTGAGGGGATTTGCTACCTTAGCACGCCCAAGGACTGCTGTCAGGGCACATCCATGGCTTGACCCCATGCTTCTACCATGAGACTTAAACGATTTTGGAAGTAAAATGAATGACCTTTTGGGAACTGAGGCCTTTGGCCAGTTTCAGATTCATAGGGAGAAGCCTGAAGCAAAGCAAGTAAGCGTAGTAGTTATTTAGTGGCACAACAGCTGCTGTGAGTAAAACTGTCTGAAAAGTGTGTGCAGCAAATCTCACTGTCAAGAGCCGAATGTCCAAAAAGGAGACAGAGGAGTCCTAAAACTTTATTTGAATAAAGGGAGAGTCCACCAGGACATACCCCTGTGGGGTATCTCAAATTACTGGAGGATGCAGCCTCCTTTTATCGCAGTTTCCTGGCAGAAGTATGCCCGCTCCTTTTCCCCATTGGCTAAGATACTCAGAAGTTCCAGACTTCTCAGAACTAACTTCTCAGTCTAACATATGTTGCTTTGTGATATGTTCCCCCTCCCTGGTTGGTCATTTGTTCATGAGGAACTCTCTGCCCTGCTCCTGTTTTTTCCCCTGGGTGCGATCAGCAGCATCCAATCTCATACACACAGCACGACCTACCTGCCTGTACTCCCTAGTCCTGCTTGCTAAAGAATGTGGAGTGACTCCCTTATTTGTAAAGACACAAGTTCATTTTTCCCTTATTTGTAAAGACCCAGGCTCCTTTTTCTGCTCGCGTGGATTATGTAACCCGAAGCGCAGGAGAATGCGCACCTCTAGTGAAGTCTGCTTGTTCTCTCAATTGCTAGAAATGTAGAGATAAAACAGTGTCAGCACCTGAGAGCATCTTCTGAAAGAGTATATTCTACAAGAGAACATATTTTCTGATGAGAAATTCAGCAGAAACTTGGTATCTTCTGGTCAATCAAGCGTTTACACAAATATCTTGTGTTTGGCAGCTCTACGGGGAGAATGGAGCAGCTGGTAGGCAGCAACAGGCTCCTTAAAAATCAGCTCTATCGGATGGAAACTGCCAATGCTAAGGACACTGCTGGAAGGCTGGGCTGGAGCGGGAACTGAGAATATAGCCATGAAGGCTGTTCAAATGCTGGCTCAGCAGCGGGTACTAAAGCTGGCATTATTCAAGGGAAAATATTCCCTTTATCATATCTGAGCACTTCTGCATTTTTTTCATGTAATTCGCAAGCACAGGGTGACTGATCCTGGGTGAGGATGTCAGAAGACATGTGGCGAAACAGTTATATAATAAGCCAATAGATACTCATTTTAAGAACATAAGAAAATGCACTCTGCACTCTTTTGCTCTTTTGAAGACATGCTACAGAGAGCTCACTTATTTGTGGTGTCTTCCCTCAGTCCTCATGCTTCAACCGTCATTGGATTACAGATGTTCACCTGATCCGTTTACCACCTATTAATGAATCTGTTGTCTGTAAATCTGTCTAAAACCTTTTCATGCTGTGACAGTCTACCTCCCCAAAGCCCTGTGGCCCCAAATTCCAGAAGTGCACACCTGTTGTGCAAAGAATATTTTTTCTTTTATCTGATTCAAATTCCTCATCTTCATCATATCCAGAATGAACAGACCCAAACCATCGTAAGGCAGCTGCTCCATTCACTATCGTTTAGTTACAGGGATAACTTCTTTAACACCTACAGAGATGCATAGACTGCATGCACTTCTCAGGATATGACTGTGCATACCAAGGCTGTCCATAGTACCTTGTACTATGTACTTGGCACTGTGCAGTACCAAGGTACTATGGTAAATAATTCCTTCTGCCTTGTTCTGAATACCTCCCTTGTGCTCACTACTTCTCCTGATAATACCCAACCTTTTGTTGATGTTTTTTTTTCACTGCTGCTTCCATTAAGCCAATAATTTCAGTGGCTTTTTGCACTCACCATTGCTGAGCTCAGCGTTGCATAAACATGTTTTGGATTTTTTTCTTACATGCATTATTGTACACCCAATCTCATCGGACATTTGTTTATTTATTCAGTTCCAATGCCACAGTTGCCTTTCTCCTCCCAGCTGAGTAAATGGAAAGATTTTACTTTCATTTCATGTTTTCCCCACCCACCACAAACCACGTGTCAATGTTTTGATCTGACCCTGCCGGCAAGTTGCTGATTCCTTCTCATACGCTTGTGATATCACTTAAAAGATGTCTGTGATATCTCCCCTAGTAGCTAATTTCTTAAAAGTGTCTTGGAAAATTTTATCGCATTATACACACAAATATGTGGTAAATCAGGTAAAAATATGGGAAACTGCACCTGCTTTCTGCCTCCAAGATAGATCCTTGTCTGTATTGAAAGTCTGCAGAGTATGAATCTGTTTTAAAATAAATCTATACTAAGCACTTCTCAGTTTTTTCACAAGGACCATTGCCATTTTACATTCTGTAGAATTTAGAATTTCAAAGTAAAAAAAAAAAAAGTTTTACAACCATTTCTAAATGCACAGTATAGATAAACAGCTGAAACACACAGCTGGAACTAAAATAAATTACTTAAGTTGAAGGCCTGTGCAAGTACATAAAATACACAAGAATGGGAAATAGATGTTTAGTAGATATAATGATGTGGGAATAAGATCATAAGACCATAAGTTACTCTTGGTTGTCCTTGGATCATTTCAGGGAACAATTCTGGAATTGTGCTCTCTTGATGGTCCACAGGGCTGGCATGAGAACAGCTCCTCCTGTCACGGGGAAGTGGAAACCACTACTCATGCAACTGGTTCATACCATGTCAGTAATGTGGGTTTTGTTTGTTTGTTTGTTTGTTTTTGCCCCGTCAGGAGACTGCCTGATTGGAACCGAAGAACACTGGAGAAGGTAATCTGTTTTTTTAGATAAATAGAATTTATTTAGATAAATATTATATTCTTGGTTTTTAAGTTTTTGCTTCTGTAGTCATTAGGGAGCACAGCAGGATTATCTGTGGACACTAGTTATCCACTTGGATTCTTCCACGCTAGTTGTGTACCTTCATCCCATCAAGTACGCCATTATTTGACTCACTGTATTTACTTTTAAAATATTTTTATGCATATTTACAATACTGAAACATTGTGAGAACTATGACCCTGTCCTCCCAGTGCGGGATGACTTCCATTGGAATCAAGAGGAAGGAATCAGATCTGCTACCACTTTCAAAGAGCATCATGCTATTTTTGAGCCTTCTCTAGAAGGTTACAGACCAGAAAATGTGATTACAGCTCTCATTTGAAAACAAGAAAAAAAAAAAGCATAGATTCAAAGCCATTGCAAAAAACTCGACATCTGTGTTTTCTCATAGATTTCACCAGAGAGGACGTGAGCTAGAAAACAGTTTGGAAAGTAAAACACAAATGCTTTTCTTTGATACTCCTAGGATTTCTGTGGCTATAGGGGAAACATGTCCAAATCTGTTTGTTTGGTATCTTGCTGCTTCGTCCAAGTCTGTGATTACTTCGTGATGACAGTTACACACGGCCTTTACACATAAATCAGAGAAAATATACTTAGGAGGTAAGTTGAGGGAAAAAAAAAAGAGGAAGAAAGCTGTTATAATTGCCATTTTGTATAGTAGCATAGAGAAAATAAGCTTGAGTATTAGGTTCTCTGCATCTTGTGTTCCCTGAGTTTCTGACTTTCAAATAAAAGCATCCAGAAAACAGCAGTGTTCTGGTGATGTAGCAATTGATGTTTGATTGTTGTATTGTTTAGTTATTAGTGAGCTAATGTATTAGAGGATTTTTATCTAGCACAGGGCTTGAAATGGAATGGTAGACCTCCATTAATAAGAACTGAACTGTAACACTGCTAAAGCACGCATACTTGCACATGGAAAGCAAGGACATCAATAAAAAATGTTGAGTGTGGTGTGTGTCAAGGCCACAAGCGTGTTTAAAGAAGATAAAGTAGTTAAGGAAGATCTGTTACATTTAGATAAGAAGCCAGGAGTCTGGACACCTGTCTAGTTGTGCTTCTGTATTTTATAAGTAGCTACAAATTAAGTATGTTACAAATTGTCTTGATCCTAGTATAAAAAGATCCTCCTGTAGCACCTCTGGGCCCCTCCACATGAGGAGGCAGCTGGCTAAAGCTGAATAAACCTGCTTTGACAAGATCTCAGCTCAGTCTATTGAAACCCTTGGAAACCTGCGAATAATTCATTTTTATGGCATTTGGTCTGCTGGTTCTCCAAACAGCATTCTTCTGCTTTACAGAATCACAGAATCACAGAATGGTTCAGGTTGGAAGGGACCTCTAGAGATCATCTAATCCAACCTGCTCTGCTCCAGCAGGGACACCTAGAGCACGTGGCACAGGGTCACATCCAGGTGGGTTTGGAAGATCTCCAGAGAAGGAGACTCCACGACCTCTCTGGGCAGCCTGTGCCAGGGCTCTGTCACCCTCACAGGAAAGAAGTTCTTCCTCACATGGAGGTGGAACTTCCTGTGTTTCAGCTTGCACCCATTACCCCTTGTCCTGTCACCAGCCACCACGGAGAAGAGCCTGGCCCCATCCTCCCTTCCATCACCCTTCAGGTACTTGAACATGTTGATCAAATGTTTACTCTAGGTATCTTTCTGTGTCTGATTCAAGTCTTCTGCTGAGAGAAATTGGTAATCATTCAGGAATTTTTGATACTTTGGGGAATCATTTTGCGAACCTCATGGCTATTCAGTGGATCTTCTGTAAGGTCCAAACTTGCAGAAGATCATGGAAATTAAATAATGTGAGTTAAGTGGCAAGTTTGTCACCTGAAGAATAAGATCTCTGTGCAAAACTAATTGTATGTTAGAGATTGTGGCTGTAATGGCATATGTGCACATACACACACATAAAATCATAGATGCACACAAACACACAGAGTACTTCTTGTGATGCATGACTTGAAAAGTATTGCAATTGTCTTTAAGATATTGTATCTACCAGGATTTTTCTCATTAAAAGATTTTAGGCTCAAGGGAAGGGGAAAGGCTGTAATCACTGCAGCTCCATTGGCTCACCTTGCATTAATAAAAGTTAAGAATCAGCTGAGAAAGGACTTTGCATTGAGGCCAAGAGAAGGTGCAAAGCTTCTAAAGTTAGGAACTAGAGAAATTTCCTAACATGAAGCAGAAAGGGTGTGAATACTGTGGGGCAATGGAGGGTACCAGAGTTCTCCCAACTCACTGAAATCATGAAATAACCACCGGGCAAATTCAACGTCATGTGCTAGTCTAACTTGTATTCCGTTGCTTTTCTCCTCGAACAATTCTGTTCTTAGAAATTTAAGGACCCACAGATCCATGATTTCCTGTCCAAATTGTTCCTACAGACAAGCTATGGACAACTTTGCAAGCTTGGGAATGGAAATATTTCTCATCATGCTGCAACAGTATGTTTGTGAAGCAGCAGTACCAGGAAAGCTACAGGAAAAAAATCTCCCTTCCTGCCCTATGGGCATGAATCACTTCCGGCTAAAGAGCTGGTAGAGAGGTTAAATATTGCATGGCTTCACTAGTCCACTAATACAGCCATTAGTGCACCAGGAGACCAGATCTAGGAAAGTGAAGGAAAGGTGATGGGACATTAAAGACAGCAAATAACAGTACCATTCAGCCTATCTTAGAGGTCTTTTCCAACCATAATGATTCTATGATTCTGTCTTTCTATGCACAAGCAGGTATTTTTTCTGATTAAAAGTGGCAAATAGGATTAATTCTCCTAGTTTTATTTATTTATTTATTTATTTATTTATTTATTTATTTATTTATTTATTTATTTATTTATTTATTATTCTTTCTAAGGGGGGAGAAGAATCCAAACCGAGACCAAATCTCTCCTGCCTCATTAGCAGCTCTGGCAGAGAAAAAGAAGCAAGGAAAGCAGTACTTTAAACCTGCTAGCCAACCCACAGCTTGTAGATATTCAGATGTGAGCATTCAGACAGACCTGGCTCAGGATCTGAGCAGTTTAGCAATGCTGGCATTGGCCAAAGACACATGGCGACAAACCACCCAAAGGAGACTGGCAGCATGAGAGGCAGGCAGGCAGTGGAGGGCATCTTGGGACTGAAGATAGCAGCTGTAGCTGTGACATAAGCCTTGTGAGTCCTCTCCCATGATAGATGCTGGGCATCAAAGGACTCAAGGAACACAAGAGCTGGGTGCTTGTTCTCTCTTGGCACTGCCAAGGTAGGCACTGAACTGCCTCCGACAGCTGCCACCTTTGCCCGTGCTATATTCACTGTTGCTTGAAGTGTTTTGGGCAGCATTTTAGATGAAGAATTGAATATACTTCAAGCATTCTCTCCCCGTTACCCTGCAGCAGTCACCTGCCTCCTGCTCGGGGGAGCTCCGCAGACCTGCTTTAACATGAAGAGCTCCCGATGTAACACAAGTAGATGAGTTCCGCTTTCGCTCCCTTTCATCCATCATACCCTGTTTAACTGGGAGAACCGGAGCCCCTGAGGCCACAGAGATCCCTGGGTGCTCCCTGCGCCTGGAGCAGCAGGCCGGGGGTGCGCAGCAGTGTAGCAGCGAGGACGCTGGGCATCACCAGGTCGCGTACTGGCTGCGTGGTCCGTGGGCCCGGTGCCAAGTTTCCCTTCTACGAGAAAGGAAAATGAAACCGAGAGCTTCCCCGCGCCGCGAGGCGGGCCCGGCCGCTGCGCACTTAAGTGCGGAGCGCGGCGCGCCGCGATGCAAACGGCAAGCCGAACGGGAGCGAGCTGAGCCCAGCCGGGACGGACCGAGCGGAGTCGAACCAAGCCAAGTCGAACCGAGCCCCGTCAAGCCAAGTCGAACCGAGCCCGGTCTAGGGGAACCGAGCCGGAGCGAGCCATGCGCGTGGCGGAGCTGCCGCAGGCGCGGGCGCTGCTGGCGGCGCTGCGTGCGCGGCTGAGCGCGCTGTGCCGGAGCCTGGCGCACCTGGTGCTGTCCCTGCCGCTGGCGCTGCCCCTGCCCGGCTGGCGGCGGCTCTCGGCTCCCGGCCCCAGCGATGCCGCGGGGAGGCAGCGGGAGAGGCAGCGGGACGGGGTGGCCCCGACGCCCACGAGTGTCAACTACCACTTCACGCGCCAGTGCAACTACAAGTGTGGCTTCTGCTTCCACACGGCCAAGACCTCCTTCGTGCTACCGCTGGAGGAGGCCAAGCGCGGGCTGGCGATGCTCAAGGAGGCTGGTGAGTGCAGCCCAAGCTCGCTGCATTATAGCCAGGCTCGTAGTACTGCTGCCCGAAGCAGCTGAGAGGAGCTCACGGCAGCTTCCCGTCTCTGCTTCCCTCCCTAGGGATGGAGAAAATCAACTTCTCGGGAGGGGAACCGTTTCTCCAGGACAGAGGCGAGTTTGTGGGCAAGCTGGTGCAGTTTTGTAAGCAAGATTTGAGGCTGCCGAGCGTCAGCATCGTGAGCAACGGCAGCATGATCAGAGAGCAGTGGTTCAAGAAGTACGGTAAGGAGGCCCTGACACACAGAAACGCTCGCTTGGCTTGGGAGCTTTCTCGGTGCAGCCTCATAGCAAGACCCTATTTATTTTATATATTTATTTTTGTGCAAATGGATCCCCCATTTGTTAGTGAGTCAGTTAGAATAAATGTCAAATAAAAGAAAACATTGGTGAAATGTGGTTAATTATATGTTGTGAGCATGTGAAGCTTGTCATTTTGCCTCTTTGGTGTCACAGTTTTGCCAAACCGGAGCATATCCACCATGCAGGGGCGGGGATGCTGCTGCTGCGGCTCTTGTGGTTTGTGCAGTTCCACAGAGTGGTGTCTATGGGATGCTTTGTGCCAGATCACAAGGAAGTGGAAATGGGCAGGCACTTGACAACTTTCAACTGGAGATACAAATGCTAATCCATTTTTAAAACTTGTTTTCAGGTCAATATTTAGACATTTTGGCAATTTCTTGTGATAGTTTTGATGAGGAAGTCAATGTTTTAATTGGCCGCAGTCAAGGAAAGAAGAACCACGTGGAAAAACTGCATAAACTGAGACAGTGGTGCCGAGACTACGCTGTTGCTTTCAAAATAAATTCAGTCATCAACAGATTTAACATTGAGGAAGATATGAATGAACAGATCAAGGCACTCAACCCTGTGCGCTGGAAGGTAGTGTATACTGTAGGTTGTCTTCTGCTCAGAGAAAATGAATGGTGAAGTGAAATTCTGGAATAGTCTGAACATGTAGCTACACAAGACAGCTTCCCAGTTCCAGCTTGGGGTGGTGTAAGCAGAGCTGTTATTAATGTTACATAGCGCTGAGGCATATGGAACAGGCTGCCCAGAGAGGTTGTGGAATCTCCTTCTCTGGAGATCTTCCAAACCTGCCTGGATGCCACCCTGTGCCACGTGCTCTAGGTGTCCCTGCTGGAGCAGGGGGATTGGACTAGATGAGCTCTAGAGGTCCTTTCCAACCCTAAGCATTCTATGATTCTGTGATATTCTGTCTCATTTCATACTTAAATGGATCCCAGTATACCAAGAATCATGTCTGGTGTGGTATTTGCAGGGAATTACTATTTCAGGCTATATAGGTCTAGTTGTTTATGACACTGAAGATAAGATAGAAGGTTTTTAATGAAAATATGCCATACTTCAGAAAGAATGAAGTTAGTGTACAATGATACATTAGAGTTCATATTAACAATACACTGTACAATAATGTTCTAGTATAGAAAATATCCTAGCCACTAATACACTATTAGAAATGTATTAGTTGCATTATGTTATTGGTTTGAGAGCAGGTAAAGATCATGTGTCTTGTAAGCATGGGAGGGCCTTTGGAATCATTTCTCAGCTGTTAGGACACACTGGGATAGAACCCATATAGCTCCTGTATGCTGTTTTTACACTTTTAACAATTTAATAGAAACAAATAAGAATTTTATCAGCACTGAACTGATATACCAGCAATGTTTTCCAACTAGGAAAAGAGAATCAGTGTAGGTGAAATCTTGGTCCCACTAAGGGAGCATAACGTCCCCAAGAAATAACTTTTTTTTTTCCTATCAAGTTTCCTACCCTACTTTCATTATGAGGTTGCAAACCATATTGGCAAAGGCAGCTTCTTCTCCAAAGTCTGTTCTGAATGTGTTCGAGGACCATGTCTTTAGAAGGAAGCTCTTAGTAGACATGCTATTCCAGTTAATTTATGAAGTACAGGTCTACCTCGGGCCCTTTGTGTACAATTTACTTGTCACAGTTTGTATCAGTATAGCTCCACTGTCAGGCATATTTAAAGAGAGGTGCTGAGACAACTGAAGGCTCTAATGATCATGGCAGTCTCATCCTCAAGGCCATTAAAAGTGTAAACTCCTCATTAGGTGCGTTTTTGTCTTCAGGTATTCCAGTGCCTGCTCATTGAAGGGGAGAACTGTGGTGAGGATGCTCTGAGAGAAGCAGACAAGTTTCTCATCAGTGATGATGACTTCAAACGATTCCTTGATCGCCACAAGGACGTCTCCTGCTTAGTTCCAGAGTCTAATCAGGAGGTAAAATTAAAACTGGCTATTCATAGCTTTGTTCTGGCAAAATGGAAAGACGGATTAAGAATTAGAAGCTTTCATACTTATTAACACTTTCCCTGATAATATTGGTGCTACATTATCACTCTCAGCAACCAGTTCTGTCATGCTGGAAGGCAGTATTTGTACTTTTATACGAGGTTTGCAGGCATTGATCGCAGTCCTATGGAAACCAGTGGGAATTCCGTTGTGGTGTGGTGTGGCAACATGCTCCATAAAGTATCAGCACAGAAACTGTAGAAACTGAGGTCTAAACAGTTAACCCCTCAAGAGCTGAAGGGCTCTCAACTACCAGGCCACAAGAGTCTGATATGGCTGACTTAACACAAACACAATTTATACTCTAAGCAGTTTCCTGACAGAGATGCATCACACTACGGCAGCATCAGCTACCTATACTCAGTAGGGATCTCATCCCAGTCGACATTATTTTGGTCATCAAGTGTATTTGTTTTCACAGGAGAAAGAACTGGCATAGTGCCTGACACATCTCGCTAAGCACCCCCGTCACAGTAACACAGGGGACACTTTTAGCCTCATCAAACTGACTGCTGATGGGTGCATGTTCTTATCTAGGACTTCTTTTTTAGATGCCCACATGCTGTACCTGTGGCATGAGCAGAGGTCATAGGTTCACTGTTTAGAAAGATTATAAACTGAGTGAGGAAATACAAGTTTAGCCAGCGAAATCTAGTCTTAAATCTGTTCTCCTTCCTTCCTTATCCTCTTCAGAGATCAAGGCCTTCAGTTTACAATTTACTGATTTTAAGTAAAGTGAGCTCAAAGCAGTCTGGCTTACTAGGTGAAATCTGAGTAACATGCTCACTTCCACACCTAAGACTATGTGGAAGAGGTCAGGTAGGAGAAACCTAGTTAGCTGGGCAAAGATATCTTATTTCAATTGTTGCCTATTTCCTGGTGCTGGAAGACTGAAGAGCTTTTTAAACTGGGAGATTGGCACTAACAGATTTGTTTACTGGGAGTAGTGAATGCTGGGATGGCATAAATGGCCACATCAATTGTTTGGAAATGACCTAATCATTCCAGTATGCTGAAAAAAAAAAAAAAAGGAAAGTTTGATCCAAGCTCACTGAAATCAGAGGGAAGACATCAGCTTGTTCAAAGATTTGGATTACACTTTGAAGGAATAATTATTTGTTTTAGCCTTGATTTTTCCCTAGAATGAAATTTTAGTTTGCCCATTAACTCGAGCTTTTCTTTTGTTCTGTTACAGATGAGAGACTCATACCTCCTTTTAGATGAATATGTAAGTATTTATTTGATCCTTGATACTTGTCTGTTAATATATCCCTATGTATACAACAGTGGTAACTGCTTCAGTTTACTATGTGTTCTATAAAAGAATTGTCATGCTAGGGGAGGTTCAGGTCAGACAGAAGGAAGAATTTCTACACGGAAAGAGTGATGAAGCCTTGGAACAGGCTGCCCAGGGAAGTGGTGGAGTCACGGTCCCTGGCAGTGTTCAAGAAACGTGTAGACAGGGCACTTACTTACTTAGGGACATTGTTTTTCAGGCATGTTAGTGATGGATTTACTGTCGAACTCGATGATCTAGGAGGTCTTTTCCAACCAAATGATTCTATGATTCTATGATCAACCATGTCCCACAAGGAATAGATATAATTTATTTCCATATTCCATTTCCATATTAGATACAATTTATTTCCATATTCCATTTCCATATTCCAATAGATATAATTTATTTTCCATATTTCCATATTCCAATTAGATTTAATTTATTTCCATATCCAATATTCAGAAGTGGAATGTAGCTACGGCCTAAGGAGCAGTCCCCAAATGCATCAGGTTGCATGCATGAACATTGCATCATGAGTGTAAAAGTGTATTTTACACATATTTTTTAGACAAGCCATTGCAGTTTATTATCTAAATGTTTGCTCTTCGGTTACACGTAAACTAACTAGACCCTTAAAAACTTTACTTGGTATGACTTTGTTCTTGCAAGGTTATATCAGTATGGGCGTTTGAATCTTCTTAAGGGCAGTGAACAGTGAAACTGTTCTCAGGCAGGTAGCTTACATACATGTTTGTGGAATTGTAGCACAGGTTATTTAATTCTGTACAACAGGTAAGCTTTACAGTAGTAAATATGCATAAAACTTAAAGGTCGTACCTGTGAATTTTCTAGATGCGCTTTCTAAATTGTACAAATGGACGAAAAGAGCCTTCTAAATCTATCTTGGATGTTGGAGTAGAAGAAGCTATACAATTCAGTGGATTTGATGAGAAGATGTTCCTAAAGAGAGGAGGAAAGTACGTGTGGAGTAAAGCAGACATGAAACTGGACTGGTAACTCAGTTAACTGAGCTGTGGCAAGTGCACTTTGTGAAGAAAATGTGTCTGTATATATATAATGGTTTTAACTACATGTGTATATTGTACAGATCAATGTTCACTAACTCTGTAGATAAATATTTTAGTGTTTTTTGAATTTAGGTTATATTCTTTTCTATTGTTCAGTTGAACATTACAGAACAGTGTAATAGAATTTTCACAGAGGTCTAAAATCTAGTTACTAGTTTATTGTATGAAGGACTGCAAGGGCAAACTGTTAAGATAATGCCTTACAGAAAACAGTTTTAAGATAATAGGTAAGTGTGCATTCAAGAAAACAAAGAAAAAATGCCAATGTCTAACTCAGTGTAAACAGCCGTAATGATTGATAAATTGAAACTCTTATCAGGAAATAGTTTCTGTATAGTTCATATGGAAAGGTGCATATGCAATTCCTTACCAGGTCACAAGAGGGCCGACGTTGAAAGCAGCCCTAACTTTTTCAGGGATGATTCTGACCCTTTTTCAGGGGTTAGCATTATCTCTAATAAGGAATACATCAAAAAGGAAGTCAAGATTAAAAAATAGGAATTTTAATTCCTCAGCTCTTAGTTGTAGAAGTGTTGTTCTTCTCCCTGTGCTGCATACACCCAAATGTTGAGGGATGTAAATTTCTTGTAAAAATAGTGCTTTGATCACAATATTGCTCCTCAAAACCTAAGAAATATGTTTTATTCAATGATGAGCAACTTCTTATTTCACCTTGCCAATGACATGTACACTAACAAATATTTGCAATGAAAAAAAATGTTTGTTTTTATTCATAACTTCCCCCATTTCACTTTCCTGCAGCACTCTACTTTTTTGTTTGTTCGTTTTTCTCTCCTTATGTATACAACTCTGATTAAGATTCCTTATATGATGAATGAATAATATGGAACACACTCACCACTACCTTCTCTTGCTAGGTCTGTGTTATTCCCGTGCTTTTTATTGCACAAAGTTCATATCTCTCATAACTTTGTTTTAAAGGTTGTGTAGCTCGGTAGTCACTCTTACTAGTTGCCAACATGCAGGTCATAAGTGCAACTAGGTTTTGTGGTAGCTGCCTTTGATTCCAAGAGCTAATAGCATCCACCTAAAAGAGAGAAAACTTTAAAAAAAAAACCACAAAGGCAATAATTTAATATGCTGCCTTCTTGCCTTTTTTTTTTCTCTCTTGGTAATCTTTTATCCTTTTGTGATTACATTTTTTCAAATTTAATTAGCCTCCCTCCCCACCCCCCACTTCAGTCTAGCTCTGTGTGAAGGCAATAGGGATAAGCATTGCACAAAACAGAAGTGAGTTAGCATGCCTAGACTTTCTCACATGTTTAAATATTGCAGCAGTTGGGACGCAGCATGCACTAAATACACCTTGCAAAAAATGCACTTTTTTCTGATAATGTTAGTTGATTTTTTAAAAAACTTTTCAGAGTCCCATTTCCATTTTTAGTGTTCTAACTCTAACTTGTCTTTTAGAATTCCACAATCCCTGTACTTTTTATACACTTGTATTTCAGTATTTTTTTTCTTCTCTTAGTATTAAGGACATTAAAAAGTGGCCCACACGCATTAACCCCAGAGTCTTTTGGCAGTTATTTTACTGACCTCAGCAGGAATTCTGAACAAGGAACAACTTTGGGCAAAGCAAATCTAGGTAATTGTGGTGTTTGACTTGCTGGTTGTTCCTGTTGCTGAATCGAGCATCTTCCTCAGCGTATGCACTGCATGATAGAAAAGAGGCACTTTGCTGCTGGCTCAGTCCCAGCATGAGCAAGATCAGCGCATCACTGTAGCACTAAATCTACAAGCTTGCTGCTTCTGCTGGCAATGCCAGCTGTATCATAGCATGCAGACATGAAGGGCACAAGCTCCGTGTCAGCTCCAAAAATGCTGCTGTTCTCTGTTGTGGCATTTCTCTCTGCAAATGGTCTTTTTTTTGGTGCACGATGTCCGCTATGCCTCAAGTTGAAGCTGCAAGGTGAATAAAAGGGAGCTGAAAAAAGTAATATTGTTTGAATAACAGACAGTGAATAGGGTTGAGCTCTTATATTTTCCATGTTGGTTTCAAACAATTTTACATTGCCCCTTATTATTGTGCCTAATTTAGGAAAACTCTCTGTTCTGTGTAATACATATGTGTATATATATATATATATTTTTCTGAAGAATTTACCAATTGTAGTTGGAAATTACCAGTTATACTGCTGGAAATGAAAACTTTGGCTTAATTTTCAACATGGCTACAGCTTGGTTAACCTAGAAAGATTTTATTTTTTGGTAGCCTATGAGCACAGTTTTTACTGGAAAAAAAATGAAGTTTAGGCTTTCATTTTGCAGCGTGTCTAACTTTCACGCAGGACTAGAAGCATAATATTAAATTCAATAGGGCTACTCCCAGGCTGAGGGATTGCATGCACATTATGACTGTGAAGAGTCAGTAACTAACTGACAGTAACTAACACAGATAGGCTTTATTGTATTTTCATGTATAATGTCATAGTTCTGCAGCTAAGCGCTTGCTAAAAAAGCTGAACCAGGCAGTAATTAGTAAACTGCCGTTTACCAGTATTATACAGCTGTTCATATTTTTTAAATTTGTAGAAAATGAGAATTTGAGTGAATTAATGAATTAATGAGTGAATTAATTAAGTTTAATCATTAAGAATGTGTCTTGAGTAAGGAATAAAACTGTCATTCAGGTACTCTCTTTTTTCAGACTGAATTATAAACAGTGAATTTTTAAATGATAACGTCACAGAATTCCTACTACATTTGTATGTGGCACATTGCAATAAATGTTTCTATTTTATTAGATTTGTCTCTAGTTTCTTTTTTTAAAAAACAAAATCCAGACCGATAATAAGAAGATCTGCATTCACCATACAGTGGTAATCTTGGATGGAGCCCGCAGGGAGTGCGGGGGCTGCTTGGCAGAGGCAACAGCTGCATCCGGGACGAAAGGTGCTGATTCTCCTGGGGCTCAAGAGCATTTGTGACCTGCTTGAGCAGCACGGGTTGTGCTGGGAGAAAACGGTTAAAATACGTGAAAGATACAACCGTCCAGAAATACCTGAGGAGAAAACAATTACCTTTTGCTAGGATAAATAACCAAAGCTAGTCAGTTTAGGGATGGAGCAAAGACAGGCAGGTTCTCTCCACGCTCATGCTCACATCTTTGGGGTGCAGAATAAACTCTTGCACCAAACTGGAGCACAGGCAGCTGGTTGTGTGGCCCTCGCTATGGCTCTGGCAGGGGGTGAACACTGCGTCTGAGCAAGTCAAGGAGGCAGCTCTCATTGCTCACGCCAGTGCAAAAGGAGGCTGGTTGCTGCTCGATGCATAAAGCAGCGAGACGAAGGCAGCTGCTTTTGCATCTTGGAGAACAGCTGTACAGCCACCATGGTTTCCCTCGGCTTCCCTTTCCCTTTCCCTTTCCTTGCAAGCAAGCCTGACCCTCCTGCCTTCCTGCGTAGAATCCCCCCGCCCGCGTTGCTGACGGCCTGGCGATCCGCGGGGAGGAACGGGCGCCGGGAGGAAGGCGGCTCCCGTTGCGCGGCCGGGAGCACCTGGATGCGATGGGAAGAGCCGCGCACGGGGCAGCGCTCGCGGGGGCCCCGGGGATGCCCGTGGGGGGGCGGCGCGGAGCGGCGCCGCCCTCGTCCGCCAGGCGGCGCCGCAGCGCGGGGCGCGGCGCGGCGCGGCGGCCGCTTCAAAGCGCGCGCGGGCGGCGCGGCGGCTCCCAGCGCTGCCCGAGCGGCGGCGGCGGCGGCGGTGGCTGTTGTGGCCCGCCCGCCCCCGCGCCGCCCCCGCGCCGCCTTCCTCCTCGCGCGGCGGAGAAAAGCGGCGGCCGCGGCCCCGCTCCGCCGCGGACGGCGCCGGGGGCGGGGGGAGCCATGGCCGGGGCGGGGGCGCCCTGCCGCGGCCGCTCGGGGTAGCGCGGCAGCCGCAGCCGCGCTCGGCGGCAGAGGCGGCGGCGGCGGCGGCGGCGGCGGCGGCTGGGTAAGGAGCGGAGTGGAGCGGAGGGGAGCGACGGGCGCGTCCCCCCCGCCAGGGCCGGGCTCGGTGCCGCAGCGCGGGGGCCGGGGCGGGATGGGGCGACCCGGCGGGCTCCCCTGGGGGCGCGGGAAGGGGGCAGCTTCCGCGCGTCCCCGCATGTCGCTTCCCGCCGGCGGACAAAGCGGCCTCGCGGTGCCCCCCGCCGCTCGCATCCCCGTGCGCGCGGGATCCCCCTGAATCCCCCGGGCCCCGTCCCCGCGAAAGGACGGTAGTAGCGTGTTTCTGCCCACGCCAGGGTGGGCGACCTTTCCCTATAAGCGTGTCGCCTGTGTCCCCGCGCCCGCCCCGGGGCCGCGCTCGGCGCCGTGGCGGCCCGGGCCGCGGCTCGCAGCGTGCGCCGGAGCGGCCGCCGGCGCCGTCGCGTTGAGTGACAATTGCAGGGATGGGATGAAAACGGTTACTTAGACTCGCTTGTTTGCTCCTCTGTGATTTACCCAAGGGAGCCAAAAGCCTTCTTGAATCCGCAACCTGAAATGCAATAAACACTCTTTGAAGGGGGGGGGGGGAACGCTTTGAAGTGGCGTGTGAATTGATGTCCTGGCTGCCAGAATGCTTAAAGCGTGCAATTTGGGGAGAAAGTAATTTGTTAGGGTTGCAGGGGTGGGGAAAAATTAGAAGTTGGAGGGTTTTGTTGTTGCTTGTATTTTTTTTCCTTCCCTCGGTGAGTTTAACATATGCTGACATTGACTGCTTTTGAAGTGTTGGAAGGAACCCTGTAGTAACAAGGTTGTCCTCCCTTCTTCCCTTCCTTGCGCCCGGGAGCCCAGCATTCATAAAACTAGGGTGTCTCATTTTTGAAAAAAAAATCAGGCTTTATGTTCGGCTTTTGTTCCTCCTAAAGGGCTGGAACCGGGTCTATCCGTGGGGTGGGATGTTGGAAGAAGATAGGAGCTCTTTGAATTTCCTCTGTATTCCTGGAAGCCTTGTCACTTCTGTTCTGGAACAAGTCATTTGGTGTTTTACAATAAAAGTGAATGGTCATTTTTTTTTCTTAATAGATAAATCCGTTATTTCATATGTTTAAACTGTTCCCAGGATAGCCAGGTAACTTCGCATTTTGAAAGGAATTGCTTTGTTTCACACGTGCTTTATCAGTTCTGTTGTAGACATTGCTACGACTGAAGTAAAAAGTCTCTCTGTGCAGAATGCTACTGAAAATTACATCAGCCTGCGTATTTTGGAGTTGCACCGAGTGTTACCGGCCTCTCGTTGGCTTGTGTGTTTGTGTTTGACTTGTAGACAGGGGATCTTTAAATAGTGCAGGGTGGAGGGGCCTGGGGACGGGGGTGTGCGGGGATGTGGCTGCTCAGAGGCAGCCTTGTGACCCTGGGGAAACTGCTCCGCTGGTCATTATAAGGGTCTCTGCAGCATGGGAGAACTTGAACGACTGCCTCGTGGTAGCTCTGGGGAGTCGGCCAGCTGGCCCTGTGTGAAGCTTGTTAGATATCCAACAGAAATAAGATAAAATGGGAAGAGTGGAAGAAGATTTTTCAATTCGCATAAGAGCTGCCCGAAAAAGACAGGGATATTTATATATATATTTTTCCCTCTGGTAAAGGCTTTATTCCTTCACCCCTCCCTTCCCTGGTCATAGTATTTCATTACACTGTTGTGCAATCTGTATGTTGCTCATGAGGTTGAGAAACCGCCTCTGTGATTGAAATAACAGAGGATGATGACAGATGTTTCAATTTGATACGACTGCTTTGAATGAGACGTCCCTTAGGTGAAACAAAGGGTGTGTTCTCCCCTTTCTAATCACCCTGGTTCAGTTATAGTAGCTGTTGGCTCAACTCCTGTGTTTATCATCTGCAAACTCTTATTGTACACAGACTAGTACTGCTAGTTCTCTTAAATAACTGAAATATGCAGAGTCTAGATCGTCAAGTAGTTATTTGGGCTAAAAGAAGATGCATTTTCTTAAGTGCTCTTGTTTCTAATATCATGTCCATTTTGAATGGTTCTTATATAGGATTTTCTATAAATTTTGACAGTTTTCATTTCAATTAAGCCAAAGGACGAGGCTTCTGTCCTAGCTGTGAGTTTTGGCTGCGCTGCCATCCTGGGCTGTGAATGGCTTCAGTGTCTTGGCCGCGTTTGCAGGAATTCTCTCATAGGCTGGCAGAAAACTGCTCTTGTTTGCCCTCCCAGTGCTGATTCAGGGAAATACACAACTCTGGCCATACTGCAGCTCGATCCACACAAGTAAACTCTTTCTTTCCTAGAGACCTGGTTCTAGCACAGGGATTACGATGTGTGTGTCTTTTTTTCATCATATTAATAGAGTTATATTAATAATTAGGCAGGTGCATTAACAATTTTGGTTTGATTAGGCATCTTTTGAACTACCTTGCTTTCCATTTCTTATTTTTAACTCAAGCTACAATAACAACAAAGCTGCAAGCCAACCCACCAACTTGAATGGTTTAGTAATTCTACTGTATATAACTTAGGCTGCAATCAGCTGTTATTTTTATAAGACAGTATCACTTTCTATTCTGCTTTGCAGAAATAAGCTCATAATGTTTATCTTTTCCTGACCTTTTGAAGGAGATTAGATGAAAAGATCATAATGGTAATTTCTAATTTGAAGACCTGATGGCTGGGTGGAGGGAGCTGTTGAAAATACGTTTGCTCTTCTGCCTGCATGCTGCAGCATATTAGGAGTGGATTTTCTATTTCATAATCTGTGTATCTTAAATCTTATCAGAGATGTTTACATTTTTTTTTTTTGGTGCGTGTGTGAGTATGCAGCCAGTGAATACTGGAGCTGACAGTGCTAGCACAAAACTCGTTTTCAAGTAGCTTCATTGTTTGCTGATGATGACATTTATGAACACACCATAGTGTTCTTTCTCAGTAGAATAGAGAAAATGAGGAGCAGAAAAAGTGAATCATTGAGACATGGTGGTACTTGCTGTGAGAAGGAAAGGTCTGAGCAGATAATGCTAATCCTGAAAAGACAACTATTTCCTTTGTATAGCTCACTTCAGTCTTTCCATTCGAAGAGCAGTGACAGAGTAGTAGCTTGTAACCTCAAAATCCCTTGCTATGGTTCCGGAACCAACCCTTCCAGGGTTCCACATAGCGCTATGGCAGTTTATTGCAACTACATCCCTTCCTTCTCTACTCTCCCCCACCCCTATTAATGCAAGTGCTCAAGTTTATCTCACACGATTACAGCCTTGCCACAGGCTTATGAACGGCTAAGGCCCAATTTTGGAGGGGGTTCTTTATACTTACTTTTGACTTTCAATTGGAAATCTGGCTAAGAGTTCTGGTTCTGGAGTATTGGGTTTATTTCCTGTTAAAACTCCAAACTTCACCAGTCATTTTTATTTTATTTTTTGCAAAGCTCAGCCTGTGAAAACTATCCCTGTGGTACTTGGAGTGAGCATCTTCCTAGCTCCAGCTTCTAGCAAGCAGGTCACCTGCATCATTAGGCTTAGGTATTACCTGAAATTTGTTGTACACATCTAGCTCTTGTGGAAGCCTCTTGTACTTCGGAAAGAATGAGAAGATGCCTTTAGCAGCATGCAATAAGGCAGCAATCCGTTGTTCACCACGCATCAAACAGTTCACCATAATCTGTTGCATCAGTTTGCTCCTATGCTTCTTATTTCTGCTATTACTGATTACCAGTCAGTCCACTTCTTGTTTTGCTGGTGAGGATTGACAGAAAGAGGGAGATCCGTGAGTGTCTCCATCTCTCAGGTTCCTGTGGGGATAGTGATGAAAGGGAACTATGGCTGACCTTGGGACCACTTCTCTTACTCTTCTGTGGTATTTAAAAGTAACCTTGCGGGAAGTCAGTTTTTCTGTTCTTGCCATAAATGAGCCCCTAAATAGCTGCTGAAGCTGCTTAGGCCATGATACTGCTTAAGTGTCCCTTTAACTGGCTGCAGCAGCAGAAGCATCGCAAGGACTGACAGCAACAGAAGCTGTCAAAGGTAGCAAAGATCTAACCCTTTCCTCTGTAGCTACCCCTTACACATGCACTTCAAGGGCTGGAGACTGAAATCTGTACAAGCCAGTGTACCTTTGAGCTCATATACACATCATTTTGAAGAACTGATGAAATTAATGCAGTACAGTCCCCTGGTATGAGCTCAGCTTTGCTGTTATGAAGGTGTTTATTTCAATATTGCCTAAAGCAGTTGTATTTTCCAGGCCTGATGCCTTAGACAATGTTTATATGCTTGTGGGGAAATAAATTTGGCGAGGTACTTAATTCTGTTTTTCCCTCTATTGCTTGAAGGAAACAACTTTCCCTTCATTTTTACCTCTATTAGGAGTTATATCCATCCAGATAGAGAATTAGAATGATGACCTGTGATTTGTGTGGCCAGCCTTACATCTCCCATGTGATCTTACAACAGCAATTTAAATTTAAAAGTCAAGCCACTTGCAGTTGGGGTGTGTGTATATATTTACCCCCCCCCCCCTTTTTTTTTCCTCCTAAGAAAGCAAAAATACAACTCTGAAGATTAGTCTTTTTCTTTCCCTCTTAAAATTTTAAAATCCACTACATTTTTGAGAAGGGTAGTTACATTGGAGATACTAAGCTTCTTAAAAGTATATGTGTGACAACAAGCAGATGCAAAAGATCTTTTAGTGAAGGAATATGATTGTAGTCTGAACCCTTCTTATAACCTTGAGACTTATGTTCCAGGGAAAGTGGATTTTGCTGGTTAGGGTGGTTATGAAATGATTTATGTTGAGCTGTTACGTTTTTGACTTTCAAATTAATCTGTTACTTCATTTCTGAGTATTTTTCTGGATGCTTTGAATCTGAAGCAACAAAGTGTTTAATTTTAGGATCAACATTGATTTGAACAGAGTTTAATCTCAGTTTATGCCAAGATCACTTTGTGATACTGCAGGAAGTGCCTGATGGAGAAAGGAAAGTGAGGGGTGTGTGTGTTTTAACATACTATGTATTGTAACAATGTGCTTCTCTCGTATATGAAATTCCTTTTTTTAGAATAATTTTAACTCTTATCCCTTTTGCTCATGTAGAATGGCGCAATAATGATTCTTCAGAGACCTGGTATTTGTATGATCCTTAAAGTGGTCTTGTATGAAAATTGTACCCTTAATTCTGCATGTTACTAGGCAGAATGCAAGGAAAAACAACAATTCACTCTGTTTTGTTTCTGCCTGTGTTTGCATAAGTACTATCTGTGTGATAGTATAAATACAATCAATTATGCTAGTCAGTTTGCACATTGGTTATCTGAATATGTCTTTCTTCATTTTTTTCTGTGCACTGACTCAATTAATGATGTATCATCTTCCTTGAGGTATAACATATTTCTTGGCATATGTTTGGAGTGTAAAGGAGAAAACACCTACACCAACTTTTCTTAGATTATTTACTCATTACCTTTGATGCTTATTGTCATTTCTTCTCTTTGCAAAAAAGTGCTGACCAAAAGGACATGCTGAGGATAGATGTAAGATGTGTTGTTTTGGAAAGAGGGAGAGAGGCAGATCCATATTTAAATGCTTTGAAAAGAATTCTTAAAGTCTTTTTTCCTGCTGCTCTTTGTCTTTCTGATGTTTGTTAATGCTCTAGATTTTGAGAGATTTCACCTGCATACAACAGAGACTCTATTTTAAGGTACTGGGTTAAGCTCGGGTCAGCCGCTGCCGCTCAGTGCTGCTGGCAGCTGAGGAAGGCGCAGCGGCTGTGCCCGTACGTGCAGCCGGAGACCTGCGAGAGGCGGGAGAGCCGCGCTTGCCGCCTCCGTGTCACCTCAGGTGAGGCGCTGGCGCTCACGGGCCGCGCTGAGCCGATCCCGGCAGCCAGCAGCGCGGATCAGGGCGGCACTGAGAGGATTAGCCCCGTGTGCCTGGGTTGGGTGACTGCTGTGCCAGAAGTAAACTGGACCATGTGGCTGCCGCTCTTAATGGTGGAAAGGTGAAACCGGCGCAGGGTGTTAGCACAACAGTGGTGACCTTTGTAGTTGCAGGAGTTGTTGAGGACCGCCCATTCCTTAGGGCACAGCGCATGTGATCTTTATCTGTGGCTCCAACAGTGAGCAGGTGAAGGCCTGGAGGTTCATGGCTCCTACCCATTCATGTTCACCTGGAGGGTGTAAGTTTATTTCCTTGCTCCAAGCTAGCTTGTTTATCTTGTAAGCAACATGGCAATCCTCTGCCTTGGGGGAACTTTCTGTGAGGCCCATTCGTGATGTCTCGTGCTCACCAGCACTGCTGATGCTGGCAGCTTTCCCTGCTGCTCTTGGCTCCGGCGCATCTATTCAGCTCTGCCCCATCCCTCGGAGCGGCGGCGCTCGCTTGCCCACAGCGTGAGCTCATCCCCCTCGCGCTGCCGTTTCTCACCTCTGCTGCTCGCCCGAGCAAGAGCAGCCAGCGCTTGGCTCGCGTCTCACTGCTACTGTTACCGGGGATTGGCCTGAGCGGTATTTAGAGTAACTAATGTTAACTAACGCACAGTAGTTATCTCCTCGCATTCATGATGCTGTGTCCTGCAGGAGCAACACCGCACTGCACACTGTATGGATTTGTGTCCGAAAACCTGTTCTAAGTTATTCCACCAATGTCTACTCTTTAGGGTAAAACTTAGACTTCTAGTTGTTTTCTTGTCTTCTTTGCATCTGTGAAAAGATATGTTAGTAGAATAATAACCCACTTCTTCGCTTTCACTTCTTGTTTCTGGATGACATTCCCTTTGAAATATTGAACTTCCTAGGGATCAGTTCTGTCGTTTTAGCTTCACATTAGATGTTTAGCTTAAAATCAAGTTATGACAAATCCTTAGATGACTTGTAAATCCAAAGAGTGTGATAGTCTTCTTAGCAAACTGTCAGTTAGTGCTAAATATTTTCACCAGTCATTTCACATTTCCATTAGCTCCTCAAACAGCTGAAGTTCACGGATTTGAATAAAACCTAATGTTTATGGCTGTGTGCCCTGTCTTTCAATTTAGACTACTGCTATGAAATATTGCTATATTGGCTGTATTTGATGGTAAATGAGTTTTTAGATGATGGATCCTCTCTCTCAGTTAGAGTACTATTTTGTGTGCTCTTGTCTGAAAGGTCTCTGTTTTCCAGGGTTCTGCTGTACAGGCTTCTGGACTAACACAGGCCTGCTTTCCATGCCTCTTATTGCTTGAAGCTATTGCTTTATCAAGGGAAATTCAACATAGCTATTGGTATGAGGAAGAGTCAAACAACTGTGTTTTCTCGTTGCACCATTTTGATGATGGGTGGCAGCTTCAGGGGGATCATTGCAAAGGCAAGAAGGGTCAGTCATGACCTCTATTTTTTTTTCTCGCCTCAGTATCTTTTCTCATACTGTTCTGTTTCAGCACTTCCTTCTTACTTACCCCTTGAGGCTGAGCCTTTATCTTAACTCAGAGAAGTAGGCATTTCTCACTGAAATATGAGTTAATTCTAAACTTGAATGCAAAAAAAACAACCTGTAATAATATTAAATTATCTCTAAGAGAGGGCCTGCGTAAAATAGGATATTGACATGCACTATCCTATATCCTATAAGTGCCACCTCAACTAATGTTACTTAAATATCAAGTACTTAAATATCAAGTAAGTTTTCATGTGATTCCTATAAAATGAAAATCAGGCAGTCTACTCTTTATGGAGGCTTTGAAGAATTCAGAGTGTCAGCGTGTAATATGATGAGCTGGATTCCTGTTCTGTGTCTCTCTAAGCCTATTTGCCTACAGTTACTTTGACTGTAAGACTTGTTCATTAGAAATCTGTCGGGTCACAGTGAGGTCTACATCTCTTCTAGTTTAAAGATTTGTAATAAAAACATTCTGGACTTGTGTGTGTGTCTTCCTTTAATGTTTGCCTATTATGCTAAAAGGTCAATAATCTTCTGTTGTTGCTGTAAAGCAAACCAAGGAAGTAACATATTTAAGTAACTGCAGCTTAATTGCTCCAGAAACAATAGACCTACATTCTCCCTACATAGCTCTTTTTATTACTTCAAGGCTTGTGTAAAACTGCTAGCATGTCAGAATGGCCTGTTTATTCACTCAGTAGGCTGCTTGCGCTTCCTTTGGAGGAAAACTAACACATACAGAATTGGGCTGTTAGGTCAGTGTTTGTCTGATGCAAAAGAAGGTCAGCTTAAGGGGTATGCTGAGAACTATATAAAATGAAATGCCAGCTTACAAACACTTTTTGGGAGGTGGCGATGAACATATTATTCCTGTCTTAATGTTTTGAATGCAGATAGCAGATACATGCACATTATATGCATGTATTAGTGTTAAAAGAGGACTTTGTGTCGACTGTATCTTCTATAGTTGCATCTATCTGTGAAGGAATTTTAAGTGGAAAACTTCAGTGGTAGGAGCCATTTCAATTAATATAAGTTAAGTGCAGTGTTGGGAACTCTGCAGATGTCAGAAATGTTTTCTGAATTGTCCAGGAGCTCTTAGATAAACGTAATGTTTGCATATTTCTCAAAAATGGAAACTATTTTGTTTTAATTAAAGGTAACAAGTCTTTTCTTCCTCCTCAGAAGCCATTCAGTACAGTGAAACAGGAAAATAAGAATATTTACAATAGGGACAAAAATATTTGCTGCTTCTGAATTTTTATTTCCTCATCTCCTATTGATGCTAACGGTTAACTAATGTATCTTGCTTTCTTTGACAATGCCATTATGAGCACTGCATTTACATTATTCTTTTTTCCTCTCAGTGTGGAATGCTTTGGCAAGTGCCGTCTGTTCTGGGTATGTGCCACATATGCCAAGCATATAACTGCAAAGAGAATGGCTTCAGGGCAATCTGTCTCAAAATGATCAAGAGTATAGGGCATCTGATATATATTAAATGCTCATATACTTTAAGATGTAAGGATGAGTGTTGAACAGAACTGAGTAACCGAGGATTTGAAATCCAGTGGAGCCCAGAGTTAGCCCCCATGGCAGTCAGTCTGGACGGGGGCCTTTGATTGCTATGATGTTATGCATTAGTGTTGTATACCATACTATAAATAAGTAACAGCATACACAGAGAAAGGGTGGTGTACCCTGCATACAGGACTGTTTTGCTCACTTAGTTCCTGTTCTGATCATTTCCTTCTACTTTTATACACTCTCCCTTCCCTTTGTGCTCTGCTTTTTGAGACTATACGGGAAACTTGCAGCAGAAAACATTAAAAAAAAAAAATCACATGGCTGGTTCATCACATGGCTCCCTAGTTCATCAGAGGCCCATGATCCCCTGTGCTCTGTGGTTAGGTGTCCTGATGTGCACAAGACCAGGAAAGAGCCATGCCCATCATGGTGATTGTGCAGATGTAGGAGTGTATGCCCATAAAATGAGCCTATTAGGGAATTTATGCACGGAGATAATGATGTGCTACTAATTTCTTCTCCCCTTGCTCCTCCCCTCCCCCCCTTCTTTTTGTTCTTAATTTTGGCAGTGTAGCTCACTGCCAAAATGGTCACTGGTGGTTGAACAGTGGCCAATTCTCTGTCCTTCTGGCTGTAGAATGTATGAAATGCACTTGTAGCTCTGTCAACACTGCGTGTTCCACGGATGGTTTATGGTCCGTAAGAAATTGCCCCATGTATTTCCACTCACCCAGTCACTCTTGTTTAAGCTTCCCAGGGAAACGTAGACTCTTAAAGGCCATGGATGCATATTCCAACACTCTTTAAAATATCCATTTTCTTCTTTATTTCTTAAACAAATATTACCTTTTTATTGTCAAATAATTTGTGTGTTTCAAAGCAAGTGTGAGATGACTGATACTTTCTCCATTTCATTTCTGAATGACTGTCAGAAAAGAGGTTAGGTTAAATTTGTGTGGAATTTCAGCCCAAGTTAAACCTTGTTTTGAACTTCTATTTTATTTCTTTTTAGTGCTTTAGATAAATAATAACTTTAACAAATACTTGGAAAGGAAGGCATAAAAATGGTTTACATTATCATCTATGCCTGAGTGAGTGAGTTTTTCCAAACATTCAGTATACTTTTTCTGCACGACTTGGCATTCTGTCAAAATCATAGATTACTTTAATGTTTCTTAAGGAACCAGACTAACAAACCACGTGAAAGCAAGTTTTCAACATAGTACTAGACTGTTCACACAGTAATGCAATATACTTGCACCATCTTTTTATAGGAATCTGTACATTATTTCTTCAGCATCTAGAGGAATTATAAGCATTTTTCAGTAATAAGAAATGCTGATTTTAATTATGTTGACAGTAGCTCTCAAGTGTTTGTTTTTCACTAGGGATAAAAATAAAAGCAGAGAAGACCTTTTCCAGTTTCTTAATGAGCAGGGGTAGGGAGGAAACTGTCTTCTCTTGAAGACTGGCTTGCATATCCTTTTCTATTGCACATTTGTAATAAATATGGCACTTAAATTCAGGTTAAGACCGGCTCTTTTTTACAAATCTGAGATAAAAGGATTTTTTTTTTCTGTGAGTGCATCCAGGAGTTAGTAGAGTACTAGTAGCTGTTAGCTACAGAGCAAAGCTGGTAATTAAACCTTCTGGCAGATCTTGTTAGGGATGAAGTGTACTGCCCTGTTTTCAGCACACAATGCCCCATGTACTAGTGCAAATGGTTCCATTAAAATACCTTTCATCTCCGTGCTTTGAGCTTTTCTGTCCTCCTGAAACCATGTAACTGCTCTTCCTAAAAGGCCTTTAAAGAGCTTCCCACCTCCTATCTGATGAAAAGTGTCTTATTGTCATGAATCAGCCAGATGAATAACTGTTCACCCTTGGTGATTTTGTCGTGGTAAACACTCTTCAATCTACCTAGGATGTAGTGGGGAAGACTTGAGAGAAAAAGGGGAAGGAGTTGGTCCAGTGGAATTTCACCTTTTGACTTGAATGATAGTGAAGTTGGATGGACACTGACAGATTCAACTGCATTTTCACCTTCACTTGCAGTCTGTCTGTGTGGTTCAAGGTCTAACTCTGTTGCCTGTCTAGCACAGGGTCCCAGTTCCTTTTTACCAATGAGCTGTGTGATTGGCCCTTTACTTTAGGACTTTAGGACTGTGTTCTGCTTAAGGGAGAGAGCACTTCCAAGGAGCCTCTTTTTTTTTTTTTTTTTTTTTTTTTTCCTCTGTCTCCTCACCGTGTGATTCTTGCCTCTTTCCTTAATGCTGGCAGTGTATGATTTTTAGAAACACAGCATCCTGACAGCGCTAAGGAGGCCAGGAAGGATATTGCATACTGCAGTGTCACGTATTGCCATCACCGTAAGTAAAAGTGACAATGCAAAGTTCATGTTCCCTCTCATGCATATAATGTGTTCAGTTTAATCCTTTCTTTTTTCTTATGTGTCCCCAAGTTCTTTTGTCCTTGAACCCTGTGGCTCAGGGGCCGTGAGATGCATCATCAGCCCTGACAGAGTGGGGCGGAGGAGGCAGATTTCACAGCCGTTCGTGCCTCCTGGCTGCTCTTGGCTGACACAACCAAATGAACCATGGGCTGTCACACAAATACAGAGCAGATCCCACAGCCTGGCTTTCCGCATGTGTCACTGGTCCTGCGCGGAGCTTGACGGAGTTTCCTAATTCTGCTTGTCAGCTTGTGGCTTTGCACAACAGGGCAGTCGTGTTAGAAGAGTCACCGCAGCGTGGTGCCGGCAAAGGCGCACGGACTGATTGATGTAGCTGCTGACAGAGAAATACCAACAGGTAGACCCTTGTGGGAAGGAAGCTGGGAATCCCAAAAGGGCTGGGGCTAGACCACCTTGACATTAACCACTTTTGTTTACAAGCCAGAAGTAATAGAGCATTCTGTTTAAACACTCGAAATTTGGGAAAGACAGATGGGTATTCAGCTATATATATATAGCTGAGTGTATATGTGAGTATATATATGAGTGTATATATATGTATAGCTGAGTGTACACTGTATATATATACACATTATATATATATATCTACACATGCATACATGCAAATATGGAAACATAGAATATAATTGGTAAGCAAGGCCAGATGAAGGTGGGTGCCTGGGATGGGGTTGAACACAGTTGGAAATATGATTGAAAAAAATGGTGAAAATCCATAGAATAGAAGGCTGTATCCTGGGAAGTGATGACTCTGCATGGGTATTGGATCATTTAAGGATTATTTAAGTCTCCAGTACAGTGTTACAGGGAGAGGAGATAGGGCTAATTTACTAATTTAATCTTTAGCTAATGAGATTATTAATTTTTTTTTTCAAAACATGAATTAAAAGAAATACAGAACTTCCATGTGTAGTCCTGGTGTTCACATCTTTTTAAAAGACACTTGAGAATCTCAAAGAGGTGCAGAAAAAGAGGCACGGAATTATACAAGTGCTGAAAAAATGCCCAATTGTTGTCTTAATTTAGAAGGGATGAGACACGAGCAGTTTCTTATTTTCATGCATTCATTTTGTTATTTATTTGCAGTTATTGGGTCTTTGCCCAGATAATTTTAGGAGAAACAACATTTCGTCCAAAAACAGACATCTAAAATAGATAAGATGGATTGCTCTGTTAGATCCATCTCTCAGACAGGTTGCTCTGGTGGTGGTGGAGAGCAATGTCATGGGTTGATCAAAAGCAGGCAGATGGCTTTTAAAAGCTAGTGAAAGATAATCCAGAGAAAAAGGCTGAGAAAATTATTGAACGTATGGAGAAAGGAGTTAGTCTCCCCCTTCCTCTCTCTTCCTCTCAAGTTGCAGGCTGGGCGACTGGCAGGATGCTGGTTAATTGAGGAAGATCCCCACAGGAAAGCCTTGTGTGGGAGGGGAGATAAGAGGTTTTGCTTAGCTCTGTAGAGCTTAACCTGGCAGCTAGGTGTATCTGAGAAAATGTCAGAGAGGAGGAGTGAAATTTTCTGTTTGAGTAAGGAGAGACAGGCCTGGAATAGAGAGACGAGTCCATGAGCTCTCTCTGCGGAGTGGGTAACTAAATTCTTGTGGCTGGAAGAAATTGTGCAGGAGCAAATAGGAAACCAGATGAATAGTGCTGGCAAAAGGGAAATGTTTCATCAGGTCCTCTCCTATCTCCAAAAGATAAAAGTGGCTGCCAGCAGGGTGTCTCCAATGGAGCGGTGAGTGAAGCCATGGACAAAGTGCCAATAGGGGGCAGGGCTTTAAGAGGAAGAGCTAGGGCAGGAGGCAGCCGAGTCAAAGGTGGTTGATGCAGTAGCTGTGAGTACTGGGATGTGTCTTGTCTTGTGAGAATAAAGAACAAGAGGGCTTTTTTTTTTTTTTCCCCAAATACGAATCTGTGGTTGAGCTGTAGGAAAGGTGTTCTTTAGGTGGCTCTTTCCCGAGGAGAAAATTTCTTTTACTAACTTTTATCATTTCGAGAAAGAGGCAGAACTAGAACCACCAGCTAAAGCTGGAGCACTCCTAAGGGAAGGAGCTACCCCAACCAAAAAATTGCCCTTCCCATTGTTGGGTTGGAAAGCAGTGGATTTCTCAATGGATCACGAGCAAAGCAGGTCCTGTGTCAGGGTAGTATTTGTTAGCCATTGCAAGTTATTTCTTTTGCTTTCAGGGTACCTGGGAAATGCTATACAGCTTAGCATGCTAACATGTTTAATAACTCTTCTCACCCTAAATTCCATGAAACCATTTTTCTATTTTCTAAGCAGAAGTACTGTAACAAAAATAACTCTGTGTTTTCTTCCTCATTCCTTTCCTACCTTTTCCACCCCCCAGTTGTGCAATTAATGTGGGAAGGGGGCAGTTATGCAGTTTTGTCAAATCCTGCTTTTTTTCGAGCAGGATCTGTAGAAAAGAACCAGGTGGGAGGATAAGGTTAAAGTGGGGGAAAATGTGCAAGAGAAGATAGGAAGAGTAAACCTGTTTTCAATGACATAATTGTTGGCTGAACAGCATATTGGTAGTCTAAAATTTTGCAGCACACCAATACCTGAGAAGGAAAGGTTGTCTCAGCTTTCAGGCCACAATTCTCTTATCTACTCATTTTTCTTTCTTAGCTTTTTGTTGTCATTGTTTTTTTTTGTTTGTTTTTGTTTACCCCTAAAGTATGGCAGATATTCTTCCATATCACATATCTTTATATGTGGAAATTGAAGTGTGGAAAATTGGAATGTTGTCATTTTTAGTTCCAAAGGTTAATCACAGAGTCGCAGAAAGGTTAAGCCACACCTTTGAACTCTCTGATGAAATTAAGGAAGGGTAGAATCTTATTTGTTTATATATAAGCTGATTTCAAAGCCAGTAGATTTTTTTTTTAAGATTAGCTAATAAGATATGGTTCTGATTTAAAATAGGTATGTATTCAGTTTGAACTATAAAGATTTTATGAGTATTCTTTAGAAAGGAACTGAGTCAGTGATTTCTCTCTCAGAAATAACATTGTTAAAGCTGAAGATGGGAAATAGCTTGAAGTGAAAGTAGAAGTCCTGCCAATTGCTGTACTCTGAATTCCTCCTCTTCCCTGGCATGTGATCGTATTTATGAAAATGCTCTGCCTACAGACTGAGTTTTGCGCAAAGTTGTGGGCTTTGTGGGTTTTGTATGTTTGTTATCCTGGTACAGTTTCTGGAACTGCTGTGTTAAGTGTGTAGAAAGTTGCCTTGGTTCATTGTAGAATTTGTGTACATAAGTCTCTGAATTTAGTTCAGGGTGAAATTTTTGACCCTTCAGAGTGTTTTTGTTTGTTCCCCCGCCCCTCCCCCTCAAAATTATGGATTATGAGGGTTACAGCTATATAAGATGTTAATAAAATATATTTTCTGTCTTCAGGCTTATAAATCCATCGCAGTTAAAAAAAAAAAAAAAAAAAAAACCCTGTATGATGGCACTAATCTTTCCAAACTTAACATATATGTATGCTGAGTCACATGTGCAGAGAGTAGAAATAGTGAAGAGGTGAATTTTGGATTTCTGCATTCAGACAGCTTGTGCCAACAGCACAACTTTAAAATGTACTTAAAAAGTTTGACTCTTAGTCCTGGTTTTCGGCCTTTTATAACTCTACCTGGAGCCAAATTCCTAGACTGGTTGGTGCTTTCTCATGGGATCCTGTGACTGACAAAGAGATCGTTGTGCTGGGCGTTTGCATTAACTCTCCTGACAATGTTTGGCCTCAGCACAGACAGATACAGTTTCTGGTGCAGCCACTCTTTCATAAGACTTGTATGCCAAGAGGAGCTGGGAAAAGTGCTTAAGAGATGGGTTTATAGACTCTTTGGAATTGCTGTTGTATGCTCTCCCATAAAAATCAAAACCACATAGTCCAAATTACACCAGAGGAGGGAATTTGTCAAAGTTTGTTTTTAATTATGGAACTCTACAATGAAAAAGTTGGTTCATTTACCAATAAATGTAAGAAAACAATAAAATCTGCATTCTAGTTAACGTCCAGCAAAGCCCAGGGCATAGAAGGAGATTTGTTTTCTTGTAGCCCAGCGAAGTAAAGTTGTACAGTACTGCCTAACATGATCTCCGTAGGCTTTTATTTTTATATTTATATCTGTAGAAGAGCCTCTTTGGTTTAATAGTTTAACGTTCCACAATACTGCACTTTCAGCTTTAAGCAGCAGTAAATCCATACTTCAGATAACTTGCATGTTAGCTATGGATCTGTATATATGCAAAATGTTGATGAAGGATTTTCAGTCAATCAAAATCCGTATGGAACAGATATGATTGACCTTTAAAAGGCAGTAAAAATACTCTAAGTAGTGAAAAATATATCTCTTTTTTCTCTATTTGTGATTTGGGAAAGATCATTCTGTAAGTGAGAGTAGAGATAAAAGGGCTGCACTATTCTCACACTAATACATGGCTATATGGAAGAATTCATGACACTTACAGATTCTCCATTTGTCCTGGTGGCTCTTCCACTTTCCCAGTCAAAGCTTGATTGCATCTCCTGGAAAAGGCAAATAGAGCGGAAGATTTTTATTTTCTATTTTTCCTTGAGGATTATGCCGTGTCGTTGGCGTAAGCTTCACAAGAAGTGTAACGATGTTCTCGTTTAACTCTTTCTGAGCAAGGAGAGAATCCAGTGTGATGAAAACCCAGTTCTTTTGCTTGGATACATGTCGAGTTTTTGTACAACAGCTGCATGTTCAACTTGGATAGCAAGTCGGTGAGGGGAGTGAAACATGGCTAGGATAAAGAAATGTTTAATTGTAAAGCTTGTTGAAGTATTTTTCATCAGTTTCTTTTGAAACTAGAGAACTGTTTTAGTCTCGCCTTTTTTTTTTCTGTCAGATAAACAAAACAACAACAAATCATGAGTAAGAAGAGCTGAAATTTTATTTAAACCTCCAAATGTTTGCCAGGCATTGTTTTCATTATCCTTTGCTTAAAAACATTTGAAGTAAGAAAAAAAAAAAAAAGTCCCTCACTTTCACTACATATGTTTTTAACCAGTCAATTTAAAACTCTGCCTCTTCACCCCATTCCCCATCAAATACCTATAAGCTGTGTATTCTGTCCATCGTTTGTTTAATTTCCTGCTGATATGTTTCTAAAGATCCTCAAAGCTCTCCATGCACATAACTCCTTTTCAAATCTAAGAGGAAAAGAGCGTTTCAAGAACAGGCAGCCTGAAGAGAACCTGCGTTCTGCTCTCTTGACAGAGCTGGGTGTCTTTTTCTGCCTTCCCTCCTCCTCAGCAGAAACCAAAGTTCAATCTCATATTATTTTTTTTCCAAATGGGAAACAACTGTGGATCTACTGTGCATTTGCACAGCTGAAGTGTCTTTTTTTTTTTTTTTTTTTGAGACTCTTTCTGCTTCCTGCCAACCCTATTTCACTGAGATGTCTCTGAAGGGTTGCTGAAATGGAGCCTATGCTGGCGAAAAGTCCATACTGGAAAGTATTTTTGGCATATGAATGACCTCTGCAATAATTGTGCAATGGACAAAAACACGTCTGTTATTGGATGCAATGTAGATGAGTACTGTCTGCTTCTCTTCTTTTTTTTCCCCCCCCTTTTTTTTTTCTTCCTCTTCACCTAGCAGGCAGAAGCCCACTACTCCCTAAGCCTGATAGTGAAAATGGTGACAGAACTCATTGGCCTTTACTAGATGTCTAAAAAGAAGTTTGTGCATGTTATTGTCCTTAAAGATATTTTCATAGATGTAGATTCCTTCCCCTCCTCCTTTAATTAGGGGGAAGGTAGCAGATGGGGAAACTCAGGCTTGCCAGTAAAAGGCAAAGTTCTTCTGCAGTGATCTAGTGTTGACTTGAAATTGTGGATCTTTTAGAGTTGTTTGTTTCTGTTTCATTGTTAATAACCTTAAAATAGTTGCTATGATTCATTTTGTAGAAGGAAGCCATCAAAATAATCTGGCCTTGATTTAGTTGTTAGCAGCAAAGGTAACTGTTTCCACACAGCTGTCTGTAGCCCAAAGGGCAACTGAGGTCCCTGTTGTTGTGTCCCATGACTGAGTTCGTGGCAAGTATACAGTGTGGGTGGTCACCTCCCAGTGCCACTTTAATAATCTGCTTCATTATTATTATTATATCTCGTAGCCAAGCAGAGCCTTTGGCTACTGATGCATCCATTGTTTTGCTTCCAATTTGGAATTTTTGATAGGGGAAGCAAAATTTAGTAGATGTGTAAATATAATTTGCATAGTAGAGTCGTAGATCTACCCACGCAAGTCAAGTAGCGATGTTTTCACTGACAGGAAGGAAGAATAGTTCTGCAGAGGTGACGAGCTCGTTCTGTGGCGAGAGCTGCAAGGTAAACATTTTTGATTGTAATTCATGAAACAGGATATAAAAATAGAGCAGTCTGTTAGCTTTAGTGCACAGCAAATCTCCCCCTGATAGAAAAGCAAGGTATGAAGGTGGGAAATGACCTTTTAACAGTAAATAAAAAATTAGGAAGTAAATTACATCATCCAATTTTAGAACAGGCTATATTCCTTTCTTAATTGCCTAGATATTTATATGTGCAGATCTGAGATTTGCACAAAGTGATCTGGAATGTTTATTTACTAGGTAAGTAGTTTTTACTCTTTTTCTTTTTTTTTCTTTTTTCCCCTAATTTCTTATTCTGATTGTGAATTATTACTCTTGGAAAAAAAATAGCATCCTGTAGAAATCAATAGGCATAGATTGCATCTTCGGAATTTTGTTTCGGATTCTCCGGGCACGGCAGAGTGGTGGCCCATGGAGCCGCCGTGAGGGAAGAGTGCGGCCTGCAGGGAACACCTCGTGTTCCCTTGTTTCTGTTCCCCTTTTTCACAGGCAGTTTCTCACGTGCTTTGTTGTCGATTTTTCTACTGATTTCTATCATCTTTATCAGCACTTTTAAAAAAAAAATGGTTAGATAGTTCATTTGCTAAAAGTAACGCAGATGTCAGCCCTGCATGGTTCATTTATGTTTTATGTGTCTTTAAATCCCGTCCTTGAATCTTTCAAGGCCTGCATGTCTTGTTTGTGCTAACATTATCTTCTGTAGACTTTCAGTAGTGAGTTCTTTGATTATTAGTGTTTGGTTTGTGTGTTTTGGGGTATTTTGTTTGCTTTTGTAATGAAAAGATAGATTACAAATATGTCTTCCCTCCCTCTTGAAAGTTTTCTTCCTGGTTTTGATATCAACAAGCCATTTAATCCTAAATGCTTGTAAAGCTTCTAACTTGTAGCAAGCACTTTTAATATCCTTTGCTGCCCCCTCTTCCCCCTCCTCCCCTACCCCAATTTTCAGATCTTAGAGGCAGCTAACTCAAGTAGGAGGCCATATTTAGGGATGTTAAGAGATATATTTTAAAGAAAATTTCTATTACTGGTCTCCTAGATTGCTAGGTGCAATAAAATCAACCAAGAGAGAGCAATCAGATTGAGTTTGTTACTAGGAATATCTTTAAAACAAACCATGAAGGCTAATTTTAAGCACTGGGCTGTAATTCATGTCATTTAGTTTGGAAACTCTAGAGTGATTCCTTTTTAAATGCTTCTAATTTTAACTTGGTGTGTCAGACCGACGTGGGTGCTCCTTCACAGTCTCTTTAGCATGAAGCACTATGGTGGCCATTAAAGTAAATAGGGGACAGCAATAGTTACACAATGTAGTGAAAAAGGTTTATTTCTTAGTACAGTGTATTTTCTTTAAATAGGGGTTTATGTCTCAAAGGCTATTTTTTTAATTATTATTTTTCTTCCCCCATCTTCCCTGCCCCGCTTTCTGTGTTGCACCGCATTACTTGACTTGGACCATAATGAACGAGTTCATCTGTGATCTTCCCAGAAGCTGAAGAGGGGGCAGAGTTCTGTGGTTCAAGTTTTGTTATGTTTGGAAAAGCACGAGTTGTACTTGGAAAGAGTCTTACTATCTAAAATATTCAACAAGTGGCCTCTAGAAAATGTAGAAAATCTTTAACTACCATTTTTGAATACAGCCTTTTTAATAGTCACATTTCCAGTGAAACTTTATTTTACTAAGGGCTTTTTTTTAGCTTGTCTTTTAACAATAAAATAACATAGAGCAGTTGATGTTGCTTCTATTTCAGTGCTGCCTACAGGACAGTAAAAAAACCTACAGGAGTCAAACCTGCTTAAACAATACTTTTTAAAAGGTATTTCCTGATCCAAATTGGTGTAGAGTAAATGATTTTCCACCACATTTGACTACTGATACACTTTTTGAGACAGAGAACGCATGTAGATGTAGATGTGGTATGAGTTTTTATCTCTTTCTCCTGCAGAAGATTTTGCAGTCTAAGGGTGACAGTGACCCTGCAGTAGGTATCCTACAGTAGCACTGTATTCTGCAGTACGAAGGCAGTATTTAGGCTGTTTGATCCTGCATCTAAGCTGTTCCCTTGATTCCTGTTTGTGCGGTGGCTGTGACACTGCAGAGCAACCCTCTGAGTATCTAATGAGCTTTTAGAAAGGTTTGTTTTCAGGCAAAACTGATCTCGAAGATAAGAGGCACGAAGTGCTTGTTTTATGGAGACCCAAGAATGTTTTCTAACAGCTCTTAGCTGTTAAATGTATATAAAGGGACACGTTTCATGGGGCAAAATTTAGGAACTTGTTGATAATGAACTTATCACTTAGACACATAGGAGCTGTATTCCCTTTACTAGCTTAGGGCATACCTTATTGTGTGTCAGTGATTTAAATATAACTGGCACTTCTTTATTTTGTTTCTCTCCTTAAGAAATTAAGGCAATGTTAACTTTGTTCACAACCCACCAAGGCTCATTTAAGAAAGCTGCTCTTCATTTGTGTGTTTGTGCAGGAGGGAGTGTGTCTTAACCAAAAACTGCAAAGATCACGTTAGCAAAATGAATTATGTGGGTATGTAAGAGGTAAAAGTGAATGTCTTCTTTCTAACCAAACCGTGACATGTAAGACAACGTATCTTTTTATTACAATTCAAATTAATATACTATTATATACTTTATATATACCATTATATACTTTATTATATACTATATACTATGCTATTATTATATATTTTATATATATATATGAATGTACTATGTCAGAAAAAGCTTTTCTATTTAGGTTACTTTTGGATCATTTACTCTATACTAAGTTGACACTTTAATATATATTCTTTCAGTATCACTTCTGTTTGGGTAACTCAAAAGCCAAACTTCCCCAGTGTGAAAGATTTTTAAAACTTATAATTATTAATTAGTAATGAAAGACATAATTGTACAACTACTGCAGATGGTTGAGGGGTTTTATCAATGAGGAAAAGCATCTTATGCCTTAAGCTCTAAAAGTATCATAAGCAGAGGCCCAACTCGTTTTGAGTTAAGGTGAGGTTTGCAAAGCAGTCTAGAGAAATTCCTAATGGAATTCCTTTGCAAGTCCTGTAAATCCAGAGATCTGATTTATAAGTACGTATTACCTACTGATAGCTTTAGCTTGAAAGCCCTAAAGTGAGCATTTTTGGTATGATGAGCCTGAGCCTTTCCTTTCTTCCCTTTGCTTTTTACTGCCTGTGCACACCTTATTTCTTGGTCTTTGATTCCTGTTTTCGTGCCTCTGCTGTTTGCAGATGCTTTAAACCATCGTTTGTGCCATGTGCAGTCAGTGTGTTGCACTGCTTCCTTCCTCTGCAGTAAATGGGCACGTGTTACTCAGGAAAGCATTTTTATATGCAAAAAAGCACGATTTCTCTGCAGTAGCATTGCCATGTAGCAGTAATATGACTGTGAAAGATGAGAGCTTTGGTCAGTGTTACAGTGTCAGACACTGCACCTTTGGAAAGACAGCAGGTACCCTGGTTCTCCATCTGCAGAGGGAGATGGAAAATACTCACACGGGTAGTTCATGTGCTTCACGTTCATCCTCCAGCCTACCTGGTGCTTGTGTGTCCATCCACCAGGTGTAAGTAAATCATGGGGGTTGCTCAAAGTTATCCAGCAAATTTGTAGGGAGAAAAAAAAAAAGTTTTTTTTTTTTTTTTTTTTTTCACGTGCAATTCTACAATTTAAGTAATATTCTAGCCATTGGATTTTTTTTTTTTTTAAATCTTCATAGTTGTACTGATCACAGACAAAAATTGTCTTAGGGTTATGTTTCTTGAAAGAAAAACTTGACCAGAGCAATCAATAAGATACAAAACTAGACCAAATTAAATATCTAACTCTTACTATACAGCAGCATATTCATTAGAGTCCATTTCTAGTGATATTGTCACATGATAGTAACATTTTTTCCTGTATAATTCTATTGTTCAGGCATATACTGGTTAAATGCCATCAGGACATGATTTGGAGAAATATATTGGAACATACAATCTTGAAACATGCATAGAGAAACTTGGAAACAAATAGCATTTTGTTCAGCAAACTAATGTGGCTGAGACACTAAGAGAGACCACAATGTAATTAAAATCATTACCGCAGTATTGAGAAAGCCAAAATACCTTTCTCTCTGAGAGAGAAGGAAAACTCATCCCAAGTCAGCTCCCTGGCAGGACAATCTGACCTTTTCTCTTCAGCTGTAGGGTACCTTGACTCAGTTAATGTGTGCAGTAGAGATGAGGCTTAAGAAAATGTGATGGGAACAGGGCAGTGTGTTTCAAGCAGAAGGAAAATTAGAACAACTACAGTCTGTATAGCAAAGGAGATCTCTTAGGATGAGAGAGACAAATGAGCAATAGGATCTGTTGCATGGGGAGAGAGGGACTTTCATGTCTGAATCCTGAGTTGTCAACTTTGTCAGGTCAGAAGTTTGTCATAAAATGCATGCAGATGAGTGTGAGAAGGAATGGTTTTGAGAAGAATTATTTGTGTCATGGGAAGCATAAGGTGATATGAAGGACGGATTATTTAATAAGTTGCATAAAATCAAAAATGGATGATAGATAACATAAAAGGAGGAAAAGATTTGAAAATTTGACACTGTACAGAGAGAAACTGAACAGCTAATGGTCTTGATTATGCTAGATGCCATTGGCAGGATGTGCAGAGCAGCGTATGAGGGTTTCATCAGCACTTCAGAGAAAAACACTATTTTCTTATCACTCTTTAATTCAGTCTTGCTTAGTGCAAGACTAAATTTCACTAGATGTATTCTCAGGAATTCCTCCTGAAGGATGGTGGTGCGTGCGTGTGTGTGTGTGTGTGTATGAGCATTCACACATGGGTTTCCCATCACTTCAGCTGAAACAAGTAAGGTCACTGAAGGCCTTCAGAATCACTTGTCTTCCACTGGCTGTGTGGGTGACCTACATGATTATCTCTTGGGAAAGCTGCGTCATCAGGAACAACCAATAGGGTGACTATCTTGGGTAGATGCAGTCCCATCCTGTGTATATCCTCATGCTTAGTCCACTCACCTTGTGAGAGAATTTATATACCACAGCTTCTAATTCAAATCTCCTGCATTCTCCTGTCCACTGAAGACTAGAAGGGCCATTCTCGGGTTTGTTATGGACAATGTAATATAGTATTAACAGAAGCCATAAAGTTCGGCTGCTTGTCTGCAGAAGCGAGTGTTCAGAGCAATTTGGCATCCCCTTTGTTTATACATTCAGATTTTGGGGTTTTTCTAGATAGCTTTAAGTAACGAGTGGACAGAACATGTCTATGATAGTTTCCTTCTTTTTATGAAGATTCATTTTCTTCTCTACTTTGACAATGTTGTCTAAGTAGCCTTGTTTGATTACCTGTGCTATGTTCATTATTCTCCCTGTTAATTTTGTCAGTACAGGTGAACTGTTAGAACATGGGAAAATCGCATTCTAATCTTGGAAGGGCAAATTTATGCTGTGGAACTGAGACCCACTGTCCAAACTGTATGCTGTGATAAATGCTGTCTTTCATAAATGTCTGCCTGGAATTCAGTTGTTGTTATTACTGAGCCCCAGGAACAAAGTTAGCGGTGGGCACAGTTTCTTCCTACTGTGATGGATGCTGTTTTGGGCTACAGAAATGTCTTCAAGGTGCAGTTGCCAAGTATGAAGGGATATGTGTGGTCTTACAGCTAGGATGGGAGCTGTGCACATGATGTTAGCTCTGATAGTATTAAGTGAGCTAATAGGGGAATTTGGGAAACTTGTTTGTGTTCTTCATAAATACTAGAGTACTTCCTTCATCTGAGTGTTATGCAAATACAGCACTGAGTATTTCACCATAGCACTAAGTGCACATATTGCCACACAGTTACAAGATAAAATACTATTTTGATCCGCTTTTACTGGGAGAGCTGAGAGAATTGCTCAGCTGATTCCATCAAGCATTGCAGAGCTGGAACCAGGACACAGTCATGGGACTCCATTCCCTTGCTCTCCTTCTACTTCTTGAGTAATTTGACATAGCCTTAAGCTATGACATAGGTTTATAACTTTAAGCTTCCGAGGCTTTTATCTTTCTTCCCTTTCCCCTCCCACAGAGGGAAAACCCACAGATCTCAGGCGTGGTGTTATTTGGGCTTTGCGTAAACATAGCTGTTACTGCTCTAAGAGCCTACTGTCAAGAGGCAAATCCTTGTGCTACGTTAACATTTCAGACTGCTCCTTGCTGATTTGTTGTTGTTGTGCAGGCTGCTCAAAGGGCACACTAATTCATCAGTTCCTTCTAAGCAGGGAGAAGGGAAAGAATAGGAGGAAGTGAGAACAGGGTAGGGATGGGGACAAGAAAAATACTGGTCATTAGTCAGCCGTAGAGCGCCTGTCAATACAGCCCACTGAGCTACAAGAACAAGCCAACACACCTAGAGTCCATGACTGTAATGGCAGCACGGAGATCTGAGAAATGTGATTACCTGGAGCAGGAATGACAACTGAAAGCTGTGTTTAAAAACTAGGTAAGCTGAAGCTTGTGCCTTTCCTGCTATAGCACTGAGTTAACTGTGGTCCTAGTCAGGTGTTGTCAGGTACTACCTAAATGTATGCTATATCTACTAGCTGTTTCCAGGCTTTTGGAAGCTGTCTTTTTGAGCTCATCATGAAGTACAATTATTTGCCAGTAAACTCTAGGTATTGGTACCCATGATTTTGAGTGTCAGTTATTTCAACTAACAAAGGTGGTAACGGCAAGTTGCAGAAAACCCTGTAAATATGAAAGCTTAGTAATGTATCTTCTTTTGCTAGTAGAAGCAAAATCTGAAAACATTCAGTAGGGAAAATGAGTTTGACTCTGATTTTTGTCTTTTAGATACCCAAAAAAGGGAGGTCAACAGGACGTTTCTCTTTCACTCTGTCTCCTGACTGTTGGCAACAATTTCTTAGGCATCTGGTGAAATGCTTGTTCGTGACATAACTCCTTCAAGGAATGATTATATCTCTTTTGTTGTATTCAATGGTCAGTAGAAAAAGATTTAGCTCTGTTCTGAACTCTTGGTCCTTTTGCTGATGACGCTGATGCTGTTAAATTGTTTAAATCTCTATGTGTGATCTCAGAGATCTGTTTGTCTCATGAACTGCTATCTCAATCATGTCACATTTCTGTTTTGTAATCTGTGGAGAAGAACAATAACATACGCTGTGTATATGGAAAATCCTTATATTCCGGATTCTTGATGCACATTGCTTTCTTCTTCCTCTACAGAGCTTAAACAATTCAACTCTTAATGATTTAACCATTGTTATTCCACACTTTGACATGGGCCTAATGGTTGACTCAGTAATTCAGAGTCTGAGACTTGGTGCTAGTATTCAAAAGTGGTAGTTCATTGCATTAAACTGGAATTGGAAATTGAAAGCAAACACCTATGCTATAGCACCTAACCTTTTCTCTAGCATGAAGAGGAAAATTTTCGTACTTAAAGAACATTCTTTTAAATCACAAAGTATCTTGGTTTAGTTGTTTCAAATGGTCTTGAGACCTTCTTGCTGTAATTGCAGAGACAGTGCTTTGAGGTGAAGTGAGGGTCTGGAGCTCCACTCATGGGCAAGGGGATGGGGCAGGATTCCCCAGCTCTTACCCGGAGTGCTCTGCTGCTCTGGCTCCTGAATCTCAGGATAGCAAACATGAAGTAGATATAAATTCTGTGCAACATTCCTTATTATTACCACCTTGCTCCTTTTCTTTAACTGTGCTAGAGCTTTTTGGTGCATTGTAGATAGGGCACATAATGGAGTGACTTCCACTTCAGTTGTTATCGTGCTCTGTATTGCAAAATACATTTCTCCTAGGAGAAAATGAAAGGAACTGCTCTCTGCCTTTTTCTTCTCATTTCTCTATTTCTGTCATGTTTGCAGTGTGTTTTTGTTTGTTTGTTTTGGTTTGGGTTTTTTTGCTGTCTCAGCCATATTTTTTCAATTTTATATATATATGTATGTATATATATATATTTTTCCCCCCTCCCACATCTTTGTCCAGTTCCTTGCCTTCTGCCTGACCACACTTGATTTTCACAACTACCTACATGGTTCTGAGTGTGGTGTTTGGTGGCTACTGCCACACCATGTTTACTGCAGGTTGCTCCTGTTTAGCAGTGCTTTGAGAAGCCATACTAGCACTGTAACTGTTGAAAAGCCCAGGAACACACAAAACCATAAAAATACATGGCCCTGTCACACTACTCAAGGATGTATTTTACAGAAAAGATCATAGGATCTTGCAGCTGTCAGGTACTTCTGCATTCCAGCTTGCAAGTGGCATCTTTTTGGATAGAAGACGAGGTTTAGACATGCCTGTTTTTAGTACCCTTTAGAACTGGAACTTTAAGAGTTTGTATTTTTTGTGGTGGTGAGTGTGTGTATCTTTTGTCCGCAGTCCACCCATTCATTTGATAGGCAACACTTTCATATATAGCAACAGATCTAGAGTTTCACTGTTACCTTTCTAATATTTTATCTATGTCATAGTCAAAACTAAACTAAGTCAAACAAACATCCATGAGTTCTTTGTCTTAGAATTTGAATTTTACAATTTCTCAGGAAAAGTCAAAAGGAGAAGTCAGGTGTTTAGCAAAACAAACTTTTTTGAACTTCCCCTATCTCACCAACTTATCTTAGCAGTCTAGTAGATTGCTGCACTCTTGGTGCAGTATCTGAGCAACTTTTGGTAGTACATTTCAATAATGGCATAAAAAAGCTTCGGTACAGTGTTCATTTTCTTTCTTTTTTTTTTTTTTTTCTTTTTTTTGAGTATTGCATTTTCTGAATGAAATTGTTATATACATTCATAAACTCTTTATACGTAACTGTGAAATGTTTTTATGCAAGTTGGGGAGATAAGGCAAAGAAACGCAGTGTTTGAGGAAGGTGGCTAGTCATGGGAAGGACCCAAGTTCCTGAAAAGTTCACTGCACAATTTCAGGTCAACAGTCTGAGAGTGCCTGTTTTCCACATGCCTCTGTTGGTCAAAGAAATTGAAGTTGCTGACAATGCTTTAAGTCCGGCAGCTCTTACATGGCCTTTTATCTTCTGGACTCAGACCATGGGATAACTTGAGCTCACCATGTCTGTTGTTATCTTCAGAACTGATGGGCAGCCCGTGTAAGAAATAGAGGCCAGGTCTGCAGAGCTCAAAAAGCCTGTGACAAGATTTGCTGTGGTAGTCTGTGCAAACTGAAGTTTTTATGTGTTGCAAACAATTATATCAAAGTATATCATATTGGTGGATTACTTTTGGATGACAGAATCCATCTTTACTGGTTGGAATTGTTGAGGATTCAAAGGATAACAATTTATTTTTGCATCAGATTTATGAGGGAATCTTAAAAAGACAGACAGGCTTTTGCCAGAACTTAAGAACTCAAGGAAGTGAGGAGTCATCCTAAAATATATAAATACCCATGGAAATCCAGTATTAGTTTGCCTGGCATTTAGTAGGGAGAATTAATACTCCTTTACCTCCCAAGCAGTTCTCTGAAGGTAAAGATACTGAAACAGAGAGATAACTCAGTGATAGGAATCATTAGGTAGCCCAGATTGATAGGTGAGAGCTAAGTCTGCCTGTCAGCTTTTATAAGCATAAAATCTACCTAAAAGAGGCAATCATTTTTTTGTTTTGTGTAGGACTTTTAAATGACCTTATCAGAAAGCCCATGGTGAAGTGACATAATGGAAGCTAGTACCATTACCAATAAGTATTTACTGATGAGACTGAAGGTTGTCATGCAGCCCACTTCTGTATTTCCCTAGCTATATAGCACTACAGAGAATCCATGGAAAAGCCTAGGAACTAAGCAAATGCCATCAAGTTCAAACTAGGCTAGAGGGAAGCGAATTGAGTTGCAGGAGCCTCAATCATATAAATCAGTCCCTTGTTAAGTTGGAGATCTCCAAGATAGCTGTCAAGTCACATGCACCATGATCTGCAGCTGTGGATATATAGGAAGGCTTAGAATTGTTTAGGTTACTGTGGATGAAAGTTATTGACTTTATGGATCAGAAAGAGCCAGCTGCAGATTGCAACTTCTTTGTGCAGATGAATCTACTTTATGAATGGACACTTTTCCCCTCACACAAGCAAAATATTTGGAGAAACTTTTTTCTTGTTTTGTTTTCTTCCTTGTTTCGTTTGGTTGCCTCCTTTTTCTTTTTGCTGTTGCATTACTTTCTAGGTGAAGTTTGCCATATCACCAGAAAACATCAAAATACAGTTTGAAATCATAAGAGACACTAGTTACAGAACATTTAGGAGAATTAATCTGAAAGCTCCAAGCTTGATCGAAAGTCAAATTCTCTGCTTTTGAGTGCCTCTTTTTTTTTTCTTCCTTCCTTATGCATTATGATGTAAACACAGACTGACTTCGTTACAACATGGCCGGATGGCCATGAAGCAAGATTCAGCCTGTTCTCAGAAGCTGGATGCCCTATACTGCTTTACAAGAATACACAGCAGACGCAGGCGTTCCCCTGGGAAGCAGTAGATGTTCTGTGACATTTTCCTGCAGGCTAGTTGACAGATCTCTGCACCCTTCCTTTAATGTCATTGGTGACAACAGATAGTTCTTTCCTTTGATAGGGAATTTAATGCTTCATTACTAAAGGCAAAGAATATTTTAAATTAGATTTCAAAAGTAATTCAGGATGTAAAAAATGTGTGTATGTAAGACTTAAGTAGGCTAAAGTAAAAGGTGTAAAATGAGACTGCTGTCTTTTGCAGTTCGTACTCCATATAATGACATACTTAATAAGGCAACATGGGTCTTGTTTTCTATGATAGTGTGTGATAAGATCTTCTTAGTGGTTTAGGAGACAATTAACTATTTATTTATATATTTTAATGTTTCCCTACGAATGCAGGCAGGCAATCATCTCCTTTTGCATATGCTGCAGTCTCAGCAGAAGGCAAATTTGTCAAGAAGGGCAAACAGAAAGAGGCAGTGCTGCCTGCTGCGGCTGGAACGTGTAAGTCTGCTTTTGCTTTCTGCTCTCCCTTCTGCTGAGCCACTGACTGCACACTGGCTGTGACAGGGCGGGCAGTTTCTGCAGGCCTTCAGGATGCTAGGTTGGAAGAAACTAATCTTTTTGAGCAGAGAAGAGCAGGGAAGATAAATCTTTCCCAATTAGATGTTACTGTGCTACAGCTGTGATGCAAAAGAGGAATGAGCATGGTGAGACCAGTAAGCCTTTGTCCTAGAGAACAGCAAGCTAGTAGAAGAATTGGAGCTGAAAGACTACATTTTACCTCATATTATCATTTATTAACAAACATGGAATAAGTGTTTTTTTTTTGCCTGGATTGTGTTGCATTGGTGTGTTCCATTTGACAATATTTTGGTCTGAACTGAGTGATGATGTCATCTGATTGATGCCTGCAAGTGTATCCTTAATTTAAATTTATGCCTCTTCATTGGTCATCCCTTAGTTTCATTGCTATAAGCAGCAAACTATAATGTGCAATAAACTGGTCAGGACAAGCAAAGGACACTCAGAGAAACAGAGTTACTTCTGGTGTTTTTGATTGTTGCTTCTCAAATACTTCATGAACTTGTAAATGTCAGATAAATCAGAGTGTACATAGAGACTTGTTTTAGCTTATTTTTGTGCTAAGGATAACACAGTGGCAATTTACAGTAAGATAGGCTAATAGCCTTGTCCTTGAGTTTTAATTCACACCACAGTGTCAGACTTTTATATGAAAATGTCAAAAAAGACTGCTCAGCACATCTCCCATCGTGACTGGAACATGTTTTTCACATGTAATTCCTTGGGCCTATTTCTTATCTTTCCTTTGAAAGAGTGTTGAATAGCACAAGGTTTTCAGTGGAGGTGACCCAGAACATCATTAGAAATAAGATTATCTATCTAGTCTTTCTTCTCTCCCTCTTTTCTCTCTGATGGCTTCACTCTTAAAAGAAAAAAAAAGATTAAGCACTGCTTTTTTGGTGTCTTGTGTGTACCTTTTAAAGAGCACTTCCTAATGGGTCAGATTGAATGGAGAGCTCACATAAAATCTCCACTTTTTTCAGAGAGTTTTTAGAGACCTTGGTGAAGTCAAGTCCACAATGAATTCAATATCAAAGATATGGTCTTCACAGGCATTTCTTTGAACTTTCCTTGTGATTTTTTAGGGGCAAAAAGCCATTTTTTTCCCAAACGTCTGTCTAAGCCTGGTCTGAAAGGCATGTAAGTCATGATATTTGTTGCAATTCTGAAGGTCTTGAGAAGTTCATAGATATAACTTAGATGTAAGTAAGATAAGTTCTTCAAGTTCCAAAAACAGAATAAAAAAAAAAAAACAAAATGTAACCACGGTTGGCATCTGTTGGGGAGAGAGAACTAGCATATCTTGGTAAGGAAAGAAGGGGGATATAATGTAGAACCTTTAGTGGCCTTTAGATGTGGATATCCCACTTCTAAAAGTCTGTCACTGTGGCAAAATGATAATATTGTGGCATTAGGACTAGATATATAGTGCAAAAATCACCCTAGATGTGTTTGATTGTAAATGTATGTGCGTAACTTGTAAAGGAGTTTTCTTCTTTGTAGTTCCACACTGAGTGGGCATTTGGCAACTCTTCCTCTGGCCCCTGAGCCCTAATGTCTAGTAAAAGACATGGTCATTCCTTATTGCTGTTGAGAATAATGTATAGGTATTATACCATCTGATATTAAATAGAGCTCACACTTCTGTTTGTTTTCGCCTCAGTTGTTTATTGCCACAACAAGGCTACGTTGTCAGCATGTAGCAAAGGTTGGGAGAAAACTGCAGGCTCAGAAATTTTGAGGATATTCATATTCATCATTTTTTTTTTCTAAAATTAACTTAGCAAACTGATCCATCTGCCATGCTCTTAGGAACAAAAATATCTGGCTGTGTTAGCCAGTTGCAGTATCATCACACTGCAGAAAGGGCAAAACAGATGCTGGATTCATGAAGGATACTCTGTACATATGATGTAGGTGGTGGTGGGAGGGGACTTTAAGCAATATATTTTAAGGAGTGGATAACAAATGTGGGTGAAAGAAAGGCAGTAAGTAGTGAGGAAAATAGCATGAGATACTTAATGTGTAATGTGAAACAAAGTCTGTGACTTTACAGTGTTTTCTGCTTGCTGTCTTGATATTTTATCAGCCTATTTCATCTTTTTCCTCCTCCTTTCATCTTTCTATGTGCATATGCTCTTAGGCAGGGGTGCATAGCTTTTTGCATGTGCTGATAACTGTCAGATTAGCCATCACTGTTCATATTTACTTCCAAAGAGCAAGGCAGCAGCTGAGGCTTGCAGTACACAAAAATATTGGGAGTATCAGCATATGGAGGTGAAGGAGTAATACCTGTGTTTATTTCAGACTGCTCTGCGATGACTACAGCAAGATATAGGCCTACCTGGGACTTGGTACTTGACCCGTTAGTGTCCTGCAAGCTCTGCCTTGGCGAATATCCTGTGGAGCAGATGACAACAATAGCACAATGCCAATGCATCTTCTGTACCCTGGTGAGTTCACTCTTTAGCAGATGTAAGTTTTGAAGTTAAAATTGACAATGGTTTTATGTGTTTTTCTGTTAAGTGGGTTTCACCCTGAAGTGTTGATACTATAGGTCTTTTACCATGAGAGCATCCGTAATAATTGCTTAAGACCTATCCTCACCCACACATTCTCAGTAAAACATGACTCTCATATTGCACTCACTTGTGCTGCAATAGAAACTCACTGGCACAGGGCAGGGTTTGCCTGTAACATGAGGAACCAGCAAAGTGTTGTAGCAGGGGGTAGCACCCTGACTCTGATGGCTAGGAGATGAGTGCTGCCCTGTACTGTCTTTGAGAGCTGAAAGTGTTTCCCTCTTTCTCCCTGCTAGTATATAAGAATCTGTATGATTTTCACTATATGAAAACGGTAGAGCTAGAGATGGCATGGATTTATTTATTGTGCACTTGTGTGTTTTCATCTCTTAATTTTCTAGTTCTCAAACTGGAAATGGATGCTGTTGCTGAGTACCTTATGCAAACAATAGGAAAAAAGCACTTGCTTTGTTATTAAAAATAGTCTTACTCAAGTATTTAAGAAGTGTATTGCTATGGACAGTTACCTGTAGCTAAGTTATTACCACTTTTAATTACCATTGATTATTTTTCTGTTTATCTATAGTTAGATTTTTTTTTTCCTGTTTGCTTTTTTATTTTAGCATGAAGTCTCTTTGGAACAGATTCACATGCAACTAACACTTTATGTGTTGTAATTTCATCACGTAATAATTGCAATCACAGAAGTTTTTACTGCCATATTGCATAAATGCATGCTTAGGATAGGGAACATAAGAGAACCCTGTCGGTTCGGTACGAAACACAGAGTTTGAAAATAACTGTTATGTAGTAAGATTCAGCCTCATAATACAATATAGGAATTGTTAATCTTTTCAAGGCTTCCATTATAGTGATTTGGTATTGGCAGTTGATAAGCACAGAAACAGCAGCGGTAGTTTTCAGCCCTGTGGGGTGTGTTGGTATGATGATGTTAGATCCTTTAATCCTGCAATGACTGCAAGTACAAAAAACCCTTGTGATGATTTCTCAGCAGTGCAAAAATTGCAGTAATGCCGGAAATAATGTAACTCTAGGAGGCATTATGCTCAAAGATTCTAAGACTGTGTCATCACCTCTTGAGAAGTTACATGTAATGTGCAAAGCCATGTGATTGACTTGAAAGTGCTTTCCAATAGATCTCCCTGCTTCCATTCCAGTGTTTGCAAGCAAGAATTTTCAGTGGCCTTATCTCCTCTTCTCACCCCCCCCTTAGAAATGTCATCTGATTTTTATTTTGTTTTGTTGTTGTTGATAAGATACAGAAAAAATCTCCTTTTTTCCTTGTTGAAAATGGCAAAAAGCGATGCAAAACCAGCTTGTTTCTCAATGCATGTAATATTCTATAAAGTCCAAGGTGTTGCAACTTTCTTTAACACTGATGTTGCATGAGGAAAGAGAAGGTGGACATACATGCAAGTAAACAAAATGGTCCATTACAAACACTGTGTTTGTCCAGTTACAAAATAAGTATTTCTTCATTACACACATTGAAAGGAGTATTTGCGCAAGCATGGAAAAGTGTATGAAATAATAGGCTTCATGGAAAAACAGAATCATAGCCTTTATGAAAACTGCTCTCTGCTGCACAATGGATAGTTTTAGTTTTCTTGTTACCTTTGATGTAGGGAATATTTAAATGTCGCTTCAGTAAGTTTTAATTGATGCCAAAAAGACCATATTGCCAACTATGTTGCTTATTCCCCATCACTCTCTTGTTCGATGCCATCCCTGATCTTCTTATTCTTCCTGTTAGAATACTGTTAGTGCCCTTACAATCTCTCAGAAATAGAAAGCCTTGATAGCTTGTTCTTAAGTTCTGGTGTAACTGGGTTCATGGTGGCATTGGCTACTTGTCTCTAGCAGTTTTCAACTGGAATCATCAGTCCATGCTTGTTACCATCCATACTTGTTTGTCTTGAATAGTTCACTAAGCTTTATCCTCTTTAAGAAAACCAACACATGCTGCTTACCTAGACATTTGTATGAACTTTTTACTACAATGATGTCTGAATGCAGTGAAAATTATATTTACCCTAAAGCTGTCCTGTGAAACAACAGAGAAAGTATTCATCACTGTTTCTGTGATGCATGAAGAAGTAAGAATTCATCACAGTAATTCCAAAGGGCAAACTATAAATCTATGGTAAGCCATCAATTTACTGTCACCGAAACACCTCTGCCTTGTGAACCACCTTAAAATTTAATACCTTATGTAAGGAAATACTCTAAAATTAGTCAGAAGAAAGACTCTATAAGTCCTTGGCAATGGTTAAGGAAGAGTGCATTGATTCTCCTGTTAATATTATTTCTTTGCCTCTGGGAGTCATCATTGCAATCCTCAATATTTGTCTGTGTTTTATAAACAGAAAAATAAAGGTACTGAAAATCAATAGGAAAAAAATATTTTTACTTAAGACTTTCTATATAGTCTAAACATAGTAGATCTACAGTTAATTATGCTAGCATGAATGGAAATAAACCTGGAGAAATGTTTGGTTTGCTATGTTTAGTTCTTGATGAACCCACATGTAATTTTGTTCTGGCTTTTTGCTTTTATGTATATAGTCTAAGGTGAAAGATGGCTTCTGCAGAGTGATGATGAGAAAAAGCAAGCTGTTGGTTACCAGTGTGAAAACTATTTTTGCTGCAGCTCGTGCTCCTATCTCTAGCCATTCTCTCTCAACCACAGCAAGCAGGGGGATGTATTACAAAGAGATCTTTCAAGTGCAGTGCTAGGGGTATGTAGGCAGAATTTCAATCCGTGTGCGAATTTCTCAATCCTGCAATATTTATCTGCAATAAATCTGCAATATTTATCTTCACTCTGTTATAACCATAGAAGTGCTATGGTGAAGATCTCATGAAGGATTATCTCATCCCAGCGCTTGGGCAGTATCGGTAGGATGGGGTTTCCTTTGGCAGGCAGAGCTCTGCAGGAAGGCAGCAGACCGGCCGCCGCTCCGCTGCTGGTGAGGCCTGGGCACTGCTGCTTCCCGTCATGTTATTTTGCCAGTTGGGGCTATTAAAACCCATAATGGAGTATTGTACTATTGTTAGGACTGTTAATGCATGCACAATGCTGGGAGCTCCATTTCAGCTTTGTACATATTCTCCATTAGGAATATATCTGTTGTTGAATTACTCTGTGTGCCAGAGAAACAAAAGTCTAGGGAACAGAAAGGAAAACAAGCTATCTGCTGTTTGTTTTTTTTGTTAGTTTTTAGGTGGGTTTTTTCCCCTGAATATTCTTACGGGCAAAATAAAATCTTTGTCTTCCTGGAAGCTGAATCATGTCAACAATAGAGGCAATGATTTGGGACCAGAATTCTTCAGTGTTTGCTTGGGTGTTGTTGTTGTTGTTTCCTGTTTTTTATTTTTTATTATTTTTTCCCAATAAAAAATTAGGACAGAGTAGATAGCTAATAGCTTTAAAATGGTGAATCACTTTACCTTTTTTGGAGAAAACAAATGCTAAGATTTGCTTCCAGAAGGAAAGAAAATTAAACTAAGGGCATAAGTTTTCCTTTTTAGTTTTATTTGCGTTAGTTACTGCACTAAAATTCTTCACTTAGTACTTAGCCTTTGTTTTCTTTTCGTGTGTGTCGAGGGGGCAAAGCCAGACTGACTCCACTTCCAGCCTGAAATTCTGATCCTTTTGTAATTCTCACCAGAGCTACAACATGTTTTGTTTTAACTGACATTTTTGCATTCAGATTAGCTGGTTAATGCTGAAGGAGAACAGATGTGTGTCTGTATATGTTTGTAATATAATAGCAGTGTAGCAGTGCTGCTCTTGTAAATACTGCCCTTTAAGAAAAAGCCTGAACTTCTTTTGACTTTGTGTTACTTAAAAGCAATGTTGCTCCATTCAAGTTTATGCAGTGCTACGTATTCTGATCCCTGAGTAGTCATTCCCTTACTTTTCTCAAATTTAAAAAGCAAAATCAGAGCGGTGGGCAGTCCAGGCAAACAAACATCTAGAAGAAATGTAAAGCCCGATAGAGAAAAATCAGGTTACCTGGATTACTCACCCGCAAGCCTGCTTTCCTACCACTGGAAGGACGGGACACTATTTGGATGTTGGAGAGATACCGTTCCTACAGCTGGAAAAAAATAAAACCACAAACATACACAAACATACACCTGCTTATTGTTCATGACTGCTGTTTTGCCCAATTGTGGATGTGTAAATCAGCTTTGTGTTAAAATTGACATTGCTGGGCCCGTTTTGTATATGTAACTTGTACTCTAGTAATTTGCTCGGAGGCTCTTGTTTAAGACAACCTTAGACCTGTAGGTTCCTTTTAGCTTAGTATAATGATGATTTGGGTCTGGGAGGGTGTTCTGTCTCAGGTATCAGTAGCCCACTTTAGCCAGCATTGCTGTATCTCCCTGACCGTGTGATTGCCTATTTCCACCACTCCCCTAACAGAGTTTTGGTGCAAGCTGAAGACCTGAAGGGAAGGGCCTGCCATGAGCAAAATAAATACTGCTAAGCTACATCTAACTGGCAGCATACACTTTGTTCTTGTTGCCATGATTGACTAGAACCAAACAGGACCATGCTGGCCTTTGAGTCAAAAGACAGGAAAAAGCAACATTTAATTCCCTGGATCTCCCTCCTCCCAAACGAGGGAGCCTCAGTCCCTTTGGGTGAGGCAGGCCCAGAAGGATGTAGAGACAAGCCGATGAGCTCAGGTGCCTTCTCTTTGGCACTGCTTTCCCCCTGCTTGCCAAGGAAACCTATCCAAGCAGGAGGTCTCTGCACAGGGAAGCAGGCCCAGGCCAGGCTGTCCTGGCCTCTGCAACAAGGAGCTGCCCTGCTCATGTTTTTACAGAACTCTAGGTGGTTTTAAGTAGCTGTGTCTTCCTGTTTCCCTCTAGCTTTGGCAAGGCTTAGAGCTTGCTACTTGTGCTTGATTCCCTGCTAACCTTAACAGAAAGCTGATAGCAGTCTTGACGTATGACGTGTCAGCAGAGATCTCGTGGTAAGAGGTCACCATGTGTTTGTGCAGCAGCTCACATGGCTGTCTGGGCCATTGCTGGTCTCCTAAAGCTATGACAACAAAATTCACTGCTTTAATAATAAACTGGCCTATTCATAGAGTAATTCCATGGCAGTTGGGAATTGCACAATCTTGAGTGGAATCCAGGCTTGATCCAGAGCAGCATTCTCTTCTCTGGTGTGATGTTGCTAAATGAGATTAACAAAAGTTTTCTTCAGCTGCATGTTGTGAAAATTGGCTCTTCATTGTTTGCATAATGTTTTGCATGTGCCCTTTGTTTGCTGCAGGTGTTTTGTTCTGCTGCTGAAGCATATTAATTCTGTTCTGAGATAAAAACTGATCTTAAGCAGCCATATAAAGACTTTTTTTTTCTACCTGCTATATACATTGGCACTGAAAACAGGTTATTTTCTGTGAGTTTTACTTCATGTGTTTCTAAAAATTGAAAATGTGAATAAATGAGGACCACCAGCTCATGGGAAAGAATAGAGGAATAAAAATCTGACATGTAGAAAATGCATGAGTACTCTCAGTTGAAACTAATATTTTGATCTGTGAACTGCAACATTTTATCCCTGTCTCTTTTAGCCATTTGCTAGCTGGCTGTTGGCAGGCGTGGTGGGAAAGGAAGTTTCTTTTAAAGAAAGATTGTTCATTCATCTATTTATCTTGCGTTACACTTGCCTACACTTATATATTAATATATAGCTATTTCAAAGAAAAATTAAAAGGATAGACTTTTACTTCCTTTCCCCTATAAGATTAGAACTAGGCTTTTTTTATTTATTTTTTGTCAAGTTCATTAATTCCTTGTTCTTTGGCCCTGCTAGTGATTTTTCGCAGCCATCAGTTACTGCATCCCAAAGGCTTAGCCTTATTCTTACAACACTTTTCATACTGCAGAAAGGCTTCCTTTCTATAAGGAATAGCTCACACACAAAATACGTATGTCCTTGATGTTACATACCATTTTATCTTTCCTCATCCTGATTGTTTGTGAAGTCATAGGCAGATGCCAGCACTACTCCGTGCTCACGCTATCACAGTTAATCTGGTGCCGTACAATGATACGGAGACTTTGGAGGCTGCACTCTCTTCCTGGTGTGAATATCTGCTTTGAGAGTTATTTGCATCATTTAAGGAATGTGTGCTCATATAACGAATGTGTACTGTCAGAAACCATTTGGACAACGCTAAAGCAACAAGCTGCACTACTGTCTGCAGAGTGTCTACAGAGACATATCAAAGATCTGTCTCTTCTCTAACCACAGAGGTGTTTTTAAGGGGCAAGTCCCTCGTCCGGTTGCTGCCTCATGCCTGACCTTATCCTGTTCTGGATTGTGGGAGTATAGAGGCATACAGATGAGACTGACCTAAAAGTGTGGAAAAGATGCTTAGCTGGTTTGTCTGAAATGTCACTTGTTTTCCTGGTTGGTCAGCAGCATGGAAAAACAGTGGGACGAGATGGGTGCTAAGCACGCAGGCTCTAGTTCTCTTAAATCACTTGCCACCTTGGAATTAACACCTGTAATGTTACTCCAATTTTATGATCGTAGCCGAAGTGCTTCCTCAGTGCATCATCTTGCCAACTGCATAGAAGTCCAGATGCAGGTGCTAGACAGTTTCCAGTTGCAGAGTTGTGGAAAACACTAATGGCACTAGTCTTGAACAGAGCAAGGACTTTATATGCCTGGATAGAAAGATTTTTCTCCCAGCAGCAAAGGAGGTGATCCAAAGAGCAGCCATATGTATAAAATATTCTGCATTATTGTTTTCATATACTAAACTTGAAGTACCAGATGTCAAAATAAGTGACTGTTTCCTCATATGATTTATTCTTGAGGATGGTGAATCAACTGTAGAAATAATGAGGACTGCAATAGTGAAGATTTCTTTGAAAGCAGGCTCTTGATTCAGAGAAATTCTCTGTAGAAGTGGAAATCATTTATTAAAGTTAAAAGTAGAATCATTAAGCATCTGCCTATTGTATATCTGTCTCTGTGAGATCGAGGTGGTCAAAGAGGTTGAATATATTTTGTATGACTGGGTTTAAACAGTAATGACTTACAATACATCTAATAAAGAATGGTTATATCTGCGCAGATTGCTCTGCAGTATTATACTTGTCAGTCAAGTAAGATTAGGATGATACTGAAAAGTTGCACAGCCAGATTGTAGATACTCAGGAGAGAATTGTGCACATTTAAACAGCAGTGTAAGTGAATGTCAAAGTTGAGCCTGTGTTTAAATGAGAATAGAGGTTTGTCCATGATTCTGCTTTACACAAAAAGGCAGCATAGTAAGTTTGAAAGGGCTAAACACTGTCCAAGAAACCTTTTTGGTTTTGTCTTGCATGTTTTTTTTTTTCATGTTTTAGAAGTAGTACTGGAACTTTGCAAAAGGATGTTTTCTTTCCAGGAAAAATTAAGGTAAAAAAAAAAGTGCTTTTATTTCATCCAGATGAACATTCCTATTAGATTCAAAGGGATTTGTAGAAACGTTAAGAAGTATAATTTAACAGCGTGTTATTTATGGCTACAGCACTCATTAAGAATAGAGAAGCGCAGGCTGGAAACCATATTTTTCATTCTTCTGTCATCCCTAAGCTATTACTTATTTTCGAGGAATTCTTCCTCTTGGACCCATTCAGCTTTGTTCAAACAAAATCTTTCTAGAAAGTGATGTTTTCTTTAGGGAAATACTCTTGAGCCTAGAGTGAATTTTTCTGTTCGAACTGGAGGGCAGGAAGTGTTATTCCAAGCATATTGGGCTTCAGCTGAGATATAGATGCCCTAATTCATCTTGTTAATTTATTTATAGGAAGTGACTGTTACCTAGGGACACACACTCGCAGTGGGTATTATGCATTGTGTCGCTATTCACTGTTCTAATCATTTTCTAAAGACTAGTATTACATTATGGATAACGCTATAACACTGTCTACCAATGCAAATAATTATTCACTGCTTGGACGCTTGTCTGCCCAAAACAGTGGGATAAGCTTGGTATTATTCTGTCTTCTACAAGGATATATGTCACCTTTTCAGCATTCCTTTTTGTGGAGTTATAAAGCAAAACACCTGATGTGCAAAACAAAACAAAAAAATGCTGCAAATACCAGCAAAAGTCATTATTACAGTATGTATTTTTCATACTTATTCATCTGTGTAAGCTCATCACAAGAATTTTCATCTTTGGCCTAGCAGTCTTAGCAAAAAAGCTACTCATAGGCCAAACTAGACCTGTAGCAGCTGCAAGACTGCTAAATAAGTGCTACTCACTCAGTATCCTCTCCTGTTTTCCTGTTTCCTTCGTGCCCAGGATGTAAGGCTACAGGGCATCATTACATTCATCTAGTCTGAGGTCTTTTGTATCATCTGGTACATGCTCACGATCTTGTGGCTGAAATCAAACATTTCTATACCTGTGTATATATACACATGTGTGTATATATGTATATATGTATATATGTATATTTGTGCATGTGTGCATGTTTGTATTCAGATGATCATCTAATCCTCATTTACAGATAATTCAGGATTTTCTTGTCTCCTCAGTATTTCAGCTTTCAGGTTAACAGCCATCTTATCTGGGAGTGTTTGCTGTCTCAGTCTGAACTTCTTTTTTGCTGTATTATTTTTTCAGTTTCCTCTTCTCATGGAAATTTAGGCCTGCTAGTTAGGCCCACATCGCATGTCAGTGCTTGTATCTGCTGGAACAGGTTGTAGAGTCTCCTTCTCTGGAGATCTTCAAAACCTGCTTGGACGCAGCCCTGTGCCACGTGCTCTAGGTGACCCTGCGTGTGCAGGGGGGTTGGACTAGATGATCTCTAGAGGTCCCTTCCAACCTTAAGGGTTCTATAAATCTATGATCTGTCTGAATTGGGATGTGAGACTGTTGTTGCCTGTTTGCCCAAGGCAAAGGATTATTTTTCTGACTAATGGCTGGCCAAAAGAGTTACTGTCTTTGTCTGCCTTTGCTATTTCCCTTTTTAAAGTACATTTTTAGAAAGTTATTTCATTTTTTAAAGATTTGGTGAATACTGGATTTTTTTCCCTCCCTCCTCCTGCTATTGTATTTTATCAGTAGGGCAATTTTTAAATTGTTTTAGGAATGGCAACATGTGATTATTTTCCTGAAGTGCGTACAGTTTAATTTTTTTTTTTTTTTTTTTTTTTTTTTTACTTTTGGGATGGACTTCTGGCCTAGTGTCAGTACTCAAGATATGTTTTAGGCAATAAATTAAATGAAAAAGTGATGATATATTTGTGTCTGCAATCCTGCAATGCTTTGGCATTTCCAAAGACTGACCCAGTGAAAATTTCCTGTGTGACTTGATACTTGCATCTGCAGCTTTTGTTTAGGCAGGAATCTGCATTTTGACAAAATTTGTCTATTAGCTTCTAGGATTTTTTTTTCCTGCCTAACTCATTTTCCATCTTCTGCATTATTAGAGATAGCATGTTCTTAACAGTAAATGTGCTGGAATATTTAAAAATCATTCTCTCTGGCTGTTCTATCTTGTATCAGAAAACCCCCAACTTCTTAGACAGTGAACGCTTTCACTGAAAATATCTTCAAGTGGTTTTAATTGTAGTTGTAGTGTATTACAAAGTTAATTTAGAGACCCAGTGAGCAGTTTATTTTGTCAACATAAATACCAGCAAAATTGTCATACTTGAAAGTAATGAAAGTTGGATTCTTTCTTATGAATGATTGTGCTTTAAATTTGCTTTTGGGTGTCGGAAGAAACAAAGTGAAGCATCATTGCCATAAATAGAGTTGTTCCTTAAATTCTCCTAAAAAAGTCAGATACCTGAAATCTTTATGTCAAAATGTTGCTCTGGGTTGTGCAGGTTTGTCAGAGTTAAATGTATCAGAATAATATTGTGATTATTTTTGAGAAACCAGACAAAAAAAAAAAACAACAGTTTTGATTCTCATGGATGAGAATACCTTTACTCTGGCTTAGACAATATTTCAGTTTTCTCAGGGCCAGACAAAATGGTGTTCAGCTGCAAAATAACGGAGCATCAGTGGCCGTTGCATATATACACCTTCTTCTGTAGCGCAATCCTGCATGTACAAAGATTAGAAGAACAATTCATCTTGTTGAGCTTTATACATTTAGCCTATGTTAGACAGCTTCAGAAGGAAAGTAGTTCTTTACTAGCCACTCGGGTGATCTGCCCTGTCAGTTTTGACTGACCTTGCACTGTTCAGGGTTGGCAGAAAGCAGCTGGGACCTGTGAAACCTCTTGACCTACAGCTTAAAATAGGATGTGCGGTGTTTTGCTTTTTTGCTTTTATTTATTTAACAGAAATTACAAATTTTACATGCTAAGATTTTCTTGAGATTCCTTGTCTAGCATTCATATGTGATAACATACTGCAAGCATGTTTCAATTAAAAAAATATACAGACTTGTTAAATGTAAAATTAGAGACATAGGTATTTTTGTAGTTAAGGAATCCAAACCACCTTAACACTCTCCTGCAGGTACCATATCATACTCTAGAATGTCAGCTTCATATTGGAGGATGTTTGTAGGGAGACTTTTTTTTAACACTTTCTCCTTAGTCATTGATAATCTTGAAGAATCCACACAACATAGAAATCCAGCCACTGCAGATGTCTGTTCACCTGTAACTGCAAAATAAAACACAACAGTTTGCCTAAAGAATGTTATAAGCTAACATGTTTTACTTCTAAATTGGGAAAGGAGTAGGACTGTGTACATGGTTTATTAATGACTAAAAACTTAAATGCTTGGTTTTCTGTTCTTGCTGGACATGTGTTACTTTCTTATTCTACGTGACAATTGTCAAAGTACAGAAATGGAACACAAAGCTGAATGCAAAATATATATATATTTTCTCAGTTCAAAAAAGTCCTCCTCTTTCACAGTTATCCTTTTTCAGTTTACTTAATTCAGTCCAAACAGTTGATTTTTTGAAATCTGACTCAGGCTTCATTGTTTCAGGCTACATGGATAAAAAGAAACATGCAGAGTCACTTTTTGTTAAGAGCATCTCCCAAGTGTGATACATTTCAATAGTAGTTATTTACTTAATTATTGAAATAGAAAAGTTTTTTTTCTTTTTTTTTTTCTTTCTTTTTAATAAGAGAACAAGAGGACTTGAGTAAAAAGCATTGCTTCAGAAACAGGTCACCTACCATAGTAAGTATCCATTGCATGGAGAATAAAGACGTTCACCCTATTAGTTTAAGGGTCAAGTACAACTGGGTACCTTTTCAGCCACTAGATATCTGACTTCATCTTTCCTGTTCTCTGGAGGAAGGTTATGTAATAAAGTTTATTTTCAAAGTTGTTTTAGGCGATTTACTTTCAAAACACTTTTTCCCCCTTCATATTAAACAGTACTTTATTTCTTAAATAGATAACAAGGAGTAAAATGACAGATTTGAGGAAATGAGAAACAATTTACAATGTACTACCCTTTTGTAAAAGTAGTTTGTTTTAATGATTTTTTTGTCATTGTGTATAACTGAGCACGCAATCCTACTGTGTTGTTTTGTTTGCCTGCTGGTGCTTTATGGCACTTACGGTGCTCCAGCCAGTTCAAAACTTTCGAAGACAAGTGTCGTGTATTTCTCAAGAGAAGCCTCATGCCAAATACTTCAAATTCTTCTGTCTCTGCCTGAGGAATCTCTCAGCTGGGAATCTTGAATTGGCAGGATGTCGTGTCCTCTGCCTAATTTACAGTGCTGTTTTGTGGCCTCAAGACGGCACCTGCATTCCCAGAAGGAAGTGTGTAGAAGTGCTACGTTGATTTTGGGGAGACAGAGGCCAGTGACATGTGAATGGGAGGGGAGCACCTTGGGCACAGCACATGGCAGGGATGAAAGGCATTTCTTGGAAGATGTGAACAAAAGGAAACAACTCTAATGGACTTGGGCAATCCTCCCAAGCAGGTTGAGGAGGAGAACTGCCACATTAATGATTAATGATGGTAAAGCTCATTCAGCTCGAAAAGTACTTCCTATAAGAGCTAAGTACTGCCATTAAAAATGTATGCATTTTCATTTTAATGCACAGTTGTCATCTGCAAATATAGGGGAGAGGGAAGAGCCAATTGTGTCATTAGGCAGAGCTAATACTTCACTGCAACTGCCACCACAGTTTGCCAAGGCGCCCAACCCAGGGCCTTGTCCTTGTGGAGCTGTCAGTGGTGCTCATGAGTTGCCAGCACCCGCACCCAGAGCTCTAACCTTCTGGAAGTCAAACCATCTGCTCCTGAGTGAACTCTTGTTTTCATTAAACTCATACTGACAAAGAGGAGGACTTAGGTCATAAGTCATCACAATTTTGCATGTAAAACCTCTAAAGATAACAATTAGTCAGTCTCTGTTTTTCTTATACAACAAGCAATTGTCTCTGTTGAGCAGGAGACACAGGAAAGAAGAATATAACAGAAATGATTTGCTGTGCTTTCAAGGGATATACCACCACCAGCAGAGCTGTGTCCTGCAGTAGCAGGAATTATGTGGGCAGGAAGTGAAGATTTTGTGTCAATTGATGTGCAAGAGGTGAAAACTAAGATAAAATGTTAAATTAAGTGATAAATTCTCTGAAAGGAGCAGAATAGTCATATGAAGAAGCAGAACAACAAGAGAAGAGGCCGAATGAGTAGTCTCTAAGTCTGGACTTTAGCAAATACAAACCACATCCGAAGGGTTAGGCTGGAGACATGCTCATTGAAAGGCCTCTTAGATGGTGCGGCCGGAGTAAAGAGGTGGCTTTGTGCTTTGAACTGCAATTAGGCATGCTGGAATCTGCAAGGGTGATGCAGCCCTTTGCCTTTCCAGGCTCACAACGGCCTGTTTGAAAATTCTGTCAGAAGGTGGTATTTGAAACCTCTGGTTTGCCCACTTGCTGCAGAGTGCAAAATCCTTCTTGCTTCCCATCTTCCAGTATGCCAGGCTTGCTCTGTATCTTCATTTCACTCTGATGTTGGTCTAGTCTTAATTTCTACTCTGCAGATGTTATATGAGAGTTTAGGATCTATTTTTCATAATTATCTCCAGTTTGCTGTTGCCATTTGAGCCCTTGGGAATCCCAGAAGCAGGTTGAGAACACCACAGGGGAATCTGCTAGAAAAAAGACCTTCATTTTTTTTTCTCCCGTGGCGCAAGGTTGGGGGAAGTTCTGTGGGGGTATGAAGAGAAAAGAATCCATGTGCGCCCTTGTTGCAATAAAAAGTCAACATGTCAGGCTAGTCAAATCAATGCTAGTAAAATGTATCATTGTCTGCTTCGCTTGACCCTGCCTGCTCTTCAGGAGTAATGAGATTTGGTCTTAATTTGACCTTGGTCTAAATATCTGCCTTTCTTCTTTGTCTTGTTGACAGTCATGCTGTGTACAAATGCACATCCTATATTTTCAGTTACTACTTAGGTAAAACGCTATGGTTGCTATGGGAGAAAAACATTACTATTAACAATATTTATTATTCAGTCCCCATGGAAACTATAGTTCTGGGAGTCCTAATTCTCACGTGCTTTTTTTTTTTTTTTTCTCCTGTGGAAGAGAAAATAGGTCTTTAGCCATGAAGTTCAAATAGTTATTTTCCAAAAATAGAATGCAAAGTATACTCCCATTTGCTTTTCGTCACTCTTGACAGATGTCTCTTTATGGATGGTTATTGCTTACTAAGCTGTGTTGTGGTTTCCAGTCACATAAAGATTGTGTGTCTGTGGTTAATCTAATTTTATCTTCTTATTTTTCTAGCTCCCCATTTAATTTGTCTCTTTTCCTCATTTTTATTTGTTTTTTGCTGATTTTTTTTCCAAATTGAAGGAGTTGTGTGATGAACACATGCAGAAAATGAACTTACCATTTCCTATTTAAGGGTATAACCTTGGCAGTGTTTGTGAGTATGCATCACGCTTGTAAATGGGGCACAATATCTGTTTTTCAGAGAAGTTTAAGTTCCTCAGATTTTCAAGTGAAAATTGTTAAAATACTGAAATATTTATTCTTGTTGGGGCAGTTAGCTCAACTCTCTGTCCCTCTTGCAGTGCCTAAAACAGTATGTGGAGCTTTTGATCAAAGAAGGTCTAGAAACAGCAATTAGTTGCCCTGATGCTGCCTGCCCAAAGCGAGGTCATCTACAAGAAAATGAGGTATGTTTTTATTACATTTTTTCTCTTCTCCTCTTCTTTTTCAGATGTGTCTTGCTCATTCATGGTTGCCAACATATGTTTTTAATGATTCTGCAAAGGTCAAATATTTTGTCTCAATTTATTGAAAATGCTGTTCTTAACTGGAATTTGTCTTTTCCTTCCTTCAACAGATTGAGTGCATGGTTGCATCAGAAATCATGCAAAGATACAAGAAGCTTCAGTTTGAAAGAGGTAACACACATTATCACTTCTACTGTAGTAGGAACACTCCAGAAATCAAAATCTAATCCTATACGTGTAGTAGTGTGATATTAATTGTTTTTGGAAGTTAGGTACATATGACCACAGAGAACTTATTCTGTGGTCATCATCGAGTAATAGACCCAGCTAAGAGACCAGGTGAATAAGTGGTATATTTTTATTGACCACAATGGGCTTTGAAACATGAAATGAGTTAACTGTAAGCAGCCGTCAGGAATGGGATGAAGTTGGATAACAATCTTATATTGTTGTTAATCTTGTGGTTACGTTAGTGCAGCAGCCAACTTGAAGTAGAGCCCCACTGGGAAAGATGCTGTACAAACACTTTCTGGTGCATTATGCCTGCATAAGTTATAAGATATGCTCTATTTAACTTTAAGTGTAACTTAAGAAAAATATTGCATTCCATTCTCAGAATAGGTTTAGTTCAGTGAATGAAAGTAAGTAATTAATTCAGACTCTGGAAACTCAGTTTATTTATCTTAGTTTGGTGCCAGTTTGCAAAGCAGGCCAGACTTATGTTTAATTGAGTAAAGTAAATGAAAAAGCTCCTTTTGAAAAGACGGGTGTTCAAATGCCCTGCCAGTCAACCTCATCTGGAACACAGTGTTATGGAAGGCTGGTCTTGCAACTGCCTTTGAGTTTAGCTCTTTTATGCCTTTTTACAGAAGTGCTTTTGGATCCATGTCGGACTTGGTGTCCCTCCTCTACTTGCCAGGCAGTTTGCCAGCTCCAGGAATCAAACCCTCAGAATCCTCAGCTGGTCCAGTGCAAAGCCTGTGACATAGAGTTCTGCTCTGCTTGCAAATCCAACTGGCACCCAGGTCAAGGCTGTCAAGAGAATGTGCCACTCTCCTTTCTTCCAGGAGAAACAAGGTATAGTATTACAAATGACCAAAAATTTAGAAAGAAAACAATGCATCTTTTAACAGACAGGAATATGAATAACAAAGAGGCATTTTTTGGATGCTTTATTTTGTTTTAAAGACATTTCCTTCACCTAGTCATTCCAGTTCTCATGTTAATGCTATGTTCCAAACGTGGATGGCTCTTGATGGCCGTCCCTCCTTGCTACCATGCCCACCAAACCACAGACGAGGCACGCAGGCAACAAATGACCTTCTCCTCACAGAAGCTATTCTAGACAGCCTGACAGTTGGTCATTACATCTCAGGCAGTTTTTAGGATACTTTGTCAAACATCCCAACTGTGGCATATCTGGACAACAATCTTGAACTCTGAGAGCCACGGTGAAGAAACACAGGCATACTGCAGCCACTGAATGGGAGAGGCCATTGTGCACATCTCACTGACAGCCTTCTTGGAAGACTCTGTAACAGTTCAAGGTATTCTTAAAGCCCTAGATGACCTGTGGACTTAGCTATTCCCAAGTTGTCTTTTTTCAACCTTTGCTGTAATAGATGATTGGTTATGATGCTGCCATGATCAGTTCCTGGTCAAATATTATAACTTCGTTATGCAGATTTCATGTGAAATTGAGCCAGAACTCAATCTCACTAAACTTCATGGTAAGGTATTGATGTATTTTCCTTAGTGTTTTGGATGTTTATAGTTTTTGCAGTTTATGGATTTAAAGCTTTCCTCTGTGATATGATTGCTGATAGTGTGGTTAATGAGTGTATGTCCTGCCATCCATCAGTCAGGCAAACTGCAATCAATCAAGTGTTAGTCCAATTTTACTGCCACTTACTAATTCACTATCATCATTCTTTTGTCTCCATCTTAAAATCTTCTCTTTTCCCGCCAGCAGTGGCTGCCAGGCAGGAAGTGCCAGTTGTCAAGACACATTTTAGTTGCTGGAGTGAAAAAAAGCTTGACAGAGTAGAAAGCTACTCTAGAGAAATAAATGTTCTTCCAGTGTTTCTACATTCCTGCACTCTGTACAAGACACAAGAAGGAGCGGTGCTGACCCAAACTCATGAAGCATGTTTTGACTGGATAGTGCTGGAGATAAAAAGCAATAAATTCTGAAAGAACAAAAATGCAGAAAAGCTCATGGCAGAGGGAATTTGGAGGGAAATTCCTATGGAGGATCCTCAAAGAAGGCAGAGACAAGCAATCACTCCCTGGTACCCTCGCCCCAGGAAGCGCAGTCTGGGCTTACTGTACCTTTAGGGGATGCATTCCTCTTCTGAGAGTAAAGAATGGAGGGAAAAATTATCTAGACATACAAAATGTTTAGCTGTGAATTAGCTGCTCATCTAATATTTCAGGAAGAAGCAGTGTACTATTACCAAAATCAATAGATTACAGAAACAGTTGTGTGTTTGAAAAATAGTAGATGTATGTTTGAAAAATAGAGTATATCAGAATAATAAGTCAGCTGAATACCTAGATCTTTATTATTTTCTTTTTAATAAGGAAAAAAAAGTAGGCATATTTACTTATCACAGTTCTTAGAAGATCTCCTCTAAATTGACATGGCCACACATCTTACTAATTCACCACTCTTCCTCACAGTTCGGTTTTTAAAATGGAGGAAGATGATGCTCCAATCAAGCGCTGTCCAAAGTGCAAAGTTTACATTGAGCGAGATGAAGGCTGTGCCCAAATGATGTGCAAGAATTGCAAACATGCCTTTTGCTGGTACTGCCTGGAATCCCTTGATGTGAGTACATGCAGCATGCTCTGGACCTCAGAAGCTTTGGAGTTCATTGCTTTGCTATCCAGCTGTCTCATTAATGAATTACGTACTCACTCACTAGCCACTTCTTCCCCTGTTGTTCCTTGTCTTTTGCACTTTCTGTTGCAGCAGTATTTTTGGGTTTCCTTTTGACAAACTTAGTGGGGTTGTATCCATTGGAGCTGGAGCTGTTAACTTGTTAGGATTTGTATACCTAATTCTGCTTGTCTGATCTGTGTGATCTTGGTATTTTGTCCATATGCTTAAACTAATTTATAATATTAGCTATCCTTGCATTGGCATCTAGCTTGGTTGTTTTGATAATACTTCATTTGGGATTTGCCTTTTGATGTTCTACTTTCTGAAGGAGTTACAAGATGAGTGTATTAATGTCTCAATCCTGTGAAGACTTAACAGAGAACCTCTAGGTTCATTGTGCCACCATTATCATATATTGGTCATTTTGTTAGACAAGGAATTTGTCTAATGTGTCAAAAACAAAACAGTGTTCTAACACCAGAGATTTATCAATCTATGAGCTGTTAGTTGTCATGTGTTTGTGTCCAAGGCATACAGTATACAATATCTGTTTCCACGTCATCCATTTAATTTTATAGCAAAGTTAACAATAGTGAAGGAAATGTTTTATGTCCACTAAAGGTACTCTGACTGTTCTGAATCCTGCTGTTGTTCGTTTTGAATGCTTTACTGAGAGTCCTTAAATCACAGGCATTCTCGTGCTCAGTTAAAAATCAGAGCTCTTGGGTACCCCCCACAGCTCTCGGTACCTGGCCTGCTATCTTGGCTGGTGTATGAAAGTGTGGCAGGACAGGTATGGTAGCCTTTCTCCTGTATGCTCTTGTGTCTGTATTGTCTTTTTATTCTTTAGCTAACAAAAGGAATCAAGTCTGTTAAGTCTGTGCTATAAATCTTCTTTTTTTTTTCCTTTGCTCTTTTCTCTTTCTCCCTCTCTTTCTCCCTTTTTCTCTCTCTTTTTTCTCTTCCTTCCCCTCTTCTTTCCTCTCTTCCGCTCCCTTTTCTTTCCCCTCTCCCTCCCACTTCCCCCTCCTTCCCCTCTCTCTGTCTCTGTGAGATATATGTACTGGCCAGTTTACCATCTCAGATTGTCTTGCTAAACTTTACACTAGCATTTAAATATGCCACTTGGGAGTCTTCAGAAGAAAAGATTCATTATAGATAAACAACAGTTCTTAAACAACCTGCTTCTGAAGACGCTTAACTGTAAACAAAGCACTTTTTGGAATGGTTGGAGCTGGCCAAGGTTCTCTTTACCAAGATTTTATCTTCCTGTACAATTGCTGGTTATAAGTTCTCAGGACATAGTATTTCATAAACTAACAATTTGTACTTCTGTTTATTGCATATGTTTCCATTTAATATTTTGTAGGATGATTTTCTTCTTATACATTATGATAAAGGACCTTGTCGAAACAAGTTGGGTCACTCCAGGGCATCTGTTATCTGGCACAGAACGCAGGTAAAGCTCAGATCTTTAATAAGTTTGCCTGAATCAACAGAGAAACAATAACATGCTGACAGATGTATTATTTTCTATAGATGTATATATTTTCTAATGATGTATATATTTTCTAATATATAGGTTTTATAATATCTGGGAAAATTTGGTGGTCCATAATTAGAAAGAAATCACAGAATCACAGAATGGTTGAGGTTGGAAGGGACCTCTAGAGATCATCTAGTCCAACCCCCCTGCTCCAGCAGGAACACCTTAATGTGTGACTCACTCATTTCTGTAGATTGGGTAGAGGTAGGTCCTTCCGGGAGCATATCTAAGTAACCGAGGCTTCCCGATAGAAGATGGATACTATGAGCCGGTCTAAGACGAAGGTGAAAAGATCGTGGGAAAGTCACCAGCTGCAAGAACATGGAAGTAGGAGAGGAAGAACCTGTACATAAGCTTATCAGTGCAGGATAGAGGACTGTTTGCGGGCCGATCATGTAAACGTGTGCCTCGATATCTACAGCCAACCTAGTGTGGTAGAAGACGTGTGGACAGTAGTATTCAACCAATCACAATATAAGCATACGCGTGGCTAGATGACTTAACAGAAATGTAGTAGATAAATAACCTGCTGTAACGGGAATAAAGTGATTTCTGCTAGGCTCATATTGAAGCCTTCAGGAGTCACGTCTGGCCTCCCGCAGGTCCTCCAGTAGGTATCCCACTGAGCTTGTCAGTTCCAAACACAGTTCAAATTGACAATTGCAAAGAGTTTGGGGATCCTTATAGCCTGTACCAGGCCTTGCTGGATCCAACATAATTGCTACATAACAGAAGAGCTCCCTGCCCTAATGTAACACATACAATACAAAACTGTACTTGACCACAATAGCTGGTTCAAGTATGTTTGATAGACACCATGTTTGATGTTCTGGTCATCGCGAGAAGGACAGCAATAATTTTCTACCAGTGGTGTTGCAGTTCTGCCAAACCTACTGAAGAAAGATTAGCACTGTAATCATTTGCTTATGTTAGATTTCATTGAGTATTTGTCAAAGGCAAGTCGAAATGAACCTTTGGTTTGTTCTTTGTGGATTTAAAAAAATATAGTTATTTTGGCCAGAGGGAATGGCATGATGCTGAGTAGGGAAGATGATTACTTCTGGATGTGAAATGCTGAGCTGTTTAGGAGCAACTGCATGCAGGTGGAAAATGAATAACTAATACTCAGCAGGCGACCTGCTGAGCTAATGTTTAAAGGAAAAAAAAAAAGATGAAACTTGGTGAATTCTTTAGGAGCATATTGGGACTGAAAAGAAGATATAAATAGATATCATAAATATCAGCAGTGGCCAAACCAATGCACTGAAATGCTAACTTCTACCTTGATGCTGTACTGCAGCTAGCAATGCCTGGTTGAACATTCTTAGCCTGGGCTGCAAAAAGCCGGGTAAGTGAAGGTTGCCTCTGCAGAGCAGAGATGGGGCAGTTGCAGCTCCCTGTATTTTAAAGAAGTTTCAGCCAAGAATTAACTTTATTTTCTGTTTATAGCAAATGTGTACAGACAAGTTGCATCAGATTGTCAACACTTCCAGGAAAAGAATGTGTGTACTGCTGAAGTTTAAAGAGAAATTGCTATTGCCAATAAATAAAATTATTAGGGTACGAAAGTATGAGCTTCTTATCCCTAGACGGTCAAAATACACAATTAAAAAAATCTCTCATAGCATTATGTAATATCAGGGTGAGGGCTTCACTCTTGGAAATTAATTTTGTCTAACAGCGCCATCTACTGAAATAAGCGTTGGGTTTCAACACTGCATTTCGAAGATAATTGGCTAGTGAAATTACAAAAAGAAATACAGAGTAATCATAAACAGAAATTATCTGTGCTTGGCACTGGTAAGTCATTCTTCCTATAGCATGGGAAATTAAATATTTGCCAGTTAATTGAAATGGCATAGCTAACCCCGGCTGGAATAATTCTTGATGAGCAATAACACTCCGATTTCATTATGCTTTCTGTTCTGAGTTTTTGTTAGCAGATTATTATTCCACTCTTGCCTTCAAAATTATTCACAGATACTGTTGTGTGAATCAGTCTAAGTGTTTTCTCAAAAAATTTACAGGAATATTGTCTCAGCTTAGAGTTGTTTATCGGAAATAGGAAACTTTATCAGGCAGTGACCCTCAACTTTTATTTTCTTTAGATGATTTTCTAAATTTAAATGCTGTAGAAACTAACAGAGTTTGGCACATTGACAATATTGGCAGTCTGAGCTCTTCTGCCTATGCTAGGAAGAGGGTGATCAATAAATGTAAATGGAAAAAATGCTTTTAGATGGAGTTAGGTCAAGTTTCCTGAAGCAGCAAGGTGAGCTCAGGTTCACTTGTAAAATGTCATTTGGCATATGCAAACTCATCATGTTGTTCATAGTGTTTGCAATACAAGGCTGAGACTCCCAGACTTACCTTTCTGACGGTGGGAAGTTTGTTGGAGTCTTTCTGGGCTCTCTGCAAATGACTACTGATCCTGACTTGGCTGCTACCTTTTGGAGTTTTGTCCTGTAAATAAGTGAACATTTAACAAGGAGAGTCTCTAACTGTCTTGTAGGCTTGTCCCCCTTATTTAATATTTATCTTTGATAGGAAAAAAAAAAGAAAAAAAAAACCTAGTCAGTTGCTTCATTAGGTGTTTGAAATACAGCAAAGCTCATCAATGCAAATAAGCTTCACATGATGGAACTGAGTTGTGGAGCATGGATTTGGCTGGAGCATTGAAAAATGAACATTTGCTCTCTGATTTCTGTTTCAGGTGGTAGGAATTTTTGCAGGATTTGGTCTTCTCCTTTTGGTGGCCTCCCCCTTTCTTCTACTAGCTACACCATTTGTTCTGTGCTGCAAGTGTAAGTGTAGTAAAGGAGATGACGACCCTCTCCCTACCTAGACTGAGAGAAGATTGGACTCATCACAGCATTCGTTTTGATTTTATTGTTGCTCTTGTTTTCCTCTTGCACTTACATTACTGTAGCCTTACTTGGCCCGTTCTGCTTTTTGTTGACACGCAGTCTTGGTTCCAGGAATTGCTTTTTAATGTTGTTATATAGATTGATTCCTACGAGACAAAAACAGTAATGGAAGGCAAGTTTGGTGCTTAAGGAAGACCTTGGACAAAGGTAGCTATCTGAAATGAAGATGTGATTCTGCAAAAAATAATGCCAAAAGTTTCTGTTGTCCTTGTTGTGGACTGGGAACTGTATTAAATGACATCAGCAAAATTACTTTAAAATACGTACAAATTGAAGCTTTTTGCATATCCATTTGCTTTAAATTTTGGTGTCTTAATGCTCCATGTGTTTAAGCTGCCTATCATTTAAACCGGATAGTCAACCTAGTGTGACTTGAACATGTGTATTACACTTCTGTTTTTTGTTAATATCACAGCATCCTTTTTAGTGCATATTTTTCCAAGAATAGCAAAATCAATAAGGTGCATATTGGCCATCTTCTGCCTTTCTTGAAAATCGGGGAGGGATAGGTGGACAAAACTGGTTCCGTTGCCTTCTGGGAATATTAGGAAGTCACACGAGAAATTTGTTTGGTTGAAAACTAAATTTCTGAAGTGAATTTATGAAGCTGTAAGCTTGAGTGATGGCACAAACCTACTATCTAATCAAATGCATTGATGGTATTGATTACCACTGGACCACTAGTGTTTTTCAGAATTGTTATTTTTTGCTGTTGTTTAGGGTTCTGCTACATTTATAGGGCTCTGTAACTTCTAATCCAGGTATCTTAACCTTTTTATATAGATATATAGATATATAGATATAATCCTATTTAAACCAAATGTGTAAATAGCTGTGTTATTGAAATATTTTGGAAGTTCAAGATAGCTTGCTTCTGTCTTAAGGGTGATTATTAAAAATACAGGAGTAATTTTGCTATTCTTCAGACTTTGAGTTATCAATGAATCTTTCCTCTTAAGTATAAAAATTCTAAGCATCAGGATGATCCCTGTAGTCAGTAATAAAAATGCCTGGGATATTTGTGGAAGTTGTATTTAATGTTTAAACTACTTAGCCCATTTTCTGAGTTAATATTGTATAGTATGTGCTGTTAATAACAATACTGTGATAAAAACAAGTTTTATTTGAGAATGAGTCAGTGACCCGGTTTGATAGTATTTCAGAATTCACAGTGCTATATGTTTCCAGGGTAGTAAAATAAAATATTGTTAATCATGGTAGTTTTTATTTAGTAACATTTTATGGAAAGTGATCTTAGCTGTTTTTAAAGCCTACAAGAATTTAACTAACAACTTATCATGAAATATGATGCACCTGAATTGCTGTGTATGTTTGTGTGTAATACTGGAGGAAAATATTCTTCTGACTGGCACATGGACTGAAGGTTGACTGCATTTATTTCATCAGCACTTACATCTGTGCATTATCCTTGTAGTGAGGTGGATGAATATATTGAAGCCAGGGTAACTTTGCACTGAAAATGTATCAGAACCTTTAAATGCAATTGTTTCTGGCTACTTTCACTGGCTGGGAATGTAATTTTTTAGCTCAGTCATAAGGAAGTGACTCCTCTTTCCATTGACTTTTATTTTATACTGCCTGTTAAATAAAATGATTGGACATTATGATTTTGAGAAGACCACTGTTCTTTTATAAAACTCTTCTTGAATTCTTTCTCCTCCTTTTTCCAAGTTTTAAACTATATCAAAATCCAAATTTTATCTCCTGGAGTTGCATGCTTGCTTATTTGGCTTGATTTTAATGAGTTCTGCCATTATAACAAGAAGAAAAAAGATATCTGTTTACCAGCAAGTCTGAATTCCTTATCACCTTTTTTGTGGTAATGCACAGTTCAGATCTTTGCTTGTAATATCTGTTTGTTTTCATAGATCTCTTTAGCCATTATTTTAGATCCTCTTTGTTATTCAAAAATATTCCTAGGGGAAAGATGAGTGATGCATCCAATCACCTGGTTTGCCTAGGTGTTGTGTGAAGCACTGCTGGGTTCAGTGGGCAGTGAAGTAGTCACCGCACTCTGGTTCTGGCAGCAAGTTAAGTCCATATCACCAGAGATAGAGAAGCAGAAGACTGTTGAGCTTTGCTTATCTTGAGTCATTGCTTCAATGCGCAGAAACAACCTCCTGCAGGTAAGACTGATTGGGGACGCTTCAACCCTGGCATTTGATCTCTGGCCATGTAATTTGATTTAACTGCAGGGGGGAAAAAAAGGCAAAAGGACATGAAGATTTCCTTGGGTGTTCATTTTTTGTTGTGTGCACTGAGAGATTCTCCTCTGCATGGCACTGGTGACCAGTTCTCTTGGAGTGTTAGAAGGCAGCAGAAGTGCAGTGGCCTGTTAATAGTATCTGGATGTCATAGGACACAGTTTATTTTCTCCTGTGTCTTTCTTAGAGACAGGCTTTATGTGGCAATATAGAAAATTTCTGTGGTACAGAGACCTACTGTCCCTTGGGTGGCTAGTTAATAATCAGTGTCAAAGTTAAGGTATGTCCAGATTAAAAAAAAAAAAATAGAAATGAAAAAAAAACTTTATAAATATTTTTAAACGATAACTCAGAATTGATGCTGAAAGATAACATTATTTGTGAGCAGAAAAGTGTGTACTTTTTTGTCAGCATATCTGTCTCTAATCTCAACATATTTGAATTGCTACTGGAAATCTCTTGATACAATTGATACACATTCTGGCTCTTGGGATAGACAGTATGCCTCCATACACTTACCAAATAGCTAATCCTTTCAGGTATGCTAAAGGTCATTTTTTCTGCATTGCCATGCGGAAAAATTGGGGAGGGGTTATGGGGTTTTTTGTTTGTTTGTTTTTGCTTTTGTTCTTTTTAATGCTGTTTTATTTCCCAAGTAATGTATTTTCAGTAGTGATCTACTGAGAATGAGGCTTTTTTGTGTGTGTTACAGCTTATGTTGATAGTGTGAAATCGAATGCCCTGAAATTAGATTGTAAATATATTATTTTACTCTCTGGCATTTAAGTCCTGTATCACAGGAAAGTGAATGTCTCTGCTGCTTTTCACATGACTGTTGTAACAGCGTTGTCTTTTTAAATTTTCATCTAAAAATGAGATTCACTGCATGGTCTTTGTACCATTCGTATGGCTATGCTAAGATTTCGTTTGTTTGTATTGCCTTACATGCTGTTTTAACGGAGTTTTTTAGCAGTACCTGGATGCATGTTCTGTTGGGATGAATTAGTGTCTTGTCTAGTGAGCACAGGAGCGAGGGTGGAGGCAGGACTCCCAAGGCTTTGCTTCTCCCTGGACTTGCCACTAGTTGAGCTCAAGTCAATTCTGAGAAAGATCAGTAGCAAAATCCACACTAACTTCAATGATGGCAGTATTGGGTCTTCCTGTGTGATTTTGGACAAGCCACTTCTTTTATCTCAATTTACCCATCTTTTAAATGGATGGAACAATGCTCAGCTACCTCACAGGAGTGTTGTGAGGATAATTTCATTGGTTTGGAGGCTTTTTAAGTTTCTCTGATGAAAGATTATATATACATACATACTTCGGTTTATATTAATATTTAAATTTTATTCAAGTTAACGTTCATCCTTAAATCTCCTACTGCTGACTGCAGTATACCAAGAGTTTGGGATGCTCTCCCCCCCCTACCAAGTAGCATAATCTCTCATCACATACTCTGATTTATGAATTAGACAAGATCCCAAATGAAAGCTGAATGGCTCAACTCAGCATACAGTTAAATCCTGACATGCAGGAACCATAGTGAAAATTAATGAAAAGCTGTCTTTTATATGAAGCTGGCAGGATTAAATATTCATAGATCAGAAAAAAAAAGCTTTCAATTTAAAAATGCAATAGACAGGAAAGCAAAAATGATTTTTGGCATTTCATCTGCAGTCCTTTTACTTAAAAAAAAAAAGTTTTAAAATAACTATGTTTAATACAAGTGGTTTTCATCCCAATAAGGTGCAGCATGCATAAAGCTTTTTTGCAGGTTTGCTTTTTAAAACCAAAGTTTGTGCTTTTCATATATATATAATCTGGCATCCTGAGGAAAATGGGTAGGATATGGAGAATGTTGCCGACAGTGATATTAAAGACATCAAAAAAGCCGGCATCAGCGCCTAATGCTAATGCACTTATAGTAAGTAAAGCATGCTGTTTGTGTTTAGAGCCCTGTGGTCCTCACTATTGCTTTAATTTGTGTATCTCTCTCATAGGAATTCCAGGAACATTAGATACAGGTACGTGGTACATAACAGAACCTTTCTTGATCATTTTATCATGGATGCATTTTAACCTTGTATAGGGATAAGCATGGAGTCATGCATATGTATAAATAATGTATTTGAGCAGTGTAAAAATAGTTCTGTTGATGTATTTGAAATGTAAGTACATTTTGTGCCACTAACACTGTGATGTATAAAAGATCTGTTGAATGCCTTTTAATGTTGTGTTTTGTACTTCAAATCATATTGAAGAGTTTAATTTCTAATTTCAATAGATATTTTAAATGAATATGACTCCTGTGATTCTTCATAGTGACTTTTCAGTGTTATGTTCACTCAAGAAAAGTGTTTTGGTTATATATAGGTAAACACTCTCTCCTTTTCTTCACCTCCTTTCAGAATAATCCTGTAGCCTGGAGTCATCCCATCTGGCTTCAGGACACAGGTTTTGCCCATGGACATTAATGGACTTGTCTCCCCAGTGAGCCAACCGGGAGAACCTAGGGATATCTAGAGGCTAATTCAACACACAGCCTTGTCTTTGCTTCAACTCCTATCGCTTTCAGCTGATGTGCGTCCTAACTGGGTGAATTTGCTGCTCCACAACTTATGCTGAGATGGGTATGGGTATCTGTTGTTGTTTCGCAGCCTGAAGCGTTGGAGGTGGTTTTAATGTATATTTTCACAGTGAGTAACTTATGTTGACCCTCAGCTCGGGGTGTGGAAGTGAAAATTTAAAAGATCTATTTCCTGAATAACAGAGGATACCTTACTCTCTCCTACTGTAGGAGTTTGCTCTCATGTTCTTGGTTAAGTTTTCCATACGTTGGTCCTTTGCAGTTCACCTGAATTGCCATTTAGGATGAAGTCCTTCAATCTCTATAGTTTCTTTCCAGCTTGTTAAGATTTACTATATCCATTCCCATAAAAAAACACATACACAAATTCTTCCTAAAATTTGTGTACATAACATGAAAGTGTGTGTGTCTCTTGTACCTGATCATTTAAGCAATTACCATTTTAAAATTAAAGCCGGAAACTTGAAAATCAAGTCTGCCTTATAATTGTCGCTCAGTTATTTCTTTCATTTGCCTGGATCAAAATGACTTTTTTCTGTAAGAGGTTTTGATATTTTATTCAAATAAATGGGCAGAAAATAAATGCCACAAGGTTTCCTGGCTTATTCTTGAAGGAGGTGTTATTAACAAAGCAGTCTTTGCACTTTCTTGCTCTGTTCACGCAGACTGTTGCTTCTAATTAGGTTTGGGTTTTGCTTTGCAATCTTCATGTGGAGTAGAGAGTTCTCAGATAGGTGCACCACTTCCAATTTTCTTTTAGCTTAGTAACGTTTAGCCTCCTGGTCATTTCACCACTCTCTTTGCCAGGTTAAGCTTACTTTGCCGTGGAAGGCCATTCTTAGCCAGACCTTCAGCTGTGTGGCTGGATCCTTGTACAACACATTGGAGAATCAAGGACTGTTCAGGTTGCACATGGCGTAAAGGACTTTGGAATCTAGCCTGCTTTAGTAGATTGTGGATTTAGTAGATCCCCTTGCTCTGAAGCCATCTGGCATGTGATGACATATATCTGGAGACTATTTTGTAGAAGCCTTGTATCTGACATCACTTATGTATGTTATTTGTCTCATTTATGAGATTTATGCTTAAACTACACATGCCTGTACTTCAGTGATGGTAGTCAATGCAGAGATGAACCTATCTCCTGGAAGGTAACGTCCCATGCTATGTTGCTTGTTGAAGATGGTGGTGTGGAGAGTTTGATTCTGAATTATTAGCCTCAAGAGGCCTTTCAATCGGCTTTGTATCGGCACATAGATTTTATATGTCAATAATTGAGTGAAATAACTTCCAGTTTTAAAGTGTTTTATCACAAATGCTATTTGCAAATACTAGGACAGAGGTTGTTGCTACAAATTAGAATGAGGTTGTTCTTCTCCTATATAGTGTTTCCAGGTGATGTGTGTTTATGGGTGATTACCTAAACACATACGCAATGTTTAGATTATATAAATCATGAAAACCAACTTCATAGCTAAAAAGTTTCTGTTCTTACTTGAACAGAAACTAACATATGCAAACAACAGCAATACAATTAAGAGACCGAATAGCCCTTTTATTTAATGGTGGGTGCACAGGAGAGAACAGTGCAATGCCTCATGTGTTAACAGGTCATTATTTAATTCCTGCTGTTCGCTGATCACTTTGGGTAGGGGAGGGGGCTGTGGGTTTTTTGTTTGTTGATTTGATTGTTGTTGATTTGGAGGATTTTTTTTAGCAAAAAAATAAAATGAACCCTACAATCAGAACATTAATGCAAAGAAAACCTGTACATGCTTTCTGGATGTTTTAGCTCTGAACTCTGTGCTGTCTTCCAGAATCTGAATGTAAATATGCAAATCTACCCAATACTTGGTCCTCAAATGTCAAGTGTTTCTTCTAACCCATGTGGGATTTTATGTCCTCGGGACAGGCAAATCTTGTTACCTCAAAATTTTGTAGAGCAGGAAATCAGATCCTGGAGCAATTCAGATTACCCACATCAAATACAATGCCATACTTTGCAACTCAAAGTAGAAGAATTCTTTTTCTAGGTAGAAGTGATTTAATTCTATTCCAAATATAAAATCCTTTTATCCTCAGGAGCTGAGAGGATAAAAATTAACATCTCTAAGCTTGAGTAAGTGGTACTTCATGTGAGCTAAGATTTTATAGAATTGGATGTTCAGGGTCCATAAAAATTGATGAGTCTTTTCATTAACTTTAGTGAGTTTCATTTTAGGTGTGCAATGAACTCTTTCTTTGTAGTCCTATTCATCTTGCTGTGCAAGAGAGAGACAGAAAAAGACTCTTGTTTACCTGACAAGAGTTTTCTTTGACAGTATTTTGTTTCACTTGGCATGTTCTGTTTTGTATGGCACGATATGCAAGACCGATTTCATCCATGGTCTGTAAGAGAAGAATATATATATATATATATATATATATGTATGTATCTCATAAAGGAGAGTGAACATAACTCATTAATCTGGTAGGTTCTGTTGGCCTGACCTGCTCATACTACCTTAAATTAAACTCTGCAGGTGCAGCCATCTCTTAGATTGACACTGCTATGCTTTATTTTTGAGAATGATTAAGAAAGCACAGTTTATTTTTCCCCGCTCCCTTGAGTTGATGTTTTGGGCTTGCTAGGTGGCAGAAATGTTTGAGCTGCCTGAAAAGCCTGAGGCTTCGGTACACTTTGAGAATGACCTTGTCATTTTGTGAGATTGCCCACAGGAGAAAAGCACGAGGCTGTACAAAATCTTATCTTAAAATTGCCTATGCTGAAGAATATAATGCTTTTTTTTAATGACTCACTAGATGTTGGTGTTCTCTTTTTGTTAGTGTCATATAGCTTCTACGATGGGTATAAGCTGAATGATATTTGCGTTGGAATATGGATAGAATTTTCTTAATGCATTTTAAAAGGGATATTGAGGGAATATTTTAAGTGTTTGTCATAACTGATGCTGCTATGAGCCAGCAGGGTGCAGTCTTTGAACACTATTTTAAACAATAAGACATTGCTTTCTTTAAGAGTATTGCACATGAATCTATATGAACAAGATTTCTATCTCCAGCCTTTATAACCTATGTTTCAAAACCTGCACAGAGTTAATTGTAATGATATCATAGCTAAAAATAACTATGTTATAATGGGCTTTGCACACTATGCTGGGTTGTTCTAGTTTCTGAATATTAACATATGCTCCTGTTTCTGTTTTGTGAGTATATAAACCTTTTCTGAAAGTCACAGTCCTAAGTGTTTGAACTTCCAGAAAACTGATATAAGCATAGAAATGTTTCAATCTGTAACTGGAAAGTGTAATGCAAACAGATAGTTCTTTCAAAAAGCTGTGTTCAGAGAGGCTGATCAGCCCATTGGAGAGAGCAGGAGGGAACACTAAAAAAATCAGTTCATTCAAAACACGTTGTGTATTGGCTAATAGCATTTCATCTTCTCTATATTTTATAATTGACGGATGTTGTAGCTGAGCCAAATTGTTCTCTTCTCCCTTCCTACCCACGCCTGCTGTCATATCTGTGTTCCTCAATACAGATGTTCTGCAGAAACAATACAACTGTCCAAACAATAACTGTAACCATCCGTTTAGCCGTCAACGTGTTTGGCGGAGAAGGCAAGCTGTAACGGGTGGTTACCGAGTCCTTCTGCCTTTAGCTCACTCTACTTGCACATGTTCCAAAGTTCTCCCCACAAAGTGTATCGCAATAAAGCAAATTGCAAAATTAGTTTCTTGTATTTTTTGTGGCCTAGAGGTATGCGTCAGGATCCTGCCAATGCTAGCACAAACCCTAACTTTTCAAGAAAATATGAATGTGCTGTCTTGGCTGCCACCATTTCTCTGTCAAGCTTCCATGGAACCCTGGAGAATTTCTGGTTCATTCTAGTTACAGACCGTTTGGGATGTTGAGATGAGCATGTTTTTCAGCTGTATCCATTTTTCTTTTTCAAGACCTCACAAATATGCCAAGTTGTGCTGTTAGAGGATCAGGGTTGTGTCAGTGTCTTACCAGACTGCTAACGCTTTGTTCCTGTCATACCGTAGTACGTTGTTTATCAGATTTCCCCATCTGTCAGCACTGATTGAGTGACAGTAGGCAGGAGACCTCCAGCTCGAAGGTGCTGCCCTGGCTTCCCAGCACCTGGGTATGGTATCCAGGTGCAGAACACCACGTGCGGAAGGACGGCTCCTGAGAGATGAGCTCTGCTCCTGGGCCAGCGCTCTGCTTCTAGCAGGATGAAGCTGAAAGCAGAGAGATTGCGGATAGGAGAAGGAGGGAAAGGGCAATGAAGGAGTTATGCAAGATGAAAGAGTTTAGTGCCTGGTGCCATTGCTAGCAGTTGTTGCCCTTGATCCCATCTTTGATCTGAGGACATGGTGAACTACAGGCTCTGCAGGCAATGTCTAGTATCTCCTTATGGCTGGGACTTGGTAAGAGAAACAGAAAGAAGATTGCAGTTGGGTTAAAATGAGAGCTTTATGGAAGCACTTTTGAACCCTCTGAGTCACTTTTTCATCTGGGATGAAAACTGAGGCAACTGCCCCACTGTTTTCTCAATGCCATTTGCCTGTGGGAAGAAACAAACAAAAAACAACAACAAAAAAGAAACTATGATACCTAAAGTCATCCCGACGCTCCCTTAGATTGAAAGGGCTCTTCAGGGTGCAACCACATTCCCATGACAGCTGCTGCCCGTGTGCCTGAGGTAGCTGCTTCTGAGCCACAGAGGCAGAGAGCCAGGAAACACCAGGTGCCTTCAGTGACACCATACCTCAACCACTCTCAAGACACTTACTAAGTAAGGACGGATTTTGATGATAACTGTAAATACGCACCCTGGCTGCACTTTTATATTAAAATTATAAAAGCTCTTTTGGCTAGGCGGACTATGTCTGTGTTTATTCCAACTTTGTGGTCATCTCTTGGTAGAGATGATCATCTCTGAATAAATGATGGTGTCCTTGTGAAAATGGCTTTAGTGTCATTGTTGCCTTGCTCCAAGCAAAGGCTGTTGTCACCCTCTGCCGGGAGCCTGAGTCAGGTGGGACTTACCAGTAAAGCAACCAGTGATGGCAGGTCTTTATAGAACTTTGTATTCCCAACAAATCAACAACCATATGTGTGAAAAACTGCGAACAACAAAAGCTCCTGGATATAAGAGGTTAGCAGCATGTTGGTAAGAGAAGGAAAACCATTTCTGTTTATAAGAGAAGTATCATAGTCTCTTTAAAGTTTATAAAGCACTCAGAACATGATGTTCATGAGCACTTCCATTACTCTCTGTGTCGTGTGTTTTTCTCTTTAGATAAGTATTTCCACCCCAAAGGCCTCACCCTCTCCTAGCAACTCTGAAGAGCTATAGAAGACTCTGTAAGGTTTGTGCTGTGGGTGTGTGGGTAGTGAGCTGTGCTCTGGCTAGTCTCTACTCCTGAAATGACTGGAAGGGGGGTGGTTGTAGAGAGCACATTAACTAAGAGTAGTCCACATAGCTTAGAAAAAACAATAATTACTTGATTTGCGAGGAGGAAAAGCAAGCAATTTTAGTATCTATTTCTGAATCATTATTATTATTTCCTTAAACAAGGTAGTTTTCAAAATGTATCTGACCTCTGTCCCTCTACCACTTGATAGAAAAATTCTGGTAAAAGGGAATTTTCTAGCTATTTTAAACACAAGGAAAAGCAAATTCCACCAAGCTCTTGAATGGCACACAATGCCTGGCTTATTTCTTTTCATGCACGGTGTCATGGCAACAGAAGGAATTCAAAATTAATTATAATCTGGGCAAGATGGCCTCTACTTATATTAGATACTGGTTTTATCCTGACCTTATGATTTTATTTTTTCCAAAACAAGATCAATGGAATTCTTTGCCACTAAGGATTTTTTTCTGTCTTTGATTGTCATCTTGTAGTCACTAATTTGAACATGCAACAAGCTGTCAATGGAAATGGTGATTTCGAATTAATATAAAGGTATGAGACAAAACAAGATTCAAAGGGAAAAGCAGGAAAAGATAGTAAATGAATAAGAGAAGCAGGTCTTGTTAAACATTGGTAAATCTTATGGGTAGAACAAGGCATGCTCTTTTTAATGGGAACAGCTCAATGAATGTTACTGTTAACAGTTTCTCTAAAAAGATTTGAATTATGGGCCTAGCAATCAGATACAGGAATATAATTCACGTTAGAAATATTCTATACCTGCCTTGATATGATGATGCTTTGGCCTGAAAGACACTTTGATGGCACATAAGGAGAACTCAATGAAAATTCAATTAGGCTTTCTAGCTTAACAGGTGTTTCACTTGCTCATTCAAATTTGAAGTCCTGACTTCAGTATTTTTTCTTCTGCTTGCATTACTTAAGAGTCACATATTGCATATATTTTCAGATATAAAAGGCTAAATCTAAGTTTTAATTTTTAACCATTAGATAGCAGGGAAAGCCAGCTCTGCAAACCTGTCACATAACCGTGTATGCACAAGGCTGCTTCAAAGCCCCATCTGCACATGTAGCTTGTGCTCTGTGAAATGACCGCAGCTGCTAGGAAGGCTTGGGAAGACTGAGGCTACCTGCAACACATTCCCATAGCTTCTGTTCTGCACTATACAGAAATCTTTGCCTGGTGATGAATAAACAAGCCTTTCATGAGGCAGTTTCCAAAAAATCCTGAGAGTAGTATTAAAAAAATAATAATTTTTCTTGCTTATCTTCTGGCTTTTGAACTATGGATATCTGTATTTTCAGATTTTCATCACTGCAAGGAATCACTTTATACATACATATATAAGAAAGGAATTTGAGATACATCACAAGCTTCCAGGAACAGGCTTTCTAAATAAATAATAAATAAATCCTCGCAGACACAAAGAATCACCAGACTTGTGGTTTTCTGGAATACAAGTGCCCGGAGCAAGTTGCCCAGAAAAGAAGTATAGTCACCATCCTTGGAGGATGTTCACATCCCACTGGACAAGGCCTGAGCAACCTGCTCTACTTTTGAAGCCAATCCCCTGCCCCACCGTGAGAATGCAAATTTCATTTTAGCAATAGATGATTAAACCGTTCAATAAGCAGCAGAACCCAGCTGCTGGAGTCCACAGCTCTGTGGACTGTGCTGCATGGCTGGATCCTCTGATGACAAATGAGAAGAAAAATGTTGTTCTGCTTTTGGAGATTCACACACTCTTATCACGTTTTTCTCCATAGAGGCTTCTCTAATATATCAGCTAATACTGCAGCCTTTCTTGCATTAGAAGCACTAAGAGAGCTCCTTGCCATCATCCCACAGTCTATTTTTGTGGTACGTGGGATCTTAATCTCTTTCAGACTGCTTCTCCACAGATAAATTTGGCTATATCTGGTGCAGCACCTAAAAAACTACTACAGCGATATGATAAGGATCATACACACAAACACAAGCATAAAGTATAATTGCTGAAGTGTTTCTTTAATGGAAAAAATGCATTAATATGTTTACTTTGTTGTTACTATTCCCCAGGATGTTTCTTTGGCTGCTTCACTAAAGCTTGCTAGTCAGGGACATCCATACTGCTGTTTTTCTGAGCTTGACACACTATGAGTCTGATGACTTCGCTTGCCCGCCTGTTCTCCATAGTCCTAGGAATAGAAGGACTAAACCAAACTCTGACTTGCTGCACAGTGCTGCTAAATTTAGTCTATATCTTTACTGTAATGATTCAGAGTTTTTCTTTCCATTGTCCTTGCTCACACTTCATATGTTTTGTGGATGTGGGCTTGTGGCTATAGATGGCACAGGAAAATCCTACTTAAATTAAGTAGTGTAAGTATTTAATTAGATATTTTTAGATTATTTTAGTGTATTACTTTGATTTCAATGGTCTTCAGACTTAGTTCACCATTTTGTTAAATGGAGCTCAAGTCTTTCCAGCAGCCTCCTCAGGAAAGTCCATCAGGGCCCTAAGCCATCCAACATGGTCATAATGCAACTCATGAAGCAGCGTAGCACATGTGCCTAGCCACAAACAAGAATCCAGTAGTCTTGATTATAGCCCTGTTCTGCCACTGCCATAACCTCTCATTGCCTCCATCTAGATTGTTCCTGTATACAAGGACATGGAAACAACTTGGCAGGTTTGTAAGGCAGTCATATCCCTCACAATTCTTTAGCCAGTAATCACCTTGCTGTTTAGTGTATGCTTCAAAACGCATGAGTAGAATTTCCACCAGACCTCGCTAAAGAAGTTGTTGTTTTTCTATTTTTCTTTTTTTTTTTTTTTTTTTTTTGCATGAAATATTTTGCACAGGATTTATTTTCTTTGTTCCTAGTCAGTCAGTTCCTGGTATCAGCCACAAACAACCTACCACAGGCTGGCAGAACATCAACTGAACTATGTGGTTCTTAATTGCAGAATAAATGCTAATTTTCACTGAAATTGAAAGCTCTGTCCATCTAGGGTGGGGAAAAAGGCTATATTCATATACTGTTTTGCATAATTACTGACTGAATGAAAGCTGCAAGAGAAGAGTTTGAACTAAGTTGACGATGAAGAGTTAGGCACTGGGTACTCTTGAAGACCTCTCTGTCTTTGCAGCAAACATCAGTCTTCCAAGACCTTGTGTCCAGTTGGTGATACTTGAAGAGAACTTTCATAAGAAAGTTTCTCCATCCTTATTTGCTTCTGTGGTCTTAATGTAGCTTCTAGAAATTAATGCACAAGATGGTGATGGAAGATAACTCTGTGTGTTACTCTTCCGGAAGATAACTCTGTTACACAGACTTTGGTAATGGGGATCAATAACCCTCCACCACTAATCTTTGAATATTTTGATTAATTCCTGTGTCAGAACAGATACACATCACAACAATCCACTAAGAATATACAGGGAAAGTGTCAGCAAGCACAGAGCAACACATTGGCATGTATCTTCCAGGCACATTTTTGGAGAATTGTTCCACTTATCAGATGTATGAGAGCATATAATCTAAGGATGCTGGATGGGAAAAAAAAATAACCAAATTTACTAAACTTCAATTATTCTGAGGACTAATGCTTCAGCTTTGTCTCTCTTTGTTTTATCTCTGTGCTGCCTATAGCCAGCCCTGTTTATTGTCACAGATGATGCTGGAAGGTTTCTGCCATCTGAACTGCTTTAGCATATTTTAAGATAATTCACAGAATCATTATAGTTGGAAAAGGCCTTCAAGATCATTGAGTCCAACCATAAGCCCTCCAACACCATGCCTACTAAACCATGTTCCTGAGCGCCTCATCTGCATGTTTCTTGAACACTGTGAGGGATGGGGACTCCACCACTTCCCTGGCAGCCTGTTCCAATGCTTCACCACTTTTTCCGTGTAGAAATTTTTTCCTGATTTCTAACCTGAACTTCCGCTGGTGCAACTTGAGGCCATTTCTTCTTGTTAGATGTGTAGTTGTTCTGGAGAAGAGATCGACCCCTGCCTCACTCCAGCCTCCATTCAGGTAGTTGAAGAGAGCGATAAGGTCTCCCCTGAGGCTCCTCTTCTCCAGACTAAATAACCCCAGCTCTATCAGCTGCTTCTCATAAGGTCTGTGCTCCAGCCCCTTCACCAGTTTCATTGTCCTTCTTTGGATACATTTCAGCACCTCAATGGCTTTCTTGTAGTGAGGGGCCCAAAACTGAACACAGTATTTGGGATGTGGCCTCAGCTGGGCTGAGTACAGGGCGATAACCACTTCCTGGTCCTGCTGGCTACGCTGTTCCTGATACAAGCCATGAGGCTGTTGGCTGCCTTGGCCACCTGGGCACACTGCTGGCTCACATTTAGCCAGATGTTGACCAACACCCCCAGATCCTTCTCTGCCACACAGCTCTCCACCCACTCTGCCCCAAGCCTGTAGCCCTGCATGAGGTTGTTGTAACCAAAGTGCAGGACCCAGCACTTGGCCTTCTTGAACCTCATACAGCTGATCTCAGCCCATCAATCCAGCCTGTCCAGATCCCTCTGTAGAACCTTCCTACCTAGAGCCTTCCTACCCACAAGCAGATCAGCTCTTCCTCCCAGCTTGGTGTTGTCTGCAAACTTGCTGAGGGTGCACTCAATCACCACATCCAGATCATCCATAAAGATATGAAAGAGGACAAATTCCATAAATGCCTGCTGCAATTTATTCTGAATATTGCTTTAAATGACTACCTGCTTTTTGTATATAGGAATGGGGATACCCAGCTGCTTTTTAATGTGCCCTGTCCAGAAGCAGGATCTGGGATGCTGACAGATACCAGAAATCCTGCTCTCCTAAAAGCATGCTCCTGAATACCATTTCCTTATTTCTGAAAAAAATCATTTTAGTAAGCAAGACAGTGAGACTAGGTAGTCAACTAAATAGAATATGTTTGTTTAATCCATGGTTAATTAGAAGTAGAAAAGAAGTAGAGGTCCAGTATAGCGGGTGTGGGCAATGCCATGTGAACTGAAAACTTGGAGATCAGATTCATAGGAGGGGCAGTGAAAAAATGCCAAGCAAAGAGCTAGGAGACAGGCATCGAGCAGAGTACAGGAGCACACTGTTATTTATTTAAAAAAAAATCAGGGTTATTAAAATAAAAGTGCAAATATATACTAAGAGAGAAAAAGAACCAAATGCAAATACAACAGGTATTAAAATGCTTGTGTGAAAAGCCATATATACTCTATTTCATAAAATATCTGCATAAAAGCATATTAATGTATATTATTATTACTAAGCTATCAAGGTAAAAAGGTGCATATTGAGGCTAGTTTACATCTACTATGCAAATTTGTTCAAATTAGGACTGCTAGCACAGCACTTGAATTGCAGCAGCACCAGCACTGCCATCCAGCTGAACACAAATATATTTGCTTCATACAGCACTCGAGTCAGGGTCACTGCAGAAGCTGCACTTTGGATCTGGATACACAGCAAATTCAAGCAGCCGTGCAACACCAATACATCACATGATGTAATTTTAACATCACCACATAATCTTTAACAAGAGTTGTGCAGATATAAAGGAAGCTGCTTCAAAGATATCCATAGGAAATTTCTGAATTGCAGAGGATAAAACTGAGTGAAATGAAATTGGAAATTGAGAAGAATTTGACCTTGGCAGACAGTGGACTGAAATCAGAGACTTTAAGGATGTTGTGCCAGTCAATATTTTTCTTTCTCAAATTAGAGGTAATCATGCTGGCAGGAAGTTAAGAGGAGTCAGAGGCCAGGCAATGTGCCATGATGCACAAACCCATCAGGAGTTTCCATCAGGAGACAATTCAGGGAACTGATGCTGTTTATAGGGGGCTTGGGCTTTTAGATCCCACCTTATGCTGCCCTGCTGGTAGGATCCTGATGTCTACTCAACAAAAATCTTGCTGCATGACACCTTTGTTAAGTTGCTCACTCTGATTTTTCCATCCTTTCTTTCTAAAGGGATTATGTATTAAATGTTATCAGCAAATGCTGCAGTAGGTCTCAAATGCTGCAAATGGTCTCAAAAGGCAACCGCAAAATGTTTTTATATAGCAAATTAGGATTACTTGTTCTATTATTCAGCATTTCCTCTTTTCTTTTGTTTTCTTTCTACCCTGAAGTCCCCTGGTAAAACTTCCAGTGTAAACAAAACAAAATTAAAAAAAGGATCCTGCATCAAAACAGTAGCCAAAGGTAGCTCTAGGAGTGGACCAGTAGCAAGCAAAAAAATCTTGGTGGTAACATTGCAAATTCTCATCCTACAGACTTGGGATTTGGATGTAGATAGCAACAGAGAAGATATGTCTAAAAGAGAGATTTGCAGTGGAGCATTGCCTCCTCATTTTTTTTTTCTCTCTCCATATTATACACACACATACACTCTGAATATTCATACTTTGTGTGCTTCATTTCTTCTGAGTTATTCATTTATTCCTTTCACAGAGCAGTGGTGAGGCACTGCAGGAAGAACCTTCTCTGAAGGAGAATGGGCTTCTCCTGTGATTCTCGCATTTGCCCATCTCATGAAAATTATAGGTGTCTACAAATAAGACAGCTGAGACAGCAAAGGCTGTGAAAGGAAATAGGTCCCTCCAAAGGTGACTTATCTCATCCTGATTTAGTATCTTAGAAGAATGAGATGAACTGTCATTCAGTCCACTAATTGTGGAGGAGCCTAAATAGTCTAGTAATCTAAACCAGTGTGATTCCACAAGTCATTTGAGAATGACTTTTAGATGCTTAAATTATGTGAGATGTTTGTTTTTCCCCGGTTTTCCTTCATGTAGTTGCTGTGGGACTGGGGAGAGGAATATACTTCTGGCTGTTTACTATCGAGTTTTGTTCCATTCTAAGCTGAGCCACTTACTGTTTTCAAGTGTTACTTCTGAAAATAAAAGAAAAAAAAAGAAGAAAAAAAGAAGCTGATATAGGTATACACAGAAAAAAAGTGAATTTGACTGAGAGTAAAAATGGCAAACGGTTAAGCATTTGTGTCTTGTGTTCTGATCTCTAATTAGAAACTATGAGTTGAGCCCTCTACGAAGCAAATTTGCCTAAACTCATCTAAAGCACACAGGACCACCTTTTCTATTCTTCTATTTATTGCTGTTTCTTCTATCCATCAGACACACAGATGCACATTTTTCCCAGACAAGAGTTCAGAATTTCATATATCCAGATGTAGCCCCTTTTAAAAATGTCTGTTTAGGACATTTACAGTCTAAATCATTATCAGTTTAGGTAATATTCCTTCTTTCCATTCACCTCTAGTTTCTGTGTCTCTCTTCCAACATAACCACACAACACTGATGTCAGAAGCCATATGTCTTCACTTTGAATATTTATAAGTAGTCTATATTCCCCTTTCTTTTATTGTTTCTGGCAGATCTTTGTTTTTAGAATAATTCATCACTTCAAAAGTAGATGGATTAATTACACTCAAACATCATGATGAAGGATGAGTGCTTCAATGCATTCCTATTCAATAATAATTCTTTATGTAATGTCTGTTTGCAGAACTTATCAGTAGTATTTATCTGTTTCTGAGCATTTTGATAGGTCATTTTATTAATGAATATGGAGTTCAAAGAAAATAGATCCTAAACTCATATTGTTACCATTAACATAGTTTTGGCAAGCCTTGCCTCTGTAATGTGTTTTGGCTAAATTCAAGGTTTGTGCTTATATCCTCAATTCATTTTTGCTTGAAAGTATAATCCTCTAAATCTGTAGGCTATAGCCAATAATATTATTTCTGAAGTAGTAAGACCTAAAAGAAACACCTCTTCCTTTTCTATTTTGTATTTTAAATTCCTTTCTAATTCAAAGTCATGAGGTTCTGTGAAGAGGATGAAAACAGAAATGTTTTCTCCTTGAGTCACTTGAGTATTTTAAGGATTCTGCAGTTTATGGCCTACCAGGAAGAAAGTGTGTGTGGCATTTGGGGATGATTATTGCAACTCTTTGTGCCAGAAGCTGAGTCCCGCAATTAATAATTTGTTTTTAGGAAAAAATACCCCTGTTCCTGACTGTGTGGATGGATGTAGCCTTTTGTCACTGATGCACAGTGGGACTTCAGTGGCTATATGACAAAAACAAGACTTCATTACTTCATCTCGGACAATCCTTCTAAGAACTGGCTAGGTGTTGAATGTCTTCTCCTGCAAAATGTTCAGTCGCCAGTCAATTACTCACATCTGTAGATGTTCAGCCTTTGAAAACATAAACTGCAACTTTTTACCTTATGAAACAAAATTTAAAGTGACTTGAAATTAAGTGCCTGACCTGACTAAACCAATGATATATGCACATTATCTTGGGAGCACTCTGTGCTCCTTTACTGTTTTCCACTAGAGCATGCTATCCTGTTTGTCTGGGGAGTTTCCTTTCCCTCGGAGAGAGATGCTGCTCTGAGTACAAGAGGAATTACAGCTTCCTTCTGCCTGTAGCTGATGGTTAAATAGTGTGTTTAAACTTCAACAAGAGAGAATGAAATTGGAAATGAAGACTTGCTAATTACTAAGGTAGAGGAGAGCTATACAAGACAGAGATTGGGGCTTCCCAGGGTTAGAAGTTTCAAGAACTGTTTGAGCAAATATTTGTCAGGAAAGGTATTCTGGTGATGGACAAGGAGACCTCTTGAAACCTCTCCTGACCCTGCTGTGTAATGAATCAGAAAGTCCACAATGAGACCTCATATAGCAGTTGCAATAGCACATGCCCCAAACCTTCAGGAAAATTCAGAGATGTATTCAGACTGCCTACTGCAGACACCTAAGTGAGTCTTCATGGCTCATAGTGTTTCATAATTCGCCAAAGCTACCAAACCCTAGATCTAGTGGCAAGGTGGCTCAGCTAGGTGTGTTCAGGAAAAACCTCGTCAGTCACAGCAACCAACATATATCATTTATCTAAATCATTATTAAGTGGCAGTGTGTGAACAAAAGAGACATAATTTGCTTAATAAGTGGAAGAAGTGGCTATTGCATGTTGGCTATGGCCAACAATAAACACGTGGAGGATGAAAGGACTGATTGCCCTTTTGCAGTCCTCCCTTCCACACCTATCCCTGTTAAATGCTCTAAGGGACAATCGAGGAAGAATGGATGGACAGAGCCTAACTGAGAGCGGCTGGGAGGACCTGTTTCTTCTTTTCATTTTGTGTGTGATGGAATCTGTGTTTCAAAGACTTTGAGATTATATATCTAGAATATTTCATTTCTATTACTATTTCAAGTATCAAGAAAAGCTTGGTAGTGAACTCAAGAGACAGATACTGAGAAAAGCATATTAAGAAAAAAAAAAGGGAAAAAAAGAAAAAATGAGATTCAGTAAGTCAATAAGGCTGGTAAGAGAAAGCCTTTCTTATGCCAAAGCTTATATCAAAGCTCCATCAGAACACATATTTACAGACATTAAGATCTGATGCAATAACCTTCTTTCCTTTGTGGTAGCCAAACAGTGAAGTTGTTGAAACACCAGCTGTACCTGGTTGACTGGTTTTGAAGCAGAATGGGATACTTCTCCAGCTAGAGACATGACTTGCTATCCTTGCACATATCAGGCCTGTGCTTAGGGAAAGCTTTCTATGAGGGGAAAGAAATAGCAGACCAGGTTACTTGCCAAGTCAGATTTACTTAGGAAGTCAATGGACTAAATCTCTACTCTCTTTGCCTTATTGTTCTTTTAGTGGAATGAAATCATCTCGCAAAAGCACTATGGTGTTTCCGGATTCTGGAGGCCCTTTCTAAACCTGCTCATTCACCCTACACAAAAATAAATTGCCCCTGCTCCTACTTCGTGTAGATCAAAGTGGAGATAACATTCACAAGGACATATTGGCAAGTTAGTGTTCTCCAGGTGTGCACTGTATTATTCCTTAGACCCGTCAGGCTAGCTTTGAGCTGGGTAATTATATTGCAAAACAATACATGCCCTGAGGACCAGTAGTCAAGCCTAGTAGTACTCTTGCAAACCTTGCATAGATTGACCTCACACAATATTGCACGTGTTTGGTGGACCAGCTGGATCTAAGCTCTCCCCTACTCCCAAAGCAATGGAGCAAAATCCTATTAATGTGTTTTCCTATGAGGTGAAAAGCAAAAAGACAGCTGCACTTTCATTTTTTTTTCCTGGATATTTCTAATGTAAGATAGCAGCAGAATTTACATACGGAGGAGTGGCAGGAAAAGAGGCAAACTTCCACCTCATATGCAAAAGGAGAAGATGTGTTATTTTTCAGGTTGTCACAAATGCAATACAGGATTTTGGGTTCCACCATTCTCGCCTGTACTTTATTGAATGTCGTAAAATAAAATAATAATAAAAAACCTCAATATTTTCAAAGAAATAAAACAATACAATGCAAAACAGAGTCTAAAGTTTGCCTGGTCATATTCTACAGTAATGTTTTAAATGCAGTTGCATGTGTTATTGCTGTATCTTGTGAAAGAAAAAAAAATGAGAGAAACAAATCAAAGTAGGAAACAGAAAGGCATGGGAAACAGATGAATGATGACATGCAAAGAATGGCATGAAAAACTGAAGAAATAATACACAAAGCCAGGAAATTGTCATCTTGCAGCAATGGCATCTCTCTGTGTTTCCAGCACTGTTTCACCACATCCATCAGTGAACGAAGGACACGCAGATGTCACCATGAGAAATTCACAATTTGAGTCAAATTGCACAACAAGCAATGGAAAGACTTTGATGGACTCCAGTGGGCTTTGGATTGGGCTCTTACTGTATCCTGGCTCATTTTGGCTCAGGCCCTGGAACTACTGTTGTTCTTTATTATAATAACACTTTCTACTTCTGTAGTGACTTCCATGCAAAGAGCTCAGTGAGAGTTCAGAATATTTCCTCTTATGAATTCTATTAATATCCAGAAAGATAAAGACCTTTCTGTTTCAAATACAGGTCTTCTTCATATTTTGGAGCTATGTGAGTATTGGAGTGAACGACGAATAGGAAATTTTAGCATTTATAAATGTGTTTTCATTCCAAATTAGAACTCTACATTTCTTATGAAATTAAAGCGAAAAAATGAAATGACCTGTGAGCTATTCAGACTTTAAATTTTCAAGCAAAAAATCACTCTTCAGTTTTACATTTTACTTATTAATTTTTTTATAGTTATGGGTTATCACATGTCAGTAATCACAGTCAGAAATATAAACTACTGCTGCTTCTCATGCATCATAATGTGAATTCTTGAAAATCCAGTTATTTTGAGACTGTTTAGAATTGCTGGGGAAGCTGCTGTAGTAACAAATAAAACATCTCCTTGATTTTTTTTTTTATCGGTGTCTCCTATTTGTGTTACAGTGAATTTCACTGTAATTTCAATTTGATCCTTCAAGGCAGAAATGAAAACAATAATGTCAAAAATGTCTCCCCTGAGCACAAAAAGTAGTATGGAAGTTGTTCTGCTACATGTTTAAGGAATGAAAAAAGTGTTTGTGCAAAGAAATATGATAGTGGACTCTTCTGGGAAATCTGCCCTGTATGTTTTGAATAGGCAACTCGTGACGTGTAGACAATGAAGATAAAATACCTCTGCAGAAGCACAGAGACCAGTGCAAACATAGGCAGGTGTGTCTATGTAAGTATGTGCAGGTTGCCCTCTCCTCCCATTGGAATAGATATCTAGTTCCCCAAAGATGCAACCAATAAAAGCAAAATATAGTACCATTTTTTTTTAGCAACTAGAAGAGGGAAAAGGGCAGTTCTTGCAGGAGCAGCTTGATTCAAGAAAAGGCTTTTATCTTCCCTTCCATCCTGATATCATAGCCAGGCATCATGATGAGAATTTCTGTTCGAGTGCAACAGTGCATTCCATTTTTCAAGGCCAAATCGGATTCTGAGGAGGCAGTCTTGATTCATTAAAAATAGCCTTGTGCTGAAGTGGAAGAGGGCTTGTTCCAACGCCCGCTGAAGTCAATAGGAGTTGACTTCAATTGCCTTTGGATCTGGGCCATAGGAATGACAGAGGCATTATGAGGTCATAGTTTAACAACTTTGTTCTAAAGGACTAAGTCTAAAATGTTCCGCCCCTCATGAGTTCCTTAGCTAGCTGCAGGAGGCTTGAATGGATAGTTTGCATTATAAATTTAATCCACTATCCCTTTACTGAGAGGATGCTACTGAGTGCTTAAGTTAGAAAAGCTTGTGGTTGTGGTGGTTAAGGCTGCCTTTAGAACAGTGAGGGCTCTCAGGGAGCTGTGAAGCTTTCTCCGTGAATTACAACAGCGCATCTCAACTCCCTTCTTCAGCTGCCACCACAGATGGCCAGGATGGGCTCAGTAACTGCATGTCACTGTAGCTGCGACTGGAGCGATCATCCTCGCAGCTTACGTCAGGGGTTTAGCATTCAGCCCTCTGCAGCAGCTTCGTACGCTAATATTTTTTGTTCTTTTAATTTAAAATAAATAGCAAACATGGTAAATCTATTTTTCCATATCACTATTTTTTCACTATTCACATCAATATTTTCACTATTCACATCAGTATATTCCAGCATGCTATTTTTTCTATATCTCATATATAGATCCCTTCCTTTTTGTCTCTCCTGCCTCCCAGCATTACTAAAATGCCTGGTACGAGCCAGGTAGGGATAGCACATCACATATTGTGCACTCCAGGCAGGTGACCATCCCTGCAAGGGCAGCTCGGCTGTTTGGGAGGCTGGAGAGAGGGTTGGTGCAAGGCTTGTGAAGTTCATGAATTTCCTTTTGAAAAGGAATTAAGTCTGCTTTTGATCAAATCTGGATGAACACATGTTCTCATGTATAAATCATGTAAAGCCTGTATCTTCTCTGAGCTTTTGCTTCAAGTTTTGCTTATTTCAAATCTCATACTCAAAACATGCGTTCAAACATTAAAAAAAAAAAAACAGCAAATGTGTCATAGCTGCCCCTTAATACTATTTTTTTTAACTATTGAAAAATTCAAAGCAATAGAATAAAATATTGTGACATTGATCTGGATTTACCTGTGCAAAACAGTCTCGTACAGCTAGCAGTACAGTTCTATGGGGCTGTGGCTTAGGTAGTTTGGCTCATCCTAATCATTGTTATTAGAAATATATGAAATAAAGCTTTAGAAAAGCAAAAGGTTTTGAGATATATTTAGTATCTTATAATCAGACATGCAAAATAAGAACAGGATTATTCCTGGGAAAATGTATCATGGGATTTTAGTATGTGCAGAAATTTATGAGCTCAGTTTCCCAGAAAAAGAAATAAAATGAAATATCCATCTTAGGCTTGTGCATTTCCCAGTATAATTATTTGCTATCTGTCAGACTCTATGGATATAGTCTTCTATCTGGTTGCTGTAGTTCGAGCTCTGGTATCTCTGATGAGTTCTACTGCTAAAGATGCTGCAGGTTCTCACCCTTAATCAAAACTTATGTCAGTGTCACATCAGTATTATTAAAAAGGTAGCTGAAAAATTAATATTAGCTAAATAAATCATGCAATTTTTATTTTCTGTACATGGAGTGATTCTTTCTCATGGACAGTAAGTTTTTTGTCCATTCTCACTGAATAAACTGCATTTTTAGTGTATTATCTCCCATCATTATTGTAATTTTACTCAATAAAACTAAATGCTTTATTTGTTCAGCAGGGTGACAGTGTATTTCCTTAACAACACAACATCATTGTGTGCTTTAGGAAACAGCTGCACAAGCCAGTAAAGTGATGACACATACTTGGAATTTTCTCCATCTCTCAACCACATTTTGATGAATATCCCATGAAATGAATAAAAGCTATCTGCTGTAAATGTCAGGCAGGTGCTATGCAGCTGCGCACCAAACACGGAAAGACTATTTCATGAGAATCTAACTATCTGCTGTATCTATCTCTTCATCTCTCCATCTCTACACTGTGTCTACCCATCTATATCTTTTCTGTCCAATCTGTTTAAATCTCATCTCTAAACCCTTTTCAGTCCAACCATCCATTTGCTTCTATATAAAAGCAGGTTTTACCTCCTGCTTCACAGTCATGTTCTTCAAACATTTTTGCTAAGGGCCTTAAATATAGCTTATTTATAAATTTGGTGTTGATTGGAATGACCTATTAAGGGGCATTCAAAAAAGCCCATTTAGGAATCATTCAATTAAAAGCGCTCACCAAAGCGGGGTTGACTTCTGAATTTTGAATATTTGATCCTAAAAGATATGGAGAATTCTTGTGGTGTAAGGCGTTTTTAAAAGAAGGTTTGCTTTCACACTGCACTAGATAGGAGCAAAGTGACATTTTAAAACCATCTTTACTATGGTTTACTGTCAAAGTATGTGTTGTATGGCTTGACTCAGCCAGCTGCCAAACAATATGCATTTGCTTCATTGAACATCATTGTTACCTTCAGCAGTCTCAAGTTTTTCCCTAGAATTGCTGGGACTAGAAGCTTGGTGGTGAGCTGTTTCTCCTGTGGCTGTCCTTTGCACATTGTTTCAGAGGTCTCAGCATCCAAAAATATATTTCTTTCTCTCCATTCTTTATGGAATATGGATGGCACCAACAGTTTCTAACACGTATTTAAAATGAGACACATCTACCTAAGATCTATTCAAGTCCCATGTAACTATATCTACCCCGTCATATGTATATCTCCACATATATAGACACCAATGTCTAAAAATTTTTGTGTATTCTGTATAATCTAATACACATTATATATGTTTATATATGTTTTTGTATGTGTGTGCAATACTGCACATAAATCCACAACATCAGCCTGCATCCATGTGGATGCAAAACTAGGAGAATAGCTGATGCACCAAATGTTTTTGCTGGAGAAATGGACAGACAGCAATCTCAGAAAGTTCAGAAGAAGGAAAGATGAAGTAAGTCCTGCACCTGGCGGGGAATAACAACATGCACCACTACAGGCTGAGAGCTGTCCATTTGGAAAGCAGCTTTAGAGAGAGGGACACGGGTAGCCTAGTGGAAAATTGACAACCGGAGTCAGCAAGGAGCTCCCAGCAAAGAAGGCCAACATGGGCTGCATAGGGCATAGCCAGCAGGCTGAGGAAGGCGATCCTTCCCCTCTGCTCAGTCCTGGTGGGACCATGCTGGAGTGTTGGGTGAAGTGCAAGAGAGATGGAGCTGCGGGAGCAAGTCCTGCAAAGGGTCCCAAGGACCATAAAGAACATCTGTGATGTGAGAAGGTAAGGGAGCTGTATCTGTTCCACCTGGAGAAGAGAAGGCTCAGAGGTGACTTTATCAGTGTGTATAAATAACTAATGGAGGGATCCAAAAATGATGGAACCAATCTCTTCCCAGTGGTGCTCAGTGTCAGGAGAAGAGGCAATGGACACAAACAAAATCACAGAAGTTTCCACTTTTAAACATAAGAAAAAAATACTCTGACAGTTGGGAAAACACTAGATGTTGGTGGCGGTTTTTTTATGTTGGTTATTTTTTCAATTCCTTTTATTTTGAGTACATAAATAAAATCAGTGAAGCCCTCTCTGGACTACAAATTCTTCTCATATGTGCATGATAAAACATGTGCATGATAAAACCTAAAATGGCCCTTACTATAGATAAAACTACAATTAAAATATGTATTAAAAAGGCAAGAGGCAAGGCAGTTCCACAGAAATTAGAACTGAAATTTATTTTTTGATTTATTTGTTATTGCAAAAGTTGAGAAGTATCTCTATATACTTTTCACTTAAAGCAAAATATCAACTTTTTTTTTTTGTTTCATTCAGGGAAGCAACATAATTTCTTTTTGTCTACAGCACATAAACTGCACATAAACATTGCATGTTCAGGAACTTGCCATACACTTTTGCCATTTTGGTTCATGTGTTAAAATCAATTAAACAAAGACTTTAAGGAAAATGTTTTCTTATTGTGTTTTTTTCCTCTCCTCTCCTCTCCTCTCCTCTCCTCTCCTCTCCTCTCCTCTCCTCTCCTCTCTCCTCTCCTTTCTTCTCTCTCATCTTTTTGTATTGTGTACCTATTTAAAACTTAGTGTAGCCATCTACTTTTATTCTTCCAGATAAAAAAAAAAACTTACGTGCAAAGATTTCATGCAGGAGTCTGTGTGGGTAAAACTTGCAGTCATTTTCTGATGGCAAATAGTGTCCTACCTGATAGATTAGGAAAAGATGTAGTTATTTATGCCTTGTTCATTTCCTAAATGACCTAATTTTATATGATATCTCAGAATATGAATCTCTCCACAATTTGTCTTCCAGGCTCTACAATGTTTTCGAAACCAAGATATGATATACTAAACCTAGGATATCTAAAAATAACTCCTAAACTCACCTCCTTTGGAATAACTGTTTGCTTTACAGTAATGTGAAGTCTCATCTGTGAGATGAAAGTTTCTAAAGGAGCAGTAACACTGTTCATCACAGATTTTACAACCTTCCAGAGCAGATAATAATCCCAGTATTATGACTGATTCTCAAATTCTTTCCTCCCTGTTTCTGTTTCTTCAGAAAGACACCACTTCCAGTAACTGATAGTACTGAAGAAAAAAAATAAAATAACATTGTTCTGTATTTTTGTTCCCTAAAGAGGAGAGAAAATAATACCCAGTGAAGTTTTTGGAATCACAGAAAGTATGCTGGAAAGAAGTGAAGAACCATCTTATCCACCTAACAGAGAGTATCTTGGTACCTGTTTCTAGATATAATATTTATAGCTGCTTGATCCTCCTGTCCTAAAACCTTTTAAGATTCTGTGATCATTGCTGGCAAGCCAGTCTAGTACTTCCCTCTCCTTACAGTAAGAAAACATTATACAAATCTCCACTGCTGCCATTTAAACCCACAATTCTTGCTCTATTCCCACTATGCATGAAACGCCCCCTCCCCAAATAACACCAAACATTTTTTTCCTATTTTCATTAAACTTTTATGCAGTTAAAAACTGTTTTTAAGTCTCTTCCCAAATTCTTTTATTTAAATAAACAAAAACAATTATTTCATTTTTTTCTGACACGGTCTTTATCTTCAAATTTAAGATCAGGCTTGCTGTTAAGCTCTACATCCTCTCCAAATGTGCCCTATCTTCCCTGAGTGAGTGTAGAACTGAACTCTAGCTAAAGTCACATTTTCTTCCAAGTAGGAAGTATTCTCTCAGTTGTCTTCCATACAGGATGGCTGTTTATTGTTACAAATGTGATGTTAGTTTTCTTGCAGTATATGACAGCATTTACTTATATATAGTGTGTATTCCACTATAGCTTCAAGATCATATCAATTTCTTCTTTCCTTTCACACATCCTCTTTGTCAAAGAGTATTCAGTTGAATTGACAGGGTTCTTTTCTCTACAAATCAATATCACAAATAATTTAACCTTTTTTTTTATATATATTCCAGTGTCATATTGTAGTTGAAGTTAACTTCCACTAGTGCATGGTAGACTGGGATCTCCTTTCTCTCCTAATCTTTTTTGTTTTCCTTTTTTTTTTCTCTCTCTTTTCTTTAAATTTGTTAATTTGTTGCACACTATTTTCTCTTTTCTGTCTTCTGGGACCCAATTACCCTCCTTAATCACTGCGTATTCTGATACTGCCCTAGACAACATCCTAAGTAGTGTGAGAAAAATTTAAACAAGATATCAAATGATTTGAAAAGATTTAGTTTGTTCAGGTAGCCTCTGACTTGCTCTTTTTCTATGCCAACTGACAGAATAGCACTTTGCTGTTATTGCTGATTGTGTTAGCTATCTAAACACAGTTTGTAAAGACTAAAGCCAAAAATACATAAAACATTTCAGAGCTTTTGGCAACACCTGCCATTACCTTTCCCTCTCCACTGAGCGGAAGGCTAGGCCTTACTACTCAGAAAATTACAGAATGCTTGTTGCTCTTGTTATGATTTTGCTTGCTATATTTCATTTTGTGCTTTGATCTTCTTGACATTGACCCTTCGTGTATGTGATATTTTTTATTCTTATCATTAAAAACTGGTCCAGTTTGCTCTTCATACTTCTTTCTTAAGAGTGAAGTACAGAAGAGCTCACCAATCTTGGTTCCTTAGTGTTAAATTCACACATTAATTACTAAAGTACATTTGAGGTGGTGCTTAAGACTAAGATGGGTTTTCATTATAAACAAAAGGAAACTAAGATGGATGGAAGGAAGAAGTTTCTGAGAGAGCGAAAAGAGTCTCTTTTGCTCTGTTTTGGAAGACTATTGAATAAGGCATGCGCTCCTTCAAACTAGAATATTAAAATCAATCTTTTCAGTGGTCACTCTTTCTCATATTTTGCTGATCATCTTTCTTGTGCTTTAATTTAAGAAACTGCCAGCTCCCTTGGACTCTCTTTCCTAAAGGTGACATTTATAGGTTTCTTCCTGTCAATCCGCTGAGTGATGGAAATCTGGTCTCTGGTAGTCCATTTCAAAGAATCATCAGTTCTATCACTCATCTTCCTTAAATTACCTGTCCTTTACCATTCTCAGTCATTTTATCCTTTTTGGTCAGAATCAAATACAGAAACGGTTTAATTTCCACTCAACACATTTTAAAAACTTGTGAGCATCTGATTTGTATAGTGAAATATCATCTAACCTTAACCATCTTAGTCATCTTGTTATCTAGATTTCATTTATAGTTAATGTGAGGAGACAGACTCCTCCAGAGGCAATTCTTCCTATACTAAAATAGTAGTCTAAGACAGGTGGAAGAGACCAATTCTAATGTGAACCTACATTATTAGGTTAAATTAGATGCCTAACTATGAAGTGTCTAAAATTAAATTAAACATACTCAGCTTTACATTTTCTGCATCCTGCTGTATTTCTTTCCTAAAGAAGCCCTTTTCTCCTTCTATTATTACCTTGGAGACTTTGAACAGGTCTGTCTCCCACCAGATTCCAGATCTCAGAGTGAACATGTGCTTCCTGCATCATACAAGGCAAAATACTTTACACATATCTACAACTGATTCAGTCATTTCCTTCTCGTCCCTCTTATGACCCTATTATGAATACCTCCTCCCCCCGCTTCAGGAAACCCTAGTCCTCTAAGCTGCACCATCTGTATAGCCATATATTTATCTCCAGGATGTGCCTGTCCCTGTTCAGGCTTTTACCCTCACTGACAGCATTGATAAGAGCACCAGCTGAGGCTCCCATTCTTTCAGCATGGTTCCAGGGGTCTGACTGTTACTTACCACTTTCTCTAGCTTGTTCCTAGAGCATCAGCTCCTAAGTGAATGAGCTGCAGGGAGGGGGTGTCAAATGGCTGAATGAGCCTTGGCAAACTCGATAGCTTTGATTTGGGCAACACCTCTCCATAAGCGTTAGGTCATATAAACAAATATATGTTTCTGCTATTGACAGAAGTGAGTCACCAACCACTACCACCTTTCATTTTCTCTTATGAGCAGGGGTCATGAACCACTCAGCCGTCAGAGCATGGGGTTTTTCTTCCTTCAGTATTGCGGTTGGTTTCTCGGTCATTGCCAAGGCAATTTACTATTTTTTTAAAAAGCTTGATATTTTGCCAGTTGAGGCTGAAGTTCCATCTGCCAGCAGTAGCAGATCTCAGCCAGCCCTCTCCCAGCAGAGAAATGTGTTCCCATACTTTCTGCAGGGCTTCTGCAGACCTCAGCTTCTTTGTTCCTGGAGCCTCTTAGTCCAGGACATCTCTGAAGTCTTTGTATTCCCTCATGCTTCTCAACCCATCCACGCTCTCCGTAATTCTTTCATATCATTTTGAGGAAGTTAAGCTTCCTGACTCTCTGGACTTTTGTATAAACCACATTCTCTGAAAATACAGATTGTGACCCAGATAAAACATCTACAGTTGGGATCCCGGCCTGGATATAACTCCCCTGAGGGCAGGTGGAGGAAGAAGTGGTGGTTGAGCTCTAGTTAGGAGATATTTCTTAACCTTAATGCTCTGTTTTCCATAGCCCTGTGAAACCTCTGAACCTTGGTTTACTCCAGTTTCCTTATCAAGTTCTCTTTTGCTGCCATCTGTTGCTGGTTAACCAATCCTAAACGTTCCGCAGGAAAGGGGTTTTCTAAGTCCCTGAATTAATTCTTCAAAGTAGAACTGAATTTTGAATCAAAATGTGATACACTTTCAGTTGATGAACTGAAAATTCTCTTTTTCCACCTGTGGTTGTTAATCCTCACCAAGAATGTCTGAGCCACCATGGTTAAGCTCAGATGAACACTCTGCTTAAGCATAAGGGGCTGTTCACGAACCCCACTCGTTTCTGGGAGTGACTTCTCCACTGAGCTCAGCAGCAGCCAGCCTGGTGTATCTTAAAGGTTGAACCCAATCCCCATACCTGTTTTTGGGCTCCTCCCAGATCGTGGCTTTAATTAGGCAAATGAAGAGACACAAGGTCAATCATTTTTGGTAAAATCTGTTGATAGAAAAAAAAAAGAAAAGATAAAGGCCAATTTCAGAGATTTTTCTGAGAATTATGACTAAACAGAATGGTGTAAGGCAGGTGCTCTTACCACTATTTCAGTCTGAAACTTCAGCAAGATCCAATATTTCAAGGTATTTCAGTAAGGTTCCTGGAAGATCAAATTCTAAAAAATCCACCCAGGCTTTTCATCCATTGTCTAAATGGTGGAGATGTGATGACAGAAGATGGTGTGGTGAGATTGCAAGAAAGCATGAGAGAGTAGGAAGGCTTATTTCAGCTTGTTCAGCTTGTTGTGCAGTTATTTTCCTACATCAAATCAGAATTGTGGTATGATCTGTTTTCTAAAATAAAAAACAGTATAGTGTCCTATAATAACATTTTTTCCCCCCTTTTATCATATCTTTCTTACTGATGAGCTTTAGCTTTCTTCATCTGCTTAAGTCTGACAGAAGTTTTAAAATGCTTTGATTACCGCAGAGCTATCAGTGGTCTCAGTATATGTTTGGGCAAAGCACCAGAATAGCTGTTGCTAAATGTTATTCATAGGCAGCAGGCAGAGAGAGAAAGAACAGTATGCTATTTTAATTCCAGAAAAAAAAATAGTTACTGTCTTGTTTTGCTTTATTTTTAGCTTTAGAGTATTGCTGTATCCTCAACCTAATGCTATGCATTTCTTTTTCAAAGCACGTGTATGGCTGTAGTCTAAATAACAAGATAAAAACCTCACTTTTCTCAAGCTCATCTTGTGTCCATCAGTTTGTTTTGTTTGTTTGTTTATTTCTTTCTTTGTTTTTTATCAGGAATAAAAATGTATCAGGAGTTTACCTGGGTCCTGGTAAAACTGCAGCATTAACTTTGCTTTTAAAAGAAACTGCTCTTGTGCCTGTTTGTTTCAGTGCCTCTTTTCCACATGTTTTTCTACTAACCTTCTCACAAACCTTTATTCTGTTTTTAGTTTAATTTAATCTGTTCCCTTTGTGTCACCAAAACTCTCTTCAGGTTCTCTGAAACTCTGGCTAGTGCTAGAAATTCTGCTGTTTTTAATGCAGACACATGGTCCTTTTTGAAACTTCACAACTCTGTCCTCTTCTTTAGCTACTTCGACCTTTAATTAGTGATTTCTTTTAGCAAGTCTTATTCTTCCCTACTTTTCCTGTCGTTTGACTATATGCAGTTTTTGCCTTCACCTTTCCTTGTTTTACTTTCTATCCCTAGGTGGTCGAGTTTGTTCATCCACACATCCGGGCCAGCGACTCAAAACTGACCTTCCCCCTCATTCAGCCTGGATTTAGAATTTATAAAAATGACAACCCCTCTTCCTTATCATCACGTTCAGTACAATGGGAGTTAATAAGCCCTTTGTCTTCCTCTTGAATCAAACTATGCCTCCTAGTCTTACTAGTGACAAGTCTAACACATTTCCAGTCACAGGGAGAATGTGTAGAGGTAGATTAGCTGGCTAGGAAGGCAGACATGAGGGAGATGCCAGTGTGGAACACCTGCTCCAGGATCCTGCGTTTTACAGAGCTCAGCTTTCCCACATCTCCACCCGACTTTGGTCTTACAGCCTGTCTGTAGGGTGAGATATTCAGGCTCTTTCCAAGGCCACAGTCTAATTCTGGACAACATCTCCATTTATTTTGGATGCCAACAATCCTCATTACTTTTCCTTTCAGTAACTGCAGTTTCTTTTTCTTGGCACCCTTTTCCATTTCCTGTCCTCTGACCTGATTCATCCTTTCAACACATTCAGTGACTGTTGAGGAGAAATCTGCAGCCCTGCTGCTTGGTACAGTGATTTGCAGAACTTTTAGCAAGTGGTCTCCACACCTGGCAAGCACAAGAGGACCAACATCTCCCCGCACTGCCCAGATTGTGCAAAGAGCCTGGGACAGCCTCACTCATCACGCCTGTCCTCATCATGGCATGAAGTCCACTGACTAAGAATTTCAAGGCAAAGAGAAAATAAGATATACTTCTAATGTTAGTTACTTATTTTAATATTATCCATCAAAATGTGCCCAATTGACTGTCTTCCTAGTACTTTTGTACAATATATCCCATGACTCTACTCTTCTCAAGTTCTGTTTAGATTCTAAATCCTTTAGAATATATTAGTTATTCTGTCATCGTCATACTTCTATGCATTTTATTGAGAGTTCATTAGAAGTGCTGTGACTAAAAGTGACACACATCTCTAAATCTGAAGGAGCAATGCTTATGTACCTTACATGTCAGTGCTATCTACATTTAAAAATAAATCATGACCTTCGTGAAGGGTATTAGAAAGATTTATGGAATGCTGTTTTGGTTGTCATGATGTAATGTCAATAGCTGAAGCAAAGTCTATCCAGCTGTTTCTGCTTTGTAAAATATGCAGTCTTTCAAAACTCTATCTCTTGGAATTTTGCAAAAGAAAAATCATATAAAATTTAATCTACAGCTGATGCAGGCATGAATACATTACATTTTCAGCTAAGGAATCCTTTGAGCAAGGTGTGCTGATTAGAAACCCAGGCCAAGTGGATTTTATCATAGTTTTAAATGGAACCAAGTTCTCAGCCCATTTGGTTTCTAGCTTCTTGTTAAACAGTAACATTCATCACACAGACAGGCTTTCATACACTTGACTTGAGCTGATTCAGTCCATTTCAAAGAGCGTGGTTTGACTTTGAAGAGCTCAAGTGCAAACTGAAATTGAAAACAACAGTTTTCATGCTGGTGGGTGTGCTTTTATTTATTGTGGAACTTTGAATAATAACTATAGTAAACTATATTGTGTATTTGATGACAGAATATCAGAACCATATGTAAGGTAGCAGGCATGCACACATCTGCAAAAAAGGGCATCTGAGACAAGAATCAATAACTGAAGTTTTCTGCTTTGCTTGTAGGGGCTCAGCTGGAGCCAGTTTTGCATGCCATGCTTAAAGAAAAACAGGGACCGACTGGAGAGCCCAGAAGCTGAAAGAGAAGTCTAAAAATCATGAGATATGAAGAAATATTGAAATAAATAGTAGAAGGGGAAGGGAGAGTAACACAAAGAAGAGAAACACAGAAAAAAGACAAAATAAATCGGCTTCAAGTACATACAGAGTTGATGCAGAGGGAATGGAATAATCCATTTTTTCACATCTGGTAAGGATAGCCTGCAAAGGAAAGGAATTGAAGAAAGGCAGAGACATTAATATGATAGACCTGGGGAAAGCTAACTAAAACAAATAGAGTGAATCAGTGGAGTTAGGAGGATATAGACCATAGGAAAGTAGCATTAGAAGGGACTTCAGAAGTTATCTAGTCCATAGTCCTGCCAGTGGCATTGAGTAGTCAGCACTATCACAGAAAGGATCACAGAATCATAGAATCACAGAATTGTTGTGGTTGGAAGGGACCTCTAGAGATCTGGCCCTCCTAATGCAGGCTAAGAAGGCCAATGGGATCCTGGCCTGCATCAGGAGGAGCTTTGCCAGCAGGAGAAGGGAGGTGATCCTGCCCCTCTACTCAGCTCTGGCGAGGCCTCACCTGGAGTATTGGGTGCAGTTCTGGGCTCCCCAGGACAAGAGGAACATGGAGCTTCTAGAGAGGGTGCAGTGTAGAGTGACAAAGATGATTAAGTGACTGGGGCATCTATCATATGAGGAAAGATTAAGTGATCTAGGCCCCTTTAGCCAGAAGAAGAGAAGATTGAGAGGGGATCTGATCAATACATATAAATACCTTAGGGGAGAACGTAAAGAAGATGCGGCCAAACTCTTCCTGGTGGTGGCCAGTGACAGGACAAAGGATAATAGGTATAAATTAAAACACAGGAAGTTATATCCCCATGTGAGGAAAAACTTCTTTCCTGTGAGGGTGGCAGAGCCCTGGAACAGGCTGTCCAGAGATGTTGTGGAGTCTCCTTCTCTGGAGATCTTCAAAACCCACCTGGACATGTGCCACGTGCTCTAGGCAACCCTGCATGTGCAGGAGGGTTGGACTAGATGACCTCTAGAGATCCCTTCCAACCTTAAGCATTCTATGAAAAAATTCTTTGATCTATAGATCTTCCAACCTCAACCATTCTGTCATTCTGTGAGGTCAACCCTTAATCTGTACTTATGCCCAGACTTTGTAGACTCAATGTGATGCACTGCTGCATAACATACATGGGTGCTGGCACCCACATATTCACACGCAGCTCTCACCCTTTCTTCGCGTGGGAGCAGTAGTGGCTGCAAGGAATCATGCTGCCACGGGATGGAGCGATCTGCCTGAAACTGCTGCAGTCTGGCTGCTACATTTCACACTGTAAATTTAAAACAGAAGTCTGGGTACAGCAAAAACATAAGCTGTGTAAGGATGTGTCTCAACAAGACATGGCTTCTTGCAGAGAGCAGCAGGAAAAGCAGGAAGAATTCAGTCTAAAAGAACAAATATATCCAAATGCTGGAAGATGAGGACAAACTATCTTAAAGCTTGTTATGTCTGATGGCCTTTACTCTCTTTAACGTTGTTGTGCCTAGCTGCAACAGAAGAAAGCCCTTTTCTGGACCCTCCTCTGCATTATTACATGCAGAACATAACCTAAATTTTACTTCTAGACTGTACATTTGCCACCCTTTATACAAAGTGGGGTCCATCCAGCTGCAGCCAAAATGAATGTTAAACAAAAACAGAGCAAGAGATGGTTTGTTGTCACAATACAAAATATTTGAATGGGAAAACAGGGCTGAACTACCAAATCCTGCTTGTGAACTCTGTCACTTGGTGTGTCTAGAAGGTGGCTTGGACTCTGCTGGCTTGTCCCTCGTGGTATGGGTCAAAGCTATTTCAGAGATAATATCTGGAAAAAGTTACGGACAATTTAGAAAGGGAGGTATAGTCTGAGCTGGAACGGGAGATAAATAGGGTGTGTTTATTGAAAAGCCATGTCCTCAGGAAGGCTGAGAAGTGGCTCTCTTCATCAAGATTGAAGATAACCTTTGATTTCAGGAAAACACTGAACCTAATGCACTAAGAAAGGCTCAAAGAATTTTAGTAGCTATTTGGGAGGAAGTCACCAAATCCCTCATTGCAAAATGATGCTCTATCACTTGTGGTTTGTTATAGAGACATATGCTTACATTTTAATTGTTATATATTAAAAATACTAGTTTATACTTTTGGGCTATACAGAAGACTCCAGAACAATAAAACTTGATAATTTAAAGAGCCCCAAAAAAAAAATACTACTTTTTACCTTTTTGCGCTTTTTTTTTTCACTCACCATAGATAATTAAAAAAAAAAAAAAACAGAATTAATTTTCTTGGAAATAAGTTTCTAACCATGCTTACCATCAGATTTTATCACTTTGCATTTTCCTGTGGATTAGCATCAAAGGCTAGAAATTAAAGGGTAAGTAGTGCCTAACAATGATCATTTGCTATGTGAAAAAAAATACATCTATAAAAGTCAGGCAAATCATTTTTACTGGCCTCATGTTTTATAGAGAGTTTTTGTATTAAAAAAAATGTTTTAAGTGTTAAAAAGTGTTAAAAAGTTTGACCCATTCGATTTCACCTATGTGATTTCTAGCTTTTTAAAAGTGCCGATCTTCCAGCAGATGGTGCTCTGGTGCTTTAGCTGTCCGCTTCCTTCCCGTTAGCACATATGTTCAGATCCCTAATTCTGATTAAATTCTGCTTTTAGACTGTGATTCTTCAGCAGTTTCCGCAGCAGTTCCCGCTTCCCTCTCCTCATCCATTTCTCTCCTCAACCAAGAAACTTTTGAATTTTTCTGAAACAAGATAACTTCTAAATCAAAAGGGAGCTCAAATACTGCTATTATATCAGCATCAGATTCAACAAATACCAACACTAATTAATGAGCAGTAGGTTCAAGATACTTATTTGACGCTTTTGTTTTAAGTTCTTCATTTTCTTTTGAAGGTACTGAAGGTATATCTGAGATTATCATCTCAGTGGCTCATGATATTTAGTGCTATTTTAATCTAGAAATCTAAATTTAATTCTGGCCTATCTTTGCTCCTAGATAATTCTCAATCATTAAATAAAAGAGTCTGAAGGCAAGTGTACCCTGCAACCTCAGCTGCTCACCTGCTCACTTAGCTTTATTTAACAAAAATAATAAACAAGGAAAGAAACACAGCAGAAAGATGGAGAGGTTGATTAGAATAACACTTTCCAAAGCTCCAGCCCTGGTCTCTCTCCTTTTACACCCATCAATGACCTCAGCAGACTGATGGATATCAAGTGTAAAGGAGGTGCAAAGGAGGCCTCCAGGCAAACCCTGGTAGGTAAATGCTGGGCTGGCTGGCCGTCCCTCCCCCGTCTGCCTTGATTTATGACCCTGCAAATCTGCTCAGGACAGCCTGAGGTACAGATAATTCGTGTCTGACAGCTAATTCCGTAGTTATGGCACTGCAGCCATGGAAAGTCTATCGGTGCTGGAAAGGCTTGGTGTCTTTTTGCAGCATGCTGCCCTAACTTTTGTCTTGTAAGTGTCACAGGAAGCCAGGAGCCCTGGAGAGAATCCAGTATCTACATTTCTGTTTGCTTTGTGTAGATAATTCGGAGCTATGCCTTTTTTTTTTTTTTTTTAATTCTTTTACATAATGTTTCTGAAATATTGTAGCATAATATGAAATACTTAGAGCAAGGGTCTGGAAATCAGTAGTTCCAGATTCTATTACTGGCACTGACTGCAGCTAAGAGGGAAGAGGTATTGTCCACACAAAACACTGGAAAGACATGAAAAATGTAGGGCCTTAAAAAAAAAATCAAAATAATTCTCTCAATTAAAAATCAAGCATTTGTTTATGCTGTTTAATGAAAAACTTGAAAAAAAATGAAACTATTCTCCAGGAAAATTTGCATTTGAAAGGGAGAAAAAGAGCTTTTTTTTTTTTTTTTTCCTATAGGAAGCTTTTACTGTATTTTTTCACCAGTTTTAGCAGTGACTTTGACAGATTCTACTTGACATTGACAAAACCCTTCATCTGCTCTATACCTAAGTGGCTCCCACCTGCATACTGGTTAGAAAAATGTCTGTGGAAAGATAATGAAGCTTATCTCATTGTTTTTTCTGCAGACATGTGTAGATGATAGCTGTGTCTCCTACAGCTACATTTGCAACATATACTACGGCTTCTTTTTGTGTCCCTTCTCATGCAGAAGTGATTTGGGATCTCATGTTCTGCCTGTTTTTATAAAGCCATTAGTAGGTAGTATGTGCAAGCATGTTTTTGTAGCATAGAGGTAGGATTGCTGTAAGACTCTTTTGTAGAAAGGGTGCTTTCATTTCAGAGACCACCATTGGACTCCCAGAAAGACAAAGCTATGGGAGATCTCTGTGAGAGTCTGGGACAAAAGCAGGGCTTGGGACCAGGTCTTCCCTACATCCAACTGCTGCAGGCACTGATGGGAGCCTGCTGGCCTCATGTCAAAGGCAAGTGAGACTGTAGAGCAAACTGCAGAAGAAAGGGTTATGCACAGAAAGGAAACTGAATGAAAAGCTGAATGAGTCTAACTGAAGCAGACTATTATACTGTACTATCCTCTTATCTCTTTTTGAGAAGACATCTGATTTTTGAGACAAAGCAGAATAAGTCTTGGACTCTGGAAAGCATCTGAATCAGTAGAAGCATCTTATTCAAGGACTACCCATGGGGAAATTTTAGTTAGAACACACAAAAAAAGAATTAAGACAGAAACTGAGGAAGTATTTACATAGTAGTAGTGAAAAAGAGTTGTATTATGTTCCTTGGAATATTTAAAATTGGCAGTTTTTGTGGAAGTGGAGTCCTTTTTACAGGTTAGGAAACGTGTTTAATGATGTGATACATTCTTCAAATTTCCCCCCTCCCTTTTTGTCTATGTATCTTTCGTCTTTATCTTTTATAATTTTGCAGAGTAAATTTGGGACTGAAATTAACACTGACCATTCTGTGTAATGCCTCACCTGACCTTGCATTATTACAGACATATTGCGATGTGGAGAACTGTGGACTCCAGTATACGGTATAGACAAACAAGGGAACAAAATGCATTCCCATCTTAAGCCTATAGAACTGTAAAGAATAGGAGACATTTTGCTGTAGTTGTTACTAAGTGATTGGTGTTTTTCCACTAGCTTCACAGTACCCAAACCTAATCAAAACCTCATATTAAGTGCTTCCTTATTCACAAAGAAAAACTTGTTCTTATTGCATACCATAGCCACACCCTTTCAAAAATTTGGCATGGGTGGTTATGTTTTGGCTTGGGTTTTGATGTGCTAGATAATGGGCGAACAATAAAACTGTATATGCCATAGCTGCTACGTAGTTTAAGTGGGAGATTAATCTTGTGGATTACAAAAATTCAAGAACAAAGGAGAAAATGTCATTGGATATGGGTTTGTGATATTTGTCATTTTTAGTTCAGCAGAGCCAACATGCTTTAACGGAGCTACTATCCATATTGCAATGCACAGGAGAGTAATTGTCATAGTGATAATAAGCTCTCTTCCCAGCATGGATACTGAATAGTAGAGAAAAGTGACAATTTAGCTCCTTTCTCATATAGCTGTATCCAAACTAGTAAGCCTCCCTCTTCCACCTGTCAGAAGAGGTAAATTTGTTCCAAGATGTATTCATACATGATGTTTAAACAGAAAAAAAAAACACCAATTCTTGCCTGATTTTTCAGCTTTGGCTCAGCTCCACTGAATGCTCGTATACCTCCCTCACAGTGAGCGATCAATGTATGAGGAGTTGTGTATCCTCTGTATGGCAGGAAGTAGAAGAGTCTTATGCTACATACAAGAGAGTTAGCTGGGAAAAAGAATCAACAGCTCTTTTCAAAGGATATAACTCTTGGCTATTCCTTCAGGTGGGTGAGTGAGAGGAATTGCCTATTGCCATGTGGAGATAACTGCTCCTGGACACGACGTAGCCATCTGCTTTGCTGCCCTGAATCGCTGCACTGCTAAAAAGGTTGTGTGGTTCTTGGGACCAGGAAGCACTTTGAGAATCATCTAATTGGTACCAAGTACATGTGCTAACTGTTCAGAGCTCCTTCTAATCTAAAATGCATCAGGAATGCAGGAAACTCGGTCCTTGGAAGGCTGACACCTTGGTCACTTCTTTTTAAACAGTAACAATAGTAAGTTTTAGCAAAACCAAAATAAATAAATAAATAGATAGATAGATAGATAGATAGATAAATAAATCCACAATAGCTTGAAACCCTTTTAGTGTTAAACAAAACAGATAACTAGGAATAAGCTCGATGTACAAGTACTTCATACCCTGTTTTTCACAGTCAGCAGCATCTCCACTGAAATGATTAACTGAGTGAAGCAGCAGAAATGAAATGTTAAATATGACAGGTTTGATGCTAGCTAGCAAAACTGACTTCTTGAAAAATAAGCAATAATGTGCCAAGTATGTGGGAATTCCACCATATACCCTGAAAAATACCCTTCACCAGAAATGACCCTTAGATACCTCAATCTTTATCTTCTTGAATTTCAATGATGAATTTTACTGATCACCGCTCCCCCAGAAGAAAATGCCAAAACCAAATTCACCAAAAGACAACAGGCAGTGTCCCAATTTAGCTTGAGACACTACTTAGGAAGGAAGGCAGATTTCCCAGTTCTAGTTACTCAAATTTATATACAGAATGATTTTGCTTTCTGTTATAATCTCAGAACAACTTTGCATTTGATTCTCAATATAGAGGTAGTGTAAAAAGGCCTTAGAACAGGCAATAATTTATTCTTATTTTGTATGAGAAGTCTCTTTTTATAGCTAGACTTGGCTAAAAGGGTTCTAAGAGGAGAGAGAAAAGAGTTTGTGCCAAGGGGGTTAGAGCAATGTGTTTGTCATGAAAATACAATGGGTTAAATACCAAGTCTGGCTGTATGTACGCCTTGTCTCTCAGTCCTCCATTGGCCTACAGGGGCCAGGTCCATGTCACACCCTTTCCTAGGGTTTGGGTTAGGTCCAATGTGGAGTGTGACTCTAAAGGACATGCAGAAGGACATGTGGGGCAGCAGCAAGGCTGCTCGTAGGGCAATTTTTGTCTCTCAGTCTTCCTTTGACTGATGTGTCCATGTCCACGTCACTCACTTTCCTAGGATGAGGGTTAGGATTAGAGTTAGAGCAGTGATAAAGAGCAAAGCTCCCTGTGGAGTGCGACTGTAAATCACATGGTAAAGGACATGTGGGATGACACCAAGTCTGCCTGTAGGGCACTTTTGTCACTCAGTCTTGCTTTGACTTGATGAGTCATGGCCATGTAACCCTTTCCTAGGGTTAGGGTTAGGGTCAGGATTAGGGTTACAGAAGTGATGATGGCACAGAAAGCCATGTCAAGTGTGGCTGCAAAGAACTTCCGAAAGGACATGCAGGGCAACACCAGGTCTGTCTGTACAGTAACTTTTGTCTGTAGTCTTCCTTTGCCCTTATGAGTCTTGGTCCATGTCACTGCCTTTGCTAGGACTAGGGTTATAGTTAGGGTTAGGGTTACAGCAGTGGTGAAGCGCAGAAAGTTGTGTGGGCTGTGGCTGCAAAGTACAAGGAAAAGGATATGTGGGGCAGCAGCTAGTCTGCCCCTACGGTGACTTTTGTCTCTCAGTCTTCCTCTGTCCTGATGAGTCTGGGTCCACGTCACCCTTTTTCCTAGGGCTAGGGTTAGGGTTAGAGTAGTGCTAAAGCACAGAGCACTATGTATGTGGAGTGTGACTGTAAAGCCTGTGCCAAAGGACATGCAGGACGACCTCAAGTCTGCCTGTATGGCAACTTGTGCCTCTCAGTTTTCCATTGTCTTGTTGATTCCATGTCCATGTCACCACCTTACCTAGGGTTAGGATTAGGGTTAGGGTTAGGTTAGGGTTAGCAGTGGTGATGGGGCAGAGAGCCATGTCGAGTGTGACTGTAACGGACATGTAAAAGGACATGCGGGACTACGCCAAGTATACCCATACAGCAACTCTTGTGTCTCAGTCTTTCTTTGGCCTGATGTGACCGTATCCACGTCACCCTCTTTGCTCGGGTTAGGGTCAGAGCAGTCATGAAGCACAGAGCCCCATGTGGGGTGTGGCTGCAAACCACATGCAAAAGGACATGCGGGGTAAGAGCAAGCAGGCCCTTTTGATAACTTTTGTCTCTTAGTCTTCTGTTGGCCTAATGATATCAGGTCCATGCCATATGTTCTCCTAGGGTTATGGTTAGGCTTAGGGTTAGGGTTAGGGTTAGAACCGTGATGAAGCGCAGAGCCCCATGTGGAGTGTGGCTGCAAAGCACATGCCAAGGAACATGCGGGGTGCCACCAAGTCTGCCTGTATGGCAACTTGAGCCTCTCAGTTTTCCATTGTCGATTCCATGTCCATGTCACCGCTTTTCCTAGGGTTAGGGTTAGAGTGGTGATATGGTGCAGAGCCCCACTTGGAAAATGACTGTAAAACCCATGGCAAAGGACATGCGGGATGACACTAAGTCTGCCCGTACGGCAACTTGTGCCTCTCAGTCTCACACTGGCTTCATGAGTCCATGTCAACATCACCCCCTTTGCGAGCGTTAGTTTTAGGGTTAGGTTAGGGTTACGACAGTGATGATGGCACAGAGAGCCATGTCAAGTGCTCCTGCAAAGAGCCTCTAAAAGGACATGCGGGACTACATAGGGGTATGCCCCTACAGCAACTTTTGTGTGTCTTTCTTCCTTTGGCCTGATGTGACTGTACCCACATGGTCGTGCTAGGGTTAGAGCAGTCATAAAGCATAGAGCCCCATGTGGATTGTGGCTGCAGACCACATGCAAAAGGACATGCGGGGCAAGAGCAAGTGTGCCTGTTTGACAACTCTTGTCTCTTAGTCTTCTATTGGCCTAATGATACGAGGTCCATGTCATATGCTTTCTTAGGTTTAGGGTTAGGGTTACAGCAGTGATGAAGTACAGAGAGCCATATGTAGTGTGGCTGCAAAGCACATGCAAAAGGACATGTGAGGCAGCAGCTAGTCTGCCCGTATGGCAACTTTTGTATCTCAGTCTTCCTTTGGCCTGATGAGTCCAGGTCCACATTATCCTTTTTCCCAGGGTTACGGTTACGTTTAGCGTTAGAATGGTGATGAAGCACAGAGCCCCATGTTGAGTGTGGCTGTGAAGCACGTGCAAAAAACATGCAGGACGACATAAAGTCTGCCCGTATGCACACTTTATCTCTCAGTCTTGCATTGGTCTAAAGGGGCAAGGTCCACGTCACCCCCTTTCCTAGGGTTAGGGTTAGTGTTAGGGTTAGAGCAGTGATAAAGCACAGATCTCCGTGTGGAGTGTGGCTGCAAACCACATGCAAAGGACATGAAAGGCAGCACCAGAAGTGCTCATACTGCAACATTTTTCTCCATCTTCCTTTGGCATGGTGTGTCTGTGTCTACATCATCCTCTTTGCTATGGTTAGGGTTAGGGTTTGGATTAGAGCAGTGATAAAGCACAGAGCCCCACGTGGAATGTGGCTTCAAACCACATGCAAAAGTGTATGAGGGGCAAGAGCAAGTGTGCCAATACGACAATGTTTGTCACTTAGGTTGGCCTAATGATATGAGGTCCATGCCATAAGCTTTCCTGTAGTTAGGGTTAGGGATACAGTAGTGATGAAGCCGAGAGCCATGTGTACTGTGCCTGCAAAGGACATCTCAAAGTACATGTAGGGCAACATGAAGTCTGCCCGTTTGGCAACTTTTATCTCTCAGTCTTCCTTTACCCTGATGAGTCCGGATCCACGTCATCTGCTTTCTCAGGGTTAGGGTTAGGGTTACAGCAGTGATGAAGCACAGAGTCCCATGTCGAGTGTGGTTGTAAAGCACATGGGAAAGGACATGCAAAACGATACCAAATCTGCCTGTATGACAATTTTGTCTCTCGGTCTTCCTTTGGTTTAAAGAAACAAGGTCCATGTCACCTTCTTTCTTAGGGTTAGGGTTAGGGTTAGGGTTAGAGTGATGATAAAGCACAGAACCCCATGTGGATTGTGGCTGCAAAGCACATGCAAAACAACATGTGGGATGACACTAATTTTGCCTGTACTGCAACTTTTGCCTTTCAGTTTTCTATTGGCCTGATTGTACGAGGTCCATGTCATTCTGTTTGCTAGGGTTAGGGTTATGGTTAGGGTTAGAACAATGATAAAAAGCAGAGCCCCATGTGGATTGTGGATGCAAAGCACATGCAAAAGACACCCGGGGCAGCAGCAAGTCTGCCCATACTTTTGTCTCACACTCTTCCATTGCCTTGGTGAATCCATGTCCATGTCACCCCCTTTCCTAGGGTTAGGGTTAGAGCAGTTATGAAGCACAGGGCCCCATTTGGAGTGTGTCCCCATGCAGAGCGGGGCCCCTGTGCCGTGTGCTCTAGGTGTCCCTGCTTGAGCTGCTGAGCTGGACTAGATGATCTCTAGAGGTCCCTTCCAACCTGAACCATTTTGTGATTCTGTGATTCTATAAATACACTCTTCTGTTACAGGTTTATTCTTTTACCTGGATATATACCAACCGCTTAAGCGGTGAAGGTTTCTTTACCTTAGGACAGCCATGCACTACAGTGCTGAAAATAGTCTGTTCCATTAAGTCTATCAATCCAACAACTCATGGGTATGCAGTTATGTCTTCATTTGTACATTTTATTTTACCCAGGCTTGATAAACCACTTCATAAAGATTTGTCAGGTCTGGAATCTACAAACTGAAAATACTTAATAATGAAGAAAATAAAGAATAATAAGGAAAAATAAATTCTTAAGTAAGTGAAATATTCTTGATGAGCTTGACTAAAAAGCCTAGTTACTAAGATAATAAGCCCTCCCCGCTTCTGATATCCATTAGAGATAAAACTATATCTGTACTCCTCAACTAGAAAAAGGCATTTTGAAGGGAATATGATCAGCTGATCAAAGTCTTTAATTGTTTCAACAAAAGCATATAGGGTAGATTTATCACTATATCTCATAAGGAAAGAATTAGAAACAACCAATGGGAGATGAAGTTTTGCAGGGAAAGAAACTGTATCTTTAATTAGAGCAACTGGTTCAACAGGAGAAATAGTTGTGTTTATATCTGTAGACCATGGTGAAGACCAAAGTAGGAAAAACAGGGAAATTATCTTGCAACAAATTGAAGAGAAATGAGCAAACAACGCAAAACAAAATAAAAGCCAGTACTGTTTTGGGATCTAAGTATAATTCAGTTGTATATTTTATAAAACAAAATGCCATAGAATTAGATCATCAGGAGTGGGGAGTATGTTACAGGGAAAGAAGCACTTTGCACATGACCTAACTCTTTCCTGAGCATCCTCAGCTTCTGCCTGTAAGAGGCAAGTTGCTAAACTGGTTGAACCCTTTGATCTGACTCAGTCTGACAGGAGATGTCAAAATCATGTAGATAGATTTCCCTTGAGAGGAAAGGTGTTGGTTTCCTATAAAACAATAAGAGACAGGGTGGAGGTGTGGTTCTTTATATAGCTTTGATAGCAATGGCAATAATTTTAGCATTTTTGTATGACTTTGCTACTTATCTCTAGAAATGGTATCGGTGGGTTGAATCCCTACTGGCTTACTGAGCTTCTACATTACTGTCACCTATTGACTTCATGTAAGAACTATAATGCCCATGTAAGAATACACCAGCTGTTATTTTTGCTGTTATTCTTCTTCCTTTCTACTGACAACTGGATTACAGACAAAGAATTAAGACCCTCCTGAAGCCTTGATTACCATAAAAGAGTCATTTCATTCAGGCCATTAAGTCTCTTGTTTTAACACACAAGAAAAGTCCTAGGTTAGTTGCCTGAGTTATACCAGTAAAATGGGCTCCTGTGCCTTCAGAGACATCCTTGTAGCTTGCTCCGCTATCTTACAATGTCAATTACATTTCTAAGGTGAACTTACTTCCCATGAAAATATTCTGCACATAAGTTTTAACTTGTGCTCCCCATTTGTACAGTCATTGCCTCATTCATTTAGTATCTATTATTAATCTTATTGGTTAAGCACTTACTCCATTCAGCCAAGAAGACCTGAAAGTTTAAGAGACTATTTTTAGCTGAAAATTTGTTTTAACGATGCCATTTTTTTCCCACTCTAGGATGAAATAATTAGACTGCACTGGTGATGGAGTGATATTTATTCCTCCTCACCTTGTTGTGATTTTTTGAAGCAAGGGAAATGTTCTGGCTTCTTATTAAGTGTAAAAATTTTCATATGCCTCCAGGGGACAACCAAATGTGTGAGCAGTTGCATTCTGGGATCTGCAGCTCTCAGTTGTCCCGCTTTCGTTTATTCAGAGGTTATGCTCACTGGCATGTTTGCCAAAGGTTATTGTTCTGCTTTTCCAAATGTATTCTGGGTAATATTATAAACCACATACAAATGCAGCAGCTCTATGGTAAATACTTTGTCTGGTATATAAGGCCCAAATTTGAGAAAGGTCAGACAATGCAATATGAGGATGCATAAACTTTTCTCATTAAACACAGAAAACAACATCTGTTTTTCCTTAATTCTGTTTTACTTTAGCAGATATTGGTTGGTTAATGATTATGCAGCAATTTGCCACTATTAAGTAGGTGAGCCACCACAGAACAAAAAGGCAGTCTTTGGAGCCAGTGGAAAATAACACTGCCCCATAGAAGGCGCAGAGCACGCGCAGTCAGGAGCTGCTGGAGGCTAGGGTCAGAAATGCCACCACACTAATAGGCTTTCCCCTGGCGATGCTTGCTTTTGCACGCCTCTGAATTAAAATCAAGCCCAAAAGTGTTTCAGAAAAAGTAATGCTGAGAGAAAAGGAAAAAGGGGAAAAGCCACTGAGTTCAGGCAAGCTAGTTTTGTTTGACAAGCTAGTCAAAAAAAAAAAAAAAACCCGCACACACAGGCATTTTGTATTTTTGTATTTGGGGACAGATGTGTATCACTGCTGTAGAACCCAGACGCTAAGTGTGCAGGGACAAATTGTTAAAGTTTGATCATATTTTAGATTTCACTTGTATCTCGGGAGTATTTGAAATGGCTGTTAGAAATATATTTTCGCCCAGTAACTGTTTTTGTTGGAAATAAAATTGAACTTTCCAACTATAAGGGAAAGTATACCTTTATCAGTGTGTGTTTTACAGCCCCATAATACTACATTGAGTTATCAGTGGTCCTCGAATGATATGAAAGAGCATGTTTTACTGAATGCTTTTCCATCATCCTTGGAAAGTATATGGCAGGGGACAGACTTTGCTCTCGACTGAACTGGTGCAACAGTGAAAAGTGTCTTCATTGTGAGTTTGTCCTTGGCTGTCTCTCATGATCATAAAGCTTCATAAAATAAACTCTTCCTACTGTTACTTGCACTAAAATCATCTCCCTTTTTCCTTTTTTCTGCTTTTGTTCCAGCATGTTGTGAGGTGGACAGGCTGCAGAATGCAATGACCTTGTAAAATGGGCTCTTTTATGCCCAGCTACCCATGCTAGGACAATCCCAGGATGGAAGAGCTTTAAACCTCCTGAGTTTCCCATATTACTGCATAGGCTAGACCTCACTGATAAAGTGATAATGTAATGAGGGAGTAAGTAAAGGTCAGGGGAGAAATTCATTCTAGGCTCCTTTAAAGTAGTGCCACATGCCTTACCACATGACAAGTTAGCAGCAGGAGGGTTGCAGTTTGGACTTTGGTCTTGAAGCACCTTCAGTCTCTATGAATATAAGCCTCTGATATCAAGTATTGTTTAACTAATTAGTTTTTATATGGTCATTCTTAATTTCTTTTGGGATTACACTCATATTAGAGTTCTCCAGAAAAAGAAGTCAAAGTCAATGAGGATTGCTTCTGAGCGCAGAAAAGAAAATGCTCATCTGGGAATAATCTCAGAGAACTCTGAAAGGAGGGTTCTTTGGCCCAGATTTCATTATTTCCATTCGCTTGACTTGATGTAAATACATTAGCCTTGTTACACAATTCAAACTCCCATTGGTATTAATAAAAGTTAGAGATAGAAAAAAATATTAGATAATGCATCTATTCCCCAGCTGATGCAGGAAAAAATCACTTAATTACTTATGCCTATTGAAGAGACCTAAAGGGTTGAACTTGGCTTTTCAAAGGTAATTCACATCAAATAACATCAGTCATAGTTGTAAGATTTTTAAGCTTGAAGATTTGAAGACCAGTGACTGATTTTTCAAGAGAAATTGGTAGTAGAGTACGTAAGTAATCCAAGTTAATATTGCATCGGTAGTAACAAACAAATATTATAGATGTGGTTGGGTTCTTTGGAGTGGTGTGCATAATTCTTACCGATACTAATTAATATTAAGCAAGGTCAAATAACATTGAACCTTCTGAAAAGTGAGGAAGACAAATGCAATGACATGTTTTATGACTCTACACTTGGAGTGTTATTTCTAGTCTTGCTGCACTTCACCAGCAGATCAAACTGGGTACATAGCAATAGTTCTTGCCTTTTGGAGACTCTTCACTGATGAATGCAAACTGTGTCTGTCTTTACTTGATAGGGAGCACCATAATGCACCTCTGCGACCTGGGATGTCCAGATCAAGATCCTGCTCAAATAATGCATTTCATTGTTGTTGTTTTGTTTTGTTTTTCTGTCTTGTTCTTGTTTCCTTCTACAGTAAAATTCTACCAAGAGTAGTGAGGGCAAAACATTGATTTTCACCAGTATGATGCCTTTAGTGAGATGTAAAGATAATGTTGGGATGTCACTATTCAAGAATTTAAAAGTGCCCATGTTTTGGTAGCCACAGTGACTAAACACTTTTCTTAAAACTATTGCTAAAATTGCAATCAAAACATGTAGAGGAAAATAATTTTAGAAGGAGCAAGCTCCTTCTCTCTGTGTCATCCTCACCAAAAATCCCATCATTTAAGTCAGGGAAGCAGATAGATATATCTTGATAACATCTCACAGAAAGTGTCTCTTTCTTTGTCCAAACAGCATCCCAGGGATTCCTGTCTCATCTCTGGAGAGAGTATTTCTATTTGGTCAAGAATTCCGGCTCCCCTATACCCAGGCTAGTGTAAAGTAACATTCTGTGCCCAAAATCAGGAGTTTGGATCTTCATGGTTCTCTTATATCTACACTAAAATTAAGCTGGTATATTCACACAATAACTGCAAACAACCAGGTCATATGATATATTCCTAAATCGTTGCAGAACAGCCCCACCAATCACCAACAAATGGATTAAAAAAAAAAAAAAACAGAAGGTATTCTGAGAAGCAATTAGCAGTTTTCATGTCTCATCTCCCCACTGTGGTGTATTTCCTTCTTTCCTTGTTCTATTGTATTTGCTTCCCATTCAACCAGTTATATATAAAAAAAAGTTTTAGCAATTCATCTGATGGCTGAGCTGCAGTTAGTTATTTATAATTATGGAATATTCTTGGGTGTTTGTTTAAAGCGTGCTGGAGAGCTGCTGGTTTTGTTTTTTTCTGGTAGGCGGCTCATTACTTCATAAATCTGTGACTGAATGGGAATTGTGGCTGGGGAGCAACTGTGCTGCTTCATGCATCATGACCAAGTGTGTGTGGGAGTCAGGAACAGCACCTCTCTGGACCAGCTGCTCCATCCATCTGCAGCTGGGTCTAGGTACAGTGATCTACGGTCAAGATCTGCACTGGGAGTATTTTTATAGCTGTTTTATAGCAGCTGGTGTGAATGGCAGTAGAAAAATGAACGATCAACTTCCTAACCATCAGGAACAAACTAAGAAAAAAAAAGCACAAAAATTAGCACATTTTTGTTAGTATTACAAAGGCACCCTTTGAAGTTCAGTTTCTCAGAAGAGCTACTGTAAGCCCACATATTTATTGGTTTGTCACTCAGCTGAAAATTTGCTTTATGCCAAAACTTGGCACAAAAATATATTTGAGTGGTAAATGATGTTCATAATTTCAGATGCTTTTATGTCCTCTTAAAACTGAAAAATAACTATTTAAAAATGAAATGTTACTCAAGACTCTAGTTTTTGTCACTATTTTGGAAAAAAATAAAGGTAAATCATCAAACTGAATTATTATTAAAATCCAATTTGCAGTGGGATTGTTAGTTTTATTTTCAATTCATGTGAAAACAAGGCTACGTTAGCAACAGCTAATAGTTGTACTAATAAAAGGCCCAAATTTAGCTTACTAAATATTTAATAGAGTGGATGATTTTTTCTTTATTTTCCTAGTTTTGACAGAATATAGAAGAAAATATTTCATGCAGCTCTGGCATTTAATTTTGGATTTAAATAAACATGAGGACTCTTAGCACATTTTTGATTTTAGCTGTAGCTTTACTAGAGCAGGCTTGGTATGATGTCTACAGCTCCTGCCAGAGAAGGCAGTGCCATCTGATGAAGGCACCCCTTGTAAGAAGACATCCACCATGGCAGCCATCATGCCATAGAAAGTGAGATTGGTGGCTTTTTTTCTCAGAAAAGTTTTAGAATTATGTCAGTGATCATTTATCCTTTAACTATATAAAACAGAGAATGGCCAAAAAAGTGAAAATATTGAGAGGCTGGTGTTCCCAGGAATGGTGTCTCAGAAGACGATTCTCCACACTTCTGGGTAGAGTAACCTAAAGGAAGGGGAAAACTTTGCAGAACAACCCCAGTATTTTCCAGTTTTTCAGAGTCTACCTTCTCTTTGAAAATAGTCATAAACATTCTTTGGAAGAACAACACGTTCTGATTTGAGCAGCTTGAACCAAAATTTTGATATCTATTTGTGGGGAAGACTGTCTTGGAGCGCAAGGTTGTCTTCAGGCCTTTTAATTTGCTTTGGAAAGGCACACACTGAACACACTGTTTTGGAGCACTGTTGCTGTGCTTGATCTCTTTCATGACTGAGGAATCCCCAGCCTGTAAACAATACTCAAGTAATTGCCAAGTGCTATTTTGTCCTTTTTCTGTTGTATATAGTTTCAAGGGAGAATTAACAATTCCCACAGCATTAACAATTCCCATATTGTCACAGGGTGTTCCTCTCACACTGGACTTTACATAGGTCACTTCATTGAAAGTTCTTTGTAAAATGTTGGCAGTACTGTTTCTGTAATTCCCATGCAGATATGCCTAGTCCCTTACTCATCCTCCACTCTGGTTTAGAGAAACAAAGACATTTTGGGTGGGCAGTTCAAGCACTAGAAACAACATTTCGTTCACATAGAAAACAAATTCAAAACTGTAGACTTGTTGGCCAGAATTTTTCCATGCACAACTGCAGAAAGGTCATAAACTATACCACGTGTCACAAAAACAAGGCTGAAAAGAGAGTACCAAGCTAGGAAATGTCTGGAAGAGTACTCTTAGAATCTGTGAGGAAGTCTGAATCTGCTTTATCTGAGCCTTTTTTTATGGTTTTGGTTTATGCTAGTCTTGGAAGACTTCTAAGCTCAGATGAAACTTTGATGTTTTTAAAAGAATATGGAATTTGCTAATCTTCATATTGCTTTTGCCTGCCCTATTTCTTCAGGAAGTGCTTTATCCAAAGTACAGCTTCTGTTATCCCCTTCATAAAAAAGGGTTTCTTCAAGTTACACTTACAGAACTTAGAAATGAATTATTAGCCAGACATTTCATACTGAATATCAGTCTAAGAAAATAATGCTGTAACCAAGGTGGAAAACCATAAAATATTCCAAAAAGCCTATTAAAGTATTATTACAGTAATACCAAGTGCAGGCAACCAACATAGTATGTAATACATTGGAGAGATGGTTATTCTATGGACATGCATGCATTGGTCAGGAGAACTCAGGCCAGATCATGAACTGCTCTGTGGTAGGTTTCGTTCCCACTGACCAGCTGAGCTGACTCCTTTTGCACCAGCTGAAGATGTAGCCCTTTCTGTTCTGAGTATTTTAACTGGTGGATGATGGTGTTATGGTTGCTAAAATTATCAAGAAGCAGGGAGGGGTGGGGGAGGAGGAAGAGGCAGGGCATAGTTGCCCCTTAATCACAACCCCTCTCAGGCACTGATAAAAAATGATAGAATCAAAATTATATCCCAAAATTCAGACCGCTCATTATCGGTTTCAATATGAAAGTAGGAGAAGAGCATTCCTGAGATATGAGGTAGTCTAGTCTGATAAAATCAGATGCTCTTTCATGGCCATGCACAGCTTAGAGCTAAAGAATTAGAAAATGCTACTGTATATTCGATGGGAAAACAGGTCTCTTTAGTGTTTCCCAGTCAGCAGTGACAGTCTGTCTTCCCTGAGCTTGGTGCAGAGGGTCAATTTGAATCCTCTGAAGTGCCAAGAGCTCCATCTGCTCTTCCATCTGAAATGGGAATATTTTTGCTCTTTTTTTTTAATCTTGATTTGGTCTTTCAGTGTTTGTGTTAGAACACACAGCCCAGATGCCAATAATGAGGAAAATATATTAAGTGATAAGGGAGAAAACAGAGAAATTAAAATGAACGAGGTAGGAAAATTGTAAATGGAAAATGGGAGCTGATTGCAATATCCAGTCCAGGTGTGGCTGTGAATTAAAGTGCTTTCCTGAGAGATTCCAACAGATATATCCCATAATCCTACACATCTGGGAAAGTGTTGGTCAAGACAGTGCTGGAAGTTGTGCCAAAAACACCTTAAAGATATTCCACACAAAGATCCAGCTTGCTATATACTCCAGCTGCTGTTTATTAGTGATGCTCATATTTTATGTATGCTAGCACACAGGAATTCTGTTACACACAAAACTGTATATATAGATTTAAATCCATTGATTGTATATTCTACTTACAGAAGGTTTATTGAAGCGTTTTTCTGTATGCAACCATGCAGCAACAGTTTCTTTAGCTGGAACGGAAACATATATATGCATTATACAGGAGAAACCTTTAATATTCCTTTAAAGAAGTGGGAAAAATGCCATTGTTTCTCCTCGAAAAAAAAAATCACAGGGATCTTTCACTTTTTATTTACTGCTTTTGTAGGAACTTTGAGCTTATCTAGATCCAGTGAATTTGAAAAGTCACTATTCAGAGGTTGAGAAATTAACCTTAGCAATTGCGTCAATGCATGAACCAAGATTTTTTTATTTCTGATCTATGTAGGAAGGCCATGGACAAGGAACACATGAAATATGTTTATATTCAATCAGCTTCTTTTCCAAAAATTTACTTACACATACATGAACTTATCTGTAACATTTAAAGCCTGCAAAAAAAATGATTTCCTGTTTTCTCATTGCCTCCTCCTTTCTTTCTCTCTTTCTCTCTCTCTTTCTCTCTTTCTCTTTCTCTTTCTCTTCCTTCCTTCCTTCCTTCCTTCCTTCCTTCCTTCCTTCCTTCCTTCCTTCCTTCCTTCCTTCCTTCCTTCCTCTTTTTCTTTCTCTCTTTCTTCTTTTCTTCCTTTCCTTTCCTTTCCTTTCCTTTCCTTTCCTTTCCTTTCCTTTCCTTTCCTTTCCTTTCCTTTCCTTTCCTTTCCTTTCCTTTCCTTTTCCTTTTCCTTTTCCTTTTCCTTTTCCTTTTCCTTTTCCTTTTCCTTTTCCTTCCCTTCCCTTCCCTTCCCTTCCCTTCCCTTCCCTTCCCTTCCCTTCCCTTCCCTTCCCTTCCCTTTCCCTTTCTTTTCCCTTTCCTTTCCCTTTCCTTTCTCTGCCTCTTCTCTTTCTCCTTCTTTTTATTCTTCTTTTCTCCTTATTTGTCTTTATCTTGCTTTCACCTTCCCTTCCCTTCCTTTTCCACCCTTTTCCCTGCCCTCCTTCTTCCCCAGGTTAGCATGTGAGGAAGTTTGTGATCATAAGACAATCTTTGCTAAGAAAAGGATTGTCTTATACCTTTTAGCTATTAAAAAAGTTACTTTCAACAGCAGGTGTCACTGCAGTGATAGGAAAATTTTGTAACTGGTGAACAAAGCAAGTTTCACTAATGAATATAAGAAAGAATTCCAGACATAAGGCAACAGTGGAAATCAAATAAGTCTGTGGAACTTCGTAAAATAGCGTAACTGGCATAAGCATTTAACTTTGAAAGCTGACTTGGAGATAATACAGTTTTAACCATAATTACTATTTTTACTCTACTCAGTAGCTCAATGCAGCTGAATTCTGTATTCCTATATTTTGTAATTGCTTATAACAAAACAAAGTTACTCTAAACAGCATCAATTAACAAATACTGAAAGCCTATATTATTTAATCAAACTAAAAAAGAAATCAGCACTTAAATGAAACTGAATTTGCTGTGAACCTAAAACATTGTTACTGAACTTGTTGCTGTTTTGTTGGGGTACAAAATAAATTCACCAGTGAGTATCAAAAGCATTCTGAAAGCAATATTACACACTAGTGTTTCACAGAGATTACTTCAGCCTGCTAGAGAGGTCTCAGTGAATTTTAACAGCATTAAACTTTTACGTACTGCAGTGAATTTACTTAGTATTGATACTTAATATTTAATATAGCAGTATTTTTAATGAAAAATTATTTGCTATTTTTTACAAATAAAGATTCACAGAAAATATGCTTTTTGTTTTCGTAATGCAGTCAGTTCTAGTTACTGAAGGGAAGTAAGGCTGACTGATATAAAATGACTGTCTAAAATGCCTGTTGAAATAAGGTTGCATTGCTGCCTACTTAAAAATATAATAGGTGTGTCAGAATAGCGAGTAAGAAATAAAAGCATCATTTCTAATAACAAAGTAGAAGGAAAAGAGAAATATATAAAAAGGGTGATTAGATGGATATAGAACATAAGACAAACATGTTAACATCTTAATTTTTCATGTCTTGTGATGCTTTTCTTTGATGTTAGGCGTTTTGCCATGCCTAACACTCACTGTGTAAAGATATATTAATAACCACTGTCCATTGCTTTTGTATACTGCTATGACACTTTGCTCTTTTCTTCCTTGATATGTCAGAGAGCTGTGTTCAGTAAAAGGACTTACCTTCATACACTTGCTTTGGTATAACATGGCTATGACACTGAAACTGTCTGGCAACATGCTAACATAATTTGATTAGTTGTTCTTTGGTCTTTCATGAGAGGAGCACTCTAGGGTACTTCCTTCATAATAAATGCAATATATTGAAATGTTAACATTAGTTGAATGGCATGTATATTAAAACAGATTGAAAAGTTTTGAAGTTGCTCTGCTAATTGTTCTGAAAGCCATCCAACAAAGCAGAGTTCAGGAAATACAATATGACAATTTATAACAGGGTACTGAATAAATGTGTTCTATCCAAACACCTTATTCTCCCATTTTCACAAAAGGGTTGTGAAGCTGAATGCATCCTTGATTCCCCAGGCATAAGCCTATGTGATTTTTAACATCTCTCCAAACACGAAAGATGGACCTTCAGAGACATTATACCGCAACAATATCAAAGCAAACAGATGGAAATAATTTTTGCGCCATACATTTTAAAATGATGGAACTTGCAGCCATAGACTGTAATAGAGACTAAAGATATGAGTGAGAATCTTAAAGATACTGGACAAATTCATGGAGAAGAAATCCAGTCATGGTCAGGAAACATTGCGCCTGAAATATAAGTTTTGGTTCAGGAATTTTATATTCTGAAGATTATAAATCTGAAGATTATGCCAAGGAAAGCATAACTGTTATCCTCTGCAGATAACCATGAATAGTGATGATGGAAACAAAATAGTAGCTTAACTGGACTTTGGTCTGAACCAGTGGTGTCTTTCTTCATCTTCCCATGTCATAAACTCTTGCTCCACAGTAAAAAGAAGTCTTCCTTCCTACCATCTGCAGGATGCACCATGGAAATTTTGTGAAAGTAGAAACTACAGGAGCAGAAATAAAGGGTTATGACTGCATGATCAAATGTGACTTACAGTGTCTTACCTAGTTACTGTCGATTAGCTCAGTCACCCTAGCTGTTATGCATATGTTTTCGGCTGAATCAATTGCATAATCATGCTACCAAGCTTAAACCACAATCAACCATCGTATTTTGCCTCAAAGTGGGTCACAGGAAGAATACACACTACAAGAGTCTAAAGACTCAACCAGTGACTAATAACTACTGTTAATACAACTTAGCACGAGTGACTAAATAGTTATACTATAGAAGACAAAGTGCGTATTAGTTAATGTGTTACCTCTCTGTAAAGACCTAACCTATTCTTTACTTTTACTTTAAGAACTAAGTATGGTGGGATTGTATATCATCAGAAAAGTACTTAAATGATCTGGACTGCAACTTCACATGCCCACAGTGATATGCTTTGTATCCTTGAGCCCCCAGATGCATAGCATGGGCATGACAGGACCTTAATGCTGCTGCTATCGGGGACAGTCACCTAAAAAATAGGCCACGCCAGAGAGCTAGTTGGCTTTGAGTCAGCAATGTGCCCTCATGGCCAAGAAGGCCAATGGGATCCTGGCCTGCATCAGGAGGAGCGTTGCCAGCAGGTCGAGGGAGGGGATCCTGCCCCTCTACTCAGCTCTGGTGAGGCCGCACCTGGAGTATTGTGTGCAGTTCTGGGCTCCCCAGTACAAGAAGGACATTGAGCTTCTAGTGAGGATGCAGCGTAGGGCCACGGAAGATGATCAAGTGACTGGAGCATCTATCATATAAGGAAAGACTAAGTGAGCTGGGCCTATTTAGTCTGGAGAAGACTGAGAGGACATTTGATCAACATGTACAAGTACCTGAGGGGTGATTGTAGGGAGGATGGGGCCAGGCTCTTCTTGGTGGTGGCCGGTGACAGGACAAGGGGTAATGGGTGTAAGTTGAAACATAGGAAGTTTAATCTTCACATGAGATGATAACTTTTTTCCTGTGAGGGTGACAGAGCACTGGAGCAGGTTGCCCAGAGAGGGGGTGTGGAGTCTTCTTCTCTGGAGATCTTCCAAACCCACCTGGATGCCACCCTGTGCCACGTGCTCTGGGTGTCCCTGCTGGAGCAGGGGGGTTGGACTAGATGATCTCTAGAGGTCCCTTCCAACCTTAATCATTCTGTGATTCTATGGGATACAGACTTGGGATCTTGAAAATACTTACGTTTTTCAGAAACAAGGTCACCCTCAGTTTACTAGTCCTGGGGTCTTATTTTAGGTTCCAACTGTGTTTTTCTTCAGTGTGGTATGCTTGTAACATAGTTTGTAACAAGTATCTTTCTAATTAATTTTGAAATATTTTTTTCTGATAAATTACAGAAACTTTGCCAGATCTTCTATGTGTACATTGTTGCATCAAGTAGTCAAGACTGTAGTTAGAAATAGATAGAATTTCAGATTTTTGTAGAAATTGAACTGAATTCAATGTCACCTTGTGTTCTCTTTTAGCACTATGAATATTTACTCGTTTAGAAAAAAAAAATCTTTTCCACATTACATATAATAATAAATGAAAGATCATACATCATGTTGACCTGTCAGATTCTTTAAACCACCTTCCTTTCCATACACCTAAAAATGCTTGATAATTTGGAAGCTTCTTAATCAAAAAGCCTTGCCTAAAAGTACATTTTCACAAAGAATATGAACAGAAAAGCATCTCTGTTTCCAGGAAAAAAGAAAGAAAGAAAAAAAAAAAACTCTGTATACTTAAGGCACCTGAAAAAATCAACTTTTTTCAGTATACAAAACACTCTCAGATAATACATGAAGGTGAAAGGAGGCTGAAAGCCAATCTTTCAAGAAAATGTTGACCTAATGACTTTGGAAAATCTATTCAAACCAGATCTTGGAGACATGCTCATTTTCACTTGAAAAAGTTTACAGACTAAGAAAAGGCTCATATTTGTAAATGTTTCTAGTATTGTACCTGATACATCACCTATGTTTAAAAAGCATGGGAAGCCATACACTTCAGACTGGCAAAAGTGTGATTTTGGTGGCTCAGTTTATGCCTTTTTCTCTAAATTACAGCAATCGTTCTAATACATGCAAAACATTCTTAGATAATCATGTCTCTGCTAGCAGTTCACGTTGCCATAGTTATGACAATCACACTTTGTGACAACATCTAACTGAATCTGGCAAGCCAGATTTTGTTGTGCAGGCCTGGCCTCTGTCTTTAGCACTGTGAGTCAATGTCTAGACCTGTTATGCCACCGTTTGGCCAGGCAAATGTCTGACTGAATTCCTGATCCAGAGTAATTTCTGCAGTGGGCTAACTGTATATGAAATTGTGAAAATTGCTGTGCACCCGTATTGGAAGACTGGTTTTGTGAACACATTCTTTCAAACACACTAAGGATACATTGGGCTGTTGTTATAGACAAATGCCTTTGACAGGAAAGGAACTCAAAAACTCACTGAAAAACCATCACCAAATACTAGCAAGGATTCTGGTACTGACAGGTCAAAAATCTCTTTGGGTCCTCAACATTGACCTTCCTCATAGAAGGAAACCTTTTTTAACTGGGAACGCATAACAGATGGAGCACTAAGGTTGGATATGTAATTTCATTATCCAGGTATCCAGTATGCAGAGTGAAGGACTGTTTAAAGCTCTTTAAGTTTTTTGTTTTGTTTTGTTTTGTTTTGTTTTGTGTGTGTGTGTGTGTATCTGGGATTTGAGCAGAGATGTCTAGAAGAACTTGCAAGAGAATTTTGGTCATTTGAAAAACATCCATGAATGTTGGACAAAAGCAGGGCATGATCCTCAGTGATGAGATACAGTTTTAAGGTAATCTAAAGATCTCTTGATGTTTCACAGACAGGGATTGCTGTATAGCAATATATCATCATTTAATTAAAAATGTCATGGGAAAAAAAAAAATAGAAACATGCTACAAAGTACTTAAAAAGTCCAGCTGGACACTACCAGAATCAGGCGACTTGAAATCATATCAAGTCCAACAAGAGACTCTGGAACAATTTGTAACAATAACCTTTCCTTCCATAAAGTTCAGACCTTCCAAACAATATTGCTTCCGGAAAGGCACTGCACAGTATTGCATTTTTGAAGTATACTGTCTGTAATATATTTTTAGCATATTTACTACAAAAAGCCCTTCATTCAGCTACAGCCTTAGCAATGTGCATACAGTGACACCAGATGCATACTCATGTGTCTGCAACAAAACCCATTTCTTCCTAAAATACGCATACCAGATTTTAAGCATTTGCCTTAAATCTTTGCTTTTTGGTGGCTGCTATGAAGGTGCAAAAGCACCCATAACAAAATGGGCTGCCTTTAAAATGCAGATTCTTCTGTTGCTTTACTCCATGTATTTTTCATCATGAAGAAAGAACTCTGGTGTGAGTCACCAAGATAATTTTTTGCGTCAATTCTCAGACACAGATGTACCTCCAGGCTGCACCCATACTAGCATGTAGATTAGCCCAGGAATTATCTCCTAGTTCTGAAACCCATACCACTTTTCATGCTTTTATAGCTAAACTCTCATACCTTCTGAAAACAAAACAGCCACAATCTTCCCATTTCTAACCCCTGCTACCTGTGCTGCTAGTGGAGTGCACACCAAAGGAATGCCAGGGTGATATTAGCAATTTAAGGTAAGTATGTGGGACAGGTAAGTATTTGGGCCCATGTCTTGGCCCTAGTTTGGGTAGGGACAAAAGGACAAAACCCATGTCCTTCAGAAGGGTAGAACTTTGTCTTATTGAACTTGTAAATATAAGTGGGATTTCATAATCAGGGGAGTGCGGGTGTTAGAGAGGTCTGGTTCTTTACTAAACCAACTTTACTCTGCAGGAGTACTTTGCAGGGAGGAATACAGAAAATGCCCAGAATGATGCACTTGTCCTGACTCCCTTCCTCAGGAACAGCATTACTTCATCCTGCCTCTATGAGAGCTCCTCAATAGCGCTCCCAATTTCTGATATGGAAAAAAGTATTTAAAGAATGAGTCTGCTTAAAAAAGAAGACAGATATTCCTATCTATATGCTCACTCTTCTCCTTTCTCAAAGGCCTAAAAAGCAGAAGTGGACAAAGATTGTCTTTGGAAATGTTTCATGACACAGTAAAGTCTGTATTTGTAGCACCTAGTCCTTTTTGGGTTATGTATTTAAAGCCAGGAAGGGATGCAGCACCATATCCTGTTGTGTCCTACTCCATCAACAAAAAAAAACACAGCTATTTTAAATTTTAATATTATTATTTGATGTCATTGGATACAGCTTTTTTTTTTGGTGTTTTTTTTAGTGTGTTTATGTATTGGTAGCTTTATTTCCTATCTTACCAGGCTTATGCATAGGTAAATAGAGCAGTTACTTAAGATAATAGATTGCAAAATACTGGGGTCATGCTGGGGGCTTATTTTGCCTGAGGTATGGCCTTGGGAAACCAACTTCTCAAGCAGTTATTCCATTTTACACAACAATTCCTGCCATCCCTCCAAGGAATTTTATAATTAGTTCTCCTTCCCAGTTCTCCAATTCACACAAATTAAAAACAAAACAAAACAAAACAAACCGAGACTTATGTCCATGTACTTTACAGGTACATTCATGAATTCGTATCTACAACTCCAATGAGAAATAATAGGAGGGAAATGATATGTGTCCAGCAGTGTTTCACACTGTTCACCCATCTAGACTGCCCAGAGAACCACGTTTCATAGGAACAATAAAACAAACAGAATGGTGGGGGATGGGGCAAATGATCTGGTTAACGAATATTGATTAACCTTTATAAATACTGTAAATATCAACAGACCTTGCACCATTCATAAAAGAAGCGTTCTTTTGAAGCATAGGCTTCCTTCTCTCCAAATCCAGCTGTCATGCACCAGGACAAAAGAATCTCACTGTGCAAAAACTGGAGGACCAGTCCATTGGATCTGAATGTTAATTAATTTTGGAGACTGTTCTCTGACAGCATGCATAATAATCATTAAATAAAACCAGATACCAAATAGGTGCTTACGTTTCCCACATCAAATGATTCGCAAGAATTAACACTCAGTACTCAGAAGTTACTAGGTGCCATTCACTAAACAGTTAATATTATGTTAATAGAGAGAATTGGTCAGAGATCTTCCACTTCAAAGTTTTGCTGAAAATGCCAGTTGGTTCAGCATGAAATATTTCATTCAAAACAGCTTGGATTTGATAAAGTTTTGCTCAATCTAAGGCAAGATTCCAAGAGAAGCTGTCTGTATTTCTGGCAGGCCTACACCAGGCCTGGGAACTCTGTGAGCTACAGAGCTACTGTATGGCCATCCTGAAGCCAGCATTCCCAAAAGAGTCTATGTCATGGCTAGGGATGCTGGAAAACCTCTAGGTCCCCCAGTAGAAATCAGGAGCACCTGATTATGCTTCAGAGACAATCCTGGATTTGGCCCAGCTGGGGATCTCTCTAAAGCTACTAGAATTAGTTACAGGATGTAGGGAATCTCAGTAACTTCGAATTTAGAAAATTTGTGATGTCCATTATAATGAAAATAAGATTCCTTCTTTCTAAGCGCTCACATTAATAGCCTATCATAATTACTAGAAAGACAGAATTTTAAGATAACCGGTCAAATCTCCACTAGTCTTTACTGAGAAGAATACTGAACTCTAAACTTCACAAAAACTAAGTCGGCATAGTTCAAACTACAGCCCATGGGTCGGATCTAGCAGAGAAATTGCTTCCATCTGGCCCAAATGGTGGTCCTTAGAGTGAAGGGGAAGGGGGTGTTCAAGCAGCTGATATAGCTCTATCAGTCAAATATCATCTCCTGACCCTGCACACAGCTCTACACAGCTGTGGACCCTCTGGGTCCTCATGAGGAAGGGGAGTGCTGGAGACAGTAGGATCCCTGAAGCACCCTGTGGCTGTCCAATTGCCCCTTTTGAACTGTTCTGCTCTCTACTTGTGGTAGATTTTTAAACAATTTTTTTTCAAGTTGCCATGAAGTGACTCACCCTCCTAACTTTTGTATGTCCTATCTAACAGCAGAGAGGTACAATGGAAATTGTCACTCATTGCCTTATTTTGAAATAAAGTTACCTGTGACAGACTGTTTCCATGTGACATTATAGGTTACTGAAGTAATTTAAAAGCTAGTTGCTTTAAAATGTTCAGGTATCTTTCCAAACACAGAACTTACAAGTTTATAACCAAAACCACAAGTGGACAAGTTTCATATGGCTTTTTGATTATAAGGATTATAATTGTTAGTATTTGTCTCAGCAATACACAATTGTTGCATTAAAAATATTATGCAGCAAAACATTACTTGGGTACTCCATTGATTTTAGGGACAATTTTCCCTCAGCATTGGAGACACATATCCTTATGTCATCCTTATATTATCTCTATTTGTGAAGGATGGAACAGCTCATTATGCAGTCGACGGTTAGAGAATTCAATGTTGAGACTCAGTGAGGTGGAATAAGGGACACTTCCTCATGCAGCCTTCTGTCCTTTATGACCTCTTGGTGATGGGTAAGAATATGCTCTGTGGAGTCCCAGGTCTTCACCCTGGTAGAAGAGTTGGTATAGGTCAATCGCATGTGAAGAAATAAACGACTAGCACCCTTCCGGCTAGAAGACACCCTCAACTTTTTCATTTTCTGGATAAGAAGTTCAAGGCTGGGACTGACTTTGTCAAAGTCTTTGGGGAAGGCAGGAGGTGACAAATGATATAAGAAGAAAGAAATTCACAATGAATCAGAATCAGAAGGAAAAGTTACAGAATAGACAAGTATGAACATGCTGGGGCTGAAGGAGGGGGAGAGGAGGATGCAGAGAGTTTAAAGGGAATGTCAGGGGTGTAGTTGCTGGTGCAGAGGGTTAAAGAGTTGGTCATATTAAGGGGTTGTTTGGATTCTTGGTCATAGAGTATAAGAAAGAATACTAATCTTAATTTCAGAGTGACCAAGAGTCAGCAGGACTGCCATTTGAGTCAATATTTTCCTGGAATTTCTTTCTATCAATCATAATGGCATCAAGAGTGGAAATATTCACTGAGAGTTCACTGAACTGTTTTGAGAGTATGTTTATCTTCTATTTTACAGGAATACAAAACCACAAATGATATGCTTTAATATGTACCACTTAGAAGGGCAGAGCAGCTCAACTTCAGGAGACCTTTGGAGGGACTGGTCATCTGTTAAGTTTGCAGAATGGGAAAGGTCAGCTTTTTTTTTTTTGCTGGTGTCTCAACACCTGGCTACCTGCATAGGGGCTATACATATTCTGGCTTCTAACTGTTCGTCTTTATATCCATGATGTCTTCTTGTCATCTTTTTGAGTCTTATTCTGCACTATTAATTTTTCTGAAACTGCAGAATGTAAAGCTTGCTTCTTTAAAGGGTTCCTTTGGTGAGAAGTCTCTTGAAACTGTGAATCCCTCACAATTACACCAGAAGCATTACACTGTTGTTATTAACTACATCGCAGAAACGACTGCTCATTTTATCATCTTTTTTTTTTCATACTGCTCAGAGATTTAAAGGCAAAGTTTCTAAGATACTGAGAAAAATACACAAAATGGTATGTAAAATTAAGTAGGAAGAATTTGAAAGTTAATACCCTGAATCATTTACACTTCTAAAAAAGCCAGAAAAAAAAAAGCCAAAAAAGAAAAAGCCAATATGTATGATGTCTTGAATGTGGTAATGGACTGCGTATTAACTGCCTATTTGTCTGTTTAAATAGGGAATATTTAGATGAAGGAAGTGCCCAATTTCAGCATCAAAATATTAAAATATTTTTGAAAACTTTAAAAGGATTCAGAACAATTCACACACATGATTAAATGATTGAAAAGAATACCCTACAACAAGTGGCCCAGCCTGGGATCTGATCCACTTAAGAAAAGTAAGATTAGCTGAGCAGGCTGACTACATGGAGAACACATGCATCCACTTTAGGAAAATTGCTTTACTAGGTCCCTGTAGGTAGGAGCTGGTTAGATACCCAGGTGAGGAAGTATCTCCTGGTACAGTAGACGTTCTCATGGTTCCTGATGTCTTGAAGCAATACAAATTTGTGAATGTGTATAATGTTGTTCCAAGTTCATAATAATATGGTCCAAGTTTACAGGTTCATAGGATAATGGAAGGGACCTTAGAAAATTCTTAAGATGATGGCTTTCTCTTTAAAACATTGCAGATTTCGCTCCTTCTGGGGCAAATACATAATGGTGAAAAGTAGATTTCTCTCCAGCATAAGACATCATGGGCAGCTGAAGAATGAGAATCAGCACACACAACTTGCAACATGATATACAGAGAAAAAGTTTTACTTTTCAGGTGGTTGAATATTAGAATAGAGGACTAGAGAGGTTGAGGAATCTTCGTTCTTAGATATACTCAAAAATCTGTCTGGGTAAGGCCCTGAGCAACCTGGTCTAGTTGGTGTTGCTTTGAAGAAATGATTGAACTAGAGGCTTCCAGAGGCTCCTTCCATTCTACTGAAATTCCATGAATCTAAGCCTGCTTGGAGACACAGTCCCCCGGATCAACAATGTTTACTTAAACAGTAAATATGTCTACAAAAATAACATTACCTGAAAACAGATATTTGCAAATTGCAGCACATTGGTGAGCAACACCTAACTGGGAGTAAAAAGCATGATTAAGAAGTGCTTACACTGAAAAAACTTAGTGATAAGGAGAAAAATAATCAAGATCTTTTGACTGTCATAGGCTGTCATTTGACATAAGAATAATAGAAAAAGACTCATAACTCCTGTTAGCACCTGTATGCAGAAAGATATTCTATTAGCTACAAAATGTAATTTTTGCCAATAGTAATTAAGCAGATAAGTAAAAAGTAGGGTTTTTTTTTGTTTTTTGTTTTTTGTTTTTTTTTTTTGACAAAGCCACTCGATCACTTTGGAATCAAAACAAATGCAGGAGAAAATCACAGCAGAACACAACTATTTTATTTTGTCAATTCATCACAAATATTGGGGAAATATTTAACACAAATCTGCTTCTTACTGGTAATAAAGATGATGTTTTCAGAGAACAATGTAACAAAGGCAGAAGTTAGAGCAAGATGACAATTTATCTCAGTAGATCATCAAAAGATCTTTAGAAATCTGCAACAGTGTAGTATTTGACAGTCTTTCTAAAATGCACAGTATACATCAGACAGAGAATATGGGCTTAGGGCAAGCTCAGTGCGTTGTTATTGTATTTGAACAAGTGAAATAACCAACAGAGTTTGTGGTCAGATTTAGGTAAACCTTACAAGAAAGGGGCACTGGAGAATGGCTTCATAGCAACTGTTGACAAGTTCTGCTCAGTTCACTGCTCCAGGGATCTGACTTCAGTCTTTTTTGTACTGAACTCTCTGGTCCTTGGCACTCCAAGTTCACTTGGGACTCCAGTTCTGTCCCTTTTGCCCTTGCAAGGTTTTGTCTCTTTTTTATCCTTTGGTTCATTTCTCACCTGAATTTGAGGGTTTTAAGCTTTTCCTTCAGGCCTCCAGGACCCTCAAACTCTGTTTTTCTTCCTAGCTGTTTGCTTCACTGTGAAATATTCCCACGTCCTATGTCTTTCTCTCTAACTTTATCCTTTGCTCCACAGATATTTACTCTCTTTATATCCCCTTAATCCCTCAAGTAATCTCACTCCTTACCCTTTAGTCTGTGCCCTGGTTTCTGCATTTGGCCAACATTGTGGGCTCCCTCCAGCTCCAGTCTATGCCATGCTTGTCAGATCAGTCTCCATCTCAGCCAGCATCTTTCCACTCTCTCTCCAGTTTCCAGTTCCAGTCACCTCCCAACAGTTTTGGCCAGTCCATTCCCAACTTCGATTATCTTTGCCAGTCCTGGCTCATATTTTTGTTCCAGAGCACTCTTTCTTGTACTCTCTATATTCACATTACCTAGAACCGCTGCCCAGGTCTAGCACATAAGACCATGGATGCTACCATTAAATTAGTCAGGACCAGACCATGGGCTTGGGCACCAGCGTACAATTCCTCATATTGTTTAAGAGTTAGCACACTCACTAGCATAACAGTAGCTCATAGAAACTAACATCTTGTAAAAGAAATCATGCTTTAGGGCGTAATATGTTCCCAGGGTCAAACATGTAGGCAAGGCCACCATACTTTCGGGTGAAAAAGTCTTGGCCATACAGATGGAAGCCACATATATCCATTTGTTCTGAGAGACTGAGAATAGATCTGGGACATTTTAATTATTATTATAAGTGTAGCTGAAGAATATGGGAGACAGGAAACAGGAAACACCCTACCCTCAGTTTACAAATGCAGGCCTGGATCTGTCCCATCCTGTCGCAGTCCAGGACCGCAGCTTTAGAGAAAATCTGGATTGATGTCTCCTTCATTAAGGAAAAAATAATTTGAATGTAGATGTTTAATTAAAATTTTCCACAGAGCATGAGTGAACTGCAACTTTGCAAAGTCATTGCCAGACTGTGGCAATATTAACTGTGTTTTCTCAGATGTGGCCCAAAAAATTTACTTTTGCCCAAATAGTGCTACTACTACTAAATTGTGATTTTCCAATCAAAGGCATTGTAGAAAAGTTCAAAAAATCTTGACTGGGTTTCCTTTATTTCCCTCCAAAAATTTTCTTGAAGCAATGCAGACATTTAGAAACTTTGATCCCCAAAAGTTAAGCAACTTGAAACAAAGCCTTGGTATGAGAAACAGGAGGATATATTTGTATAATGCAGTAGCATCAACAATGCAAGTATTGCAACAGTCCACTTGAAAGCTAAAAAAGCAGAACACATGAGTCCTCTGACTTCATTCCCTGAGTGGGATGACGTCTAGTGAATTTGTTTCAAGATTTTTTGTTTTGTAATTTAATTATGTTACTAGGTTACCAGGGTCATTTAAAACTGGTTTCAGAATGAAGCACAGATATTGGAGATTTGCGCAAGCCATCCTGTGTATTCAAATATCCTGGTTTAGTTAGCCCCTCTCACTTTTGATTGGATAAAGAGAAGTTTCTTCCTCCAGAAGATTGTCTAAACTTTCCAGATGGAAGCTAGTTTTAGGTGCTCTGAATTGACTCAACTGCAGCTTTCTCTAGCAGCTAAAGAATCATCTTCTCAGATTAAAGGAGACTTTTATGAATATCCTTTCCCCAGAATACTGTTTCACATTCCTATCCATCAGTTTGCTATTTCATACCTTCATCAGTACATATATTACCTTATATGCCATAATAGGCAATATGAAGGACAGATTTCCTGCCTTAAATATGAATATTCTTTGCAGATTTCAGGGTAGATCTTTAACTTTTTTTTTTTTTTTTTTTTTTTTTTGTATTAATGGCCTGTTTCTCTTTCTCTCTCTCTCTCTTTTTTTTTTTTTAATTAGAGGTGTTTTTTGGAGCCTGATGATGTGTGAAATGACATGCCATCCTGCACCATCAGCACATAAATAATTCAGTTCTCCGCTGTACATACCACAGCAAATGTAGTTACAAGAAGCAGGGTTTTCAAGCCTTATTGACCTCCATGCTCATTTCAGTGAAGGAAGTATTTTTTTCCTTTTATTTATAGGGTTTGTGAGATGCTCGGATCTCCGTAATGGGTGGGGCATCAACAGAAGATAAAGGATGGATGGTGGAACATTAGCATTGCTCTACATCATTTTAAAGAATAATCTGAGTTTCATGTCATTACCTCTTTTATTAAGCACAGTAAATTCCTGCTATGTCCTACGCCCCATGGGAAATGTCAGTAAGGCAAATACATCTTCCTACAGTCTCACAAAGGCTGGTTTTTATATTGCAACGGAACCATGAGATCTAAAATGTAAACCCCAGTGATAATTTTAAGTACTGTCTTTCTAAACCACATTTGCATCAGTTAACTTTCATCAGAAAACTTTCATAGCTGAGATGACAAATGAAAGAAGTCTGAAGGAAGTAGTTTATTTTGTTTTCTATTAATTTCAATTACGCCAATTTCTATCTTTCTTCCATTCTTAGAATACCCTAAAATGTTTTTCATGCTGATGAGTCCTCTGACAAGGTCTATGGGAAACACATTCAAGCATGATCCATGAGAATTTATTTATTGTATAAAGCAAATGATAAAAGTCTGCACATTGAAGTCATTGAGATTTTTACCATAGACTTATCAGTAATTTTATCTTTTAAAGTTATTTATTTTATGAAATACACCAAAATAAGTGTGGTATGAAGGAAAGACAATTCTCAAGGAATTCATTAGTCAGCTACTCCAAACTATCCTATTTGTCCTTTGAAAGAAAAATTTGGTCCCTTAGAAGTTTTACCAAGAAGATACCTAACTTGCTGGTTAACAGGAGAAATAGCTAGTGCTATGCATCTACTGCTGTTCAGAAAGCTATTTAACTCCTTGCAAACATCACAAGGTATTGACACTTCCACACTTTTTTTTTCTGTTTGTTCTTTTGAACAATATGCTCAGTTTTGTCCAGTCTCCTCATTCATTATTCATGGTTAATGAATGTTTGCTCAAGCTGTGTCCTTCTCATCTTCCATCCTCAGCACAAATCCTCACTATGGGACTCTTGGGCTTATCTCTACATGCACTGAACCTTATTACAGACAACTTTTCCATAGGATGATTTGCCTTACTGCTTACAAAGCCACTCTTAACATTCCTTGTCCATTCTGTTAAACAGAGGGTGACTCATAGAAAAGAAAAAAAAAAAAACGGTTTCAAATATAAGCACAAGAGCAGATTAATCTGATAATTTAATAGCCAGATCTGACAGTGATAGCAAAGATTGTGCCATGGAAAACAAAATATAGTGTCTTAATAATTTGGCAGGCAGTGAATTGAGATTCCACCCTGGAGCTGACCATGCCTGAGAAACTGCATAAGTCTGGGATCTCTATGGGACTCTGCTCTGTAGCCCCTTGTGCTTGTGGGAGGAACATTTTTACAGATTTGAAGGCACAGTTGGCTTTTGCTTGAATTTTGGTTTAATCGGTGATAAAGTGCCTTAAAATTTGTTTTAGGGTCAATAAGGAACAGATAAATGCGGGGATAGAAGAGAAAGTTGCAGTTTCCAATACTCACAGACTAAACTTTGATGTAACATGACTCTATACTATGACAAGCAGGTATTCAGTGTTCATTACACAGCTGAAATTGAGCCATCAGAGAGCTCACAAAATGACTATTAATAATCTATTCTTCCCTGCTGCCAGTTCAGTAGAGCTAAAGAGGCTAGATGATGTGTAAATCAAGATGGGAATTAGTCTAATTTCTGGTGACATCAGAAGTCTTTGATCGTGAAGAGGAACTACCTGTGGGGCACATCTGGATAAACTAAAGGGCTACAAAAGGAATAAGCATGGCCAATTCTGAATTCTTGCAAATGGCATAGCATTTGATATATGGTTTTGAATACATTTGTACTCTGCAGACTGATTTCTAGTTATATGAAATTGTTTATGTATGTCCTGCTAGGAGCATCAGAAAAGCAAAATGACAAGTTTACTTTGTCTTAAAGTTTTTATTGCACTATACAATTGCACTAACACCATTTTTTTCCTTTTGCCTGAGTCTCTTTCAGCTGTTCAATAAAAGGCCTTATGTTATAAGGTGCTGAAAAATCTCTTGAGAAATCTTTGCTTCTTCCAGCTCTACTTGATTCAAAGGAAATTGGGTGTGCTCAGTACTGGGCTGCTCCCTTCTGTGTGAACTCAACTCCTTGCACAGAGCTGCCAGGTGGCCAATACAGGCTGCATTAACCATCACCCATGTGTCCATTATACCAGCAAAAACTTCACGACTGATTGTAAACTGAAGAACTTCTGAAGTAGGAAAACACACTAACTTATAGAGGTTCCAGTAGAAAAAAGAGTGTACAATTATGAGGAAAAAGAATAAAACAGTACTGCGTTGTCTGATGTTTGTGAAATATAACATACAATTAACTGTTGTTGCCATAGTGTTGATGATGTGTTTGATGCATAAAGCTTCTGAACTTGAACAATTTAATTTTACATTTAATTTCTTGAGCTAAAGAGATAGTTGTAGAAATGCACTGTTTGCATTACATCTGAAGATGTATTATTGCTGTGTTGACGCTGTTTGTGCATTTTGTAGAGCAATTTTGAGTACTTACATATAAAGTGTTTTCCTGTGTAAATTAGATTCATCTGCTGCTTGCATAACTTCAGTCCAGTGCTGACTACATCAATTACACATTTTCAGATATTTTAAAAGAATCTACACTACTTTACTAAATCTCAAGTTCTGATTTTGGGACTGGGACATAGGCTCAGTGAATAGTATTTGATTTTCATATGAAAAGCACACCAAGAGCTACTACATCATAACAATTCAATATATGCAGTAGCACAGAAGAACGTCTCACAGAGCACTTGAATCTTTGCACTGAACTGGGGTACCTGTTTCAATCCTTACCCATGCAGGTGCCTTCACCCACTGATTCCAAGAGGAGCGTCTGCTAAGCTACAACAAAATAATGTCAGGAATATCTTTGTCAGCAGACCAAAAGGTGGTTAAAATGAGGATCAGCACTTCATTCTTTTCCAATGCCAAGGAGAGAACATCAGACAAGTCTCCTAAGCATCTATTATTTAAAATATATGCTTTTGGGGATCTGTCAAGAAGAACGGGGTCAGACAAGAAGTTTCTCACTCTACAGTTTCAATTCTAGACTTACTTCAGAGTTTCAATTTTATTTTTAAAACTCGTGTTTCATACTCACATAATTATTATTATGCTAGAGCAGAACTAAATATGAATATGTACATATATGTATGCACATACATGTATAAATATGAAGTTATTTTCCCTTTTTAGCATTTTTCTCTGTTCACTTTAGGAGGTAAAAAAGTCATTTTCCTTAGTAGAAAGCATTGTGTCAAGGAGGGATTCACTCAGTAGGAAAAAAAATTGCACAGGGATACAGCACTCTACAAGGAGCAGACAAACTTTGTGGATCTGAACAAGGAGGTCTCCTATCAAGCCAAAAATTTACTGTACTCTAGAAATAGCTGTCTCACAGTTCGGTAGGTCTGTTTCTAAGCACTTTGATGTTGACAAGTGAGGCCCATATTCCTAATGTTAGAAAAGACAATGCTGTAACAGAAGCTGTTTAAGTGTGGGCTCTCAGTACCCTGAGAAGGTCTCAGTCTTTGATTAGCTGTGGTAGGCTAATAGTGGAGCCACTAGTAAGAGGCAAATGCACTCTTCAGGGCTGGCATGTTAAATAATGCTGTTGCCTCTATAGTTTTCTTTTAGAAATACCTTATGGAGGCAATTGTCCCTCCAATTTTTCATGAAATGCCACCTGTACCATTATGTTAATTGTAATGTAGTTAAAAATCCCACTACACAGATGAACTGTTGGTTTAAGTATCTAAAAGCAGTGACAAGCTGACAACGCTTTTTTGTCCAAAGAGCAATAATGCTTCTTCTCTCCTGCCTCCTGGCTCAGAAGGGACCAGCTTTCTGCTACTTCTTATGTCTATTTCCTCACCCTTTCATTCATTCAGATGACCTTTATGCACATTTCAAAAAGTCTGTAAAACATCTGCACTTTTTTTGATGTCCCACAATAAGTTAATGCTTTTTCTTTTTGAAAAACCACTCCCAAAATACACTATGTACATCATATCATTAATTTCTCATACTTATAACTTTGCCACTCGGTCAGTTTAAATTACCTAATCAAGGAGCCTAGCCAACATGACTCTTGCAGACAAATCCAAATAACCATAAAAAGAATTGAATCAAGGAAGAAGTAAAGCCTGGGTAAAGCAGAAGGAGGAGTAAAGGAGAAAAAAAAAGAATTCAGTAAGAAGTAACATGTATTTCAGTATATATATGTATACGTACACACACACATACATAAATTGTATACTGAAATGAGAATTCAGTCATGGACCATTTGTTAATTAGAAATCCCTGATTATATTGTAACATAGGTAAGAAAGTAATGTACTAATTCCTCTATCGTTTCCTTGGACCATGTTACAGAACTGACCTTGTTCCTGAGCTTGGTCTCTCTCATTTCCCATTCCAGTGAGAAATCATCGCCATCATTGCCATGAGAGTCAACATATGATGTTTCTAGTTAAAATGAATTATACAGTATGTCACTTGCCTCACACTGAGGCTGCTGTCTCCACTGTGTCAAGGTAGCACAAATACTCCATTTGGGTGGTGAGGATTTGGTCCCGCTCAAGGTATTTGACAGAGAATAGGGATTTGGCTCAAGCCTATTAACTACACAGCCAGTAACACAGATGTTTGCACATTGTACAGACTATTACTTGAGGGAGCGAGGGTGCTGGCACTTTAGTCTTCAAATTCTCTGCATAGAAGGAAACACCACCTGGAGCAGCAAATGATCCAGGGACAAGCAACCAAAGAGAAAGGGTGGGTGGAAAGGAAGCAGGAGGAGATCTATGGAGGGAAGAAATGTCTGTCATGTTCTTGCCAGCTACTTTTTCTTTCTGTTGAAATGCAGGTTTGTCTCTGTTCCTGTTTGAGCTTGGGGGGGTGGTTATTTATGTGTGTAGGATCTTCAATCTGCTGCCTTTGCCCCACAGAAGGTAGGAGTCAGCCCATGAAACTCAGCAGTTCCTAAAACCATATGGGAGGCTCGGAAGAGGATGTGAGAAAAGTACGTGGGGGCTCAACCTGAACAGGAGGTTGAGCAGTGGTATATCTATTGTAACACAGCAGCACGCATATCATGAGTCTTTATCCAGTGTGCCAGAAGGCTTTTTCAGTCAGGATTACACCATCAAAGCATCTCAGTATCACTCAGTAGTGTGGATTTAAAAAAAAATTGTGAAAATAAAACATCTGCCAGAGCAGCACATACATTATTACAAAAAAAAAAAAAAGGCAAAAAAAAAGCAAAAAAGCGAAAAACAAAAACTCCTTGCATTGCATGAAAATCTGGCCATGAAGTCAAAGTCTAATCCAAATCACTCAGGAGACCACCTTTGGAATAAAGCCATCCCAGAGTTACTATACAAAATGGATGCTATTGGTTTCTGCCGTAGCAATAACAAGGTTTGTGGCTGCAACAGACATTTTGCTTATCAGGATTTTTTTTTCCTTCACCAAAGCCCTTCTGTAATTATAAAGAGTAAATATTCATTGTGCCCTGTGACCAAAAGCCATCTATTGTTTCCTGCCTCTCATACAGCTAATGAGAGTTTCTAGGGTGGCTATAGCTGTATGTTTAGAGTTTATATGGTAATAAAAGAGTCCAATTTCCATCATAATGCTAAATGTAAATGAGGGCTGTGGAGGACTGCACAAAAGCTACAAAAATAGCCTCAAGGCCAGGTCAGTGTGTCCCAGTCCAGGACGGTGAGCCTGCTGAGACCTCCCAGCCAGCTGTGGGGCACAGCTGTGAAGTGCAGCTGGGCAGGGGGCACAGCACAGCCCACAGTGCAGAAACGAGAACAGCAACAAACCCCACACTACATGTAGATGTTTCCCACACTGCTTCTACGTAGCCTGTGTGGTGTGTGATAAGAACATGATGGCACTTCATGGTGCTAATGCTGGTTTTGCCAGACTCAGAAAGTGCTGCATTTAAAAAGACAACTGCAGGCCCTCTACTCAAAGCCCTTGGAAGCCAAGGAGCTGTATGACTGGTTTTAGAGATGCGACTATTTCTATTTTTTTCCCCGATGTATTTCTTGTTTCTTTTGCACTGTCAGACAATAACTGACTCTCTCCTGTACCTCTGTCCAGCTTTAAATCTGTTCAACTTATTTTCCTCTCAGCTATTAATCCAGCCACCACCTACTCACTCCTTTTGCTGCCTTTCATTTGAATTGCCAGTGATAGGAAAACTGAGCGGGGGTGAGGCTAAAAGACCTCTGAGAGCTCCTAAATTAATGAGAAAGACTCTCAACAAGACATAAGGTGCAGGGCAAATACAACCCTTATGTCTTCTGCCTTGAATCTAAACTTAGTGGCCATAAGTCCGTGTTTCCTCAGATATTTTTTCTTTTTCTCTCAGATGTGTTCAGATATTCTTTGATTTGGATGTTTGTCTGGAATGTCCTTAATCTGGCAGCCCAAGAGACGTAACAAATCTAAGAAGACCTCCCTAAGGAATCAGGGTCACTCTTTTTGATTTAAGGAGTTATCTGGACACACCTGGGAAGTACTGGTCTCACCCAATTCCATATCATAAGTTAAAGCAGCCTGCTTGGGAATTTTCTGGAGCTGGACATTTGAAGCTCTGCAGTTGAAAACTTGATCCAAAGCTCATTAAAGTAGGTTTGACTTCCCTGATGGAGTGGCTTTCATACCAAGCTGATGAATACAAGCTGACAGTAGGACATCACTGGGGCTGATATTACATGTACAGAAAGAAAGGCTGAATTCTGCCTACTTACATTCACAACTGAAAGAATATCACTAGAAGGAATTTGTTCTCGATGAAGAGAACAAATGTGTTGATTCACAGGTGAGAACCTGAGGACTTGCTATATGTAATGAACAGAGACCTGGTATCTAGTCAGGCATTTCTGGAAACAGTGCTGCCCAAGAAGAGAAAGACAATTTGAGTGCCCTGTATTCTGTTGTTCAACTCCAGCCATCACTCGTGTGGTCTAGTGATAGCCTGTGCTAGGATATAAAATATGCAGGAATACTGTCTGCTTCAAGACCTGCCAGAAGTTTGTTGCTATACCATCTGGGCTGTTTTTATTTATCCAGCTGTGATTTCTTTGGGTTTTACATTTTTAATTAACACAATTTTGAAAGAGGGGCAACTTTTGTTTAACCTCTTCAGTGCTGCACCAAGTAAGTGAGGCAAAATATAACTAACAACAAAGACTTTCGAATTCAAGGTACCATTTGTTGGACTGTTTTTACGTCTAGGACATTGCCATGGGTTGTTCTCTCACAGGCTGCAATGAATTCCAAAATCAACTAAGGTTTTTGTTTTTATTTTCTGCAGTGGAAAGAAGGCAGATATAGGTGATAAAACAAAGGCTCTAGAAAACAAGACTCATCATCCTGTCCTTGAGTCACGGACTGCATTCAAATTTTTCTATCTGCTTCTGTTGTTGTTCCCTCCTGATGAAATCTCTCCTCAGTTTTAGCATCCCACCTGATCAAAATTTTTACCTCACAGGTGAACTCACAGTTCTGTGTGTGTCCACCAGATTTTCCTAAATGCCCATTACTGCCTTAAGAACACTATGAACAAAGATTTGGAAATTACACCCCTTATTATGCCCTTATGCATGCAGCAATTGGCTGGTAACTGCAAGTGACACACTGCTGTCATCAGCAGATTAAATCAATGTGTTTGGCAACCCTTGTGCATGGGCTTAACATGATGACTCGAAATGGGCTTACATTTTAAGCATAAGAATGTCTGTATTAATTAAACTTACTGCTTTGATCATTTGCATTCCAGGATTTCACACAGGTGTTAGCTAAACTTTTCATTTTTCAAAACCCAAGTGCAAAAAATATAACTTGCTTTATTGCTATCTTTTATGCTTTCCTTCAGTGCAAGTTTACCCTGGTCTCAAACTTTTCTTTCAACAGATAAGAATATACAGTGTAATTCAGTTTCCTAAACAGAATCTTCTGCAGCTTCAGTACCCAGACCCTGCCTATGTGTCATATCTACTGGTCATATGGATGCCTCAGGCATCCTGTGGTGTATCAAATGGTTGTGTACAGGTATGTTTAGGAACAGAATTACATCCCATGTATTTTTGCTTCCCTTTCAGCTAGAGCTCTATCAGATGAGTGGTGCATACCAGTCAGTAAGTAAAATGGCATGCTGTGACTCCAAGTTTCTACACACATATCTATTAAAATGTAAATCAATATTTAAGTCAGTAAGGTATCAACTCTTTGCCCATGAAGACAGTAAAATTAAATAGGCATATAATACCTCATAAAGATTATCATCACCCTCAATCCTGAAACTAAAATAAATAATAAAGCAAGCAATTATAATTTCTGTGGCAAATTGGAAACATAAAAATATTAAAGATAACACATATGTTATCTGGCAATTACTCATTAAAATATAAAACTTTGCCTCTACTGAGCTTAAATCTGCAGCTCCTTTCTAGTTGTGTGAACTATGGAGCCCATCAGTTTAGAGAATACAATCCTGACAAATTTTGGCTCTGAGCTTAGTACCTAATGCAGAGTACTGCAGACTGAAGTCCTACATATGGTATTTGGAGTATTGGCACCCAGGTGACGCTGCTGGAATTCATGTCATTAGGCCTTCAATTTTCCAAAGAGTCACTACACCAGGCCACAAATCCTGACAGAATGACTGGATGCTCTTTGCACAACCCCATGGTTTGTGCAGCTGTGACAGGAGACAGGTTGACACTCACGTTCTCGTGATGATCACCTCTTTGAGAAGGAATTCACTTCCAGCCTGCCCAGCAATGCTCTCTGCAGATCCCTGCTGTCATCAGGAATAATGTTCATGAGTCAGCCCAAGGGAAAACCCTCACCCAGCAGAACAAGAAAGTTGTATCCATTGCAGTTAGCACATCTACATCCTGCAAACACGTATTTGTAGAAAGGCCTGGGGAAGGTTTTAAACAAATATGGATGCAATCTGTTCATTTTAAGTACTTCATCTAAACTTATGTTTTAGGTGTTTGCTGAAACAGCTCCAAAATAAGAGTTTGAGTTTCTTATAGAGAGGGATGAGGGTTATGGAAGGTTTCCAAAAGAAAGTCTTACCAAGATTTAGAAATGATCTCTTTCTCTTTTTTTAAAAAAGTACTTAGAGAAGTCTGGTGAAAAGATCCCTCAAAACTCTCATTAAGACTGGTGTCCAGAATTCCCATGTCTAGGGTATAAGTGTAAACTGCAATGGTGTTAAGGTGGAGCACTAAAAACATCATTATTTGAGGTTAGAACTACTTAATAATAAAAATCTGCCAGATGCTATAGGGAAGCCAGGTTTCAGACATCATTTCCAGCCAATGAGAACCATCATAATATGTGACACGGCTTTAATACTGTCTTTCCCTGCCCTCAGGATGCATGGACTTAACATTCTGGGTTCTCCCAAAAGGAAGTCTTGCAGAGATTGAAGGAAATCTTGTAGAGATCTCACAATGATTTCTTCAGTCTCCTTGTTGGTGAGTTATGATCTGACTCACCAGGAGCTGTTTCTCAAGGCTTTTTTGTCAGCCTTGAAAATAGTGGTTAAGTACAGTCCTTATATACCTTGAAAAGACAGTTCTTTGGCAAGACAGAATTCTGGTTACCAGCATTTCCTTCTCTCTCCATTTTGTCTTAACATTTTTTGAATGTAAGCTTAAGTCATTTTATTGCTAACTGCGAATAATGTTTATTCTGAGGTCTCAAGAACTTCATTCATTTTTGTACAGTCCAGAATTTAAAAAATAATTTTATTAGTGTTTCAAATCTTCTAAAATATTATATAGAAAATTCATTCTGATGTATCTGAAAAGCTTTTTTTCCCGCATTATCATTATGTTTCTTGCATTCCCAATAAGAACACTTCAAATTATGTCCCCTTAGCTAGTTCATCTGTTCAGTCAATAAGCAACATTTTATTGCTTTTATGAATTAAGCCCACTTCACATCCAATCATTTTGCAAACATCTGTAGCCAAATCAGTCTAGGGAGCTTTTGAAAAATCAATCAGTAGGGAACAGCTTTTACTTCTTTTTTTTTAATTTTAATAAAGTATTTACACATGTTTGCTCCACATGAAATAGAAAAAGCACCATGCTTCCTTGTCATATTTGAACATTGCGGTGAAACACACCTCAGAGACACAAATACATTTTTCATATTTAAAAGGAGAAATGAAATGATGGCATTAGAATGTTAAACTGTTGATGTTTCTTACCTAGCCACCAAAAACTAAACCAGAGGTAAACCCAGCCTACAATGAGACACTTTCTTAGTAACAGAATAATGTAATTGCTAAGGTGTATAAGAAAGCATAGTGTTTGTGTATACTTTTTTTCTATTACCTTTTGTTGACTTGAGGGTAAAAAGAATGAAAGGTTTTGAAATAATGTGATGCATTTCATAATAGATAATATTGTGAAGTTCTTAAATATTTGTTTCTTTCTTTGAAAAACATTGATTCTGTAAGGTTCAAATTTTACTGTGCAAGGTAATTTTGATAGGAATGAAATTTCTGCTCCAAAAGAGAAAGAATTCTACCCCAAAATAACACTAAGATCAGAAAACTGTATCAAATCCTTTCATTCAACTTAAGGACTTGACCTGACCCCCTCCTAGTATGCTGGCTGAAAATTGGAATATTTCCATTTTCACATGGGAAGCATTTGTTTTTGCCCTATTATCGAATGAGAAAATTGTCCAAATTTTGAAACCTCTTTAGATAGGAGAAAAATATCTTTCCTCGACCAGCTATCCTTGGAACAAGAGGCTTAGTTTTAACTACCAGTTTGGCGAATATGGAGCTAAGTTTATTTCACTGTGTCTTTCAGTAAAACAAGGATAATCTCCATCCTCCTACCTCTGCTTGTTTTGTCTATTTGAGATGGAAATAGTTTGGGCTGCTTTGTTATGTTTTTGTACAATGCAGTACAAATTAATAACTGTAAGTTGTACCCATCTGTTGTTTCCTCCAGTTGACATGGGAGCGAACAGAGGGACATATTTCTATCTGAATAACCTTAGAGGAAAAGTGTATCAATTACAAAGAGAGAGAGAAAACTGAAAAACTGAAGCAGAGTGTCTGAGTGGTAATTTTTAAAAGTTTGCCAGTGTATCAAAGATAATCTTACTTATATAAGATATTTATGTTAATGGCCAAAGTACCTCCTGATATCAAATATTGCTGAGCTGTAAATCCAATAATGAGTAAACTATAATAAGAATGAAAATATCGGGAACCCGCTCCTTATTTATCTAACACAACTGGCAAAATCTTGGGCCAAATCTCTATCTCGTCCATGAAAATGTGAAGGTGACTTCTCTGATGGTTTGCACATTGACAGAATTTGCATATAAAATAGTAAAGTTTACAGTTCTAAACTTAGCAAAGGGCAGACAGAATACTTCCCCTTGTGAATCTTATTCCCAGTACCATGTTAGTTGAATTCAACTGAAAACTTGTATCTGTTGCATTGCTTGTAGAGATACTTACATCCATGCTAAATAACCCAGAATTGGCTTATTGGCTTGTTAAATGTCGGTGCTTATAAGGAATATTTTTGGATGCCTTCATTCAGAAGAAGGTGGGAAAGTTTCCACAATAAGGAAGCTGTGGATTTCTGCTTCCCTGCAGCATAACTGGTAAAGAATTTATCTAGCCCAGGCCCTGATTCCCTCTTCTGGTGCTTTGGAGGGAAAAGGTCTGTGGGAGCAATAAAGGACATTTCCTGAAATGCAAACCTGCTACAGGAGTCACCGTAAATCATATTCTGGAGTCATCAACAGGGAATGATGATGCACTTAAGGGGTGAAATGCCTTTTCTTAGTGGTGGCTGGTTTTTTTTTTGATGGGAAAGAGGTGTCACAGCATCACTTTTTATGTCTAGTAAATTGAAGCAGGTTGACTCCTTTCATTCTTCTTTCCATATTATTAGTGTCTTCCTTGCTGTACATGGCTCCTTTTCCTAGGTGTGCTGCTTGTATTCTTGTAACATATTCTTCTACTCTGTGATCCATGGGAATGACCTTGCTGTGCAATTAAGACCAGTACCCAATCTGCATTTGCCATGTTGGCTATTTTAAGAAAAGATACTTATAGGTGCTTAAAATACATTCCTGGCCTTTTATTTGGGAAGGTCATTTGAATATTTTCTCAGAATTGCTGAATTGTTTATTGATGTCATAATTAATTGTGTTACTTCTGATGTTTGCCTTTCTGGGCACTGTTTCATCTTACTAAAAATAAATAAATAAAATGTAATAAAACAAATGAGTATGAGTTCATTTGTTTCATGCTTGCTTTTTTAAGACTTTTTTTTAAACAAATCCTTAAAAAAAAAGGAAATAAATAAAACTGAATAAAAGAAGCAATTAAATAGTTTTTCCCTCAAAGGGAAGTTTTAGATTATTTGCTAGTGTTTATTTAGAGCTCATGCATTTCCATCTGCTATATTGTTAGCTTCTATGTTCTTCACCTGGGAGCTCCAAGACTAAGGATATGAGCTTTTAAAATCCAAAATGCTCAGGGCCAAATTCAGAAAACCTCTTTATTGTATTTGCATACCACAAGTGTGGGAGTTCCTGAAAACCTCAGTGCCTCGACCTGGGTGATTCAGCTGCTCCAGCTGAGCAAGAGCCATCCCAAGAACATGCAGCATCTTGCAGCAGAGCAACGAGCTGCCTAGGGCTGAGCTCCCTGATGGTTAGGAGGGAGTTACAGGTGCCCATTTCTGACTATTCTTTGAGCTCTCCCAGATGGGAAGCTTTTAACCAGGATCTTATCCCAGACAGAGTGGCTAATTTCTGCAGAGAAGCATAATAATTGGAGGAGGTATAATGGGGATGGGATACATGGATGCAGTGTTTTTCTCAGCCTGGAAAGATCCAAATGAGTGATAATTTTGTTTATTCAAGTAACAGTGATAACTATTTTTGGAGAAAAGACTGCCTGTACCTTTGAAGGTTTACATCCCTAAACTGTGTAAACAAAAATGGTTGATTTTGCATTCGCCACAATTAAAGGAGTAAAAAAAAATCAGCAAGGCAGCTGCAGGAGGCAGAAAGCAAGCCCCTAAAGCAGATCAACTGCTGATACAACAGAGGATTTTCTGTTGGCAGAAGATCTCTCTAGGAAGTTCCTGCTCAGCCTTCCCCTATCCATTCCCCAAATTAGTCCATTTCCATCTCTTCCTCTTCCCATCTTCCCACAACCCTTCCTCACCAACACCTAGTTGGGCTGAATGTTTTTTTTTTTTTTTCTTTTTACTACAGCTGACAGATAAATAACTCCAGCAGGGGTAAAATCAAGCAACCAAAGAGAGGCACCCTCATTCTTCCCTCTGAGGAAGTGAAAGATTCCGGCAATTGCAGTCCAGTGACTGGGACCTTCGTGGTGTTGATCCTGTTCTTTGTCCAGCAGTTGTGTTATCCTAGTGCAAAGCATGTTTACATCTCCACGAGTCTGAGCCTATCCTGGTGTCTTCAGCTGCTGTCCCATACGGGGCAACATATGCAGCTTGAACTGAGCTGTGTGGCCACACACACACGTGCCTGGTGTAACCCAGCCTTTTCCTAGAGGGGAGCTTTCCTGCAGACACAGGACTTTAAAGGAAGCTCCTGGAAGTATGTGTTTTCTGGTACAACAACTTGCACACTTGGTGCCGGGAGCCTCTGGGCTCACGGAGAGCTCTGCTTCCTGCTCACCGTCCGCCTTCACAGCGGGGTCTGCACGCGAGTGCCTACGTGTGCAGAATAAGATCAAACTGAAGTGCTGCTCCTCACAGGGAGAAAGTTCACCTGCTATGACTGTTTTGGAAACAACACTAAGGAAATAGGTTTCCCATGAAAGATCCAATTTCCTGTTCAAGCTTTTCTCTTTATCTGAGACTTTCCTTGGGGATCCTGCCACAGGGACTCTCTGCTGTCTAGGTGGCTCTGATCTCTAAAGACAGCCCTTATCTCTGCTGAGGCATCTTTAAGTTCTTCCTCCTCTCACCATTCATGCATTCTTTATGAAATTTGTAGGAAGGAATATCTGCCAGATTCTTATCTGTCAAATTATGTTGGGCTCAGCCAATAGATTTACGCATTAAGGCTGGACACACAGACAAACAAGCAGACAGGCAGAATTCTTGCATAAGAATCCTGTTTCTATAGAACTACCATTTAAAATCATGAACATGCCTGAACTACAAATGTCTGTGGTCCAAAATCCATCCTCAGAAAACTGGATAGGACTGGATAGGAAGCAGTGGCTGAAGACGAGCACTAGCAGAAGAGCCTTGTCTTATGTACTAAGCCTCTTCTCAGGAACATCCTGGACAGCTTTTGAGATGTTGGTCTTGTGTGATGCCAGTGTTTTATAAATAACCTCTACCTATAATATAGTGTCCTGTATCAGTATAATATAGCACCTAATATATTAAAACATATTGATCAGTTTTTGTTGCTGCAAGCTAGATACACATAAAGTGTTTAAATGGTATGTATCAATATACATATGTATATATTTTGTACACACACACACATATACATACATGTATGCACACCTGCGGTTGCCTACACTAGCTGACTAAATCCTCAGCTAGTGCAAAACTGCACAACTATACTGACTGCTACAGGAACACGCCAGGAGATGATTTACACCTTTGAGACTGTGTACTAGGTACCTAGTTTAAACGACATGAAGTATCCTGAACTATTCCTGTGCTTAATTCATTATTAATAGCAGAGGTGTTGCCACCATAACTTACTAGTTACTAGATCTGGCAGTTTACAGTAAAAACAGGACCAGTGCCGCAAACATCTAAATTTGTTTTATCTTGCATTTTATATCAGCCTGTAGAAGTGCAGACACAGTTGGGTTCATAGCTTCCCTCTGCAGCCTGCGCTTGGCAGGTTTTAGTCTTTGCTAATCCAGGTTTAGATAATACCTAATGAGCAAGTTCAGCCTTTTCTTCTCATCTTCTTCTCTCATAGCAATTCATTTTGCCATCCCAGTTGTGTTTTAATAATCTCTAAAACTTTTATGTTTGTCTACCACAGTCAGCAAAAATAGTCAGTGTTGAGATTCAGAATCTCATAGACAAACTGTCAAAAAGGAAACCAACTGTTCATGAGCATTTTTAAAAGAGAAGAGGGGGAATCCATACAGTTCATTTTCCCATTAAACTACTGGCATAAGAAGCATAACTGTCATTGAACCATCTCTTGACTTTGGCCATTAAAGCAAGAAAATGTATTTTTTTAAACTAATAAAATTTATGAGGTGCTAATTGCTAGATTTAAAAACATTTCCAACCTACATAATTTCATTGTTTATAATATTAACTACTAAAGCACAGAGAATTGTTTGTGACACCCCCTGGACAAAGACCAGAATGTAGATTTGCACTAAGTCTCCAATAAACAAATGATCATCAAGGAAAGATTAAAACACAGAGGTGGTTTCCATTCTTTGCCTTTATTCACCACCCCTTCCAGTTTTGCTTCTCCTGTCATTACAAGTATCTCAGCTGCATTTTCAAATATTTGATTATCATGTAAGCATACTCTGTAAAATGGGACATAACAGCACCATAACCCATATGTTCCCTACCATGACAGAACAAAAGCATTTCTTGTGTTTAGCTGCAGAAACTAAATAGGAACCGCTCATTCAAATCTTCAGCTTTCCCAAAATGAAACACAAAAAGTAGGTGTGAGCGACAACGTTTTGTGCAATCCAATGCAAATGTATGCAAATTTCTTCATATTAGAATCATTGTCTAGTTGTCATCCTCACATGGGGCACATCAAAGCCATATGACCTGATTTTGCACCTGCTGTTTAATTAAATTTACAAGGCAGACACTCTCTCTACTCCCGGTGATATACAAATCCATTTTTACTACTGCAGCTTCTAATTTACAAGGTAGCCGACCGCTGTGTTCCACCGTCAATAGCTGCCCAACTGTTCTTTGTTAAAGTGAAGATTAAAAACTGAAAACTGGCCACCATTTGGGTGCCTGAATTAAAAGAAATATTAAATGTGATTTCCCTCTTCACCTTTTAAAAAAATGGGGCAAAGGGAAACTATAGTAGGAACATTTCATACCAATTATAGCAGCCTTAATTTTTTTCGTTCTCCTGCTGTGAAGAGGCCAAGACACAGCACTTTTGTCAAGTTATCAATAGTCTTTTTTTTCTGTTTTGCAGAAGCCATATGTTGAAATGTAGCAATGCACCAGTGCTAGTAGCAATGATATTAACAAAGCCGTTTCTTTTCCTGAAGGATCATACAAAGTTTTCAGTATTTATGTAATTGGATTTTCAATTTCCTTGGAGATGATTTTATCAATCCTAATTTTATTTTTTTATTTTTTTTCAAAAACAAAGCCCTGCTACTTTTTACTCCTCTATGTGTGTGGTCAGTAATGCTGCACTACGTCTGTAAGTCAGGATGGTTGGCATTGTGAAATTGCCCGTTCTTCTTTATGCCAGCTCATCAGCTGTGCTTCGCTATACTTAACCTTATTATTGTAATAGCACTATTAGTTACATTACATTAGATTTGAAACGCTCAAATCATAAGTTGTAAAAAAACAGTAACCATGAATTCATGGTTACTACGTATATACTTGGGTCTAAGCTTCCTCCTAAAACTGACACATTTGACTGAGAGCAATTGCTAGCAATACACCAGAAGACAGGGGGAAAGCACCCTGACTTGTTTTTCTTTTACAGACAAAATGAGGAAAACAGAGAATAATAATAATACACAAGCAAGGAGTCATTTTCAGTGAAATACTTGTAAGAAAAGTATTTGAAATACTTCATGCTGTCTTTGGTTATACTTAATTTAATGCCATACTTCACAGTTTGCTCCAGTGATAGATATAAGATATGAGAGAACAGCAGAATAAAAACTTTCTCATTTTATAAACTGAAAGAGCACAGAGACATTTTTGGGGATGCCTATGGGTGGCAGCACATGTTCACTCAACAGAAACCAAATTTGTCAGAAAAGTTGGAACCAACCCATACAATTAAATGAAGGCTTTTGCTGATTTTTCTTTCATGAGCTACATGGGGCAAATATCTGAGATTTAGCAGTGTGTTTTGGTGATATAGAAGCTAAGAATTGCAGAGCTGAGAGGAGAATATCTTTGGAAAAGATGTCTAACACCAAATGCTCCCCCACCTCCTGCCACATTTATATTGCAGAGTGGCTTAATTCAATGTATATGGATTGATTTGGAGAGGTTTGCTGCCTGCCGTATTCCTCGCAGCAGATATTGGCAGCACAACTGGGCTCTGAGTTAGCAAAAGTGGTTCAGGTAAGGGCAGCCGGTGAGCGGGTGTGCTGCCCTGTACTTGCTTGCAGATATAAAACCTAAATAAAATGCAGCATGGCAGTTCAGGTAGCTGGACCTTAAGAGCTGGTGTGAAGCGGATTTAGCTGTGGAGCCCCTGGATGATCTCCAAAAAGGACCAATATTCAGACAGCAACTGCCTCAGTCCAAAGTCCTGTATTTCTGAGGAGTGCAAAGGCCTTTGTGTTGCTACGTTAGCTCAGGCCCCTGTACAATTTTCTTCCTGGATTACAGTCTTTCTCAAGTTACTCATCACAGTTTCCCACCACCTCCACAGCTTCTGCATCAACTCTTTGAGTCCCTTGGGAAAAGCAGATTCAGTTCAATTTCTGTTGACACTTCTGGATTTTTCCATGATTTGGGGGGATAAGAAGTGTATTTTCAGTACATTTTTTCATTCCTCTTTTTTTGTTGTTGTTGTTTCCCCTGAGGGTAATTCTGTGTCTGTGGGAGTGCTGCTCCTGGTGGGAGTGAGCAAGCTGCAGGTGTCACGCAGAGGGACCTGCCTCAGATTCAACAGCGACTGAAAGCATGCAGCAAGGGAACCTTTCCAAACACCCCCAGAAGGACAGGAGAAATACCACTAATGCAGAAAAAGTTCTGACTCTTATTTAGGAAAATTTGTACACTGTGTAAAGGCTCCAAAGTAGCTGAGGAAAGGACTTTCTCTGGCATTGTCACGCCTAGGTGAATGGACATATACCATTCTGGTCCTTTGTCTGTCTTGGATATTTTATAACATATATTTTCTACAAAGAGAAATAATTAAGACTGAACTCTGAAATACTAAATGACCCAGTTTCAGCATAGCCCACTTAAAGTTGCCATAATACTTTAATTTTCCTGTTGATTCATATTTTAATGAGGAAACTATTATTGCAGTATCTTCATTGTTTAATTAAAATTATAATTAGATATTAAAATGCTAAAGCACAAAAGTAAGTTCTTGCTGAAGGGTATCCTCAGGAAAACAAAGGCTTATAAGGGCCATTATGGCTTTGAGAAATTAGATGTGGTCACCAAATTGCATCTGATTTTTTTCAGTAATAATTACCTCACTAAGAAGCATACTAGCCTCCATAAAAATTACTGAATTAAATTTGGTGGCCTGTAAAATGAAAAAGGTCATACTTGATGATCAAAGCTGAACTTTAGGCCTTAAACTCTATAAATCAAACAAATCAATAGTAAAAAGTAATTATACTTACCATATTCTTAATGTTAAAAATACAGACTGGAGTACATGTAGGTCCCCCATTCTAACACATTTATGTCCCGACTGCAGCACTAAAAGCTTTTCGTATAGCAAGGAGGTGTCTGTGATGTTCAGAAGTCAGCAAGCTGTGGTGAATGTGCACGGCAATAGGGAGAGCAGTGTGCACCATGCCTGGTCTGGAGAATGGAGGACTGGACCCTATCCAAGGCAGCAGGTGGCCCTGAAGGGTTGGTGAGAGGGATTGGTGATGGTGGTTCACAGGTCACAGGGCTCTGTGGTGCAATGCTGTGCTCGTGGTGGAGCCCTCAGTGCCGGGGCAGGAGCATGGAGATGAGATGCGGGTCAGCAGGGAGAGAAGAGCAACTGACCACCCAAAACGAGAGAAGGATGGTGACAACAGCCATCACTTGAATCAGATGGTGGGAGGCAAGAGGAAAGAAACCGCTGCCATTAAAATCAGTTGCCACACTGATGATATTTGGTGCCAGGACAGTGCCAGACCCAAGTGGGAAGTCCAGTAGGTGGAGAAGGGCCTGAGTAAGACTGAGACAACTAAATTTATCCTGCTGCTATACTCCGTGCTAATCTACCTCTGGAAGGGCCAGGATAGAATACAGCAGCCTAAATGCAAGCATTTATTTCACTTTAGGTCCTGTAGCGTATCCAGTCCAACCTCCGGAGTGTCCTCCAAATGATTACCCACAAAGCCTGTGTCATATGTGATAGCCTGCATAGATGTTTCTGAAGTCCTGATGGGCTTCAAGTGAAGCAGGGTGACTATATTTAGCTGATACATGTGACCCACTGATTGCATTGATTAAATGCTCAATTCAGCTGCCTAATTGTAGTTCTCTTTGAGGTGCACTGAAGTATCTGAGAGACCCATAGGGGCTGGGGGGAGGGGGCAGGGGAAAAAGAGGGAAGACCTGTGTCCTTCTGGAATAGCAGCTGTAGGGCAGGGTACTTTGGTACATCTTGGACCAAGCTGGAGACACCCCTCATGACCCTCAAGCATGAGACCAACCAAACTGAGCCCTAAATTTCCATAGACAATAATTGGACATATTTGTTAAGTAAACACCTAGATGTGGGTATTTTAGTCTCATACTGAATCTCAAGCTAAGAAACTACTGAAAAGTAAGAGATTAAGTTACTTAAGCATTGACTTTCAGTGTCTGTCTTCTGGGAGACCTTAATGGTGCTCCCTCTGACCTCCAGATTTTCCAAAGGATAACAGTGTCCTATAGGTCACAGAATTCACCAGACTGGCACTAGACAGAAATGTTCATGCAGGTGAGTCTCACACAAATGCGTGTGTATGTAATCAAGAAACCTAGCAAACAAACAGGAGAGAATTCACACTTCTGGAGCCACTTCATGTGAGATCAGACTTCATAGGGACACAGAGAAAGAGATTGTCACAGGAGACCTGCAGTTGAAGAACTGAAGAAAAGCAGAAGATTTGATTTCATCAACCCAAAAACCCTTCTGTCCCATTTTCCTAGAATAAAGACAGGGCCAAGATCAGTTTGATTATACTCAAAGATAAGAAAGACGGGAAATAATATTGTGCACATACCTGATAAAAGCAATCATAGCTTCCTCCACTCCAGCCTTAGAGCTGAGGTCCTGGTTTCTTGCCCATATGCAAGTTATTAGATAGCTCTGCACTGTAATTCTTCTAAACAAGCCTTAGCTTTGCCCATTATTAGAATAGGAAGTGGTTTTTTTACAAACTTACATTTTAAAAAGTTCACCAGTTCATTCCTGGTGATTTCTGACTATTGTAATTGGCTGTCTTCTAAAACTAGAACAGCAATTATTATTCTAGTCAAAGAATAATAAAAATGAAATGAGAAACTTAGAAGCAGAAACAGTATAGGAACATTTTTTTCCCTCTGAATGTGATATGCAAATTTAAAAATGACACAGTCAGAGGCAGACTTTGTTTAATATCTTTCCCAAAAGCTGATTTTCTTTGGCCTCTAGTACATTATCAGTGACTTTACTGTTAGTCTCTATACTCATTGTGTAATGAAATGTCCTATCCATGCAGGTCTGCAAATGTGAATGTCCAATAAATTAAGTCCGGTATTTTTTTAGTTTTGCATCAGCAGTGGGGAAAGCAGTGCATTTTTGAATTTGAACTGAGGGACAGGACAAGAGATAAGCCTTACTGAGCAGCAAACATCAGCAACAGGATTGACATAAAAGACAATTTTTAATTGCAAAAATATACCAACAATGTCATATAAAGGCATCATTACAGTTCATTTGTGGGTGTAGTGAATAGTGACTATGTGTTGAATTTGTCAGATTATTTCAGGGGAGAAACAAACAAACAAACAAGGTTAGAAATTCTGTACCGATCCTTTCAAAACAATTTGCTGATTTTTCATTTTCTCATTTTCTCAATGTACTTGCATGGAATTTAAAAATAAAGTGTCTGTTCCCTACAAATACTTCCTTTTGTCCCTTTGAAATGTGCAAAACATTTAATTTCAGATGGAACAAGCAGTTTCATTTGAAGAAGGAGAATATTGGAAGGAAGAAACTGGTACTAGAAAGAAGAACAAATAATTAATGTTATAAACTGAAACAATTTGCATTGCATTTGAGTTTGATCACCCACATTGTCTTGTCCTTGGTACTATCAGCATCTGAACAGCTGAAATGCAGTTTCTTCATACATGAGTTATGCATGACAGAGGTGAATTGCAGTCAGTTCATAGGCAGCCACAGCAGTTTCCAGTCTGACCAGTGGGATGGAATTGAGGCAGAGAGGACAGAAAGGAGATATCCACATGGCTTCTTTGCAGTGTGCTAAAAGCTTGCAGATGGGCATTTGAGGCTTTGCTGCCTGGTCACAGGATGAAGTTCAGCCCTGCAAGGAAGGTTATGCCTGTCTAGAGTGGTGAATGTGAGAGAACAGGGCAAGGCTGTTTGGTAGACAAGGTAAGCAAGGGGTAGAGGAAGAAAGAGCAAGACTCATGTTGAGTAAAGCAACTGAAACCAGAGAAGGGAGGACTAATGGTGCTTGATCACACCAAACTTTATCCAAACGGAGCTGTGGAGGGAGAGCTGCCAGACGGAAAGTGGTGGACTAAGTACCTGAAACAACTCTTCAAGGCCCTGAGTCTTTTACAGACTTCATTTTAGCTCATAGAGAATGTTTTAGAAAAATCATTGCATTTTTATTCTAGCAATAGCCTTTCTTTTGAAAAGTAAGCTATTTCTGGTGTGTGCCTGTTGAGCTAAGGAATAGGTATCATCTCTTGACCCTTGGCTGTCTTTGCGGTGCCTCATTGTGATCAATCTGGAGTCCTGATGGTTCACTGGATTTGTAAAATAGAGATGTGCACTCGTTGGGGCAGCGCGGATGGGACCCAAACCTTTGCCAGTCATAATTACTTCTGAGGGAGACCGCACGTTATTTTTTTAACCTGTAAGTATTTCGACATTCTCTAGCTCTCTCTTCAGTTAAAAACGGCAAGTTACAGCAGACTGGTTCACCTCCATGGGAACCTTTATTTATTTATTTATTTAGTATAATGGCAGACTGGTTTACTTCAATTTAATTTTTTATTTAATATTGGAAAATGGTGGACCTGCATATGAAATGCAATAGTTATTTAAGTGGACTTGTAGTAAGAACCACAAGCAGTTGGAAAAAGATTGCTCTGTGACAGGAGCACATAGTGGGTGAAGAGAAGCTAGAAGAACAAATGTGACAACAGCTGAAACAGATAGAAAATCATTGCCCAGAAGTCAAGGAGACAGCAATAGGTAGTAACAGTTACTTGGAGCACTGTGAGGAAGACAGCAATGTTTGGAAAATGCTTGGGACATCAAGTCTGAATTCTCCCACCTTTTCTTACATAAATCAAGTTACTAAGTAGACATGGCTTACTTGCTTTTAAAGCTTAAACATTTATATATTTCATATTTCATACTGTTCTTTTATGGGTGTTAAAAATGCTGTCGAAACAACTTGCATGTTATCTTCAAGCAAACTTCAAAATTAAGTTGTAGCAAACATCCTAAAGTTTTGTCTGCAAAGCACTTGAGCATATTCAAACCAATTGCAAAAAAAAAAAAAAAAAAAAAAAAAAACTTCTCTTTTAGCGTCCCATACTTTTTTGCTCCCGCTAGTTTAAAAACTTCTTTGTGGCATTTTGATGCAGCCCTACTTAAGTCTAGCTGGGAAAATATATGTGCAAACAACAAAAAAAACAACCCATTTTTAACATTTTATTAAGGTTCATTTCATGCTGATGGCTTTCACAGTGGTTGGTAAGCCACCTATCCCAAATGTAGAATTAAAATTTCAGTCCATCTCAATTTGGCCTCTTAATTTTTCTCACTTTTTAATGCATGTAGTCTTTTATGCAAATAGATGTCTATCTTGACTATTTTATACATTTGGCCTTGTAAATGGGCATCTTTGAGTTTTGATATGGTAAATTCTTTCTAACGATATTATGTTGTAGACAGATAATGGAACTGAATAGTGCCTTTTCCATTTCTAACTTGTGCAAATTAGAGACCATTACAGAACTATTTGCAATATTCTAATTAATTTGAAGGGTTAAAACAGAATTGTGGGGCATGTCTAAAAAAGTTAAAGCTCTCTCCAACAGAGCAAGTTTACTACAGTTTATTATCCCCAACGGTGCCACAAGTAAATAAATAAAAACAATTCATATTGTTTCTTGGGGTCAGAATGTATGTGTCAACACATGATGGACATACCCCCATTACACAGAATAATTACCCTCCAATTGCATATTCTGTATTCAATATTGTGCTTGAAGAAGCTAAGGGCTCTTTCTGTAAAGCTACTAGTTTTTTTTTTTTTTTTTCTCTCTCTTACCATCCTCCCCTCCTTGCCTACTCTTCTCCACTGCCCTGGGGAAGCTTTCAGCCGTGTTTCCTTATCAGGCCTCGAGAAGTAAAGACACAGGACACAGCAGACAAGGAATTGGATGATAAGAGGTAGGGTGCAGCCTTGTCAGTTGAGTCCTCATGGTTTTTAACAACCAGTGGTCAATTAAAGAAATGCAGACCCAGAGCGTAACAAAACTGGTCTTATGGGTAAAAACAAACAAAAGAAATAGTAAAAGGCACCATGTATAGAAAATCTGGATGTAAGTTTAAAAGCATATAATAGCCCCAGGAAGATCAAAGCAGAGAAAAACAAGAATAGGTGAGGAAGAGGAATAAAAAAGCATCTTCATCATGTAAGTAAGTGGTCAGTGTTGTGGTGAAAAAAAGGGAACAGAAATAGACCAGACTCACAGACCTTACCAAGTAGGTCACTTGCTTCTTACCAGATTATTTACTAGACCATTTGATTTTTTACATGTTACATGTTATAAATTTCCACTACTATTTTGTTAGGGTTTCATCTTCAGTAATGAAGTTTTGTGTTCCATTTTCCATTCATAATACATTGTTTAAAATGAAATTCTGTTCATGATAGTTCTCTTGCAGAGAGAATATGAGATGAACAGAAAGAAAAGAATAATAACTAGCATAAGACTCACATAACATGAAATACAAATGACACAGAAAATTAAATGTCAGCATTATTAGCAGAGTTTGTATTCAATACTGTTACATGCTCTAAGCAAAGAACATTAAGCAAAATAGGTGCAATGGGGTTCTGTCCCTTGGGCCAGGAAGCGCCAGATGGATCCAAGCCCTTGCACACACCACAGGTGAGATGAAAGACGTGAACTGAAATTTTATTGCAGCATATCTTCATTCCATCTCAAATCTGATTTTAAGTCCCTCTTAAGTACCAAAACTGGTACCAGTCTTTTTTCTATACCAGTTCTCAAAACGTGTTTAATCTAAATCCTCCTACATTATTGACATTCTCCATTTTCACAATCCTGCACACTGTTACTCACCTGCTGTTCAGCTGCAGTCAAGCAGCATGTTTTAACTTTGTCCAGTCTCTCCACTAAAGGAACAAGGTACCTCTTAACAAGGAAACACAATAAGCTTTGTCCTTAAGACACACACACAGTTGCTTAACTTCCAAGCAAGGAGCAAAACATCCCAGGACCCTTGTATCCCAGGGCAATGGTACCCTTCACCAGGCAGTGTCTAAAGTTGTCATGCTGCAGTCAATGACTAAATTGAACAGGCCTTCTTAAACAACTTGAAATGGAGTTTTAAAATAGAAATAAGAGACTGTAAAACCATAGCTACAATTATCAAACTTGGAATTAAATTACAATTATGTTCAATGAGCTCTAAGGGGTTACAAGTTCAGATATTTTATTCAAGATCATACACAACTTATTTATAAGTTCCACCTCAATTTGGAATTAATCTATTCTATTATAATGATACCATGTGGTAATAACAGTACACATAGTAGTTCTGAGATTAAAAGACTCTTCATTTTAAGGGTCCTTTATAATTCAAGCTCATTTTAAGGCTCCTTCCTTAATTTATACATGTAAGAATTTGACATTGCAGTTTGACATACAGCACATGCACATAAAAGAAGAAAAAAGAAAAGAAGATTTAAAAGAAAAGAAGATTTAAGAAGAAAAGAAGATTTAAGAGCAGATTCTCAAAAATAAGAGATATCAATATTCAACACATCGGTATAACCTAATTTAGACACTTTGATTAGGAACATTTGATAGCTTTCAGTTATAAACCACTCAATAATCTTCCAAAGTTTTCCTTTTCTCCCTAAGAATCACTCGTGGTGCATCACTTCAGTAGCACAGTGCAAAATTAAAAAGTGGATAAATTTGCCTACAGGTTATAAGAAATGTGAAAATGTGATAAAATGTGATTTTATCTGCACTAGAAGCAGATATATTCTGATTATTTATGGGTATGTCTGAGCTGAGTTGCGTCTCCTGCCTCCCCACTTCCCTTCTGTCATGTTGCTGCTGGTCCATTTAGGTCCAGCTTCAGAAGAATAGTTGCTTTTGCAGCAAAACATCTTCACACAGAGCCTGGGAAAAATCTGTCCATCAACCGCTTATTCCGTAGTCAGGACATCGACCTCCAAAGCAACATCACATCTACAGAGCAACAAGAGAAGACACTAGCCATGTACAAAATGACCAAGATGAAAAGAATAAAAGCTTTATATACTCTAATACCTTGCAATATCTACTAGTAATAGTTGTGACAAAGCTTTCTCATGGAAGGTGACTATGTTTTCTTTAGGTATGTGGGTCTTTGTGGAGAAAAAATGTTACCTCGCACTGCCTTTTTTTTTTTTTTTTTTCCCCTGCTTCTAAGGGATCTCTATCTGGCATCTTTAAGATACGTAACAACCCACAGGGGAATAGAATCAAATATAACACAGTATGCATAAGCCACAAAAAAGTACTGATTAAAGAGAGAGAGAAAAAAAAATGTTTGATCAGATTGAAAAATGAACTATGAAACTGCAGAGATCTGTATTTTTTAAAGGCTTATTACCATACTGCTGCACTCAGGGAAATGACTATACATCAGTATACATTTTAATTAAAGCATAAAGTTTTAAAACTATATGTTATTGAGTTCTTATTCAGCACACCCAGAAGGCTCCCCTCCCTTTCTGATAAAACATGTGATTTTATCGACCTGGAAATGTTTATTTTTCTAGTGATTGCAAACAGCTACCCTGTAAGAGCTAGTTCTAATTCAAATGCCTCTCCATTTTTATGTAATATATAGAGAGCTTTTGTACATTTATTTTAGAGTACCCATAATGATATTTGAGTATTGGCAGGGAAATTTAAAATTCAGCTGTGAATCTATGGAACTGCTAGACAAAAAACAAACAGTGTCCAGGAGGGCTCAAATTCGAGGATATAGTATTAATCTTCTTTGTGATTGCTGCAAAACATATGTTTATCTGGAAACCTGTGTTTGTGTTTGTGCATACAAATGAGCATAGCCCCCAGTTTTGTGGAGCATGTACACACACATATGCATGTGGTTATACATGTGTACACATATATGTATATACATATAGATAAGATTTTGAAGCAACTTTTAGCACATTTATGAATGGAAATGCAAAAGGACATGCACTCAACATAGCTTTAAGTGCCTATTTTGCGGGCTGCATTAAAAATTTTTCTCCCTATTCTCGTTATGCAGTCAGTGGAGAAAAACACACACATCCAAAGGGAAAGTCAGAGCACCCTTTTAAACAGGTTACTCTAGCTCAACCTCCAAATGGAGTCTACTTGTCTCTTTTGGCTAGATAGGATTTTAAACTTAAGCCATCCTGCAAGGGACGTAAGCAAGGTAGCACGGAGTCCTTATGTGTAACAATCAAGAGGACTAGCTCTCTAATAAGAGTTTAAGCTTTTTAGATTGCAATTTTCTGAAATTCTTGTTGAGGCTCTTTGTATCCTAATTCTACAAGTATCAAAAGACTTTTAGGCTTTCCCTATGTATAATCAGCTCAGGTCCTGTAATACTTTTAATTCTGCAAAGATTTTAGTTAATTAGTACTCCTAAATTAAACCTAAATGCCTTAAGCATTGCAGGATTAAGGCGCATTCTGATATGAACACAATCATGAGGAGTGTTCATGCCAGCTGAGAGAGGGAAGAATTCATTCATTTTTTTCTCCCCATTGGAACAAACATAGCAACACCTGACAACAACACAACTAAAGTTAAAAGTTCCCAACAGCAACTTCATACAATCCCCTCAAATTTCATATAATTCCCTGATTTCCCCATTAAATTTTCAGTTCTTGTACTTGCATCAAGAAGATGATTTAGGCAATAATTTGTCCACAATGATTAAGAAATTGAGGGTATGAAGAGACTCATTTGAAGTGAATCATCAATGAACAGCTGATAGGCTGATGTGTTACTACACAACTTCAGGCAGTTTAAAAATCACTTTGAACAAGCATTCCCTCCAAGCTAAAAAAAAAAAAAAAAGAGAGAGAGAAAAAGAAGTAGTTCTCAGATGAAGTGATTGGCCATGACCATTTCATTTGAGTATATGCAAGTGAATTTCATAAGATTTGGAATTTTTGTGTTGATTTTTTTTCTCTTTGAGCTATTTGGAAAAAAAAAAGGGGAAAAAAAAAAGAAAACAAAGAAAAAAAAAGTAGTAATCTGGAATTGTCTGTTCTCTCTGGAACCCCTCATCACTATCTTGGCTGACAAAGTCTGGGTAGGCAGCCTGCTGTTATAGACTGTCTTCGTTGTCTTTAGCCAACTCTGAGCTCAATGCATTAGGTAGGACTTTCTCTCCAGGTCTATTTATGACTAAATGGAATGGGACTGGACCCAGGTCTGTCACCAATTAAATTTTTTAAGCTCATCTCTCTCTGGTTTGCCCCTGTCCTGTTAGATGTGAAGGGAAGAATAAATCTAAATCTAAATTTGTTTCAGATTTAGTCAAGGAGAAAATAAAGCTATATAACACTGCTATGTTGTGAGATAAATCATTGAAGACTGACAGAAAATATTTTTAATATTTTAAATTATCATTTTTCTATGTAATTTTATCTCAAATAGTGTGCTGATGGCAAGACTCAGACTTCCTCTGGGGTATCTAATGCAGATTTGCACAGTATTCCTCACTCGGCATGAACTGTCCATTGTCCATCTCTACGTGAGACAAGACTGGGGTGTTCCCCCTTCTTCCCGCCCTCCTGGCAGTAGGCTTCCCTTGGAACAAGATAGACCATGGGAGCTGGTAGGAAGCCCTCCCATGCTGTTCTCAGTCTTCGGGCCAGGTGACAGAGGGACTAAGACTGCATGACACTCTGCATTGCACAGGAGAACACATAGAACAGCTCAGCTTACCTTCTACTGCTACCCATCAGTTTATGTGTTTAAACTGATTTAACTGTGTCTTACTAGTCTAAAAAGCTCCACAGATATGCCTCTCTCTCTCTCTTTTTTTTTTTTTTTAACTGAGTGTCCTATTTTACTATAATTTATATAATTTACTATAATTCATGACACCTCCTCTTCAGTAACACTTGGATCCTTTGGTAAAATAAAGTCTCAGACCTATGTTACATATTCAAAAACATGACCTCGTGAAGCAGAAGGTAGATATATAACCTGCAGTGTCCCTCCTTGACTCAAAGTGCAGAAATGTAAAATCAGGGCTCTCAACCCAGCTTCAGCAGCAGCTTCATTTTAAGTGTGAGAATTGAATCTTCTGGAATGGGCACGTAAATGACAGTGAAAGTAAACACTTACAAGCAACCTGGAGGTTTAAGTGTTCCTGTAATTTTTCCTTTGGATAGTTTAACAGAATTGATGCATAAATTTCTTCTAGCATTGTTCTCATGGAATGGAAAAAAAAGGATAATGTTCCCTAAGTAAAATGGTTTCACAGAGGTGGCTCTGGGGAGCTCAGGAGTGGGCTGAGGAAAAGCATGGGTTTCAGAAGAACCAGTCAAGTTTTGTCAGCTGTCTTCTCAGCCATAGCTTACACAGGCTCCTGGAACCTCTTTCTTTATCCTGTCTCTCCTGTGAAATGCCCCTCTTACTCTTCTGCCTGCTCTGTTATTTGCCTAACAGCTTCCTCCAAAAGAAGGTTCTCATTCTTTAGGTCTCCTGAAATAAAGGGAAAGGGGAGGCCTTCCTTTAGTACTTCCTAACCTTCAGGAGCAGTAAGAGAAGTAGATATCCTGAAGAAGGTCCAGATCCTCACCTGAGTGATGCTGATGTAGCAATACTGTTATCAGTCATATGCAAAACATACGGATTTATATACCCATAACAGAGTAACTGATTCCTGAAGCCTTTGAAAGGGCTGATCTGCAGCTGAGCTGGAAAGAGTCAAAGATTAAAATGATTTATTCATTATTTATTGCTTGAGTAACAGTATAGCATTTACAAACACCATACATATTCAAAGTAGTGTCCAAACAGGAACTATTGAATTAATTTGTATAATACCCCCTATGAAGTAGTTAAGTAAGTTAATGGGAGTTCACAGGCTCTCAAGGTTGATTAGAGCAGGCAAGCAATGAATTATTTTGCTGATGATACAAATGGGTAGATGTATAATGTGGGAGAGAAGAATTTGCCTTTCACAGCTTTCGAGTTCACAAGAAAAAGTCTGCAAGGAAATGAAACAACTATCATCAGTGTTCAAATTAAAGCTGGTCTTTAAAAGGGGCTCATATTATATTTGGTTTTTGTGATCGCTGGTGAAAGTATAATATTTATTTTTCATCAGAGTTAATGCTATATTATGTTCTAATGACATGTGCATGGCCTCATTCCCAAAAGAGAATATTTTGTTTATAACATGGGAAAAAGGCTGTGAATGATGCTATTAACTATTCTTTCCTTTCTCCTTGGCAGCTTGCAGGCAAAATGGTAGCAAAATAAGTTACTATCACTCAACAGTGGTGATGGGCCTTGGAATGAGCTATGACATTTTAATTGGGATCCATCATTAAAATGGAATAAAAGGGAAAAAGAAAAATAGCAGTGTGGAAGAAAGGAAGAAAAATGATAGTGATGATGATATAAAATAAGCATGAAATGTATGAGGGGCAAACAGTGACCCCAAGCAAAAGATTCATTTCTCTTCTTACATCAGTTTTTCTCCTGTTACATTATATTAGCTTAGTTTAAGAGCTTAAGAATATATAAATGATCCACTGGAAAATGAAAAATAACGGGGCTCCTAAAATGATAAAAAAGTACATAAAAGTAAAATTAGGTTACATCACAATTTGATCCATTTTGGCTATAATTACTTCCCAGCAGCCAAGAATTATGTGAAAAAGTCTCTTTTTCCCCATCTGTGCCAAGTGTCATGGTCAGAACTGGTTTTTGACTATTGTCTGTTATTCCTGGATGTAGGAGGAAAAAGAGAGCAGGTAAGATGCTTTTATGGATAGACCTGCTGTGAAGTGAGATTTTTTGAGGGCTTAGAATTTCTTGGAGAACTCTGCCGTGTTGGTGACCAGTGACGGGAGAAAGGACAGAGGGGAATCCGCAAGGTCAAGTTTTTTAAGGAACAATCTTGCCCGACTCCAAACCTGAATCTAGAGATTAGTGAGCTGTCACAGGGATGCAAGATCTGGATCCTGCTTTCCTCCAGTCATTTTCATGGAGAAATATTGTAGTTATTGTAGAGGTTAGGTTACTTAGTAATTCAAAATACCTCTACAAATAACAAATGTGTTTGTTTGTTTGCTATTTGAATAAGCTGCCTGGAGTAAAACATTTTTTGTCTCGCCTGAAAATCATATGCACTTTAAATTGCTGACACTCCACTCCATTTTTCTTCTTATTAAACACATACTATGTTCTTTCTTTTTCTTTTTTTTTTTCCTTATCCAAATCACACCATTTTCAGAAGTCCATTCACAGACCCTTTCTATAGTCTTTAGTTTATGCTCCTTTGGAAAAAATCTCACTTAAGTTCTTTTCAATTCTTGTAGCTTAAATGCAGTGGGTTAACATTTTCTGCAGGCCTCCAGCACAGAAAAGAAAATTTCTGAAACCTTGGATATGTTGCTTCATCCTACAAATGCTAAAATAGCATCTTGGTAGGTGTGCACCTAAGTCCTGGATGGTTGAGAACTGGTGTGTAATAAAAGACTTTATTGTGCTTGGTTCTCTGTTGTGTTGACAATTGCAATGTCACAATGCAAAAAGAGGGTGAAATGGTGCCACATCAGAATTGCAACAAGTCATTCAAGCTTTTCATTTGTGAAACCCACTGCAAGAAGTGCAGGCTAGCAGAGAGCTCAAGTTTCTCTTCCTTCCTTGAAAACTGAATTCTGGTGTCATGGGAAAGTGGATCTGGTTTTCTATTTTTTACACAAAGATGACGTGGGAAAATATCTAACCAGGAGAAGTGACTTTATTTACTTGGAGGAAGTAGGGATGAAATAAGAGGTTTGCATTCTACCATCACACTATCATATAAACGGGTGTGGGCACACCACGAATGAACTTAGTTCCTCTCCAGTACATCTTCAAACCTGGGGAGATAGATGCTAAATATAATGTCCCTTCATTGCATTTTTTGAATCAGAAAAAAATCTCATACAAGAATTTATACAAGACGTATCAATACCTTGATTTGATCTAGGGAGCTTAGAGATCTAGAAGGGACAATTCATCTGAGAAGCGCAACACAGAAAAGACTCACCAGCTAAAGCATCATTTGTTATCTTTCCCAACCCAAATGCCAGCCTTCTCTGTAGGGTAAGATTTACTGGCTTGCACCTAGACACAAAATATTGCTTTAGGCACCTGCCTCGGCCACTTTGCCCACCGCTGCAAAGCAGTGTCCAAGCCCTCCACTGCATCTTCCAGCACCATGCAGGTGTCCTGGATACCCTCAGGTCTTTGAAATCACAGAATCACAAATTGAGATTGGAAGGGACCTCTTGAGATCATTTAGTCTAACCGCCCTGCTCAAGCAGGGTCACCTATAGCACGTTTCCAAGAACTGTGTCCAGGTGGCTTTTGAACATCTTCAAAGAGAGAAACTCCACAACCTCCCTGGGCAACCTATTCGAGTGCTTTGTTATCCTTACAGTAAGGAAGTTTTTCCTCCTGTTCAGATGGAACTGCCTGTTTTTCACTCTGTGCCCGTTATCTCTTGTCCTTCCACTGAGAAGACTCTGGCCCCATCTTCTTTACATTTATAAATCCCCTCACAGCCTTCCCTTCTCCAGTCTGAACAGGCCCACCTCTTGCAGCCTTCCCTCATAGGAGAGATGTTCAAATGACTTCATCTTCTTCATAGCCCTTCCCTGCAGTCATTCCCCTAAGCATGAAGGAAGCATTCACATTGGATTCATGCCCAATGAATGGTACTTAGTTATAACAAACAAGTCTTTCTTCTGCCAGATTCAGAGAAAATTTTCTCATCCCAAAGTACTCCAAATCAGACAAAGTAGGAATTTGAAAATCAGCCTCCCACGTTCCATGTTACACCCAAAACCAATTTATAGTGTACGTAGAAAGTATCTCACAAAAATTTCCATACCTTCCAGTCTACTTGTTAAAATGATCATTCTTCTCTCTCTTTTTGGCTTCAACAGAGCAGCAGGCTTCAATGAAGTTTAATTTGATTGAATAAATTTTGACTATAATAAAAATAAATACAAAAATCAAAATATTGCTGTCACTGGACACTACATTGTGCTCTTTTCAATAGTGGCACAAAAGGTGCCTCATTTGTCTTCAGGTAGCAGCCACTGCATGATAGAGGAGGCATTTACACCACTGTTCCCCTGCACAGAGCCTCACCAAGGTGGCTTGCAACTTCAGAACAATGTTCTTCAGCAGCTCATAAATAGTGACTCCTCTTTTGCCCAATTACATGACAACTGCAACAGAAAACCAACACGAGATGATCGTGAGAGAGACTAAAAAGAGTGGCTATTTGACAAATTTTCTGATATCCTCTGAAAATTATATATAGGTAGAATTTGGTAAAAACAATGCACTATCAGACTGACATTAAAAACAATGGGGAAAAAAAAAAAAGATGCACATGACAAACCTGCCTGCCCTCTAATAGTGATTTTGTGTTTTTCTAGAGTACCTTTCATCCTCTTATGGAATTTAGCAGTGATAGAAATGTTTCAGTATGTAGCATTAAAAAATGCCAAGGGTGGTAAAGGCAAAGAAGAGAGAAAGAAAATGTCACAGCTTTGCCTAAATTTGTGCAGAGACTACTCTGATGACATATTTGATCAAAACCAGATTCCAGTATATTGCTGTGGACTACTTGGGTGATTTTAACTCTAATGCAGCATACAAATCCTATAGCATGGAGATTTTGCAAGTGAAACTTTATAAGCAAAAATTAATATCTCTAAATTTAGTTATCCAAGATAAGATAAAATATATATGACCTCACTGAAGCTTAAAGCCAAAGAGCAGCAATTTATGTCTATGGTGCAAGCTTGTAGCCTATTCGCCAAACAATACATGACCCAGTCACCTTTAGAGGGAAACACATCACCACTCTACTGGCATAAATAGTAGGGTGAGTACTGTTCTTTTTTAACACTATAACAGCCTTTTAGAAAGCAAGATTATGAATTTTTTTTCTCACAATGTATATTCTGAGACTGCCCCTCTACTCAGCTCTGGTGAGGCTGCACCTGGAGTATTGTGTGCAGTTCTGGGCTCCCCAGTACAAGAAAGACATTGAGAGAGGGCCCAGTGTAGAGCCATGAAGATGATTAAGGGACTGGAGCATCTATCGTATGAGGAAAGACTAAGAAAGCTGGGCTTGTTTAGCCTGGAGGAGAGAAGATTGAGAGGAGATTTGATCAACATGTACAGGTACCTGAGGGGAAAATGTAGGGAGCATGGGGGCCAGGCTCTTCTCTGTGGTAGCCGGTGACAGGATGAGGGGTAACAGGTGCAAGTTGAAACAAGTTTAATCCCCAAGTTTAATTCCTGTGAGGAATTAAAGGAACAAGTTTAATTCCTGTTTTAATTCCTTTAATTCCTGTGAGGGTGACAGAGCACTGCAACAGGCTGCCCAGAGATGTTGTGGAGTCTCCTTCTCTGGAGATCTTCCAAACCCACCTGGATGCCACCCTGTGCCACGTGCTCTAGGGGTCCCTGCTTGTGCAGGGAGGGTTGGACTAGATGATCTCTAGAGGTCCCTTCCAACCTCAACCATTCTGTGATTCCGTGATTTTGTGTCATTCTGTGATTTTTTTTTTCTCTGAAAGAAGAATAGTGGAAGAAATAACCTTATTGTTTACTTCCCTGGAGATAAATAATGATATCCACAGAATTCACTAGAGAGGGAGTAATGATTGGTGCTTAGAGGAGAAACAGCAGCAATTTTTGTCAGAGTAAGGACTATAAAATCATTTAAACTTTAAAAGTAATTATCATGATTCTTTCCTTGCTGAATGATAACAATCAGCACATTTAATATGCAGAAAGGAATTATTTCCAAATTTTATTTATAATTTTTATTTATAATAAATTGTTACTTATTGTTTGTCTTCAGTTAAAGCAAAAAAAAAAGCAAACAAAACAACAAACAAAATCAAAAAAAGAAGAAAGAAAAGAAAAAAAAAAAGAAAGCTGAGCTCACTTACTTACAGTAACCTGTGTTTTAACTTGTGTTTTCTTTTCCCTGACCAGAAAGGGCACCCATTAAAGTAATGGTGCAAAAGCGAGTTTTAAGTATTGGCTTGCAGACAAAGCATGACATCATTCCTGTAGCAGACTGTGTCCTTTAAAGGATGCAGTCCTTTAAAAGTGCTATCACTTCTAAGATTGTAAAAATTGCAATAAGAGAAAGACTGCATTGCTCACCATGTGACTTTATGTGATATGCTTTGTAGTCTTCTTGAATTCTATCTCAGTTGAAAGTACTCAACAAGAGAGAAATTAGCATAAAAATATATCTAATGGCATAGAGCATGGGAGAATAAAGGCAATCACTACTTGGGTGCCTAAAAATCCAAGGGTTATTTTATTTTTGCTTTATGTTGTTCCTCCCATTCTCATCTCAGGATTACTGGCTAAATATGAGTCTGCTCTGGACTTACGTATCAGACTAGAGGTGTTACCTCTAGATGCCCTAACACAAGAGCATAGGTTATATGAGTAGCCATAGTGGGGAGAGTCAAGGTCCATCTAGCCCAAGTTCTGCTCTTCAACAAGGGCAGCAAAGGGGTGTCCAGTGAACTGCATATGCAAGGCAAGAATGATATTTCCTCCAAGTATTTCTTCCAAACTCCAACCATTTTCAGCTCATGGCATTTCCAGGGCCAAATATGTTTTCTTCCTTATTCATAGTGTCTGACAGATTTTTTTTTTCACTTTTTCTTTTAAAAATCTTCTTGTCTTCCCTTACACTCAGGTAAAACTCTAATGTAAATAAGGTCTTTTGTCTGCTACCCACTGCGCGAAGAAGAAGCAACTTAAGAAACTCGCAACTGCTCAAGCTCAGATGATCATTAAACAATAAAAATACACCAAGTAACTTGTTTCACGAAGATTAGCCAAAGTGATATGTCTAACTATAAACAATCTCCTTTGCTATGATCACAGGTCCAACTAGTATATACTTACTAGAAGTCTCATATCTGTATTCTTTCTAAATTGTCTTCTCACCTCATTTTATATATATACACACTAAAACTGAAAACAATTGCAGGGAACCAGCACATGGTTTATTGACTATACTTATACTACATCCATCATTATGTCATTGCAGTTTGTAATGCAGAATGAAATTTGTTTATTTATCATAAGACTAAAAATATGTGCAATCCATAAATGCTCTTTATTATCCCCAGTCACTAAAAAGTGTGAGATGATATCTGAAAAGAAATGTACGTATTATTATTATTATTATAAATCTTTTTCTTGTAAATGTTATTATTCTTTGTTTTTCCTGTTCAAGGTAGCAACGGATAAAGTGACACAGGTAGCTCCATGCATGTTGGAGGCCTCATGATGCTTCAGTAATATGGGAGAAGTATGGAATCATGAAGGTGAGATTAAAAATCATCCACTTTTCAAAAGGTTGACTATTCAATCAGTTTCTGCCTCTGCTTACCTAATGTTAGCCCAAAGGAAATCAGTGACCTGAACTTGATGGCTACAGATTTATCCTGGTTTAATGGGTAATTGATAGCTTCAGCATCTGCCCCCTGCATACTCTGCCCTTAGGAATTGGGGGGAAGTGCTTATCCATACAGTTATGTGATGGCTGATGCACTTCTGTGTCACATGCTGGTCACAGATGACAAATGAACTTCTCAGCAGTTTGTCAGTGTTCACGTTGTTCGTTCATTGCTGTTCTTCTTCCCAGCTCCACTATGCCCTCAGGAGAGCTGATATGAGTTTTCTGTATTTTGTGCTGGGCAGCCCTTTGGTTACACTATTTGAAATCAGGCTATAGTTGATAGCAAATGTCTTGCACCTCTTTAGAAGTGTTCCTCTGTATTCCTCTTCCTATGCATCAGATGAGGGTCTAAACCTGGGAATTTTCATGTTGTCTTTATTTGGGGAAACCCCTCACTGGCATTTTCAGTTTATTTTGGTAAACCTCATACCTACCTTAATATAAAAAGCAGTCATATATGCGTCTATTATATGTCAACGGTGGTTTTCATAAATTCAGAGGAAGCAAGGCTTACATTAATATTCATTTTTTTCATGTCATTTTCGTTTGTATCTATAGTTCTAGGCCCAGAAATTTGTCCGGCATATACATATAAGACATGCCCTGCAAGACACCTTTTTTCCCTCAACTGTGAAATAAGCTCTATCGTGGTGGTTCCATAGTGTAGTGGTTATCACGTCTGCTTTACACGCAGAAAGGCCTGGGTTCGAGCCCCAGTGGAACCAACACCGGACACTTACTTTAAGGCTTTTAAACCAGATTCAGTGGGAGGGGGATCTCTCCAGGGATGCTGGTGAAAAGGTACCATGCCATTCCCACCAGCTTAACACCAAAGCTAGTAAAGGGAGTCTGGAGCCTGGAGAGGGAAAACCAGGAAGAGAGCTAATGAGGGCCACGTAGTCAAGTTACAGCTAGAAGGAGAGGCACGTTGGGAGACCAACTCAAATACTTCTGTGTAAATGTATGCAATATTGGAAATAAACAAAAGGAATTGGAGATGCCTGTGTGGTTGTAGGGCCATGATCTAATTCCAATTACTGAGACATGGTGGTACAGCTCTCATTCCTGGAATGTGGCCATGGATGGCTTTGTGATTTTTAGAAAGGAGAGACCATAAGGGTGAGGGAAGTTGATCTTCATGTGAGAGAGCAACTAGAAGGTATGGAGCTCAGCATAGGGAGAACGAGGCATGAGTTGAAAGCCTGTGGATGATGATTAAAGGTCTGGCCGGCACGAGTTGAGAGCCTGTGGATGATGAATAAAGGTCTGGCCAACAGGGGCAACACTGTCCTGGAGGATAACTGCAGGCCACCTGCTCAGGAAGAGGAAGTGGATGAGGCCTTCTACAGGCAGCTGCAAGAAGCCTCACAATCACAGCCTGGATAGTAGAGGGGGATAATGGAGGGGGCTAATGTTCTCTGCCCAGGCCGGCATGTGACACCTCTGAGGTGCTGCTGGTTCCTGCTGCTGGCTCCCCAGTATAAGAGAGACATGGAGCTCCTGAAGTCCTCTGAGGAGAGGCTGAAAGAGCTGGGCTTGTTTAGCCTGGAGGAGGGGAGGTGCAGGGGCATCTTATCAGCATGCATAAATATCTGAAGATGGAGCCAGACTCTTCCTGTGACAGCATGAGAGGCAATGGGCTCAACTAGAAACACAGAAAGTCCTGTCTGAATGTACAGACAAGATTTTTATTGTGCAGGTGGCCAAGCCTTGGAGCATGTCACCCAGAAGTAGTGGTCTCTCGGGCTGTCTCTTGGGCCGGCTCTACTCGTCGGCTCAGTCACACATGTGCAGCATCTTGTGAGTCTACGTGGAGCAAAGCCATGGTGCAAGCAAATTGCTGCCGTGCTCGGGTCGCAAGTGCCCAGCTGAGGAAAGGCAGGCAGGGCCTGGAACCCCTGTCCATGAGTTTCCTGGTGCCCACCTGGGGCTCAGGAGCAAGGCAGCCTTTCCAGCATCGCTCGGAGCCTTTGTCTTCAGCAGGAGCCCCCAGATGCTCCTCAGCCACCGAGCACAGGTGACCTGGCAGCAGCGCATGCAGCAGAGGCACCTGCTGTTCTTCCAGTACACCCTGGCCATCGCCAGCTTCAAGTAAGGCTCTGCATGACACCCTGTTCCCTGCGGCAGCCCTGCTCATCTCCTGGCCCCAGGGGCTCCCCTGGGGGATGAGGAGCCTCCATGGCGCTGCCTGCACAGCACCTGCCTCGCACCTGGCACCCACGGGCACCTCCAGTGCGGCAGCAGCCTCCAGGCCCTGCAACACCCACTGCCCTGCAGAGCTGCAAGCCCAGGGAGGTGCCTACAGCTGGGCAGCAGCAGCAGTTGTAGCCGCATGCTGGGCACTGGTTCTTGCAGAGCTGCATCTCTCTGCAAGGAAGAAGAAGGTGGCCAGACACTGCGTGTCGAGGCTGAGGTTCGGGGCCACCATCCCCACAGCTCTGCCCTGGGAAATGGCTCTTGCGGGTGCACAGCGGGGTTGCCCCATGGTGGAGCTCAGCAGCTAGGGCCGCTCTTGCTCTCCTCCCCGCAGGTGCAGCTCCACGTACAGGCTGAGGTACCCTGTGCTCCTCAGCGAGCTGTGGGTGCTGTGAGGCGGCGGTGGCAGCAACCAGGCAGGGCCACAAGCAGGACAAGGAGGTGGCCTCAAGACCAGGCAGACCCTCATCCTCGTCTGGCCCAGGGGTCTCCACGTGGTCACTTTTGAGTGAGTGTGGGCAACACGTGCCAGGGCTGCGCCCCAGTCCCTGTGCTGGGGACACTGCCCGCCCCAGCACGGGCCAGCTCTACTTTGGGCCATGTGTGTCTGAGCAGCAGCAGCAGCATCAGCAGGAGCTGAGGTGGTTTCTGCACTGCAGATTGCCGGAGGTGAAGCAGCTCTGGCTGGACACTATAGTCTGTTGAGCCCTGCCAGGGGCTTTCTGGGGGGCCTGCTTGTGGCACCCAGCAGGAAGGCAGGGGATGCTGCTCATGCAGGTGCCTTCAGCAGTGGGTGAGGAGGGCTAGGGAAGGACGCAGCAGAGCTGCACGTGGCTGCGAGACAGCGTGGCGGGAACACTCAGCCTGGGCCTTGTGAATGAGCGCCAGGCGTGGGATCTGCCAGCCCCGCTCAGGGCTCGTAAACGCGGGGAGCGTGAGGCTATGGCGTGTGTGTCCTGCAGGAGGAGAGCCCTGCAGAGCAGGAGACAGGGGGTGCAGAGCTTGTGCTCACGGGCAGCGTGGCTGCAGACACTGCGGGCTGAGGGATCCCTGTGAACAACACCATGGCTGGCAGGGGACAAAGCGGCCGTGCTGGGGTGACACAGCTCCTTGTGTGCCCTTGCTTCCCTGTGCACAGCCAAGGAGTGCTGGGAGCTAGGCTGACCCACCTGCCCTCCCTGCGGCTCCTCACCCAGCTTGTCGACGTCTCCGGGCCCGTAAGTGAGCGTATGGCCTGCACGGTGCCTTGAGAACCCCTTGGCTTTGCCAAGGCCACCCCCTGAGGCTGTGGTTTCTCATGGAGCCTCTTTGCTGTCTCACAGAGGGCACGTTGCTGACTGCCGACACCGTGGTTTTGGCAGAGGTGAGCAGGGGATGCCGCTGCCTGGCCCTTGCTCGCTCTCTCTCAGCTCCACGGCACTGGCTCCGTGGGGCAGCCTGGGGAGACCAGCCCCGTACTGGGGGAGAGTGCGGCACCGGCTGTGGGACTGCAGCAACTGGCTGGAGGCCTTGCTGTGGAGGGGTGGCTCTGCAATCTGACCCTGTTTCTTGCAGCCTGGCGTCAAGGAAAGCCCTCGGACAGGCCCTCCGCATACACAAGCTGGACCCAGCCAAGGAGCTGCCTTCTTTCCTTACAAAGGGGCACTTCAGCAAGGCAATTAACTGCCCTCAGCGCCCTCCGTGAGGGGGGATGAAGCCCTTGCCTGCTGCTCATTTCCAATGGCCTCTCTCATGGCTGCTCAGCAGCAGAGATGACAGAGCAACACCAGGGCAGCTCAATATGCCTGGTGGTTGCTCACCATGAAGAAGCTCTGCCCCTGTGAAACCTCACAGAAACACAGCAGAGCCTGCCGCACGTGGCTCTGCAAAGGGGCAGGAGGCACCCTGGCTGTGCCTGCCCAATTTCTAGAACTCACCCTTGCTTTCACAGAATCACAGAATCACAGAATGCTCAAGGTTGGAAGGGCCCTCTAGGGATCATCCAGTCCAATCCCCTGCACATGCAGGGTCACCTAGAGCACGTGGCTTTCCTTTGGCTTGCAGCTGCTGGAGCCAAGGCAAGGAACGGGGTCAGCTCCTGGCTCCATGATTGGAGAGGAGCCTCTCCCAGCGGGGCCTCCCCAGGGTAGCTGGGCTCTGCTGGCCACAGGGCTCTCTTTGGCCAGCCCCTGGCCCTCAACTGTGGGCAAGATGGCAGCCTGTCTCCCGCAGTGCAGGTAAGCAAGGCACAGCAGAGAGAGTCCTCCTGCTTGTGGCTCCTTGTGCCAGGCAGCGTCCTCAGCCCTTGTGCTGGGGCTCTGAGCACAGAGGCCGTGCTGGGACTGCCCCTCCACACAACGGGCACAGCCTCAAGGCCACCTCTCATCCCTGGGGAGACAGCGATGCGGTGCAGATATTTACTACAGCCCAGGCAACTCCCTCAAAGTCCTGCCCAGTGAATCTCCATGGAGCAAGAAGCAGCTAGGAACCCAAGTAGAGCAGAACACAGTCCCAAGGCCAAAAGTGTCTCTTTCTTTCTGCAGGAGCTCCTGGCTCTTCTCCATGAGACAGGGCCTGCCACGGAGGGCATCTTCAGGATTGCTGCCAGTGAGAAGGCCTGCAGGGAGCTGAGGGAGGACCTCAACTCAGGTGGGCACGTGGAGCTGGCAAGCAAGCCAGCACACCTCTTGGTAGCGGTGCTGAAGATGAGTTCTGCTGATGTGGGGAAGGGAGAGCACACGGTGAATATGCATGGGCCTCCTTCAGTGCCCACACTGACTACGGTAGCACTCCCAAAACCAAAAGCCTCCCAAAGCCACCCTTACTGCTTCCAGCTCTGCATGGCTTGGCTTTTTTCTTGGCTGAGGGATTTGGAGTTGCTCTGGTTGTACCTCTGATTTCCTGCATGCCCCTGGGCAAGCCCCAGCCTGCGCCCCATCCTCGGGAGGCCCCTGCGGGAGGAATGCTGGCATGGAGGGCTGGAGAACAGGCTGGGAGGAGCTGGCTCTCCTTCCTGCCCCCGGTGCAGCATGCTTGGCATGCCATGGCGCAGCCTCTTGCTCTGCCAGGGCTCAGGAGCAGCTTTGAGAGAGGCTGGCTCCAGGCTGGATGTCTCCTCATGAGCCCCCGGCACAGGGATGCTGCCTGTCTGCTCACTGGTAGTGGCAAGAGCTTCATTGAAGGGCCTTGTCCTTGCAGGGCTTTGTGGCAAACATCCCCTCCAAGCTGCTCGTGGAAGACCTCTATGACAACTGGCTGCTCGCACTGGAGAGGTCAACCCACGAGCAGAGGCTTGCAGGGCTGAAAGAGTAAGTTGTGTCCCCAGGACCCCTGCTGGGGCTTCAAGGAAGGAGGAGCTGCCCCTGCAGCCCTCCTGGCTCTTGCCTTTGCCTTGTGCTGCCTTAGGGTCACTCAGCGCCAACCTCGCCTCACCGAGAGCGCCAAGAGCAACCACATGCACACCAGGATCCTGGCCATCTGCGCGAGTCTGAGCATGCTGAGCCTCGACACGGACAGCGTGCTTCCCCTGGATGTGCAGATGGCGAGGAACAAGAAGGTGGGCTGAAATGAGCAGCTGGCAGAGTGCCCCGTAGCTGAGGCAAGGGCTGCCTTCTTGCTGTGGCACCTCCTCAGGCTCCGGGGAGCTGCAGCTGGTGGTAGCTGCACGCCCGTGTGGAGCACAAAAGGCTGCTCAGGACACGTGTGTGCAGCCCCTGGCGCTGAACTCAAAGGCCTGTGTGTGTAGGTCACGCTGCTGGTGGAGCTGCTCATCCGCCACTGCGCAGAGCTGTTCTGGGAGGAGATCACCTTAGTCTGTGCTCCCCTGGACAAGGAGGGCCCGGAACACACACACAGCTCCACAGGTAGGAGGATGCCTGGAGGACAGTGCTGGAATGGGACTGCTGCTTCACCTGGGGAGCAGGAGGCAAGTGGTCAAATGCAGAAAGGGTTCAAGGGGGCAGGGCAGCCTTTTTCTCCCAGAACCTGGGGCACTCCAAGCTCCCTAAGGGGCTCTTTCTCCCCACAGAACATGCAGGGGCTGCTCGGCCCAGTGCTTCTGCCGGCCGGAGCCCCGAGGCGGCAGCTGGAGGCAGCGGTGCAGCCTGCGGCAGGGAGCAGCCCTATGGGGCGAGCGCTGCAGCCCCCAGCCCCTCTGCAGCCTGCCCCTCTGCCCCTCTGCTCGGCAGCGTGAAGAGAGATCTCCACAGGCTGCACACGAGCTTCCCAGAGCCCAACCTCTCCTCCAGGAGCAACATGGAAGAGTGGAGATGGCCCCTGGAGGAAACCACATGGGAGGACAAGTTGATGTGGGAGAAGGTGGCAGCAGAGAAAAGGCCTCCCCATTTTGTCTTCAAGATCATCAGAACACACTCGCTGCCCCAAATATCCTTTGGCTGTTTCTCAGAGAGCTGCTTTGGTGTTCCAAGGGCTCATTCTTCCCCACCTCTGCTCTAGTTTCCCCCACTAGTCGTGCTCCCAGAATAATTTTCCATTATCTAAAAGGAGATGTCTTAATTGTCTTTTGTAAGCCCTGACTCTGCAGGGGCCAAGAAGCAGCTAGGACTGCCATCTTCTCCTTGGTGGCGTGGGGGACACCCCAGCAGTGCTTTTCACTTGCCAAGTGCCATTCCTGCAGCAGAAGACATGGGCATACATGCCTATCTATGAATCTTCAAAGAGAAAAGGGTGCTGTACCAAACCTTTCCTTGGGAAAACTGCTGTGGAAGTGCTAGGCAGGACTATACTGGTATCCTGCAAAGAACAGTTGCTTGGCTGTTGGGTGACAAACCTCTCCCATCTTCTTTTTGCTCTTTTTCCACATTTACCAGATGACGCAGTAGCGCTGGTGACTCCAGATGATCAGGACCAAGTCGAGCGGTTGCACTGCTGGGTACCCTGTGGGTTGGAGGATGCTCTGAACTCTGCCTGAATCTATGGAAGCTCCCGTACAGGTCACTGCTGTGCCTCCAGATGCAGAAGGATTGCCATGGATGTGACTCTGTGCCAGCTGCTCTAGGTGTTCCTGCTTCAGCAGGGAGGTTATTCTAGATGATCTCTAGAGGTCCCTTCCAACCTCAACCATTCTGTGATTCTGTGAATCTGTAATCATTCTATGATATTACTTTGAAATTTGAAAACATTAGAGAATGAAATCACTGCCATAGATGGCCCATGTTTATATAGCATATTTCGTGAAAAGATAGTGAAAAAAATGTGAAGCTATATCTTGCTATTCTGGATCCCTCAGGATGCAGTGTGTTACATTAGCCTGTAGAAATGAAATCAATGTTTAAATTGAAAAGATCCTCCAAAAGATCTCTGTTCAAAATCTATTGAAAATATATATTTGAAAAAATATCTTCCTGCATTTTTTGAGTTTTGTTTCAAATCCAAAACTAAGACAGGTTATTCCCAAGGTTCACAGGTGTGTGCGACTACATTTGGAATTAATTCAAAGGATTCTGACTCAATAAATACCAGCATTGTTTGAGGTTAAACTGTACAAAAATATATTCCTTTAATTTGTTAAAGGAGCAAAAAATCTGTCATAAAATATTATTTATCACAGATCAAAAAATTTATTCAAGTACAGGGGTATACACTTACTGCTTCTGAATACAGAAGAAAGATGCTTCCCTTTTCTAGTGAAATTATGCAAAGTCCATTGATGCTAATGGTAAAAGCACAGAAGAAAAGGAGAAAAGAAGAAATATTTTGCATGCCAAAGCAGAAGTCTTAACTAATAAAACATAACTTGGCTTGTTCAGTCTCGTATTTTTTCCCCTTCAGATTTCTCTATCCACTTCTGTATGCAGATGTGCAATTTTCACTTACCTACAATTATACATTTTGTGGAATCTTTCGTGTTCAATCCTGCAGGTCTTGGGGTTGTAATTTAACCACGTATGCTTTGACTCAGCAAAGTCCTAAAGCCCTTATGCCTCTTTTTTGGTTGCTTGAATTGTCAGTGCTTAAAGCTTAAGCACTTTGCTAATTCATGATCTCCTTTTGACATATTTGTCTATTATATCTGCTGACATATATTTAAGTTGCTGTAGGACAAGAAGAATTGAACTTGGTGCTATGCTCATGAAGGGCAGGTCAGTTTACATTCACTGCCTTTTCTGCAATGATTAAATATTTTGTTGCTGTCATAGCAATCTTTCCTGGGCATTTGAGGAAGTAAGATGGTCTAAATGCTACCTCTGCAAAAATAAACTTTCATGAAGGAGGATCCTTTAAGAGCAGACCTGCTAAAGTAACACAAGGATGAACATCCTGCCTTGTTCTAGTGATAGGAAAGGGAAGGTGAGGCAACGAAAGGGACAACAAGGCAAGGCAGGACAGAAGAAAAGATAAATTAGTGACACATCATCAATCTATAAATTGAAAGCTCCCAAAAAAATTATTGCAAAGGCTTTGGCTATGAATATGAGATAAAGGAAGTCTGTGAGAAGATATAAATCACAATATGCAGTCAGAGGACAGTGATTTAGAAATTGAAAGGTTTTTAAAATGGATGTTCTCTTCCCAAATCCCTGGCCAATATGAATAGCAGGAGTTGGGATTTTCCTTAATGGAAGTCAGACTTCCTGATTCCTCACACACACACACACACACACACACACACACACACACACACACATTTTACAAAGTTAATCCTGGGAGTCCTCACTGTCTCCATAACTGTTCTTTTCAAAGAAGGAATGAATGTCTATTGCTCAAATATTCTCTCTCCTAAGTTCTTTTGTTATATTTTATCCTTCCTCCCTCCCTCCCTTCCCTTCCCTTCCTTCCTTTTCCTTCCTTTTGTAAAACAAAATACCCACATACTCCCATGGAGAACATATATTCTTTTCAGAGTAACAAATTAGTTCATCGTAATATTTATAGGCCAGTATATTGATGAATCTGGGTCAACAAAAGGAGCTTGGGTTTGGGCAGGTTTTTTCCTTAATGGGTAGATCAACAACCAAAATATAGGCAACCTTCTCCAGGAAGTCCTTAAACAATGGTTCACATTTAAGAAACAACAGCTAAAATCTTAAACCAATCATTGTTTTCTGTCATTTCTCTGAATAAAGAAAGCTCAATGAAACCAAGTGAAAATTTCTTGATTTAACTTTTACATAACAAGCTACAGGTTTCCTTTTGGTCTGAAAATAGGAACTGCTAGATTTAACAATTACTGATTACCACTGCAATACTTTTCAGCCTTTAGATGAAAGATCAAATTATGGTTCCCAGCTTGTGATCGGTTTCTGGCAAGTGCTCTTCTATTCCTTTCATTGGCGAGGTTAAAAAATGAAAGAACCCTAAGATACTGAGCAAGCATATCTAAGTCTATAGATTCTGAAGGTAACCACGTCAGTATCAATTTCAGCATTTTTTTTTGAAAATTATCCCCAATTTGTATCAGCATAAGTAAGAAGTATACTGATTCTGTTTACTCCTGTTTTATTTTACTCATTCAAATATTTTAAAGTTGGCATAAGAGATCTGCATCTACTTCTTGTGGGGGAAGAAAGAAGAAAAAAAAAAAAAAAGACCTAACATGCAAACATCTCTTACTCCTTTATAGATTCCAGCTGATGTAGATTGATATAACTCAACCTAAATCTTGATCAATTTACCAATTTACATAACTTAGCGTCTGGTTCCTAGTCTCCACCTTCAAGGCTTTGCTTTTTCTTTTTTTTTTTTTTCCCCCCCTCCTTTTGGATAATGAGCTGGCATTCATTTTCTCTGTCTTGACAGGTCACAAGCACTCATGCAAAATGACTTGTATGTAAACACACCTGACTGTGGATCAGCACAGAACACCCAGGGCCATTTGCAGCAGGGAGGAGAGGAGAGCAAGGAAGGGGAGGGAAATACTAAAACGCTGGCTGATCTTGCTTAGTGATTGATAGTTGTGCTTTTATAGGTGCAGTGGGAACTGTTGGAGTGGCCCGAGCAGAAAGCAGCTGCTGGCTCCTTGCGCAGCCTCTCCCGCTGCCCTTCAGGCGAGCCAGGTGGCTGCAGATCTTCCGTGGTATCTTTGCCGAAACTCACTCACTTCAGCTTCAGGTGTGGGCCAGTCTTTCAAACCTTCTCAAGGGGCATATATGATCAGCTCCAAGAAACTCTCCAAAACACATTTGAAAAATTATGCCTGCCATCAGCGCTTGGTGTTTAAAAGGAGAAAGAGGTGGGGAAAGCAGCACAGAACAACAGCAAACCCCAAACAAAAGCTGTTAGGGAAGAAATGCTCAGGAAAGCTTGGCTATAATTGTGCAGGTGCAGAGGTTGGGTACATGCCAGGTCATGCTGATGCCATAGGTTTTGCATTAACATTTGTCAGGCTTGAGAAGTTTCTGAGAAAAAAAAAGAAAAACAAACCAAACCAAAAGAAAAAAAAAAAAAAAGAGTGAGAAAAAAAAAGAAAAAGCCGTAAATGATTTTAGTATCTGTGAGCTGGCAATGAGTTTCAAAGTTGAGAGTAAAAGGTAAAATTCACTGTGCATAGTGCTGTCACTGGAACCCCACCAGCATCAAGGAAACTTGTAGGTGGTAGCCATCACTCTCTTTTTTTGCATAGTGTCAGGTAGAGATTAGCAGTATGACATCTGGTCACAGAAAGGCAGATATTCTGCCAGAGGCAGAGAAAGATTTTCAAAATATTTTTAAGAAGTGGAAGAGACCCAAACCTAATTTCACTGGTGCTAGTGGAGACACACTAGCTTTGGTGGAGGAGTCTGAAGTTCTGAGGAACTCCTTTGGGAAGACTGAAGTAAGTTGAAATGGAAAAAGAATTATCCAACACACATAAAGAAATGGAGAAATATAGATTAAAAACCAATACTGAATTACTAAGTTAAACTAATCACCTTGTTGACACAGTAAGAAAGAAAGATTGCTTCCATTTCCTGAATTTCTATTTGCGGAGCCTTATGCCTTTATTTCTGAGTTTGTCCATTTCCTATAAAGAAAAATCCCACTTGTATTATAAAACAAAATAAAATTTCTTCTAGGAACATGTCACAAAATTAAGAAAAATATATTAATATTGCAAAAATGATCGGATAGATTTCTGAGGAGTCTGGTTTCATGCTCTTAGAAAGATTATAATCTTTGTGAGTAAAGATTTACTATCTAGATACAACTGAGTGAAAACCAGAAAGAAATCAAGTCTCTTCTAAAATTTTTAATCTTGGTTTTATGAAGGTTACCAAATTTTACATGCAAAATGACGAGTCTCATGAAATATTCAAGGATTTTCTATCAGGAAACATTTCAAACAATTCTCCCTAAAATATCTGAAAGAATGAGTCTGGACCCTCTGGAGGAAGTAGATCAACAAAAAATAAGGAAGGTTAAAGCACATTTGTCTGAAAAAGGTCATAAGTGGTAACCACATTATCACAAATCTAAGTGATTTGTACAATTACCATGTATCCCGAAGTAGAATAAACTTCTATGTTTGTATAGCACAGTTAAACCAGAATACATGCCAGATGAGTAGCATAATTTTAGACATTTAGGTAAATTGATTTTAAATCTCTCTCCCTACCTAAATGGGCAGAATAACAGAGAAAGTTTTCCAAAATATCTGCAGACCACTGGCAAGCAGGAGACAAAAAGTCTATGGGACTTCTGTATCTTCTGAAGATAGAGGACAGGCAGGACACTCAAAGGTCTCTAAAATCTATGTCCCTTCTACAGACAGTTAAGGTCTGTCTTCTTCGTTCAGGTAAAGTTCTTGTCATCTGACCATACGGTGATTGTTTACCTTTTGGAGGACAGGTAAAATGCAAAAATTCAAACTTTCACCCTCAAGAAGACAAAAAATGGAGCTATATGGACGGCTCTGGAATATTTTTCTTCTATCAATTACTTCCCAAGTTTTTGTTTTCAGGAAATTAAAGGAGGCAAGATCAAAGCAAATAATTCTGCAAATAAAAATGAATAATTTCACCCAGGCTGCTATCAGACTCTATATACCCAGGTCTTGGCTAGAAGGTGATGAAACAGTCAAAATGAAACAAGCTCCAAAGGAGGATTGGACTTGTTTTTATAGATAGTTGGCATAATACATGCTCACCTTAGAATTACGTAGTGGCTCATGCTTACCAAAAGGGTCCTGAATCAGCTAAGCCAGCCACTAAAAACTAAGGATGAGAACAGATGAGCAGTTTATGTCGGGGCCCATCACAATGGTGTTTCTTTTCCAGAACCAAAGCCTACTGGTAAGTTCAGATTCAGCTCAACATATATTTGATTTTATTAGAATTGCAATTATGTATGTGTATGCAAGGTATCGTTTTTATTACTTTGCCCTCTTGCTCGCATCTCTCTATTTCTGCCCATTGAAAAGACAACTCATCAGACTGATATCCTAAAGCAATGCAAAAAAAAAAAAATCCGTATTAAAATACAACAAATATCTTTATCCTTGCAATTTAATTATCTGTCTAGTAATGTTCTGTCTAGCAATGAGGCTCCAGTGAGCCTCATTACCTCTCCGGCAATGCAAAAACTATAGTATAACCTTATATCTAAGGACCTACAACAAACACTACAGGATTTCCTTGCACCAGAATTATCAGCTTGTCTTTTGACGTATGTCATAAACAGAGTACACAAAAGTTAATTGTGTTATGTTAATGGGTCCAGCTTTTTACTGAGGTCCTGTTATGTCTGAGTTACTGATATAATTTGTCTGTATACTTCTGCTTTTATCTTGCATGCAAGTGTGCAAATATTTACATCACAGAATGTCTACCTTACCAGTGTTTAAAAAGCCACTGCAAAGGCTAAGAAAATAACAAGACAGATCTGATGAGATGTTTACTGAGATTTATATCAATCTATTTCTAACCTAGAAACATAGCAAAAAATGAGTTTTTGAGAATAGTCTATATTTTATTTTATTTTTCTCTACATTCAAAAGAGCAATAAGTGTATATCTTTTCAAGGCTTCCAGGCAATCAGGAAAATGATGGCTCAGTGTACAAATAATGGATTGCGAATATCTTCTCCTTAAAGCCACTGTTTGAAAGGTGCCATCATTTATCCTAAGTGATTCCATAATTTGGCATGCTAGTCTGCATTTTCCAGTAGTTGCCAGAAAAAAAGAGGAAGCTAGAGAATATCCTGTTTTGGGGACAACAAGAGTTGTGGGACAACCATCTTCCACAGAATATCTTCTCCTTTCTAGTAATCTAGTAATTAATGTCTATCCTGTATTCTGAATCCTGGCCCTGCTCAGCAAAAATTAAATAGAGAAATGAGGGAAGCGTTCGTTAAAAAGCCTGATGTACAAAATAGATCAGAATGTGTTACTTTTCCAGATCTGTCAATATAACGACTAATTGATACTAAATGGTGTGCTGGTAAGGGCATCAACATTTTATGTAGTGCTTTTCAGACATGCTGAAACTCAGACATTAGAGTACAGATAACACAGTTATAACAAAATTTATTAACACTGTTCCTGGGAAAACATCTATTTTCATATCTAGCACCTCACATTCTGTGGTGGAGAAGAAATTGTGCTAAACACAGGCTGCTCTTGTTACTTGGAAAATCACATACCTCTTCCTGATCTCTTACAAGCTGTTAGCTACAGCTGGCCATGATAACAAGCCCTTAAAAATCACAATGCCCTTTAACATCTAAATTGCCATTGCAACATTCCTACTAAATGCTCAGCATGACTGGTGATGTTTCAGAAGCATGCACACAGCTGGTGCCAAATAAAACAAAAAAGTAGTAATTTGTAAAGTTCACGTCCTAGTCCAAATAGTCGGATAAAACATTCTACAAGGATTTAATCCCATGAAACAAATGGTTGCAATTAGTTTTGGGGGGATTATTTTTAAATGTTTCCATTTTATTTAGTGCTGTTTTAAATATCTCTTTATTTTTGTATTTAGCTGGACTTCTTTCAAAAGCCATTTGTTATGACCCCTTGTTCTGTGGCAATTCTTTTGTCTAATGCATTAGTGGAATAGCACTGTCTAAAAGTGATGTAAAACAGATCAGTTCAGCCAGCAAGCAAGGCTGCTGAGAGTCGCTTCAGTGACCCGAAGAAAATTTGCAAAAAAGCAGTACATTCAGTATCTATCCAGAACCAAATGAATGGGGAATCCACACTATTGTGCTGACAACTTTACCCTTTCTGTTCCCCTTTCCAAAAATCCCTCATTGTGACTCCATGTAGATGGCCTTAAGTCATGTGAACAAGCAGTGATTTTGGGGAAGTAGGGCTGAATTGAAAAATATGTGAGGGACCAGATTTTTCAATTCAAACTGCAAAGCTTTATGTTCAATTTATCCTCATAATATTTTAATGATGTAATGGTTTACTGCTCAAAAGGCCTGAACTGACTCTCTCAGCAAAGGCGATTCCCAATGACCTCGACTGGACTCTCTGAGGGTGCTATCTGATCAGGGCATGTTCATGACCTATCTGCTACTATATAACTGACAATACTCAGAATGAAGAATGTCTCTGCTAAAGATGTGGCATTCCTGCCCTTTTGGATAAGGTTCAAGAGCTCACAAGAAAATATTCTCATCTTTCTCTGACTGTTGTCTGTAGAATGGGAAAGGATCAGAGTTTTCAAATTTATGAAGAAAAAAATAGAATAAAGGAAGCAAACAAAACCTAAGAGAAAAATATTCCAGGCCTTTTCTGAATGCATCGTACAAAAGCAATAAGAAGCCGAACACTGTTAAGATAATTATTATTAGGTTACCTTCAGAGAGGAGTTAGATAACACATCATTGACACAGAGGTTTCATAACAAGATTTTACTTGAATGAACACTATACAGAAAATGCAGACTGTAACAGATGAAAGATAATGTGTTTCCTTAAAAATTGTGTCTTTCTGTGATGGGCTCTAATTTGAGCACAACCACTCAAAAATGAATACGGATTATACTGACTTTTAATGCTTTATAAAGGTGCTCTGTAAGAAAATAATCACATTCTGCTCTTCAAGGTAAGTTCTAAGTAGAGGTAATTAAAAAGGTGTGGGCATTTAAACAAAGCAACACAACAAAGTCTTTTGGTTTTTAATTTATGTAAATTTGGGAGTTTCCAAAAGGAAAGAACAAAAAACAGTCTTACCAAAAAATAATAATAAAAAAGTTTTGTTTTTCTTGTATTGAATCATTTTGATGAAGCAAAAAGCTCCATGAAAAAATTGAAGAATATAAGGCTGTTTTCCTTTTGGAAATGCTTATATAAAGATTTTTTTTAAACAAGCTTCAGTTAGAATTAGGATTGATACAACTTTTTGTTAATAGAAACTGGAACCTATATTTTCAATGTAGCCCATCATTCTCAAGCTGGAAATCAGATTTAGTGGGTTTAAGTCTACGTACATCTTCATAATGACTATCGCTGCACTGATGGAGCTACCCACAAAGTAATGACTGTTGTGAAAGGAAAACACATCAGTATAGCTCATATACGTGACTTCATATTCAGAGGATCTTATATTTTAAGGCATGCAGAAGAACAGAGATCATTTGTAAGGTTTCCCAGAGAGTACCTGGTTATTCTCAGCAATTTGTTTAGAGCTTTCTGTATGACTTGAAATGGAACAATACAAAACAAAAAGGGAGTAATTGGATTTTTAAATGATTGATAAATGTGTTTCTATATTAATATGTATGATGTATGTGTTTAGTTTCCTATAATGAATATTATTTTAAGGAGAAAGAAAACATCAGGCCACATAAATGTCGATTTAAATCGATATATATGAAGTTTAGATGAGATCCACAGAATCACATTTATTTGTCTCAAACCAGGCTTGAATAAATTTGGGGTATAATCTCAGTATATAATACATCCATGTATTTCTTTATGTAGGAAAAGCAGCAGGTGTAACTGAGCATTCCACATTTGAGGATAAACCTGATAACTCCAGACCCGCGAAGTGAATTCCCACTGAAAAGACAGGCAGGAACAACAGACTGGCATACGGCATCACCCTCATCTGAAATATATATTTTCAGGACTGAGACCTGATTTCTGTTTTTTTCTTAAAGGCATTAGTGCTTTAGGAAGAGAATTCTTATCCAACATGTCTAACTCTTCAAATTTCTTCCCTAGCACAGTGGGGGAAACCATGGAAGCCCACAGTCCACTCAGGAGCTCCCAGAGACTCTGTTTGTAGCTCTCCTCAGGTGTCCTGTGGTCCTGGACAGTCAGTGGAAACTTGGTACCCAATTTAAATATGTGGAAATCAATGAAAATGACAACAGTAGAGTGTATAGTAACTTAAAGCACATTTTCACCAGTTTTTAGCAAAATTGCAAGACCAGCAGATATTCCTAATCATCACTAGATCCAGAGTATAAAGTTCGGTAAAAGTCTGCACTAAGCCCAGAGTAGTTGTCAGTCATTGTTCCAGAATGTTTATTAGTCATTTTCCCCAAGGTGTTGATGTCTGAAGGAGGGTGTGTATAGTAAGTTATTAGCCATCTATCCAATGTTCCTTGGACAATCTGAAGAAAAGGATGGTCTCTGTTTCCACATTCTCATAGAATAATGGGTAATTTCCTGAATTATTTTGTCCTGTTAAAAAAATAATAATAATAAAAAAGCGCCTTGGAGATATAATATATTCTTCAAGGTTCAAATATGATTAGAAAAGAAAGTGAAGAGATTGATTTAAGTGAAAATCAATTTGCTAATATCCCATTTAAAGTCTCAGATTCATAGTTATATCTTCTATTCAGAAACTTTTCCTATACTGACATCATTACCAGGAATTTTATCCTCTTGTTCTTTTCACCATTCCCCACCAACATTTGTCATTGTCTATTATTAAAAAAACACACAACAACAACAAAAGAACCACAGCGGGTAATAGGGATAGACTAACCTCAAGCAAGCAGCTATATTTCTTTCTTTCTTTCTCTCTTTCTCTCTTTCTCTCTCTCTTTCTCTCTCTCTTTCTCTCTCTCTTTCTCTCTCTCTTTCTCTCTCTTCCTCTCTTTCTCTCTTCCTCTCTTTCTCTTTCTCTTTCTCTTTCTCTTTCTCTTTCTCTTTCTCTTTCTCTTTCTCCTTCTCTTTCTTTCTCTCTTTCTCTCTCTCTCTCTTTCTCTCTCTCTCTCTTTCTCTCTTTCTCTCTCTCTCTCTCTCTTCCTTCCCCCCTTCCCCCCTTCCCTCCTTCCTTCCTTCCCCCCATCCTTCCTTCCCCCCTTCCTTCCTTCCCCCTTCCTTCCTTCCCCCCTTCCCCCCTTCCTTCCTTCCTTCCCCCCTTCCTTCCCCCCTTCCTTCCCCCCTTCCTTCCCCCCTTCCTTCCCCCCTTCCCCCCTTCCTTCCCCCCTTCCCCCCTTCCTTCCTTCCTTCCCCCCTTCCTTCCTTCCTTCCCCCCTTCCTTCCTTCCTTCCCCCCTTCCTTCCTTCCTTCCCCCCTTCCTTCCTTCCTTCCCCCCTTCCTTCCTTCCTTCCCCCCTTCCTTCCTTCCTTCCCCCCTTCCTTCCTTCCTTCCTTCCTTCCTTCCTTCCTTCCTTCCTTCCTTCCTTCCTTCCTTCCTTCCTTCCTTCCTTCCTTCCTTCCTTCCTTCCTTCCTTCCTTCCTTCCTTCCTTCCTTCCTTCCTTCCTTCCTTCCTTCCTTCCTTCCTTCCTTCCTTCCTTCCACTTTTTTTCCCCTCATCTTGCAATCCTTCCAGGGTCACTGCAACAGGAATTCTTGTCTCTGTTGGGGGTGATTACTTTCAGCAAGTTTCTCCAGGATGAGGCTCCTGCATGGATAAATACTGACTGAGGAATGAGTATTTATTTGCAAGAATTGTGGCTCTTTGGAACAATTTGTCTGTACATATCCAAGATTATGGCTCGTTTTATATTTCTGTCTAAACCCATGTGTCTGTTTTGCTAAACTATGTCAAATATACCAGGTACATAAAATTCAGAAAATATATGAATATTTGTTCAGTGACATCATTTTTTCTGTCTTCTTCATCTCTTGGAAAACAATTCAAATCCCCCTCCCCCTTAAACTTTAGATCACATTTCCATTAGGACTCTGAAGCAAGAGACCTGGGAAATAGTCTTCTCTCTCTTAAATGTCATGTAACAGGGAAATAACAAGTTTGGCTTCTTGGATTTTGCTGTCCAAAAGATTATCTCTCAGCCTTGGTTCCCGCCACTAACACCTAGAGAACTTTAAAGATGACTGTTTTCTGTCAGATATAACTACTTTTCTATTCTCTGAAGCATGACAGCTCTCTACATCTTATTATTGAATGTTTTAGAATAGAGTTTGTTCTGTTGTACCACAGGGATATCACAGAGATGCTCCAAACCAAAAAGATCTGTGAAACATTTGGAACCCTTATATGTACAATCTGATGATACTCTGGGGTTCTTGAACTCCTCTAAGACATTTTCTAACCTCATTATCTTCTAGTTTACCTCAGTGTTCTGACCAACAGTCAGATGGCTGTGAATGCTGCTGCTAATGAACTGTAGACTGGCTAGGGAATAAAATCATGGCCTCACACTTATTATACAGACTTGTAGATTTAATATATAGATAAGAAATGGTGTTATACCTTTTGTTATACCTTTTTTTTTTTTTTTTAATCCTTGCAGGTTTTAACACTTAAACACATCATCCAGAACACACACGAGAGAATTGCCTAACTCTTTCCACAGTTAAATGTGGAGGAAGAGATCATAATTCAACAGGTGAGCATTCTTTATGAATTCTCCTCAGTTAAAACCACAACTACATACATAAGGCGCTGTACTGCACCCAGCTGACAAAGTTATCTTTGAAATTTCAGTGATCGGACTTGCACTATGAACAACAATTCATAGGAAACACATAGCCTGGGTATAATTCTGCTTGCTTTTGCTCAGTTGTTAGCATCAACATAGTCGAAATGAGAATTGGCGCCAATTAATTTTTTATCAGAGTGGTTTACCAAAGGTTAAAAAGAAGGTTAAAAAAAGGTTTTCCTTGGTGCTGTATTGCAATGTAATAGCAACAAGATGCCCCAAAAATTGAATGATATTTTATAGCACTTCTGAAGCCAAGTTTTTGTAAGACATTCCTATGGAAAGAATATCGCTAGATACACCTCCAAAGCCCTATCATACAAAATATTAATCTGCTTGGGCTTTTATGTTCATGTGCCATCAGCCTGAATTCTGAATGATTGAATGCTGAGAGATGCCTTTATGGAAATGGGATTCAAGAGGCTAATAATCAAGTGACCATATGTAAATGACCCATTGAATTCACAGCTCTCAAAGAGCACAGCATCCCTTCAAGCCCATATGCAGATGTATACAACACTTCTGTTATTTTATGACTAGTTATGTTAGATAACAGCTATAAATAGAATGCTATGGGTAGACATGTCTCATTTTTAAGACGCAAAAGAGTGCTGCCAAATAGGAAGATATATACTGTTCTCTTGTTCACTGAAACTAGAACTAGTAACAGGATTATATTTCAGCAAAAGAGTTTTAAATTTTCTATTAGGAAGAGAATTTTACTGTAGGGATAACTAAATGCTGGAATAGTTTATTTAGGAAAGCCGTGAAAACCCCCTCATTAGAGTCTGTAGGACTGGGCTAGATAAACATGCCAAATACGGTTAACATACTTTTACCTGTCTTAACTTGTCTTTGACCATGGGAGTGGATTGAAAGACCTCATAGGTGTTATTGATCAATAGAGGTTTTTTCCTGATGAAATAACGTGTTGATGGTAAGATGGTATATGTTTATCTTGAAATTCCACTATCTCATATTTTAAACCATAAGATTATCTTGATAAAGTAGGCCTTCATGCTAAATATAATTTACACCACATATCCACATCTAGTTAGACATTCAGACTCTATCCTGGAAGTATCTTGTTTATTTCTGCAAGCAAAGGCACATTGCATTAATGCATTGTATTGACATACAACACTGAAGTAGAAAAATCTGGATTCAAAAATGCATGATGTATTTAACTCCACTATTCATGCTTTGGATATTGGTCTACCAAACATCTAACGTGATCCAAAATATACCCAATTTTTTAAATCTAAATTTAGGAAATTTCTAGGCCACATATTAAGCATGGAAATTATAGATCTTGATCAAACCCACTAAAGGTCAATAAATCAATGCTATTTTTCTGAGGTGACAGATCCTGTTTGAGCAGGGGGGTTGGACTAGATTATCTCTAGAGGTCCCCTCCAACTTCAACGATTCTGTGATCCTGTCTATTTTAGATGTCTATTACAGAACTGTGACGTAGATGTGCCCATTTCTCTCTGCTGGCTGTAAAGAGAATCTAGACGACAAGCACAGATATAGATGTTTATATTTTAGAATGCTAAGGCTTCATTAGAGAAATCTTTGGATTACTGCCCCATTATTGGCTTGATTTTTTCAACTATCTTGCTATTGGCCAAACCCGAGTCCTAAGGAAATAGTGAAATACTATAGCACTTCCTCTAACACCAGTGAAGATGGCATCTGAGAAGCTTTCAGAGAGGACCAGGTAAAATCAAATTGCCTAACATTTGCCTCTCTCAGAAGTATACACACAGAAAATTATCACAGTTCAGCTGATAGACTGACACTTGCTATGTCACAGTAGTGTTCTCATTCCTCCAAGCCCTCAAGCCCTTGGAGTTAGGTGTTAACTTGTCAGGGTCTAGGTCACCTTTGAATGATATCCAACAGTGAATGACACTGTTGCATCCATACCTACAATTGTAGCTTTTACCTTACTAAAATATACTTAATACCCTTGGTGGAAATGAGTAAGAACCTGAAAGTCTGTTCTATACGCACTGCTATTGTTGGACTAATACTAGCACCATCCCTTAAAGGGATCCATCCCTTAGACTGAGATACGGCAAGTAAAAGATACTATAAAAACTCAGTCTATATTTACTCTGGTGCTAGATTCTGAGGTTGGCCAGTAAACATTACATTACTGTAGGAAAAAAAATAAATACATATAGATTTTTTAATAAATTTCTTGAAGAAGGCAAATTCTACTGGTCAGAGGGTTTTTTTTTCCCCTTTTAGAATCTTTTGGGCATATTTTTATCTCACCACTTCTAAAACACATGTGGTGAGAGAAATCAAACACAAATATGTGGAAATACATTACAATTTTAACTGAAGTCTGAACTTAACGGGTTGTGCAATGTAGACTTATATGGCACCTCAGCATGACATAATTTGAGTCAAAGTTGTTCTCTCTTGGAAATTTGTTGCCTTTTTCACTTTTATTTTTTTTCTTTCAGGCAGACAACCAATTGTTTATGGGCTTGTTGTTTTTTAAAATTTTATATATTGTGTCTACACACTTGCCTGTTTACTTGTCGATAACAGGAAAAAGAGAAGAGGGACCAATAATGGAAAATACGGATGGGAGGCGGGGGTGGTATATTAAATACACTTGAACCTCCAGAGGCAACATATTTCTATCGCTACCTCTGGCACCAAAAAATAGTTGGCATGAGAACAACTGTCTCATTTACTCTTCTTTAGAGCAAGGAGACAAAGTTACTGGTAAGATTTGTGCTACCCAAAGATTTTTTTTAAAAAAAGGATTGTTTACTAATTGTCATATCTATACTGCACAGGCTTCTTCCTTATGTGCTTTTCAAATTAGCAACATGAAGCATATTAAACTGATTAATTGCTATGTGAATTCAGGATCAAGCTAGTTGAAAACAATGACTTGTATTTGTATGTCTAAAATTAGGAATCACTGAGTATATTGCTAAAACAGAAACATCTTTCTGGTCAGTTAAGAATCAGATCAAAATTTCTATGAAATTGTTATCAAATCAAGTCAAATTAAAATTATGATCATCAAGTGCAACATTATATCTTCATATAGATGTCCTACCCAAGACTTTTGCCTTAATTAGGACCCTAGAATATTCATGGGACCTCTAAAGCAAAGTTTGTGCAATATAAGGAAGACTAGATAACATAACTCCAGAAATGTGGGGAAGCTGAGGAATGGGAAGGAAATGAGATTATAAGGTGTGATAGTGTTTTGATTTAGTCAGAATCACTGCAGCCTTCATGTCCATGATGAGATAAAGCCTCCCAGAATATAGTGGCAGTGGAAACACCTGTCATCTTTTAGTGTTTAACACAAGATCTTCCCATGCTGGGAAGGGCTGACCCTTCTCGTCTTTTGAGATTGTACTCACATTTGACCAATCTGACAGATTCTCCAACAGGAGATGGTTTGTGACAAGATGTCACACACGTATCCATGGCATAGCATAGCACTTCCTCTTCTCTCATTTTAAAGAAGCTAGGGAAAAAATACGGTATTGAACAAGAATTAGGAGAGATACCTAAGCCCTGTATAGGATAGGTATGAGACAGCATAACTGTAAGCAAGGTTGTGGGGAAAAGGCTTATTGGGTATGGAGCAATAAAAGACCAAAAAGAGATTTGTGTTTGCCCTCCATGCTTCAGTGAGCTATTGAGGAATGGATGAACATTGCCTAAACTTGTTTTTTTCTCCTTTCTGGTAGCGCTACTACTCTTAGTCCTAATGGATGGTATTCATCTTGCCTAGCTTTAGATGTGACAGCACAGATGTCTACAGCTAGCCAACTTAGACTCTTATTATAATTCATAGAGGGCACCTTGGGGTGCAAGTGATCTGATTCTAAAGTAGGCATCTAAAATTGGTCAGAAAAATGATGCCTCAGAAGTATAACATCAAACATTTACTGGATTTGAATTTGATCTATCACATCCATGCTCAGTATGCTATTCCATATTTTGTGCATTTATAAGTATCTCGATTGCCTATGTCATCCTGAGGAAGGGTCTTAAAAGATTTGCAGTATTAAGTAAGAAGAACAGATGGTATAACAGCTTCATCTGGCAATGACTAGCATATACATATGAGGCCTACCAGGGTCTGATGCCTTTCTCCTCAAAGAAACTGAACAGCTTCTTAACAGGATAGCTGGAAGGATGCTGAGCTCCACTTCCATTCTTCTGGACAGGGTGGCCTAGATCTGAAACAGAACAGAGGAGTTGAGTTTCCTGGCACATCTTGCATTCTTTTGAGAATAGAACTGAAGATTGCACAAACAGAGAGAGAATAGTTATTCAGGGTAGTACCAAGAAGTAAAAATCTCTTTTTTTATGTTTCTAATGCTTGTTACAATATAATGTAGTTGCAAGGGTCACTCACTCATGAAGCAGGGATGAATATGAAGGTGAGTTGCTAGTGAAGGTGAATAGGAATACCCTTTTAGTAGAGGAGGAATAGATACTGCCGGGTTTGAAGAAACTCTTTTCTTATAGATGTCAATGAAGATATTGTGATTGAAGACACTAGAAAACAGACTCAGGAACGCTGTATAAATATCATAAATCTTGGTATTGATTTGAGGGGACAGATAAATAATGCAGAGAGCTGGTGTCAGGACTGAGGACTTCCTTCCTTGTATTCAGATCCTAAGGTCAACAGTTCTGTGACTTCATGTGAAAATCAGCTTGAAGCTTACATATAGATAGTATATGGACTCTAGTATGACAGTCCCTACATCTATCAAAGGTAACTTATAAATAAACTGAAACCAACCAAAATGAATGCTCTGAAAGACTGAAACTCAGAAAGCAAATTCTTCTATGGAAAGGCAAAACCTTGACCACAGAGACTTACGCTCACCTTCATCTCAAGCTTTGATTTAAAATAAGAGTTAGGGAAATAAATGGATGAGAGTCTTTGTCCCGTCTAAAATATCAAGGAATAGTCTTTCAAATGGTACCCTTGTGATGTTTAAAGGGCATCTCTGTACGAATCTCTCCAAAGAGTGAGAGAAAGCACAAATATCTGGCGCAATGCAGTACCACTTACTTACACCTGATTTTAAGATTCAGACTGCCACTAACAGAAACTGGAAGCAGTGGAAGTGTTTTAATACCCTTGTTTAGTCAAGACTGCAGTGATCTATTACAACACTGCAGTGATCTATGTTGTTGATCTACATATCTTTCATTACATGCTCCAGTAGTATCTGAGCATTTTATAAATGCCATGAATTCACTATGTATACCAAAAGTCCTGAGTAAAGCTTGCCTTTTAATACCAAATATTCTTTTTTCTTTCTTTCTTTCTTTCTTTTTTTTTTTTTTTTTTTTAACTGGATGTGTTAAAAGTCCAGTTAACCTGTTTCACAGTGAGGTCACATACACAGTTATGCTGATATACTTGAGGGAAAAGTTGCTAGAGTGTAAGGACATATGTGAGCAATGAGATGCTGGAAGAGAGATGAATATGAGCAAATCCTCAGCCAATACTACTGATGAGTGTTCTTTATCATGAAACCACAATCTCAGGTTGCTGGATCACTGGAACTTGTCCTAATCCAGAAACCAAAGTAATTCAGACTTTTCTGCAGAGACTTCCATCAGTGTGTTACAACCATCAGCCTGACTGACATTCCTGCCTTTCCTCTAGGTAGGACAGACAATACTAGATAATGCTACAACCCTCCTTTAGATATCCAAGACTGTAAGAAACTCTTCTGTATCTGTCAACTATGCTCTTGTAGAACCAATGTGGTAATTCCCACTCTCCATCTACTATGTTTAGCTAGCTAAACACATTCTGTTTTTCTCAAGGTCAAAAAGCTCAACAAAAAAAATTTAAACCACTTAGTGAAAGGCAGGTATTACTTGACTGTGGCTTTCTAGAGATGAGTTAACTTGTTTCTGAGACCACCACAAATACGTCCTCATATTCAATCTCCCTAAATGCAAGATATTTCTAACAATTTATAAATTTACAGGATATAGCACATTCATTTCTAATAGAAACACTCCCAAGTTTTGCAACCAAGCCATTAGGCTGTATATCTGAAGTTCATGGTAGTTCACACTGAACCAAATGGTAAGGAGTCTGAGTGAACAGAAAGCTGAGAGACAGAAGGTGCAATGATATATCTGAGCACCAGGGATCAGATGCCTGACAGTGACACGGCAAATAATTGGAAACAAGTTTCCCTGTGGGTCCTGGCATTTTCCAGACATAAAGGTGACACATACTCAGTCTATGCTTGGGAGTATGGATTTATATAGTGCAGAAAAACACATCTGCTACATATGTAGTCCTCTAGATGTGGATTAAAGATTAGAGAAAAAAAAAAAGAGAGAGAGAGAAAAAAATTTGTCCCCAGGTGGTTCTTTTAATAAAAGATTATTTTGTCCCTGGAGACTATGGAGGGATCCAGAACTTCTCCTAAAATTTAAACTCTAACCAGGTAGTGTGTATGTGAGTTGTAAATGAATCACATTCAAGGAATGTCAGTGAAAGTAGAAGATGAAAAAAACATTTTTCTTCACCAGGTCCATGAGAACAAAATAAGCATTGTTTGGTACTAATGTAAAATAGAGGAAAATATTCTTCCAGAGAAAAGTGCACAGTTAAGTAAGGTAAATGAACACCATTTTCCTCTTTTTCCTTTCGTAAGAAAAAAAAAAAAAAAGTTTAATTGCGTTGTGTTCTGTCTCTTGTGACAGCTTGTATGCTGTCCCAACCTGCCCAGAGTATTGTGATCTATTAAACTAAAATTGTTTAAGATAAATTAGAATATAAATAAGCATTCTTAACTTTCACACAGAGGAAGCTCAAAAGGCGAAGACAGCACATAACAGAAAAAAAATAAAGAGTTTATATAGTTCGGTCCCCACTCTGCACTTCACTTTTACGAAAAGGTCACTGATATCAGGGTTTTTGGCTAATATATTGGTTGTTTGAGTTACAGAAAATTCAGTAATTCCCTTCTGGACCTCAGGAGAGTTGTGTGTGTGTGTATGCGCATGAGTGTGTGTATCATGTCCAAGGCCCAGCTCTCTGCTCCCTCCTTTTCTCCATTGCTTCTCTGCCTGGACTGCGGGTTCATAATGCCTTGCTATGACTCTGTCTCTTACCTGCTTGCCAGGATAATGGGCCCCAGGTCTTCTTCTAGGCAAGGGGGAAAGGGGCAATTCCCCGTCATCCTGAGGTTCCACCTGGCAGTTAAGTCTTTCCTCAAAGCAACAAAATATGTCACTGAGAAGAAATCTATAAAATATATTCCGTAGCTTTTATGAAAAACATCCTTAATAGCCTTAAGTCTTCAAGTGTTTCACACATTATTCTCAAATGGTATTAATAGCGGACACGAATCTGAAGAAAGCATCTGCACGAGAACACCTCCATAATTTATACAAGCTAAAACACACATTAGACTTAGTGTTATCGTTTTTCTATCTACTGAATGCACAAAGCCAAATGTCCTCAGGCTTTAGGAAAGTTTGCAGTTGTAGCTGAACTTTATGGCTTGTATCCAGCTCTGATTAGCAGCCAGCCTTCCTGTGTTGGCCCCTCGCAGATGATGTGTTGCAAAAGCATCACCGAAATATTGCTTCTTCCTCAATTTCTCCAAGTATTTTTGGTTTAGTCTTTATATGTCATCACAGCTGGCCACTTTCCTTATAGTTTTGGAGGCAGATATACCTTGGAGGCAGATGTACATTCAGATTGCTTGGCAGCAGAGGGTGTATTGCTGGAGCCAGGAGAACAAGATTAGAAGGTGAGATAAACATATGTTTTTATCTCTCAAATAAGGATTGGCTTCTGTAGTACCTTAACTATGAAAGTTTGGAGCCTCCACAGAGCCTTGGAGCTATGAATGTATAGTAAAGGGAGTCCTTGAGTCCTTTTTTTTTTCTGTCTCTCAAGTTAAAACACTAGTTACTTTCTATTATTCTTAGTACTTATTTCAAATCAAATTGAAATGTGAAACTTTTTTTTTATCACTCAACACAAAGAACATTTGGGACATGTTACAGATAGAAATTTTGATCAGGGGTTATTGACCAATAATGAGGAAAGTGGATAACAGTCTAGAGAGTGTGTAGCAACAGTGTAGGAAAGTCCTAGAGAGCAACAATACAGGCTGAAGTTCAGGGTTTTTTTCCATAAATCTTTGCATATTTACAAAAGTTACAGGCTCTAACATTACTGCCCTGGTGAGTTCATCTTGCAGCTTTAATCTTTTTACATTTGAGTGTCTCTTTTAAAAATAAAAGTAGAATAATTATACTTACAAACAAGTTTTTATATGCCATGTTTTAAGATGTTTAGGTGGGAGCTACTCTCTCTATATACCGTACAACTTGTGTATTATGGATAGTTGTTTGCATCTATTTCCTAAACACATATATGCACTTCCCTTTGTAGTCAAAGTGATGAAACATGTTTTTATTTACAAGACTTCTTTCTGCAACACTAAAAAGACTTTAGATTTAAAACATGCATCGGCAGCACAGCATGTATAGGTAACACTTGTATTTTGACCCACTTTTAGTGTGCTGCATTCTTTTTCTTCTCTTTATTCCTATCTGGAATCAAACGAGCTTTTGAATCCTCAAAGACATTTCTTAAAATAAATTTAAAAGTCCAACATTGTTAAAATTCCTGTGGTTATATAGCTAACACTAAAATGAAAGGTGATACTATGAAATCAAAACAGAAATATAAAAGTAAATAAATGTAAGTACCAAATACTAAATGTAAATGTAAATACAAAACACTTCATATTTAGTCTGCAGATAAATAAATCAATGAGGAATTAAAATGTTTTTTGATCCAAATCCAACCATGTACATTAATGTACATTTTTAGAATTAATCATCTAACTGCTTTGACCCATTTTCATTGAATTATTCTAAATCTAAAGTACATTACAAGACTGGCACCTTCATGGGTGAGCTTCCTACTTTACAGGATACACAGAAGTACAAGTATATGTAAATATTCTCTTTTTTAGCACAAGGCAAGAGAGAGAGTCAGACAAAAAGAAAATGGACAAGGAATGCCATTTCAGAAACTTACAAATTCCCACTTACAAATTTGAAGATATATTTTGCTTAAAGTTTACAAAACTGTTTTGAGGTGGTGCAGCATCTCAGTACTCTGACTACCAGTCTCTTCTGGTGTTGGGTTTTCACGATACAGATCCTGGAAGAGCAGAATAGCTATTGTTCAAGGAGTACACAGTTCTCTCAACAATTAATGATTTAGCAGCCAAACTGGAGAGTACATTTTGAAAAAAATATCTCCTGAGAATGCTTACCTACAAAGTTATGAAACTGTGAATGGCATATCAGTTTCTATAGACCTCCCTCATGCACTTTAGAAAGAAGTATTTATTGCTTGTGTACATTATATTGGCCAAAGGGAAGTACTGTAAAACAAACAGTTTATGTTTTCAACAGGTATTTTGAAAAATATAACATCAAATAAAATAAATCTTCTTAGATGAGTTAGGCATAATGTTATCTATTATGTTTAAGTAAGAGCTCAAGAAACAGACCATGTGAGCTGGAGCAGACAAAAGTTCCATCTATCTAATATTGTCTCTCCAACAGTGGTTAAAAGTGCATGCCCATGAAAGAATTTAGTGAAATTGCTTCTGAATATCATTCAAAAAATTGTCACTGAGGGATTCCAAATTGTTAAATAACCTCAGTGGATATTATCTTCCATGAACGTGCTCAATCTCTCCATGAATTAGTGTAAAATTTCACTATACAAAACATCTTCAGTGAGTTATCTACATGGATGCAGGAATGCCTCTTTTTGTTTGTTTTGAAGATGCCAACTTCAGTTTTCTTTTGATGCATCCTAGTTTTTGAGTTGGAAAAGAGAATAAATGATAGACATCTATTCGCTCTCTCTGATTCATGTTTTTTAAGGTCTATATTTTATCTTCCTTTACTCAGCTGTTTTCCAAGGTGATGACTATAGGCTGCATAGGTGTGTAGGTAACTGTCCCTTGTTTGGAAGCTGCCCCAGAACTTTGACCAGCTATCTCATCCTCCTTAAAGCCTGATCTATTTTGTTTGTATTCTTTTTGAGAGGAAGAATCCAGTATTGTATATAGCACTGCATGGAAAAGTATGCCATAGCTTTATATCCTTGCATAATGATGTTCTCTCTTCATGTTTAATGTACATTTCTAAATATGCATAAAATTTGAATTGATTTTTTTTGATTGTTGTTGAACCCGGAACTGACTTTTTTTTATATATTATAACCTTAGACCTTATTTGTTCAGAGCTCATCTCTATAAGCTCGATTATAATTATGTCTTCATATCTGCATTCTCATAAATTAAGCTGCAAGAGCTATTATCAAGTTAGGGGATGCCTGTGAAAGTTTTTGTAGTGGGTGTTTAGAAATTTTGGTGTTCAAGAAGTCTAGACAGCAACCAAACTGGGTGTATAGAGAGCCCTGTAACTATTAAATAGTAAAAAGTGCAGTCAACTTTGAACTCATCTCCTAACCTTTTTAACCACTCATACTGCCTACTGAAATAGTAATTGATTTAATTTTTTTTCTTGTTTTTTTTTTCTTTCCTTGTTTTCCTACATGGAGGAGAAAAAAATTAAAAACAAACAAAAACAACAACAAAAGCAAACAAAAAAAGAAGGAAAAGGACAGGGGAAATGTCAGAGTGTTTTCTCAAAGAAAATAAGAAGAAAGTGCTAAGACTGCCTGCAGCACTTGTTTTGCTTATCCTGATGCGGAATACTAGAGAATGTGGGGCTAGTGTAAGGGCTTCCAACCCTTCCTTCTGGTGAGAATATTACAGCATAAAAAATGTAATGCTTCATCTCTGCCTGGACTAAGAGCTGTTGCTCTGTTGATAATTGCTACAATTCCCCGCTGTGTTTCCTTCTCTTGAGATATCAATATCCATTATTTTTTTCCCTCAAAAACATTAAGGACAATTGTGAAATCATTGTGTTGCCACCAAATATCAGTACAGAAAACTGACCATGTCAGCATCAATTGACTAGTTAAAAACTGATTAGTCAGCAATGGGCTAGTTTTTTTTTTAGTGTATTATCTCAGAATGCATCTCTTACAGAAAAAACATTATACATCTTGCGTTTTGTTCCTTCTTCTAGTCTTTCTTTCTCTTTGGGTGTAATCTTATGCTGTCAGTTAATCCACAGCATTTTATGGGGTCAGTGTGCCCAAAGCACTGACCTCATAGGTGTGATTTTAGATTTCAGTTGAAATATCCAGTTTAATTCTCACAAACATATATTTTACTATCATGTCTGACTTTGCCCTAAGCAATATTTTTGCTTTAAATTTCATTACCTTACTTAATGTTTGGCACACCAGTGGAAAGCGACACCTCATGTCTCTTCTTATGCAGAATGAACTTCCTATTATTTTGACTCATATCATGCTAAACTTGGAAAAGCAACTTCGGAAATGTTCATATACCAAGTAAGATTTAAATGTAAATATTCTGTACTCTATGAATGTCTAGTAATGATAAATTTTAATGAAACTACATGAAAATTGTGTCAAGGCACTAAAATCCCTTGGGAACTTGATTTGCATGAGTCTATTTTTTGGACATATTCATCTAAATATTATTTTATTTTTGCTTTTCATCTTGACTATTCTTAAGACAACTTGTTTGTACTGCATAGCTTACAAGCTTTCTTCTTTTTTTTTTTGTATTTTCAGTTGTGTCAACAGTAAAGGAAACATTGAGTTGATACGTTAGAAATTTTATGCCCTAAAATTTAGGTTTTTAAACTCTTTTTCTTCTGAAAGCCTGCTGTAGAAAAAAAATATAAGCCTCCTGGGTGCACATTTGAGGAAAAAAAAAAAAGAAGAAGAAGAAGGAGGGATTCATCTGACATAATTAGAATTAATAAATATTTTGTATTTTTTGCATGTTTATTCACTTTTAAAAGTCATGTTTTCAGTAAATCTACTATGATGTCTTTGAATTATTCTGGTATAGGGTATTGTGTCAACCCAAAGTCATAGCAAATGCTACTAATGATAAATTCTGATCGTGAAAGCTGCACATGTTATCTTCAGTATTACAGTTTCATATCAGTGTGTTTTGTTAAGCTTTGTTAAGCAGGTTGGGGCAAAGCACTGTGTGATCCAAAATGAACTGTACGCCTGAAAAGGAGATGCAGCAGCAACAGCATGATCCCATAAAAGCTGTTGTGTTTCAGAAGATGTATTCTTTCTGGAGATTTATATTTTGCGCACAACCTTTTTGCATACCCAGGATGAAGAAAACTGACAGACAGCAATCAAGATGTTCTCTGTCATTAAGAACAGACAGGAAGCTCCCTAGGGAAAAAACACATCTCCAGATTTTCGCCAGGGGATACTTTTGTCAATGCTGTTAGAACACATTGTTATTAGTCCCATAGGGTGATGATTAGCTCATCTAACATTCGTCATCTTGTCTACACTGCTCATTTAGACCACTTCTTTAAGTGATAGAGAAAGATAAATGGATGAAACACCTTCCTGTGGTGGCTGTCTCCCCAGTGACAGCAGGGGAACGACCTGAGCAGCTGGTTTAGTCTAGACATCTAACTTTTGGGAGGCAATGTAAAATCACTATTCCTAAAAAATAAAATAAACCTATCTGGAATCTTGTACTTGGAAATCTTGTGACACACTTGGAAATTCAATGCTCTCTGTCCCATATGGCATATTGCACCCAAAAATGTCAAGTGAAATGGTGGTAAAGTCAAGTGAAGTCAAGTGAAGTGGTTTGAAACATTGTGACATTAAGAAAGTATTCTTTATAGCTAAGAAATAGTTCAAGACATTAGTGGATAAAGGTGCTGGGTAGCAGAAATGCTGTCTTTAGCCAGGAATTGGCGCTGGCATACACCCCTCTCCTAACCAAATCCACCCCCTAATGTCACATAAGAACATTATGCATAAGCCTACTAGGTAATTTCTCCTGGTAATTAACCTTCTCTAACATATATTCATTCAGTTCATCCACACTGGTGGGAATGAACAAACAAATTTTTATATTTAATGAAAAGAGAAAATATTTGAGGAAATCATATTTCCTTCCACCTCCCCCCAAAAGAAAAGAAACCTGAAACTCCACAACCCTTTTATCTTCACAGATTTTGAAAGAAATAAATTTTACTGGAAGACTTAAGACTGCTATATCAACTTATCTAATTGCTGATGCACTTAAATATGAGAGCTCCTTTCAGCTACGGTCCATACAGTAATACCAGAAATATTCATATAAATATATGGAAAAGGATCTATATTAAATGAAAACTGTATCAGTAATTATATATCTATTCATAAAAATAACAAAATTTCATATATATTTATTATGCATGTATTTATTCATGGTCTTTTAGCAGTAGAAATGGTTTTCAACAGAATGGTGCATTGCTTTGTCTTTTGTTTATCATTTAACTTCTCCATTTTCTTAATTTTAGCTTTATTTTATAAAGAAATTATTCTCTGCTGTTTGTTTTAGCCACTGTGCAAGAGCAATATGGAAACTGATGGCATTTTCAGAGACACTATTACAAACTTTGTTACTCAGAGCACTTACAATGCCATTGCATGTCATAACTCGCCAATATAGAAAATCCAGGTGATATTTTAGAAAAGAACTCTTGTACTCTTGGCAGCATTACCATAACACATCAGGTGTCTGTGGCTGGCAATCAATGGATAAGCAGTTTTCTTTATTAACTTGTCTGGACATGAAAAATTATTATGAAATACCATAAAAAAGCTTTGTGAAACACAGGGTACTCTCTGCTGATGTTTCATTTAACTCCAAATAATTTTAAATCACTATTTTTGCCAGAATAATTCTGCTCTCTAGAAATTAATTCCATAATGATAGACTTCTAAAACTAGAAACCCATTTTAGTATTTAAAGAGATTTCCTTTCCTCCCCACAATAAAGAGTTTATTTAAAGAATAAAAATTCTTTTTCTTCTTAGCTCTTTTTCTAGCATTCATTTATCAGAATTCCTTTGAAGACTGGATAAGATATAGTCAAAATGTAACATCATGCTACCGACTTCATGCAATTACATGCCATAAAAACACACTCATATTGCAAAGTAATCAAAGTCTCACAGTGCTTTCACCTACTACTAGTGTCTGAATTTTAAAGCATAAGAAATTACATCATTAGAGAGTATGCAAGGTTTAAAATGTAAAAACAGACATAGGAGCACATTTTTTACTTATTTTACCAAATTTTAATAAAATTTAATGAATTTTAATAAACTAACTTCAGGAAGAGGGTAATTTTGCTGAAGATTTACTCCTCTAAATTCCTAATCAGGACCTGGGGACAATGAAAACTGTATGTTTTCCTGTAAGTCTTGATTTAATTTGGGTGTTGGTCCTCTCAAATTAGATTGAGCAGATCACTCAACTGCAATGCCAATCAGTTAGCCAAGATATAACCTGTATGCACACAAACAGTCGCAATCATTTGTTCAATGGAGTCCAGCATCAGGGTGTAGTTTTTCATTCAATGAGAAGGTTATATAAATAATAATAATAATAAAAGAAGTGACAGGGTCTGATTTGCCTGATTTTTTTCATTTAGAGTGAAGAATGAAATCTTTTATCTATAAAATTGGTGATAAAATAACAGAAATGCATTGCCTTCAGTAGGGCCAAATTCCCTATTAATCATTTAGCAAGCTCTTGATTGATTCAGCTCAGTTCCTACTGAAAACACTTGGGAGCCAAACCATACCCCCATATACTTGCTTCTTTGTGTTTCCCTAGTATAACACAAAGATTTAATGTAAGGAAAAGACTTCATTTTACCTTACCAGAGATTCTAAATATAATATGTTGCATTAAAATGTACATTAAAATAGACTTGATGATTTTTTTGTCCTTTCTCTCAATACACATTTTTTGTATGAAAATTTCCTTTTAAATAATGTTTTTCTAAGATTTTTGAATACTTATTCAAGGTATTTCCAAAGAGCTTCAGTTCCAAACCATATAAATCTATTTTTCATTGTTATAAACATTAAACAACTTTGCCTAGCTACCAGCTGCTACACGGCACAGCTGTCAATATGGCCAACAGCCTTTTTCAAGACCATTAAAATAAAAGAGTACCTATTTTCTGCTACAAGCTACCACCTTTCACCCAAGATGATGCACAAAATGGAAGTGGAGTACCATTTACAGGATTAATATTATCCAGTGTTTACAGCTAATGGATTTGTGTTATTGCTTCATTTTACAAGGCCTCTTCTTGTATTTTAATTTATCCTCAGGTCTACTGCTTTATTTTTGTTCCATCATCCTCATAAAAGCCATTATCTTTCCATTAGCAAACCTGCTAAATAACTCTTCATATGCTCTTTGATCTGTCCAGCAGCCGTTTGCATTCTTTGCAGTGAGTTTTTCAATTACACTCAAGACTTTTAAAATATGAGTTTTCTGAGAGCTACTTCACACACTGCGGTACGTTTAATTAACATAGGATGGAAGAAAGGTTTGAAACCATGTGGCTGCACTTGCTGCCATAACAACTCCTGGTTTTATTCTCTTCTATGCAAATTAGGTCACAGACTATTATGGCAGTGAAAATACTTCTTTTTTAAAAAAAAAAAAGAAAAAAAGAAAAACACAAAATAGAGGACCAAGCACATTTCTCAAGATCTTTAGATTTTTGGAAATAATAGTGCTTTTTTTTTTGCTTCTATCCGAAAAAAAATCTGTAAGTCTTGTAAGTTTCTCCATATCCTATATTTCGAAATTACTTTCTGAGTGAGTTTGTATTTGCTTGATTTCATAAGTTATGTTTTTTTTTTATTTAGTCTTCTTATTTCAGTACTATTTCTACCAGCAAATGTAGAATGTAATTCTATTCTTAAGGCATGTCTAATCTATATTCATTTTGTGACCATGGTTTTGCTTTATCACATCTAACCAGGACTTAAACTAGCTAGCCTAGGTGCCAGTAGCTGTCTGCTTACAAGGATATAGAACTCAGTGTTAAAAAGTATCTGACTACTTATCACTCCTCCTAAAAGTGGATTGTTGGCCAACGGAACATTTAAAACTAGCTTTTTTTTTTTTTTTTCTTTTTTTTTTTCTGCTACCTTGTCCATTGATTACTTTAAGATACCTCTTTCAATAGAGTAGATATGAAAAAAAAAATCCCTATGTATCATCAGTATTGCCCTAGCCCTGAAGAGATACCTAGGCTATGAGAAATACTAATGAAAAAAATCAGGTTTGTTTTCCATGACTTATCTCAGATTTCAATAAGTCTCATTTTCTGTGGTAATCCCCACTATGAATGCGTGTCCTGTGCAGGTATTTCGTGACACAGAAATAAATGAATCAGAGGATACCTATTGGTTTTCCAGCATGCTCAGTGGAATTGTATTGTCTTTCCCAAGTCAATTTCTGCTTTCTAATAAAAAGTACATTTTTAGTAACATAACTTTACTTTCTAATATAAAGCCACGGTTTTAATAACACTGCTTGTTTGGATCCCTGTTATCCACAGGATTTTTTAAGAGAACACCTAGAAATCATTCCTCTCTCCAGCATACAATGATCTTCCTTTTGTGTAAACCTCTACAGATACTTTGAACTAAATTTTGGTTTGCAATCACTCAGCCTGAGTGACAAAAGTTGCACTTCTATTCACGAAGAGATATTATTCTCAACTGGGGGTAATATCCTGCAGTGTTGTTAATCTACAAGAAGCGTACGTACATTTATAGAGAAAATAGAAGGAAGAAATAGAAAAATTGTAAGGATCTGTGTTCATTATGGTGAGTAGATGATGACGGACTGCAATGTGTAGAGGACATTTGACCACACTTGCAGAAGCACAGGAAATCAAGCTGAACTATGTGTGCAAGTTTGGTAGGGGATTACAGTAGACTGTCATTATGGAAAAGAGCACAGGCAGATATGACCTACAGGCCATATTAGCTTGATTTTTACAATTGGTACCTGTAGACATAGGTTGTTGCACCTGTCCTTTCAGATTGTTTATCCATAGTACTGTAAGTTTCAAGCATATTAGCTCCCTTTCATAGCCTTCTTTTTCAAAATGCCGTCCCTTATTTTATGATATTGTGTTTAAACACATTGTATGTAGTTTTTGATCATGTGGTTATTTCCATGTGGTCCACTGCATATTTTGTGTGTGTGTCTGCTGCTCTACCTTCTCATGTAGGGTCATGAAAGAGAAAATTATTGAAGGTTACAGTCTCCTGTCAGTGAGTTCTTCTCTCTTTAGCCATATCCAAGCATTTCTTCTTTTCAAAGTCTTTCTGCTTTGAGTATGTTTAATACTAAAATCAGACTCACAGCTGAGAAAAATTGGTCTGTAACTTTTGGACAAAAAATGCCCCAACACAGTATCTCTGTCAACCCTGCCATAGCTGCAGATAAATGAACTTGCATATTACTCATTACCCATTTGCATTGACTTAATTATGTCCTTCCTTATATGCCCTTAATGGTAACAGTTTTCTGGGTCCATGCACTTTACTGCTTCTTACAGAAAGTTCACTTTACGCTGCTAAACCAGTAGAAATCATGTCAGTCATATTTAGCAAATCATTGAACTGTTAAAAAATACTGACAGTAGCATACATGACTTGAGCCACTCCAGCTACTACCTGACAGAACTCTCTGTAATTGGTGTTAGGAGTACAGCCACTAAGACAGTACAACGTGACACTTCAATTATAAGTATTTAGAACTTTCTAGTGATCTTTTCTGCTTTAGGGATTTTTTTTGAGATAAATGTGCAAAAAAAATCGTTTGTGAATTGAGTGGACTGAAACCTTTCTGTCGCTCCCTTTCACCATTAGTTCAGTTTCTCCAAGGAACTACAGTACCATGATCTGATTCATGTGGGAGCTGCTGATATGAAACTTCCTTTTTTTTTTCCTTTTTTTTTGTGAAGTGTTTACTGCCAAATAAATAAATCCCAGATTCTGCTCAAAAACACCACGTCCTTGGAGTTGATCCTTTATGCTGCATTCTTTTGCAGTTTTTCTGTTTCCACTATTTTGAAACCAATGCAAAATAAATCACTCTATCATCTTCCTTGTATTTCCATCCCTTCAAGCCCTTGCCCTTTGAAAGGCCTACATACTGCAGGCACATTCACCATTAAAGTGTTTAAAGGATCATATCTGTTTTCTTCCTCTCAGACGATCCCTCATTATACTGCCAGTCTTGTTCTACCTTCCTCTGAGATCAGTAGGAGGTGTTTCCAATCCCACTGGGGAAAGTGTCAGTGAAATTGTCAGTCCTGTGCTGGCTCATAACACCAAAATAACTTACATTTGAGACACCCATTTGGCAGATTTTTGGCGCTTCTCAAAGATTCTCCAGACTTGTGCCACAGCCCTGTTTCTGATACAACGCTCCCAATTCCACTCACAAGTGTGGAATACAGTCTGATATAGGTACAGACTGAGATGCATCATTCAGCCCTAAAAAATAGCTGAAAGTTTTTCCGTTCATATTATTGTTCTAAAGATATCATCTCCTGGGTATCTGTGGAGACTTAAGTACCTCCTTGTGATGTTATATTTTCTATGTGGTAGCAAGAGCACATAAGAAGCAGTCCTTCTTATTTCTTGTCTAGGCATTGGCTTTAATTTCTTTCAGTATATAAAGTAAAATATCTTTTTTACATCTGTGCACATGGTTTAAACTGAATTATATATTTGCCTTCTTTGCATTTAGCATAGACATGTTGTACTTGGAGAGTGGAATATTGTATTTATTACCAAAACTTTGAAAGGTAAGGGGATATTAACAATCACTAGACAAGAATGAAAATTTTCAGTTATCATTTAAAAAACATTTTATGTTGCATGCTAACTCAATTCTAATTATATTATGCTGTCCTCTTGGCACCATGTAGAAAGGCAGATTTTAGCTGCTTACAAAAGAACAAACACCCCTCTTTTGCCCCATCCTTCTTTCAAATATATTTGGATTCATTTCAGGAATGAGATTGCAAGCCCAATCCTGCATAGTGTATGCTTTCTGAAGCCAGTTTGGCCTGTCAGTTCTGCACTGAATGCTGGATCAAATAGTAAATCCCAACGCTTACTGATGTCTGTGCTAGGAAGTTTTCAGAAATTTATTGATGAAACAGGTTAAATATGATTTTGCTAGTATTCTTTGGAGCTACAAGATCTTTTAATGTGTTTTTAATATATTGGAATATCTAGAAAAATTCTCAGCATTTCCCTAGAAACCAGTCTGATCAGAAAGGATTCATAGGAGCCATTCATATTCAGATATCCATCTGATATTCATATTTGTTATTTTGTTAATACTCTCAGAGTTCTCACTAGAAAAAAATCCTTACCTTAACATTATTTCATGAGCTGAATATGTTTCTCTCAATTTTGTACACAAATATTTGAAAAGGTAACTGAAAAAAGAGAGAGGTTTGTAAAGCATTTTTGCTCTGTTTAGAAGTGAAAGCATGTTAAGTTTCTATTACATATGGAACATTGAAAGAGAGATTTACCTGCCTGTAATATATATATACACATGTGTGTACATGAATGAAAATGAAGGCTTGTACTGCTCAGTAAAAGACAGTCATTTACCTGTACTTGTTACTGTGCAACTGAATACCTGTTTCAGCACTATGTTCTGAAAACAGGCTCAGGACTGAGATTCCCAAGTGCACATCTTTAGGAGATGAGATGAGTGGAAATGAGCAGAGCTCTTGCGACTCTAAGATATGTAGTGAGTGAGTGTTGACCATAGTAGAGAAGGCAAAGTCCTCTGCTTTTAAACAGCTATACTGTGCTTTCTTTCCAGCACTTTAAGTGATTTGATGCTCCACTGTGTTTCAGACAGGCAGTGAAGTAGAGATGTTTCTTGCTCAGTTAAGGAAGGAGTCTTTGCATATTATAAAATACATGATAGGCTTAGAGATCTAGTTACTGAGAGACCTAGATATTCTCTGTACCCATGGTGGTCCCTCCTGTGTGTACAGAGAAGAAGAGATGGGATAACAACATCATATATGATTAGAGACAGTATTCTGGCTGCAGGAAGCATTGTAGACTTGCATATGCCAAATAATATCTGTGGTATACGACTGGTTACAGAACAACGCTATCTGAAAACCCCTGAAGAGAAGCTGTTTAGGACTAGGGCTGTGCTTTACTGAAACTTCATCTCCACCACATCAGAGATGATTATAGATATCGAGCAACTCAGGGCTAATCCAATCTGCAGTCAACACTGGTTATGCCAAACCATGCAGCAAACACACAGTTGACTTCTCATAACCAAAACTGTTGAAAGTATTTATTGGCGATTCCTGCTGAAATGTCAGGAAAAGGAAACCACAAGGAGAATGGTTTAAGTACTCTCCAGAATTGTCCACATCGCAGAAGCAGGAAAAAGCATAGTTAGTTTTGAGACACATATGCTTTCCAGGTGCTCTTCCGACTGTTAGCCCAGATGTAGCTTGGGCTTTCTGTTTACAGCTAGGTAAATTCGGATTATTTGCTCATGAACTGGACTGTGGCATGCTTGACCACTTTGCCTAATATGTCTACAGTATATAAAAGAAAACTTTGCCTGCGCTGTAGATAAATCATGTAAAGAGAAGAAATAGCAGATGGATGGGTGTGTCACGGAACGAGTGGTGGTGGGGGTGAGTGACACAATGCACTTCACTCATGGGAAAGAAATAGGAATAGGTTTTATTGGTAATGACAATGGTTTCACGAGATTCTATGGCAAGGTCACTTATTAGTTACTGCATAGAGGTTTGAGATACACACAGAATTATCAAGGACACCCTCCCGTTGGGTCACGAGGTTCAGATTGGACCCTCTTGCTTTCCAAACTCCTTCTGAGAGAGTCTGGGTGCAGCTGAATCCAGTCCTAGTCCCAGACCTGGTCAACGGTTTATGACTAAGGGATTTGTGCACAGTTACAAAGTAAAGTTTACAAATTCAAAAAGAGAAAGGCGCGCTATAGTCACTTACCACAAATCAGTACTGGGAAGGATCTCTTATCCTCGAGGAGTATCCTTGAGAGGCGTCTCTGCTCAAGGGGAGATCCCGGCGTGCAGCTCGCTGCCATGCAAGGAGAGCTCAATGGGCTCTTGGGCTGTCTCCGTATTTATGGGATAAGATGATTGACTGATAGTCATTCTTTCAATTCAGATATGACTGTTGGCTGGTGTACTCACAGTTAGCCTTATCTCCCCATCAGGATAGGGCCATCAGGACTGTTATTGATGGTTAATGTCTGGGTGGGGGAAGAAATCAGGGAGGCAACTACCAGGAATGTGATAGTTAGCACCTGAACAGGGCTACCTGTGAGAAGTCAGGATGAGCTGGGGAAGGAGCATATCCGTCACAGGGTGTCAAGTGAATAATGCAGACATAGATTCAAACTGCATTTCTTTCACAGATGCCTGGAAACTTCTGTTCAACAGGTGGAAATTAGGAATCATATAAAACTGATAAAGAAAGTGGGCTAATGAAGCAAAAGCAAAGGAGGAAGAATAAAGTCAGACACTGAGACACATGAATCTGTAAGATGTTTCAATGGACTGAAAGTGCACCTTAATGACATTGTTAACCTTATAGTAAGCAGGGACCCACAAGAGGTAATTTAAACTCAATGCTCTCATGACGCCCTTGTACGTGCTCCTGAATTTGTTCATTATATAACAGGAGTGCAAATGGGAAGAAAAGTAATCTTACAGGTGACTTCTCTTTGATTTAGTTTTTGAAATAGCTCATCTCAAGATCAGAAAAGTGCCAGGATGATAGAATGTGAAGGAACCTGCAGTCAGTTGCTGGTGATGGTTGTGAAGTGTGGCATCGTTTGTCTAAGCTCTGCTGAGCTGTCTTATCAAAAATTGCACTTTGAATTTTTGTAGTCTTTATGTTATCCCCAGTGTATAGCGTTATTCTATGAATCAAGATTTATTAATAGAATTAGAAAAAGGAAGAATTATTTTTTATATGTGCTTTGGTTCCTATCATCATAAAGGATGTTTTTAACTATATGGTTGTACTCTGAGATGGTATTCAACAACAGAAAAAAAAAACAGGTCTCAGAGTATTTTGTTACTGCTGCTCAGCTTACTGTAGGACACAGGAAAAGTTGAGGGAAGATGAGACCCTTGAAAAGGAGAAATGGTTTCTGTGAATTTGAGCAATTCTATGTACAGTTTTTACCTTCCTCCTTTAGTATCTCTATAGAGCTTTTTTCCTCTCCACATTTGAAAGAGAACTGTTGCTCTAATCTTGTTCCTGTTCTTCACAGCAGGCCTACACAGTCCCTCCTGCTGTCTGTGAAGAGTTACCAAATTGGACATATTACATTGTTCCTCTATGCAGAATGACATGCAATCAGTAAAAACTCCTTTTGTTTATACTGTTAATAACAGATGTTGCTCTGCGATATCACACATGCTGTTTAATATTATCAAAACAATTATTCATTTATTCATCTTTGTGCAGTGTGTGCAAGCTGGCATTACAGATCTTGCAGACATGGCCTTCATGAATGCATAAACAGAAATCATCCTCTGCACTCCCATCATCGTTTTTAATCTTATATCTAAGATTTTGATGATAACTTTATTTCCGACAAATTGACAAGGGTATGATACACAAAACTTTGGGCATGCGGGAAAGCTACTCAAGACACTTGTGGGGAGCCATTGGACATGCACAAGAGGAAGCAAGATTTGCTTTTTCAGGATCCAGGGCCAAGCACTTCAGTGTTGGCTTATGCTTCTTTCCTTTATCTCCTCCACCCTCCTCCAAAGGAAAAACACAAGGAAGAAAAACAGTTCAAGAGTAGGTGTAATTTCTTTTGATTGAATTAACAAGGGTTCTATTTTAATTGAATTAACTACTGGAATAACAGCATGACTGAATTTTAAAGTATAATTAAAGGATTCATCTTCTACTTAACGACAATGAGATATAAAATTGCATCAGAACAGAAGCTATACACATTCCCTATTTTTTACTGTTATCTATGTATGTTTTCAGGTAACATAGCCATTAAAACCAAACTATCTTCTTCTATAGGTGGCCCAGAGTTTGGAACAAAAGTTTTCTGCTTAAAAGAATGATTCATGCTCTTTTAACCTTAAAATATCTGCAATCTTTATGATGACATTTCATTATTTGTTCTGTTTAAGTTGCAGGATGTCTTGCTATTTTTCTTAAAATAACTGAGATACTAAGACACAATTTCTTCTTCAATAAGAATGATATTTTGCATATGTGAAGAAAACATTCCTGAAGCAGTCTGGTTTTGCTCCTCATACTATATGTTAAACACAATGTTTTTTTTTTTCCTTCCGTTCTCTCTTCTCTCAGCACTGCCTCTACTGGAAAAAATGAGACCACATATTATCCATACTTCACTATAGAATTCACATAAGACCTCGAGGAAGAAATTCATTCATGAAGTAAATTGTTTGAAGTGAATGAAATAAGCCGGGGATGAATTATTGAAAATTAAAAAAAAAAATGCTGTGGTTTGGCTTTAGTATTTTCTTGTTTGTTTTGTTTTCCTTGTTTTGTTTTTCTTTTTTTTTTTTTTCTTCATTGAGATCTTGTGCATTTCTGTTGAGAATGTTTGGTAGGAACATAGGAGCTTTCATAGCAGACTGGACCTGTGTCTGATATAGATTAGCATCTTTCCTCTGATAGTGACTAGCTTGCAAGACGGTATTTGTTTTCGAAAACATAGGTGTCTAGAGTCTTCTGGAACATATTACCGTACCCAAGACATCTTCAGTGGACCGATAAGACATAGCGTAACCTGGAGCATCTTAAATGGCACTAAAAGGCCCAGACAACTGAATCAAAACTCAAATATTTCAAAGAAAGTAAACCTGAAGCATAAAAGTCAATACTGCTTCCTCAGCACGATTATTATACAATTCATTCCTTGTTCATCCAAATAATTCTGAGTGTTCTGAGTTTCAAGTGTCAAAGACATCCTGTGGCAATAACTCCCACAAAGCAATTTCAAGCTGGGTGGAAATGATGCTTATTGCTTTAAAAACATTTACTTTCATTTAATTGAATGGATATTTCTTGTAAAATCTACTGTCTCCATTCCATTTTTTTCACAATCTTTTATTGTATTCCCTTCTAGTAATCTAAGATAATAGCCTTCTAGTCTTTCTTTAGAGTTCTTTTTTCCATATCAATAGATGTTCTTGTCCATCTTTACTCAGCCTCTCAATTTTCATAGTTTTTCTCTGATTGATGGCTGTATAAAAGTTGTTGTTCTTGTGGTTGTTGTTGTTTTTGTTTTTTAATTATTATTGCCACTACTGTTCATGCATTTTAGGAACTTATTTGCTTCCTTGCAATATAAGTGAACACTAAGTGGAAGTCCACATGGTGAACTGTTCTTAACGTGTCCCTGCTCCCTTTTCCAAGAGTCTGAATTTCAACATTGCATATCACTGGTGCAGAATACTGATTACTCCATTGTTAAAAACAAGCTTGTACATTTAACATTATTTGAACAGACACATCTTTCTTCAAGTGGCTCTCAATTTATCAACAGGGACGTCGTCTGCCATTGTTTTGACCATTTTTTCTAACTTGATTAAGTCCTATTGAAGACTCTCACAGGTTTCTCTACATTTAACTAAATATAATGACGGCTTGTGGTATTTACGGATTTTTCTATCTCGTTATTTGCCTTAATTTTTCAGATCATTAAGCACGTTAAACAATGGTGTTCCTAGAAAACCTTTAGAAATGCATCTGTTCATCTTTTATCATGATAAAAATTGACCATGAATGCACTGCTGCTCTCTTCTGGTTCTTTATTGGTGCATGAATGAAGCCTCAGCTCCTGAGTCATTTTACACAGGTATGCTTTCATTACCTGCCATGAGATAGTTTAGATATTTCAGATACTCAGTACTGCATAGCCTTATAAAAATGTAATTGAATACAAAAGTGAAAAAATATTTATACAAAATAAAGTGCATAAATCTTCTTCTTTTGGACTACTTAGGAAAAGGTCTGAGTGTACACTGATGGTGTTCAAAGAGAAAACAAAGCAAATACTTAGTGATGCATCTATTTACATTGCGATGTGTGTTATATTCAAAATATAAGTGATATTTAACTAGAACTCACTGAAAGACTGACTGAAACTAACTTCAAGGTAAATGTCCTGAGCACTGCTAAGTATCTGTCAATAACAAAGTCAAATAATTCAGTGGGACCACTGACTGCAAAAAAGACACATGTTATTTGCAAAGTTATTGAGCTGACCAGCGGGGTCAGATGACAGATCTTTTCACTCAAACAAATACTGCAAACCAGGAAGATTTCCCCTCAGAGGAATACTGAGAAAATATTTTAAAAGTTGACCTGAATAGAATGTCAAATATTCCATACTTGGGGAAGCTTGATGGAAAACATATCTTTGTCTCCCTCCTGGAGGGAGGAAAAAAAAAAAAAAAAGTAATGTGATAGAACAGTTGGAAAGAAATCATCAAATCATCTACCAGTCAGTGGGCACAAGAAGACCATGAGGTGTACCTTAGCTAAGCTTCTGGCAAGATATACACATGTTGAGATTGCAGGCAAAATAGCTGAAGAAACAGCTTTCTCAGCAGACCACAAAGTGGAACAACGTTCTTTACCCAAGTTAGAACATGGTGGAATCTTTTCAGCTGTCAATTTCTCTGCCCTTTTCCTGCAAATAGCAGGTAGACATATATATTTTATATATATATATATACATATATATATATATATATATAAAGCTGAGACACTACCTAGCAGCTGCAGTCTGATGTGAAAGGAGTTCTTGGATTGCTCTGCAGATGATGGGTCTTCCCCTTCAAGTCAAGAGCAGAGACAGAATCCTTGGATTTCATGTTAAAAGGTAAGAAAATTCTGTCCTGGCTGCCATAATTATGACCACTTTATCTTAGTGGAAAATCCAGAAGAAAGTAGAAATGCATCCAAGAGAACTGAAGAAGTCTTTTAACTAAAGTACCCCTGATAGGAAGATAGTTTGAAATACAACAAAGTAGAGAACAACCTAAGATGCTTTCAGTTTTACTGGTGGCTTCATGGAATCATAGGCAAATATCTCCGTAATGTATACATGTAGTATGTATATTTTTCAGCATATCCTGGAATTCAACTGTGATTCACCTGAAGTCTATGATTAACCCCTCATGGTCTTAGGTGGGTGCAGCTTACCTCAGCATAATGGAGATAAACCACCTGCCTTATTGAGGGCCAAACTCAGAGATCTTCAAAAGGGCACGGAAGACCTTCCACCTAGGAGTGTTGCTGCTGCATGTGAATTTACTAACAAACAGAGGTGTAAAAGAAAAAGTAGTTGTATTTCAGGTCCTCTAGCTTCAGGACATTTACTTAAGAGTCTATTTTCAATTAATTTAGGAATTTTGTGATACTGTCCCCAAACTCACAATTCAAGCTACCTCTGATACCTGCTTGCTTCATGTTGAAGGACTTAGTTTTTCAGGTGCTAAAAATGCTCAGTTCTTCCCAATATGGCAGAGAATTCTTGGTGCTCATTTTTCTCTTGAACTTGAAATGCCTTAAGCCTACTCCCTATATTTTCTCCTTTTCTTCAGACACAGATCTCCTCTGATTAAAATTGGCGCTCTACATAACAGTTCTATTTAATGTGTCTTTTAACAATATATTGAAAAAACATATGTCAAATACATTTATTGACAATGATGTGTTAATTAGCAAAAAAAAATGCTGTGATGTGTGAATTAAGAACAGGCATCAAGCCAGTATTTCAAGTAGGAATAAGCTAAAGAAATAAACAGACATGAAAATTTAAAGTAAAGAAATTACTGGTTCAGGCAAATATCTTCAAATGATAGGGTTGGCTCAGGAGACAGGTTAAATAGAATACGTGTGTTCACAAAAGATATCTGATGAGACAGACGAGGGGAATATTAGACTTCTGCCTCCAAAAAATATGATTATAATAATAGTGATGCTATTCCATATGCCCCAAAACTCTGTATTCACAGTACTCTTAAAAGGCAGGCAAGTGTTAGTGTAGCCATGCTACAATCAGAGAAACTGAGTCATGAAGAGGTTAAATAAATATTGCTCAGACAGAGCTTAAAAACAACAGCAACGACAACAACAAAAAACTCAATGGACTGTTCATGGATGAGCATGGAACCTAGTTTAAGCGCACTGACTGCTGAACCCTTGCGTGGCCTGTGCACATCACTGGCTGCTAATGCCCCCAGACCTCAGTTTCAAGGAGTTCATGCCATGACTGGGAAGAGATGGACTCACGGTTGCAGGGAAGCAACACCCTTGTTACTATCAATGCTGTGGGCACCCGCAGTTCATTCACCTACCATCTCTCTTGAGATCAGCCTGGCATAGCCTTAACCACATAAGCAGAGCAGACATTCATCCCATATTAGGGCAGTCTGGAACAAGGATCTTAAGGATTTTTTTTTGAAGAAGTAGTGACCTGTGTGCATTAAAATCTATGTCTAATGCCGACATGTTCAAAACTTCCTGATATTTTGAAAGGATGTCTGGTACCAGCTGTTTTCCCTGACATCAGTCAGAAGGATTTGAAACTAAAAATATTTAAATCTGCTCAACTAGGTTTGCTGCGTCTCCTATCACTTCCAGAAGCTTTAACTCCATTAGTACCTCACCATCAGCCAGGCATAAAGATTTCTTAGCCAATATATATATATTTTGAATTAACAACCTTTCCATTTTGGCACTTTCTGTCAGGTACTGATACATATTAAAAATTCACACAATGTAAATGTCAGCTTAGAAAGGATTATGAGATGCAAAATTTTGATCTAGGCATGAATATGAATCTACAATTTGCCTCATTCTGAAGTTTTAATGTGGACTCTCCTCCAATTAAAATATTAGTGACACTTAATTAAGTGACACATTGTATTCCTGTTTGCATAAAAGACTATCCTGCTTGCAGGGAACTAGTTGTTCATTTAATTTTGGTATTACTAAGACTTTTTATCCTGGGACAATGCAAATAGGAGTACAAGGTCAAACCAGCTCTACTCTAGCTGCTGTATTTAATTCTGCCTCGACTTGTTGACAGCAGCCACTGATAAAGATCTTTTACAAAAATGACCCTTGTTTGCTGCCACTGCTGGGATGTTTCTATTGTAAGGGGACTCTTAGAGTCCAAACCAAAGGTCACAGTCGTTCAGTGCATAGCATCCAGTTCCCATAATTAAAAGCATTCGTTATACTCTTTGGTTAATGTGCCTGTGTTTTTATTTGAGAACTCATTAACACTTATGCACATCAAAATACAATTTCAGAACTTCAGACGAACTGCCTCTTTATTTAGAAGTGTGGGAATCAACTGTAAAAAGAAAGAAAATAATGAATTATTGTTCTACAGCAATGAGATTCATATAAGCCCTGGCAATGATAGAAGAACTTGCCGAAGCCAGAAAGTTAACAATTGCTTAGTATGCTCTATCTTGCAGGGATAATATTGTAGTTTTTTGCTTTTTCCACACCTGGACAACAGACAGTAAGAATTTGTTCATTTCTGGTGCTTCCTTTTGTAATGTTCAAGAAGCACTCCCAAAGATTAGAGACAACATTCAAAATGAAAAGGACTGACATTTTGTTGAGAACTGTAATGTTTACTTTCTGACAAATTATGACTGCTAGAGGTGTTTCATAGGATCATGCACTCCTCCTGGCTGGTCCTCCTGTTCTGCCCAGGGGTCTGCAGGACAGCAACACTGGTATAGCCATGTAAGTCCATTGGTGAGTGTTATTTTGGCAAGTCAATAGATTTGAAAAAGGACGTAAATTATTAAAAAAGACTTAAAGTGCAATGGAAACTGAAATTGTCAGTTGCTGCCTAATCCTGTCCTGCCTAAATTATCTCTGGGCTAATTGTACTTCTAGGAACATATACAGTTATTGCTGCTCAGTTGCTCAGAGCATAATCTTATGGTTAAGGATTTAGCCTACTTCACCTTCAGACCCTAACATTATATTTTCATAGGTCAGGGAGATGGTAGAGTGATTTTGCCATTTAAGGAGCCATAGACATTGCAAAGAGTCAATGGCAGATGTGGACTGTAGTCTGTGTGAGCACATAAAACACTTCTTAAATGAAAAGAAACAAGACTGCTGTCTTTTTAATGTCAACTCAGAATAGTCTGGTAACTACAGGATAGGTGCAAAGGCAGAAATTCCACGCTGATCAGTCACTTGGAGATTTTCTTCCTTTGATTTTTAAACTAAAAGACAAACACATGATTCTGATTAATAGTTTGGGTGTTTGGACTATCTAAACTGGTGTTCGGACAAGCATAACCTTAGGATCATGCTGTCCTGATTACTAGCATTCCAATAATATCAGAAACCAAAGTTGTTACTACTTGGCCCTGTGATACATTAAAATATTTTCCTTGGTAACTTTTCCTGTTTATTTGAAAACATATACGAAATTCTTTTTTTAATGTGGCTACAGAACTGTATATGCAGTACAAGTGAGGGGGTTCATACTTAGAATTGCTTCATGATTCTGATGATTGATTGTTTTTTTTCCCAATCTCTTTGCCAAATCCAAGCCACTGAGTTGAGTTGTGAGTGCATGGAACATAACAACAGAGATGTTAAACAAAATTTAATCAGCGTCCTGTCTCTGAAATGACCAAAAGTGGATACTGAGACACTATCAGTTTTCTCTGTTGATAAGATTGTTTTTTGCATCTGAGGTCATATCATTCAGGATTTTCTCAAAATTCTATAATTTTGTATTTGCATTCTTTTAATTTCGCTGGGGTATAATACTATTGGAAAGAAAGAGAGAGAGAGAGAAAGAGAGAAAGAGAGAAGGAGAGAGAGATAAAGAGAAAATGAGAAAGAGAGAAAGAAAGAGAGAGGGAAGGAAGGAAGGAAGGAAGGAAGGAAGGAAGGAAGGAAGGAAGGAAGGAAGGAAGGAAGGAAGGAAGGAAGGAAGGAAGGAAGGAAGGAAGGAAGGAAGGAAGGAAGGAAGGAAGGAAGGAAGGAAGGAAGGAAGGAAGGAAGGAAGGAAGGAAGGAAGGAAGGAAGGAAGGAAGGAAGGAAGGAAGGAAGGAAGGAAGGAAGGAAGGAAGGAAGGAAGGAAGGAAGGAAGAAAATGTGACTACAAACCAGGTTTGAAACATGCTAATACACTTCTGGTAATTACTCTACATGAACTGCTATGCAAGCAAAATTTCAGTGATGTGAAATTCATTGGAAAACTGAGTTTGGGACCAGGCAGCAGCTGAAATTTCTTTTCTGATTAACAGAAAATCCTTTTAGGCAGAAAGGAATATGCTTCCTGCTATTCCAACTCAATCTGTCCATGAAAAGCCGACCTTTCTTAGCAGCAGATCCTTGTATTCAGCAATGAGAGAGCTTACCAATGGTGATGTTGAAGTTATCAGCTGGTGACTGTGACAGGACCTTTGTGGGCGTGTGCTCTAAGTTTGGACACATCCTACTAGTTCATATTGTCTTCACCAAACAGCTCCTTGTTTGTGCCCTGTCTACATTCTGACAAGTAATCAAAGAAATGCTCCTGTGAGTCCAGCAAAAAGGAAGACCCACTGAAATGTCCTCCTGAACATATCAAAGTTCAAACAGTGAGGAAGTTTCCAGGATCTAGACCTTCTCAGTAAGAATTACATACAGCAATGTCATGCCATATTGATTAGATGCCTAGGATACATTGCCAGACAAGAGGAATGTGAGAAAAAAAGAAGGCAGACTGTTTTAAAAATGCAATGTATTGTAAGTATATAGCGTCTAGCATGGCAATATTTGAACAATATGTCACTATCTACAATCCTGGATGAGTTTGATGCTGCTAACAAGGATCTGCTTACTGTCTACTTTGACAGAATTTCTTATAACTTCAAGGCAATTTGCAAAGGTTTGTGACAGTGGAGAGAGAGAGGGTGAATCTATACACTGCTAAACCCCACAAATACATTTAGTTCATCTATGAAATTTTACCCGAGAGTACTTACTGGAGTATTAAGAGGTACATGTGTTTGTCGGTTTCACAAATCATTATTTATGAAATAATGTGTATAAAATCCAGGGTTCCTGGCGGACAAGTTGATCATAAATCAGAAATTCATCCTTCCAACAAAAATGTCAACAGTATCCTGGGCTGTATTAGGCAGGGAGTTGCCATGAGACTGGAGGCTGGCAAACCTTCCCCTCTACTCAGCAGTGCTGTGGCCATTCTGGGAATATTATGTCCAGTGCTGGGCTCCCCAGTACAAAAGACATAGAGCTACTAGAGCAAGTCCAGCAAAGGACCACAATGACAATGAATAGATTGAAGCATCTGTCATACAAGGAGAGACTGAGAGAGCTGAGACTGTTCAGTCTGGGGAACGGAAAGCTCAGGGTGGATCTTATCAATGTGTATAGATACCTGATGGTAGGAATTAAAAAAGATGGAACCAGTCTCCTCAACGTTGCCCAGTGACAGGATGAGGCTGAATCAAACTCTACTTGAACATCAGAAAAAAAAAAAAAAAAAAAACACTTTTTTTTTAGTTGGTTGAATACTGAAAGAGGTTGCCTAGATGACTTCTGCAGCCTCCATCACTAGACATGGCTTTTCTTAGAACAAGGGAGTTGGACTAGACAATCCCAAAATGCTCCTTCCAATCTCAGCTGACCTATGATTCTGCAGAAACTGTCAGGATAATTTTAAGTATCCATGTCATCATTAGCTAATGGACATGGCATGTATCTGATTTAGAAGGTAAAAATCAATATAAATTAAACCTGTTATGCAGGAAAGAAAATATTAATTGCTGCACTGAGTGAATTATAGAATTTTTACTTGCATTTGGCTCAGTAGAAAGGGAGCAAAACAGTTAATCAGCCCATATTATTTTTCCATCTCTGAATCT